>NC_081824.1:290437455-291062455 GCF_030867095.1 Alligator mississippiensis
CACCTGATGAAAAAGCAACAAAGTTAGAGCTCTGTGTTTAGTTTTCTGTTAGGTACGAAGTCTTCCCGCCTAACCCAGATGACTTCTTCACTATTGCTTTCCAGACCACCATTGATTCCAGACAAAGCAGCTTGCTTCCTCAGCTGAGTCATCCTGGAAGCATGTGTATCCATGGCAGGCCGCAGCTTATCCCCCCGACATGACTGACTGCTTGTGATTGAAGCTGCCTGCAACCGCTCCTGGAGTTCCTTGTCAACCACAGCACCTTTCACAGCCTCACAGTAGTCATCATCATCACTGAGGATATCCGTTTCTTTGATGTCTTCCTGCTCCTCATACTGAGCAAGGTCAAACTGTTCCTCTACCCAGCGGTCAGTGTCCCCACTGGTTGCAGGCTGCTGAGACTCTTTTTCTGGGCTGCTTGTGAAGACGGCATCCGAGTCAATGGTAAACCTGTTTCGGGCCAGCCGCCGCCGCCTCCTCCCAAGAGACTTGCTTGGGGCTGACACTGTGCACACACAAAAATAAAACCCCACACGCTTTACACAAAGTCAAATCTCACTCTAAAACTAATCTTCCAAGTGCCCTTTCCTAACATCATTAGGCACCAAATAAGATTTCCAAGAATGGCTCACTCACTTTACACCAATCTGATAGATAAGTGCTTTACTCAACTTCTCACATGGGTCTTTCTGCCAGCTGTGGTAGAGAAGTTTCTGCTATTCAGATCCATAAGCTGGGATAACGTGCCTTGATTACTGTTCCTCCTAAGTGGTAGGCAGGCAGCCAGCATGAAAAATCATCAGTACAGCTCAACTTCTCACTAGCAGTGCCCTGTTGTCAACAGACAGCAAAAACCAAAGTGAACTATTCCTAGAACTAAACAGGATACATTGGTTTGTCTCAGAGGTAGGGCTGCAATATCATTTCAAGCAGCTAGACTGAGATAGACAAAACTGCCTGTCCTCTATGTAAGGGCAGTACTCTATCAATACTTACTACTTCCTTTACAATACTGTGTCAAAAGTTCCATTTTCAGCATCAGTCTTATCTACTAGTTTTAGGTTCACCTAGCAAATCCACATCTTCCAAACTGCAACATCTTCTCAATGGCTTGTTGGACAAAGCAGTGGATAAATCCTGCAGATACTTCAGTGCTAGGCAGGCATCACAGCTCTGCATAGAAACTGAAAAAGTTTGTCAGCTCACTAATGGTACTTCTAATAAACATCAAACTGAGGTGCCTTTGAGAACATATCTTAATATCTCTGAACCTGAAAACATGCATTGAGTAGCTCAGCATTTAGCATTCAATTTGAACAGTGAGAAAGACCTATGCAGTATATTTTTACTTCAGCACATCCAGTGTGCAAATGAAGGTTCTGACATTTGAGGCCACTTAAGCTGACTGAAGCACTGTGGTATAAGTAATATACATTTGGCCTTTGAGTCTGCATGCTTATATATTTTTTAAAAGATGTCCCTGAGGCAGATGACTAGAATCAGCTCTCAGTGAGAAGCCATGCTGTGAATGCTTTAAATCTGACCTGCCTTTTACAGAAGAGGAACAGAAAGCCTGGTTGTCTGGATTACTGGATCTAACAAGCAGAACAAACAAAGACTGCTTTCCCCTGTGATTTTCCGATTGTTTTGCCTGAAGGCAACTGAAAAGAAAAAGTCCACATTTTAGGACAGACGGTTTAAACTGCACATATGCCCTCCCAATCTTAGAGGGGAAAAGCAAATGCCAATAGGGATGAAGGGTTGATGAAGGGGCATACAAAGGAGCAGTCATCATTTCAAAGTGAGCTAATAAAAAACAAAAATACCTTTGGAGCTGATGAGTTTAAGACTACTGGTAGCTCAGACACACTGTACATGCTTTAGCTTGAAAAATACAAAGCAGACACCTGCTCTGTTCAACTGTATCCACTTAGCAGGCTAATATATACAGTTGACTGGCAATGAAAGGAGCCTTGCTTGTTCTCCCTGTGTCAGGATGGTTGCTCTGATGTTAAGCCCAAGTGGAGAAAGTTGACAGTGGCCATTTTTTAGGCTCTCAAGGATGTGAAAGAAGGAGAAGGAACTTTTACATAAGCAGAAAAGGAAGAAAAGAAAAACTAGTCTGCTGAAAACAACAACTCAAATGTGTCCTACAATGGTGCAGGAGTTACTGGGGTCTTGAAAGTCTGTATCCCTACAGTACCTGCCCTGTTCATGGCTGGCCTTGCACCTTTTAGAGCACACAATCTTTTTCCTCCAAAAGGAACATATTGCTGAGATGAGGGCAAACTTTCAGTTTTAAGGAGCTGCCTTCTGTGTTTATCACGCAGAATTGAGTGCACGGCCTTCAGAAAATCCTTTCTGTGTTCTGGAGAACTGAAAACAGATAAGAATGTAAGTTAGGACACAAGGTCATAACAGATGTTACTGTCTGCAACTCTGCTGTAGTGTAAGGCAGTCAACAACAGTACTATAATTGCAGAAAACATGCATTACTCAGGAGCCAGTATACTATTTATAGAGAGCATAGAGCACAACACCACTTTGAAATACACTTCCAAGGAAACAAACGATTCGGCAAAAACAGAAGTACTGTCTACCTCTCCAGTCTTCCATTTTTTTCAATACCAGCCATTCACTTAGGTCAGCTATTGATGGTTATCTGGCAAACCTATAATAGCTAACAAAATTTCACAAGCTGCATGCTTGTATTAGACAGCATGTGCAGAAATTATGCAAACTTCAAGTAGGCCAAAGAGCGAAAATCTTTGGCATCAGCACCACAGCGAGCCTTGCAAACAAAGTTCTGAAAGGAGCTTTAACTCTTTTCAGTATACTAAGGCAACCAGCATATTGGTACTGCAATTAGGACTGGGAAGATAGCCAACATTAGTTTTTTTTCCATGGGGCAATATCATTATTTAAGCATTGATACTAGACTAACAGTGCGAGGCAGAACTTGCCAGCATGGAATGCATTGCCCAAACTGGACATATAGCAGCTGGCCAACATGCTGATTGGGCATACTGGATTAGAGCTGGGTGCAAATCCAGAAGGGTAAAAAACACAATGAAATAGTATTCCTACAAAGGTGTGAAACTGGCTGAAAATACAGGGGTTTTTTTATTCTTTTTTAATATAATAAGGAACTTTTGCTGGCAGTGGTAGGATTTCAGATCTCAAATTCTGTTCTCAACTTGCCTGTCCTTTTAAGGCACACTGGGATCTAGATAAAAATCCAGCAACACAAGACAGTCTGGAGGCACGCTCACCTACAGCAGAGGTGAAATGTTCTCTCTGGTCTACCTTCAGATTCAGATTTAACATGGACAATTTCACAAACAGAATTGGTCTCTGCATCTGGAAAGCAAAGCAAAGAGAAAAATATTTTAAATAACAGGTTTTCATCCAAGTAGCCAGTTGTAAACCTCCATTATACCGAGTATACTCCATACTTTGGAAAAAAAACAGACTGAGTAGACTTAGAGTAGTCTGTCTCACAGCCTCTCTCTACCATGTGCCCATCTTCTAGGATCTGTGAGGACTCTTACACAGTCACATGCACTGAATGCGTGCTTGTACATACCAAAAAATACAATTTAAGATATTGAAGCCAAAGACATTCCATTCCCCTCTACAGCCATCTGGGATTCAAACTACCATTTTTATTATGCTGTTTGGTGAGATATTAAGAGGACTCAAAATAGCAGATTCAAAGGTGATTTGATCCAAGCACTCACCACACACATTTCTAGTTAGAGAGACAGCTGCACAAGTTGCCAATACAGCTTGGTCATGACTGTGTTATTCCCACTTCACAGAAAAACCAAAAGGCTTGTCTACCCTGCTTCTGCTGCATGCCGGGGAACACCACTGAGAAACTTGTCCTCAGCTCTTATCAAAACCCAGAAATTAGGCAATGTAGCCTCCTCAGAATGGCCGTAAGCATACTTGAGACAGTGCACTTGAGAGCAGCTTTGAAGATGTGCTCAGAGCCATGCTAAACCAGCTAAACAGACTTCGGTGAACCCTGATGTACAAGCAGGTGGGTCGTGCTTCTTTTGGTGATCCTCGGCTCACCACAGAGGCACCATAGACATGCCCCGAGAGGCTCACCCAAGGTGACAACAGGTCTGTGGTACAGCAAGCAACTGATGATGGGATGCCCAAGTCCCAGGCTAGCATCACCCCCAGTGGGTTTCTCCTTCCTCTAAGAAAGGAAGCCAATAGGTCTTTGTACACCACTAATGAAATGGAGAGATAACGATGAGACAGTTCATGGTATACAAGGTTGTCCTTGGGGTAAATACTTATGACACAGAGCGGTCTAAAACGGAAGGCTATTGAAAGAGTGAGCTTCATTTAAAGACATTCTAGACCATTTCCAAGGCAATTATCATACAATGAGGTTTGCCAGGTCTATGAACTATGTATGCCATCTTCACATTGTATGTAGCCCTGCAGCTGCAGTCTTTCACTGACCTTATCTGGGTAGACAGACTCCCTCACTGAGGAATAGATACCTAGTCACAAAGTAACACTGGAAGAGTAGTTACAAAGAGGACATCAATTTTCCCATCCTACTGTATTACTGGAAAGAAAAAAAAGGGGATGGGTTCCTCACATTTTAGACTACTATTTAGAACAGGAGGGAGATGAAGAAAATAATCTATTTTTAGATCACCACAATTTTTATATACATTTCGTATCAAGTTTCCACAAAAAAAATTCAACTCACTGTACTACCTAGCAACTACAATTAATGATGTGGAAAACCCAAGCCTAGGAATAAATCCCAATCCTCACAAGACAAGGAGGGGAGGAGCACTCTGAAGCAAACCTACTTAAAACCAGGCAGCCAGGCTTAGAGGTGAGCAACTGCATGGCTTTGCAAGTGAACCCTGATTGACTGAAGAATAGCCAGGCCAACACCAGTTGCATTCAAAGCACCCCTCAACTAAACAGATGTTAAGGATATGGGGCCTGGGAAGTGAGGATCCTGAAATCTTTTACCAAAGATGAGAATGCAGCACGTATACACACAAATATTGGTCTGTAACCACCAAGATGGACATTTTGATATTAATATATTTACAGTGTTACCTGCACTTGCCAGTGCTCGAACCTGCAGAGCTTCTAAGGGTATCATGTGACGAAAACGAAATGGGTCCCAATCTTCATAAATTGAAGCCCTGTGTGATCCTCCCTGGATGAATTTTAAAAGGCAGTCAGAAAACAGTTTGCAGATTCACCCACACCCACCCCCCAGCCCCCGCATGGTGGGAATGGCTCTGTTGCTCAGGAGTAACTCCAAGTTTTCATTTCACTCTGATGTTTTAGCCATAAACACTACACTAAAGTGCCTATAAATAAGTTTCATTAATGGCAGGTCACAGTGCCAGGCAAATGTTGCCATGACAATGACCAATTCTTCCTACCACTTCAAAGGCACTGAATACTAATATGAAGTCATGTTCTCTTTTGTAGCTCATCTATCTCCATTAAGAAGACTGACCTGAGCAGAAGGATGCAAGCCAAATCCTTGAATAAGAGACACGCTTGCTCACTCTGCCCTCTTTCCAACTTATTGCAGTCAATTAAAAAAAAAAAGTAGCATTTAAAGTTATATTGTCGCTTACATCATATTTGGGAATCGACATTGGTACTTGCTCCACATGCACCTGAATTGCTCAAACACTATACTCTGACCCAAATTCAGCAAAGCACTTGCTTAAATTTAAACAAACATAAGCCAAAAGCCAGAACTGAAGGCAGCATACCTTCTAGTCGCTGGATATTCCTAATGTAGGAAAGCCACAAAAAGACAACAGACGCCTCACTGTTCGTGACTTCGTGAAGTCACATTCCAGTTTGAGGTGGGAAACACGGGTTTGGGCACACACAAGAATTATACTATAGCTAAATGTCAGAGGAAAAATCTTTGTCTAAAATCCACAACTACCTATATTTGTAGTAGTCAGTGCAGCAACAAAACTTACAAGTTTCTTCTTCTGCTTGGAACCGTCCTTGTATACAAGTACCACAGCAGTTTTGAAAACTGAAGATTAACAAACACAAAGTTATAGTCAGTAATGGTTTGCCCCCCTGAAAAACCCAAGCACATACAGAAGGGGGACACACAATTAGCCTATAACAAAAGTCATGAAAATTTGTATATGCCTCCTGTTCAGTCAAGAGCAGAGGGAGAGCAATGCAAAAGGATAATTATGTAAAACCATGTATCCTTATACATTACCCTAAAGACCAGCTCACTAAACAGTGTTTTTCTGTGCAGGTTCAACATGCATAGTACATAAATGTTTATTCAGAGTGCCATATTTGCTAATTATAGGATTTTATTAAAAATAGGTTATAAAACAAAAATCTTATCTAGCTAAGCTAACTCAGGGAAGCCATTTCAACCTTCCCAGCCTGATGCAGGTTCTAGGACGTAATTCACAGGGATGACATCATATTTAAATCAGACCAGTGTCCCACTTGGACCCCTGATGGTTATGACAGCAGCCTATGCCAGCTATTTAATAGAGGAGTCAATACACAGTTTAATCTCAAATCACTGTTCTTTCATTTCAACACATGAATATGTTGACATTTTGTTTAAACAAGTGAGGCAAAATAACATAATAGGCCGTTTTGGGGGGTTTTATGAGGAAATTATTTATTTAGAATAAAAATACTTCCATTTTCTGAGGTTTAATGAAGTGGATGTAAAGCTCTTTGGAATTAAAGTTACTCCATGTTTCTGATACCAATCAAATTGACATGCATTATCTGCTTTCAGCTTCAGGGCACCTCCTGTCATTCTCCAGACTGTGGCAACATAACCAGTTTATACACAGCAGGGTGAAAGGCTCTGACAGCCACTGATGGCTCCTTTGACATCTTGGTAGTAGTAGTGACATGGAAGGCGCTTCCTCAGTGGGAGTTGGTAGGTATTTTATTTGGAAGCTGAATGACTACGATTGAAAAGAAAAATAAGAACCACTGGCTTTCCTAGTGATCTGAATGTTTGCTGATGGATTGGCATGTATATGCATGTATGTTGGTAGATGAATTTGAGTACATTTAAAAAGCCCCAAACACTCATATACTCAGGTTTAATCAGGTTTAAAAGCAAGAAATGCATAACTATAGCTAAAAACTATCCCCACGGGACTGCACCTTAATGTGGTGAGAAGGTCTGGATGTTTCAATGACCCTGCAAGCTGTAGTGGTAGTAATTTTAACACCTACTAAGGCAAACTGGACCAGTCACAAAGCAGTCCATAGGTCCCACAAGCTAAGGGTTAAACAAGACGCTACAACCCCTCCACCCCCTCCCATGCTCAACACAAGAAGAGTTGGGTAACATGCAGGTAAAAAAAAGCATGATGAGATCTGACGTGCAATCCACACAATCATGCATCTTGACATACCACACATTGGGGTAAATTTAAAGTCACAATTTAAAATCACTGGTCAGGAAGCTTCAATTTAATTGTTTTCTACAAAAAGTGCATTTCTGTTGTTTGATATCCTTTATTGATTTCAGTTCTTGAAACTATGTACTTTTAGAGGAAGGTAAGGGCTTGACTGTGTGTACACAAATTTGCAGAGACACACTAGGGCTGTTATTTCCCACCTCCATATACTGCCGTTAACAAGGATGTTATCTCTGGAGATAAACTCTCCCTATGCCTGAAGAAGGGCATTTGTGCCTGAACATTTGTAACGAACAATTTTTCCAACTATTTAGTTGGTATAATAAAAGGTATCATGTTTATCCAAAGACACTTGCCTGTCTATGATCTCTGGAAACAACTCGACAGTTTGAGAACTGAAACTAAGCATCACAGATACTTAATGGGACCTTCTAGACTGAGCGCTAAGTCCCATTGAGTTGAGTGGTTTTCTTTAATCTTTACTAATCTACAGAGCAGCCTCTGGGAACCCCATAAAATTGGGCCCTTAATATAGCCCATAGTCTGTTGTGACCTATTTATAAAACTTCTAAAAGGTTACATGAATATATTGTCTCAAATAATACATAATTAGAAGTTATAATCCCTATTCCACAATGATATCTTTAAGCTTTAACATATCTTAAATTAAAATTACCTTTATATAATTTTTTTAAAGAGCATCTTAAAAAAATTAAAATATGATTAAATTTAAAAAAAGTCTGATTTAAGTAAAAAAACCTGTTTGTATTTTAAATTATTGATTTTTATCCACTCTGCATGACAGGAGGCATGACTGTGAGATCGCACATCAGACCCTGTCATCAGACTTACTGGTGTAGTCGGAGCCCATGATCCTGGAAAAGTAGCAAGCTCCCTCATCTGGGAGGACCCTCCACTGCTGGGGCTCCCAGCCTCAGAGACGCATGATGCACTCCTTTAGCTGGCAGCCCCGATTAGCTCCCAGCCACAGGGGCACCCTGGCCACACATTCAGTTAATGGCATGAAAGGAACCAGCCACAAAATTATTACATATTTTGTTGAATAAATTCTGGGCTTATTCTTCCTTTTATCATGCCATTAGTTGGCTGAACATGTGGCCAGATGAGAGTTTAAAATGTGATTAACAGGTTAATCACATCTTATGTGTAAAATGTGGCAGGGACCCCTCTAACAACCAAATTTAGAAACATAAGGTGACTAACTCCAGCAAAAAGTGCCCGACCTATACAGAGGTTAGGCGAGCCAGGTCAAACTAACGTGATGCCTCTTTTGATCATCTGCTGTGCTTGATGCGGGGGCATGCCGAACTTAAAGCACTGTTTTGTTTTATTTTTTTCATGTCTGCAAGCAGCCTAAAAGATCAGAACTGCCCTTTTAACTTAAAGGGTAAGTCATCACACATTTTAATTTTTCAAGTCCTAGCTGATGTAGCAGGAATACAATTACTTAAGAACATTTGTCACAGATATTGGGCACCTCTGCTAAAGGCAAAGTCTGCAGGTCTTGTGTATTTGAAATAAATCACCATATTACTTACCAAATGCTGCTAACTCAGGCTCCTTCTTCCATTTTCCCAGTGATGAAGGAGGGTTAAGCCAGATGACAGTATTATGCAAAAGTAAGTCTCCCATAGAAAGATCTGCAACCTGCCAAGTGTACATATGAAGGTACAATAATGCCACTGTAAAAGGTTCATAGCTCCAGGATGGATCTCTGCTGCAAAGAAGGCTGTGCTAGCTAAGTTACCTGCTGAGAGGGTAGCTAGCTTGGGCTGAGCTCTGGGCTTCTGTGGATGGGCTGCTACTAGTACGCAAGCTTAGCCTGGTACCTCCACCCTTCAGAGCTGTCATCTCTGTGACTGCAGTGCAGTCATTTATTTGAGTTCCATCCCAAAAAAAGCAGTAGGCCTTTACAATGAGATGCAAAAGCAGGTGGCTGCTGGTTTTATGCTAACGGACTGTGCTAACAATTAACATGGCTTGCAGTGTTATCTAGACAAATATGCATGCAAATCCCTAATTTTTCTGCATAATGTTAACTGGCCCCTGAAGTTCAGTGAAAAGGCTTGGTTTCACAGTGTAGAAGCCAAGAACCTTGGCAGTCGCTCATGGTCCACACTTCCTTACCCATCCCTCCTCATTTCAGTTTATTGTTATTCGGTCTGAATATATTTAGAGATTAATAAAAAGAAAGAATTAGATTGTACTACTAACTAAAGACAGACATAGTCCTTCCCCTATATCATTTTGCATTAAGCAAACTGGCAAATCCCTCATTATTCTAAGTCCTATTCCTGAGGGAAGGCTAATAATGGTGCTAATTGCTAGTGCAAGTATGTTTGGAGAAAGAGAGAGCAAGCACGCATGAGAGAGAGACCTTCTACCCCAGTGCTTCCCAACCTTTTTTATACTGAGGACCAGCATGGGAGGGCTGCCTCCCTCCCGGGGCTGCCCTGCTGCCCAGTTTAACCCTGCATGTGACTGCCGGTGGTGGAAGTCACTCGCCTGGGCGGACGTACAGGGGTCCGAGCAGGGGGCTCATGCCGTGACCCAGCAGTCAACCAGGCTGTAGCCCGGTGGTTGGGAACCTCTGCTCTACCCCCACACCCAAAAACATTTTACTCTGAATTTTAGTCTCTGAAGACTAAATGTCAGAAACATCAGCTCTCTCCCTTACCCAAATTGAGAAATCTATTTCCACCTTTCCCCCTGCCTTTTAACACAAAATAATGGCTTTGCAAAAAGCATCAGGTGGACGCCTCTGGAAAATTGTAAGTCCTTCAATTCACCATGGAACAGAAAGCAGCATGGGTGACAAGTGCCTGCTTCCTCATGCTGGATCCCCAACGCCCAGCTGGAACTCGGTCTCATTTTTGTTGCATGGTGTATAATCATCAGGGATCATTTCCTCCTCTTTCAAGTTACCACCACAGGCTAACTGCTTTCAAGTCAAATGGTGCAGAGCTCCTGCCACCCAGCTGGCCTCTTCTTTATGTACCTCCAGCTCCCCTTGCATTTGGTCTTCAGTTATCCAAGACCATATATATACCCTGAACATATACAACTGCCCTTCATACCTGCATTCCCCTGCCTCCAAGTTGCTGCTAAAGGCCCCTCCCTTCAAAAGTTTCCTCAAAGCATGATTCCCAACTCCATCCATTCAGATTTTTCCTCTAGCCAACCCCTTCACACCTAATTTTGATGAATTGCTATCGCTTTTCTAGTCACCTCCAAGCTTGCTCCATTCTTTCGTACATGCATCCATCTACCTCACATGGTGAAGTTCCATCTCAGGATTACTAAATTATGTTTTCATGAATAATTACAAATGTTGAGGGGTCCCATTTGAAATGGTCCAATTTTCAGATGGTTACCATCCACAGAGTCAGGCTCCTCTCACCCCCAAAGAGTCCCTAATTGGTTATGAAACACACTGGTCTCCACTGACTATGCTATACATTAAAATACTAATGTATTTTTGTAGTTTAGCTGTGCCATGCTATATATAGACAGTACAAAAAAAGAAAGCATTTAGGATGGTACATGTAACAATACATAGTAATATCACTTTCAAGATAGAATCCTAACAGCCTTGAAACCAAGAATTAAGGCCTTACCTCTTTTTTTTCCCCTGTCTGTTCTGCTATAAGCTGGTCAAACACTGCCCCGTATTCTTCATGGATTTTCTGCATTTCATTAATATGACTGGCAACTTTATTCATTGTTTTTATGGCCACTGGAAGAGGGGGAAAACATGTGGAAAATAACTAGCTGCTTCACAATTCATCACAAGGGTTTGCATTTACATTTTGAAGGGTGAAAGTCTCCAACAGAGTTTAACAGAGTTGCATTGTTCAGCCCCTTACCATCAAGGTGGTAATGTTCTTCACTGTCAGCATCAGTCAAGGAAAACAGTTCTTTCAGCAGAAGAGGATACTTCAGTATCCGCTGGATGGGCTTGATGAGGTATGACTCCAGTGTTGAAGAGTGCTGCCGTCTAGGATTCTGAGCATCCAGAAAAGCCTTGAAAGCAGTGTCTGTCTTAGCTAGAAGAAAAGAAGAACCTTGATTTTCAAAAAGAACAAAAACAAACCCCAACTTGTCAAAATAACTTTTCAAGGTTGTAATGTACGCACGGAAAACAAACACCATTTCATCATATTTACAGCAATATGTACCTTTACTATCAGAGAGAAGTTTTTGGGTAGCCATCTTTCATAGCAATATGCACCTCCTTTATTTAACCATCCTCTCACACTATTTCCATTCTTGTAGCTATTTTAGAGCTGTATGAACCCTGCCAGCCCCTAGCACATTTAATAAAAAGGAGCCACATGAGGCATATGTAAGAATTCACAATCACTAGTGCGGTAGGCAAGTCTGGCCTTGCTAACGATATAAGCAATTTTATTAAAGGAACAGCATTTTGGTGGTTTTATTAAAACTCAAAGTGAAAAAATGAGTGAAAACAAAATTAAAAGCCAGCAAGACAGTACCTCTATAGCACCAACCAGACAAATTACTGTATTTCCTTGCATATCACATGCAGCTTTCCCTCTTAGAAATCAGCCCTCCAAAATAGTAGCATGCATCTTAAGTGGGGAAGCTGGTTTCTGCACAAAAATTGAAGCATAGGGGTACTGTAATAGCTGCTGGGGCTAACCTCTCCCAACCAAGGAGGGAGAGGTGAAGTGCAGTGTTCAGCTTCACAGTTTTAAACCTCTCAGTCTGTGTCAAATTGGCAGTAGCTTTTCCCTGGGTAGCCAAAAGCTGCTAATTCATCAGCACCTACAAGAGGGTTAAAACTGTAACTTTTGCCTGAGCAGCAACTGCCAGTATTCAGCCATGCAGTCAAGATCCCCAGGGGTCCAGAGGCAGCCCTGACTGGAAAAAAATCTTTTTTTCTTCACTCTGTCTTCCCAAAACAAGATGCATATCTTATCTGGTGGCATGTAGTACATAAGAAAATACAATATACTAGCAAGCTGTGTCTGCATTCTATTTTAGACATATTAAGAAGGCTGTATACCTTTGTACAAAACATTTTTCCATCTGTTCTCTATATTAAAAAAAAACAGTCAATGTTTCAAAGAATAGATATTCTAAAAATAGGATGCTGTACAGCATATGTAGCATTGCTTCCAGAAGTTCTGTGTCTTTTTCAGCTAGGTCACAAGACTATATTTATTTATTGGTTAAAACTGCAATAATTGCTATAGGATTCTTATGACAGTTTATGAAAATGCTGCCAGACACTTTACAGGACTTTTTAAAGCCTTTTTCCTGAAACAAAAGGGACTCCAAATCTGATTTCATAATTCAAATGCAAACTTTAAAGTAAAAAAAGCCACAAGAGTAAAACTGACCAAAAACCATACCCTAAGTCCTAATAACTATCAAATGAGATGCTGCTAGCAGCACAGAACATGAATGCAACTGGCAACAAGTTATTCAGTGTCATATTCAGGGTAGTTGCCAGCATTCATTTTCATTGTAAAGAGAGTTACTGATTCAAAAGACCACACACATAATTACTGATTGAATGTCAGAGACAAACGTTTTTTGAATGATAAGAGTATATTTTTTCCAAGCTGTTCTGCTCCTACATCTAAATTTTTAGCCCATCCCCCATCCCAGCCAAAATGATATTACATGAAATTCTGCTCAATCCACTGCTGAATCCACTTCCAAGGGTAAAATAATCTCAGTGCATTATGCCCTCAAACCTATTCCACCAAAATAAGTGTAGCATCTTTTTGGCTATATTGAATGAAAGTGGGTCCAGCAGGGCTCATTTAGCCCTTCTGTTGAAATAGTGGCAAAAATTACCACCATGACACAGGAAGATGCCTTTCACCTTATCCTTCTCGCTTCCTAGATGTTCCCAGCACCTAACCAAGTCTCACTGGGCTTCACTAGGATGACTTCTACAGGACATCACCTTAAGACAAACTTGCACAGGAATTTAGGACCACTACAAACCTTATCACCAAGTGCAAAATATTTTCTAAACATACAGTTTAGTGCTTTTAAGAAACCCAAACCCCATTTCTTCCCCTGCATGGAACAGAGAACAAAACATACAGGCAATGCTAGCTACACTGCTTAAGTGTGGTGATGGAAGGCAATTAGACATGGGCTGATGAGGGTGGCATAGGTCTTTAAGTCTTGTGGTCAGTTTTTCTGCATTGTCAAAATGACCCACCTGGCCATTCAGAAGCCTTTCATTTACGTTGCGAGCCACATACTCCATTTTGAGAGGGAAGAGAAATCTAGCACATCCAGGAAGCTCAGCTACTGCGTGTGTACAAAATATATTCATTTTCACATAATGCAATATATTGTATATCTGCATATGTACCATGCAGCTCTTACCTTTTACTAGTACTTTGGGAACTTTGGTGTGGCTGGCACAGAAGGCACTGTACAGCTTGAAACGGTCAGCGTAGTAAAGAAAGGATCCGCCCAAGGAGAATAATACTTTCTAGAAGTTAGAAGCATAAAAAACCTGAACACAAACCCCTGCATCACTTTTCCTGTGGCAAAACTTATCAACAGCAGGCTTCTAAGAAAGCATAATATTTTCCAGGATATGTTTTAAGGGTATCACATTACTGGTATGTTCTCTGCCACCTACATAAGGTTCTTATCCAGGAGAACTAAACACTGCCGGCAACAGAAACAGTGTCCAAAAATTCCTTACCAGGTAGCAAGGGAGGCAGAGATTAGGACAAACTCTTTCATACCAGCTCTGCATAAAAATCTACCAAAGGAATTGCGAGTTTCCTTTCTAAATCACAAGTGCTGGGTTGCAATAGCAGCTGAAGAACAGCCCCAGCCACTTGCTGCGAAGGGTGAGTGAGGGGTATGCTTTCTGCTCGTGAGTACAAGGGCTGTCCTTGATCGCCTCCACCAGCTCCTGGCAGGGGAGGACAAGCTTTCTGACAGCCACTGTTCCAGGATCAGGTCCCAGTCCTGGTGCAGCAGCAGTCAGAGACCCCCATCATAGTGAGATGGCAGCAGCTCCCACCAGTACTGGCAGTACTCCCGCAGCAGCTTCTTGTGCTCATGCAGCAACAGCACCGTGGTGGCCCTGGCTCTGGCTGGTGCTCCCGCTGGAGTGTGGCAGCAGGGTTCTCCGACAGCTCATCATGGGCAGGCTCTCAGGGGGCCATCTGCAACCCCTCCCTCCCCCTTGGAGTACTGTGGGATGCTGGGCTTCTGGAGAGCCATGCATCGCTACATGTAACTAAACAGGCATTACATGTGGCACTATGAAACACAGCATGACAGATAAGAACCTGTTTCAAACAAGTACTTTTGTGTAGCATTTGGATCGTGTTAGTAGTGCTACAGATGGCTTGCATGCCCACACGCTCACATTTTGGCTGCAGACAGGCATTACAGTTTGTGCTAGGAGAAGCGGGTTTTTGTCAGAAGGAAGCTGGCTCTTCCAAGAAAAAGTGAGAGCACTTCCCACTAGGAAGTTCTCTCTACTGAGAAGTTTTTTCACATCAGCTTGAAAGGTTATGCACTTCTCTTGGGGTCCTGAGGAACCTCAGTATCCCATAGTCCTCTGCTCTCCCTTGCCTCCTCCAAGGGGTAGAGGGGGAAGGAAGGAGAGCACCAGCTTCTGACAGCCCACCCAGCCTGCCCCACAGCTCTGGGCAGACCCTGCTGATCAACACTGCCCACATTGTTCAAGTGGCAGCAACAACGGTGGTGTCTCCAGCCTGCGGAAAGGGTAGGGGACACGTCCCTGCATCTCAACTAGTCCTCAGTGGGCCTTGGATGGGCTGAGCTACCCTGCCTCTCCATCCACTGAACTGAATGTCTATCCATAGCCTGTGTAGCGCTACAAATGTAACAGCTGTTCTTACCCTCAGGAAGCAGGTAGCAGAGTTGAGCCCAGATCTCTTAAGGCCTATTTAGTGCACTATTCCCCAAATCACTTTCCCCTCATACTGTGCACATCTAAGAAGGGGATTACTTCTTCCCCACACACATTTTTCCCTTCTGCAAATATTGTCAAGTTCTGGAAAGGTTTGTCACTACTGTTCAATATTTTTCAATTTTCTTGTAAGTCTTTATTAAGTATCTTGATTTCATAGGTACCATTAATTCCTCAAAGCAAGCAAGTTCTTAGCGAGCAGCATCTACTGGTTTCAGTCTTCTATCTTAGTAGTGAGAAACCTAGGTTTATTTCTCAAATCTTATCTTTAATCTGTTAGGCTCCCTGGCTTCCTTTTATAGGTCCTTTCCCTGCCCCTGATATTTGGAAGCACTTGCTACTCCTGCCAGCTTGCATGTTGTGAGCAATCAAGTACAGAACACAATTTGGAGTTCAAAACCATTTCCACAGTGGCTTCTCTGAACTGGTCCATTAGACTTGTTAACACTGAAGAGTTTATGTAATTCCATTACTGCTGCTAGTTTTTCCTGAGTCCAAGACATGAAAGCTGACAACGAGGTAAGAATAGCGCATCTCCATGCTTTTACAGAATTCCAACAACATGTACAGTAAAATGCAGCATGAGCTGCAGCCATCCTGGGATATTTTCATTTCAAAGAGCCCTAATGTTAACTACCATGAGTACAGCCAGAGTATTTTAGATGGAGCAGTGGAAGCCAACCTTTGTCAGGCACACCACAAATTAGCCCTGCATCCTCCCCAGCTGCCACACCAATTCCCTCCTCCTGCCCAATCTGCTGCTCTGCTTTCTGCTCCCAGCCTCATCTGCTTTCTGCTTCCTGCACCATCTGCTACTGTGCTGCCTGTCCCCTCTCTGATCTGCCATGTACCACACACAGAGGCTGCCCATGCCATTTGTGGCACCCATTCCCCTGATCTAAAGTAGTTTAGATGAGTGAAGAGGGAGATGCTAGTCCACTTGGTTTGACAAAGAATCACAGGACTACTGTTATAGTATTCTACACCACAGTGGGGGAGGAGGGGGAAAGAAAACAGAAAAATATTGTGCCAGAAATAAAAGTTTATGGCACACTAAAGTGCATTTAACTGTCTCAGCCAAAATTTAATACAAATGCTACCTTAAATTGGTCAACTTTTTCAAGCTTCTCCAGGTCTGGCACCAGCCTCACTCCATCTTCAAGAGTCTTCAGGAACTCTACTTGGAATGCTACCATTTCAGTCAAATTCCCAAAGAGCACATCAAGCTAATAAGACAGAAGGGGAATATACTGAAAATCTCATAGTTAAGAAAGCTTTTTAGCTACATTGTAGTATACAGAACTTTAAAAGGTTTCTTAAGTACCATTACAAAAATATGGCCATCATCAGATGCAATGTGAGCATTCTCCCTTAGTCAAGGCCAGATCCTATAACGAATCTGAAACAAATTTGCTCCTCATAGCTTCTTCTTCCTTCACAATTCATACAATACGAATTTATCAAAATCTCAAAAATTAGCATACCTCATCTTGAGTGAGGAAAGTTTCTTTTTGTAAAGGTTTCAGATATCTCTCCATTAGACAGTTTAAGTCCTATCAATAAAAAGAAAACACTTCAGTATTGTTTCTTTCAAGTGCATCTAAAAAACAAGTCCATTAAAATGACAATGATCCTCTCTCTAATACAACTGATAAAGTCCCCATCTTTCATCCGTCAGATGTGAGATACTCTATAAACTCGAAGGCATGAAAAGCAAATCACATTTTTATTCTAGAAAACAACACAAGAGATCCCATGTCAATATTCCTCTATAAACCAACTAGATAAGACTAACGCCATTGTAGAGAACTCTTGAAATTCAGTCTTAAAATATTTGAGGTTTTTCAGGCGTTTTTTTAAAAATCAGTTTATAAACCCAATGATGAAAGAACTTTCCCCTAGTATACAGAGTAGTTACTGTAAAAGTAACCTGCACCCGCCAAAAAACCTCAACCAACCAAAAAATGAACCATTGCATAGAGTTTAAGTTAAAATGTACAAAAAGGCTAATACAACTTTGGAGGGGAAAGGAAAGATGTAGACAACTTACTTTGACATAAGTGCGTTCTGTTTCAAGGAGTTCACAAATCACCTTCCGCAGTTTATCTGCATCTGTTAGTTGTCTCATGGTGGCCAGTTGTGGCCCTGTAAATTCCTGAGGAATAGTGCTCGAGTCAGAAGGATTCATTTCATGTAGACTGCGACAGAATGCAGCAACCTGCTCTGTACTCTTTAAAACAAAATAAATACAATTATTCCTAGTTATTCTGGGATAGAAACTATGGATTTTCAGTGTCTACAAAGTTAGGCAGGAGATTTTCAGTGATTTAAAGTCCATAATTTGGATTTAGGCAACCACAGTCCTTTTGGGTTTTATCTGGGTATAACAGGTACAAAATGGGCCAAGAGGGGATAAGGGGAAGGGACTATGAGAAATACAAGTAGTCTGCAAAATCAGTATTTGGTTGCATCCTGATTCTTTTCTTCTTTTTTTAAACAAAAAAAAACCTATTAAGGTCAGTAAATATGTAATAATTAATGTAAACTTGTCCAATATTTAAGTCTGAATATACAACCATCAGTCACAAGGCTTAGGCATCAGTAGATTGCATGCTTGTTGGGACTGGAGCCATCTTTATGTTCTGCATCTTTTACACTATTGAGTTCAGCAGGCTTCTAAGCACTATCACATTTTAATTAAAGAAACCATCCAATTATGCTCCTGCTATGCATTTTGTCTGCCCCCACCCTGCTTTTATTACACTGACTTGTTATGGCTTGCATCCTAATGAGACTGAATATTTCTTGTTCTGCAGGTGCCACCTTAGCTATTAAATTTTTCTGAGCTCAGAAGAGGGGATAATGGTAACAAACAGCTATACCTATTACCAGGGGGTAAGGAGGGTTAGATTTTATGTGTCTGAATGGATTGGAACAATGTGTTTCACTGAGGCACCCCAAGTCCGCTAGGGAACTTGAAGAAACTGTCCTTGACTTAAATGCCAGGGAGTTACTAATAGGGTGTCTTGCCTTCTGTAAGAGTTCAGCTTTAATGGGTTTGGTACTTGCTGTACTTTAATGCCAAAGGAGGTAAAGTGCACTGCAAGAAAACTGATAGTTTGCAACAGTCTATCTTTTTTTTGTTGCTCTCTACTCTGTTCCCTTCAACATTGAAGCAAATTTGAGCGGCCTGTCTGTCTACATAAGAAGTGTAATGTGGAGGGTGAAAGGGGACATCTGGGATACCCAAATGAATGGCAGACCCCCCCCCGCTTGAGGCCTGGAGGGATTTATTTCATGCCCCTGCAGCAGCAGTGCCCAAGCACACCACGTTGAGGCTGTAGCAGCAAGAACCAGGCTGTGCAGATTATGCCACAGTAGCAGCAGATGCTGAAGACTTTTTTTTCTTTTTTCTTGAGTCTGGGGAGCAGGTAAGAGTCATCTACTCCCCTCCCGTCCCCAGTACTCCCTCTCCTCTGGTGCCAAGTGTGACCCCCCAGCTTTCAAACCCTGCTCATTACACCTCTGGTCTCCATTAGATTACATACACAAGCCATGAGCACTGAAGAAGGTGCATGGATTAGAGTGAGAAGATATGGTACAAATCAGGCAGCAACTATTCAAGTTTCCCCACTCTGCCCTGCCAGTGAAAGAGGCTTGGAGGAAACGCTGGGGCCAAAAAAAAAAATTCAATCTGCATTAACAATTTAAATGAACCTCAAATGGAAGTTATGTATTGCACATCCACACAGTGGGTGGGTTTTGTTTTTTTTAATCACTGTAAGATTCATCACCTCTACACAGCCCATAAATTTTCTAGGACAGTGTAATTCCCTCCTCACCACCATGACCCTTTATTCAGTCATATCATCTGATAGCAATGTAGTTCCCCTTTCTCTTCTCACTTGTCAGTCACTCTGTAGTTCCTGAGCCTCAGACTTCTGCAACAGGACTGCACATGAAAACCTTTATTGGCCCAAATGCCCCCATCTTGCTAAAACTAAGACAGCTCTTTCAGAGTAACTAAAAGCAACCATACTGGTATAAACTGGCTGTCACTGCTTTCAACTGTATTTCTCTGTCTCTGTACTGATGGATTGGGGGGACGAGGTAGTGGGATTCACATGTAGGAGTCTAACATGTGTGGACCCTGGCTGAAAGCACAGAGTTAATCACAGCAAATAAAACTGAAGCTACTCTTGTGGCCAGCTGGTCTAAGTAGCCTAAGTCAATTGTTTTCTCATTCCAAGTATAGATGTAACAAGCAGGTACATTCCTAGCAACATTATAGTTCCTCATAGGGTAGAGCTCTTGGCCCTGTTCTACAGCTCTTGAATTACTATGTGCTATTTTTTGTTGATTATAAAAAAAAACCTGACTAAAAGGAAAAAGCATTTCTAAAAACATTCTGATTTGATCCGATTTAGTTTGACTCCAAGTTTGACTCCAGATCATAGACCTAGCTGGTACATTAAGATTTACTGGACATTTTAAAACTTTTTTTTGTTAGTGTTTAATTGTTCCTTAAAGGGTTGAAATCCAGTTCAGATTTGGGTGCCTGGTTTGAACAAAGCCCAGTTGTAGTGGTTACCAATGCAGTACAAGGCTGGTAGGTAGGCAGCCTATGGTGTTTTAATACATTTCTCTCTCTATTACTTACTAATATACAAACGTTTCTTTAGGAAGTTTGCTTCCATTGCTGAAGAGTCTAAATAAAAGGTCTCCACTGTGCGTGTGTGTGTGTGTGCGTGCACACACACGCGCGTGCGTGCACACACACACACACACACACACACACACACACACACCCACCCACCACAAGACATCATACTCATGACTTAAAGAAAAAATAAAATCAACTCCCTCAACATATGATGGACATAGCTACAATGATCTTTATTCACATGTTGTAACTGTGGTGGTCCAGGAATTACATGAGAGAGAAGGATTTGTTTAGGGTGATATCTTTTATTGAACCACCTGCATAGTTGGGATAGTTAGACGAGCTTTCAAACGCAAGTCCTTCTTCAAGTGACCTGGTGACCTGAAGAAGAATGCCTTGCCTTTGAAAGCTTGTCTAACTATCCCAAGTACACAGTTGGTCCAATAAAAGATATCACCCTAAGAAATCCTTGCCTCTTGCTTCATTACACAGGACTTTTTAGAAGATTGAGCCAAGGCTATCTGAGGAGTTTGATGCACATCAATATCCTTTAAATTCGAACAAGCTCAGAATAAGTGCAGAGTGAAAAAAGTCAGTGACAAAAACAGAGGAAACAGGTTTGGATGGAACGTAACAAGCAGTGGGGATTATATAAAAAGCGAAGGAGATATAATGTGCAACTGTAAATGGATTAGAGTGAGAAGATACGGTACAAATCAGGTAGCAACTATTCAAGTTTCTCCACTTTGCACTGCCAAAACAAAATTAAATCTGTATTAACAATTTGCTAATAAATAACTACCTTTTTAAGGAACAAACAGGGGAATGGCACAGGAGAAACAGCCCTGCGCACTGAGAACTACAGTGATAACACCACTTCACTTAAGCCAAAGGTTCTCAAACCTTTCTAGACATGAGGCACTCTTGGTTTGACTGGAGGCACCCTCCATAACTTTTGTGAATTGAGCAGCACCCCATTTCAAAAACTAATTTATTTCTGTGCTTATCCCCCCCACAGAGGGGCTGTACAGTGTGGGCAAGGGTGTGGCCAGGCAGGGAAGAGCCTGAGCTTGCATTTATCTCCTGATGTCTTATAGCACTCTTCAAAAGATCTTGCAGCACCCCAGCATTGCCCAGTTGGGAATCAGTGACTTAGGCCAAACCACCAACAGACTGAAATACATTGCAGCTACTCCCATCCTGAAGTAGATATGGATGGGTGACATCATGATGAAAAGCTCTTGATTTTACAAGCCAACCATTCTGCTTACATACAGTTATCATTTCCCCCAACTCACCTACATTGGTATAAAAATAAAGGTCTAAAGAAGCATTAGCACCACCTTAGGTAGTAACAGCTTTCCTTTAACAATACAGAAGCTTCATCCACACCTATATTGCAACTTCACACACTTATCTATGAAGAAAATATCTACAGATTAGCACATACGTATACAGTAGCTATGCAAAAATTATATTTTTTTTAAAAGCATGTTTAAGGGATGAGCAGTTTACACTTGCCTTTCTAAAAATATGAATGCCTGGGAAAATCCTCTGAGTTACAGTTAGTGCATTTCAGCAGTATTTACTTGGAGTAGTCAAGACATGAACACAGAGCAAGTTGGAAAGGTAGTAAGAACAGAATAACTGTTCTAGGTGAGTTATGGGACAGACGTTAGCTCCCTCTAGTTCAGCTGCTTCAGATAGGCTCAGAAACTGAAATACTAGACAAGTGAATTTTATTGCTGACTACAGTTGTCTCAGTGGTGGTTTTTTGTAATGCTGTGGACATTGACGGTCAAAGAGCAGAGTGATGCCTATCAACACAGAAATTTAAATAATAGCTTACCAGTTCTAAAACTCGAGTTATTGTAAACTTCAAAACTGCTAACAAAACACCCACAAAATACTTTCTGGTGGCTGCAAAACCTTCATCATGCTTTTCACTGAAGCTGTGAATGCATTTGTTCATAAGTTAGGATCCTGGTTTTCTCTGACGAAAAATATCCCCAATTTTCAGATATAAAAAATTAACCCAAAATCCATCTTTTTCCATGATTAAAATGAAACACCACTTGTATGTATAGAGAAGACCAGGATCCCTGATGATGAGCCACTAGCAAAGACGGACTATCCAAAGAACAAAGGGTGAAAATCCTTTAGTATTAGTAGATTAATAAGTAGTAATGGAATACTAATAACAGAATAGATTAGTAATTAGTAATAATAATACTGTTGTTACCTTCTTCTTGCTTTAGTTTAACACTGAACAGTATGTTTACTGCACGGCAAGGTTGATCACAGTCCCATGCTCTAAAATGGAAACCTAAGGCCCGCAGGCTGGATCCAGTCCAAGAAACTGGATTCAGTCCATGGCAGCTCAGGGAACTGGCAAGATGGGAGCCACAGGCAGGAGAGGAGGTGCCCCCAGGGTCCTATTGCTTACTAAGTTCAGTTTATTCCAGGAGTAGGGAACCGCCAGCACAGGTGTCAGTGCATGGCACATGAAAGCATTTTGCTTGGCACATGAGCCTTGGGGTGGACGGCAGGGAAGGGGCTGGGGCTGTGCTGCCATAGCAAGGATCGGGCCCCTCGTGGCTTCCCTGACATCTGCCCCAGCACACCAACATCTTCCAAGTTCTGGTTGTGGATGTTTTGGCATTCTGCCCAAAAACATTGCTGACTCTTAGTTTATTCTCTCTGCTGCAGCAGAGGAGGCTTCCCCAGTATCCCAGTGTCTACCTTTTCCTATCCAGATCCTTTGAAGCATATGCTGATCTTCAGGGAGTTGCAGGGGGGGTGGCCTGTAGCAAAGGCTGGCTCACAAGCAGCAGCCCACAGTGGCAAAAAGTTGCTAACCTCTGCTCCAAGGATTAGTCCATAAATAAGGCAAGGATTTCTAACTTCTCTCTCTTTCCTCCCCTCCTTATGTCACCCTAACCAGATCCAGGACTTCCTAAGGGGGGAGGTGGCACACCACACCTCCAACCATGCTGGGGGGATATGAGGTGCTGCTGCTGAAGCCCTCATGGCAGCAGCACACACTGTGGAACCAGGCAGGGACGAGACACTTGAAGTGGGGGGAGAGCACCCTCTGATTCTGCTGTGCCCAGCTGATCTGGGTGTGGGGAGTGCTCTAGCCAGGGGCAATGGGGAGTGGCTGCACAGGATGCCAGGCTCCACTGGCAGCCTGGTACCCAGCACTGCTAAGTGAGCAGCCCGCAGCTGGAGCAAGTCAGGGACAGCTCTGGGACTCCTCCCACGGCTGAGTCAGCTGGGGACAGTGACGGTGGTAGGTGAGTTCCTCCTTCCAGTGCCTGCTTCCAGGGATACCAGGGGGAGGGGTTGGCAGGGAGCAGGTGTAGGATGTAGAAACCTGCCTACTACCACCGTCTCCTGTGAAGACCATACCCCATGCTGCCACAGTTTGCAGTTGGAGCAGGGCAGGAGTGGCTCTGGGACTCCCCCTGCACGCAAGCTAGCTGGGGACAGCAGCAGCAGAAAGGGAGTGCGACTGCTACAGTACCTCCCCAGGGTCTAGTTCTGTTAGTCACGGACTTCAGTCATGTCAGGTTTCAGCTATCAGCAAAGAGAAATCCTGCTTTGCCATCTGGATTCCCCGTGCCTTATCATTATGATTATTATTTTGAATCCTGGGGGGGAAAGTGCAATCTGTCCTCATGGTTTGCAACAGGGACCAATTACAAGCCTCCAGGATTCTGCCAGTCACGGATCCATTCTTGCCTGAACCTTAAGCAAGCATCAAAATGTAATTTTTTTTCTTCTGCCCTTCTCTACCTTCAGAAGGTAAATTTCATTTTAGAGGATTTTTATTTAAAAGGAAATAAGCTCTGAGAGGCCCAAACACATGCATATGGTGGTGCGCTCATGGTGCCTTGGGGTACATTTCCCTCAAATTTCTCAAACTAATTAAAAAAAATCATTATCACCAATTTCCTAACAAGAGTGTGAAAAGGAAAGATTGGTCAATTAGAAAAATAGCTCCTCTCCTGCCCCGTGCCAGGTCTGTTCTATAGTTGCTACAGAGGCAGAAAGATTCCACTTCAGTACATGGTCCCTCATATTTAGGTACTGCAGATGTAGAATCATAGAGAAGTGAGGCTGGAAGAGACCTCCAGGTCATCTAGTTCAACCTCCCCCCTAAACTCTATGTAAGACTACCACTACCATCAACCCTGACCATCAACCCTGACACAACACAGGCCTAACTTCCTAACCTACCACAGGTGAAGCTGGGGAACCTATGTTGTCAATATATACTCAAGAGGTCCCAGGTAGAGGGCAATGCCTCCCCTGCCCCCTACACATGAAAGCAAAAAACCCCACAGTCCATCCCAATCTGACTGTGGACTAAAATTCCTTCCTGACCCCAGGTATGACAATCGATCTGAACCCGAGTGGAGGGACCCCCTAACCCAGAACCTCTGGCTTTGCTCCCAGCAGAAGCATTGGCACATCCCAGTCACCGTCTCCAACCTTGGCTGTAGCCAACACCCAATGCCTCTGAAGAAGGCTTAAAAACCTCCTGCCACATGTAGCAAAAAGGGGGCATGGGGGCAACCAACAAGGTCCAGAAGCATGGGAAATAACCACAGTAAAACATAGGCATAACTACTCCTAGATTATCCCCAACCAGTGGCTGTCCAACCTTTTCTTCAACAGCTCCAGTGATGGAGAGTTTACAACTTCCCTAGGCAGTCTATTCTACTACCTCACTGTTCTAACAGTGAAGAAGTTTTTCCAGATATCCAATCTAAACTTTGCTGCAGCTTCAAGCCATTAGTCATGTCCTCCTCTCTGCAGCAAGAGAGAAAAGGTGCTTTCCCTCTTCTTTACAGCAGTCCTTAAGACTGCTATCATGTTCCCTCTTAAGCACTTTTTTGGCAAGCTGAACATGCCTAGCTGCTTCAGTCTCTCCTCATGTGACTTGCCTTCTAAGCCCTTGATCATCTTTGTGGACCCTCTGGACCCTAACTTCCTCATATCCTTGTTAAAATGTGGAGCCCAGAACTGCACACAGTAATCCAGATGAGGCCCAATCAATCAGTACCAAGTAGAGAGATGTTATCATCTCCTTGCACCTCACGCTTCTATTGATGCAACCCAAAACCATATTCACTTTTTTTTATGGCTGCTTCACAATCAAGACTCCCAGGTCCTCTTCCATAGTCCTGCCATCCAACCATGTGTCACCCATTTTATTTTTATGGTTTTGATTATTCTTCCCAATGTGTAGCACCTTGTATTTGTCCATATTTAATTTCATCCTGTAAGCTCTAGACCAACTTTTCCAATATCCCAGGATCCTTCTGAAGATGGATTGTGCTTGCATTCTCCAACATGTTCACAATTCTTCATGGTTTTGTCTCGTCTGCAAACTTGCAAATCTTTAATAAACAAATTGAACAGCACCAGGCCCAGGACAGACCTCTGTGGGACTCTACTAAAAACCTCCTGGCATTCTAACATGAACCTGTTAATAAATACCCTTTGCTTGTGGCTATTGAGCCAGTTATCTATCCACCTTGTAGTAATCTAGACCACATTTAATCTAGCCCACATTTCTCCAGTTTATGAGATGGTCATGCAGGACCTTGTCAAAAACCTTGCTGAAGTCCAGATATGCTATATCCATAGCATTCCCTTCATCCACCCAAGTAGTTACTTGTCAAAGAATATCAGTTTATTTTACATGATTTTTACATGATAAATCAATGCTGGCTGCTTAAGATCAGTCTTTCATCCTCCACATGCTTGCAAATGGTCTTCTTTAGGACATGCTTCAGTAACTTCCCAGGTGCTGAGGTAAGGTTAACTGGTCTATAGTTCCCTGGCTCCTCCTTTTTGCCTTTTTTAAATAGGGACGCTATGTTGGCCCTTTTCCAGTCTTCTGGGATCTGGCCCATCTCTGATCTACATGAAAATCACTATCAAGGGCTCCAAAATCTCCTCTGCCAGTTCCTTCAGGACCCTGGGATGAAGCTGATCCAGCCCTGTTGACTTGAATTCATTCAGACCCAACAAAGGCTCCCTGACCGTCTCTTCTGTGATTGCCTCCCTCAGCTTGCCCCCTTCCTTATCTACATAATCTCTATTGGGTATCTGGCAGCTTAATTTTTTTTTGTGAAGACTGAGGCAAAGTAGCTGCTGAGTAGTTCTGCCTTTTTTTATCTTCTGTTATGAGTTCCCCCAGTTTGCTAATAGAGGACCCACAGCTTCCTTGGTCCTTCTTTTCTAGCCAACATACTTATGGGTCCTCTTCTTTTTGTCCTTAATCTCCTTTGCCAGGTGCAGCTTGTTTTTTATCTTTGCCTTCCTGATTCTGTCCCTGAAAGTTCTTGCTTTCCTGGTACATGTCCTTGGTGACCTGCCCATCCTTTCATTGCCTGTATGCTTTCCTTTTGCATTTGAGGCACTTCAGAATCTCTTTGTGCAGCCACTTTGGTCTCTTGCCGTTCTTCTTGTGCTTCCATCGTGTTGGGACGGTTTCTTGCTGGGCTTCCAACTGTGCCCCTCAAAACCTCCCAGCCATCCTGGGCACCTTTATCCTTCAATCTATCCTCCTGTGATACCACACCTACTAACGCCTGGAGTCAGATGAAATCTGCCTTTTTGAAATCTAGCATCCTAATTTTATTTGGACGAGTGATCCCAAGCAGTGACTTTAGTGGGACTGCATGTCTCAAGTAAATATTTTCACAACTGGGCAGTGAGTTTCTGTTTCAAAGAAACAAACCCCCTTCCTCTGCCAGAGCTCAGCAGGTAGACTAAATGCAGATTCCTCCTGGGCAGGAGCATTTCCCCCTGCATCATTGTGTTGCAGTGTTGCACAAGTTGTGCATCACTGAGACATTTGGAGTTCTGGCTGACTGCCCTACATCTGTGCACGAGAGAGAATTGCAATTTCCTTTAGCAGCCACCATTTAAAAGTACATGGATGTAAGAACTTGCACTACTGTTGTTGACACAGTTTGTTGACATACATCCATAGCTGTAGTTACAACTAAAATGGTAGAGAGTATTAACCTCCTTTAATAGATTATGTAACTATATATAGTTTATGTACTGCGACAATTGTATACTTTTGTGTAGTCGCCCTTAACCAAACATCCTAGAAGCCTCTGAGGCAGGCACAAAACCCCCCACTTCTGAACCATGATAGTACAGCATACACTATGACAAAGTTTTGTTCCACCATCGTGTATACAACACCATCACTTTGTATTGGAAACCAGCTGAATGCCACTGCTGTCTTCATAGCACCAGCTTTCATCCCAAGCAAGCCACCAGACCTATCATCTACAGCCAACCTCTACCTTGTAACTGATGGCCCTGACGAGGATGCACACCTTGGAAATCTGAGGCAGTACTTCCTATACTTACAATACAATCCCAGAATTGTAGGATTCAATACTGTGGAACAAGAATGAACCACAAACTGGATGGTGTTACATACGGTCTCAACAGAGACTATGGATTCTTATTATTACCTGGGCTAGCTTTTATAAATCTTGTGTCCCTCAACAGGTTAACTGCTTTGTTTATCCCTATTGACCTATTGCAGTGTTTCCCACCAGTGTGCTGCGGCACAAAAGTGTGCCATCAGAAATGAACGGGTGTGCCATGGAATTCTGCCAGGGCAGTGAGCTACAATAGGAATGAGGATGAGGAATGCCTTAACAGGTGTGCTGCGGAAAATGTCATTAATGCAAGTGTGCCTTGGGCTGGAAAAGGTTGGGAAACGCTGACCTATTCAACCCACCTTTGACTCTCTTCTCAGCAGTGCTCCCTCTTCCTACCCTGTGTATTTATATTCCCTTCTCTTTAGGACCCCTGCCTTTTGCAATCTGTCCAAAGCTTATGCCTCTCTGAACCAGTTAGTCTGTAATGTGCCTACCTGCCCTGTCTTCTGTCAAAGACTAGTGAAGAGCCAGTCCAAATTGGTCCCCAAGAACAAAGGAAGTTTTCTGAACCTTCCCAGCCCCTTTACTTAGACTCCTGAAGTTAGCTCCCTCCACATGCACTTTGGGGACCAAATTTGGAAATAGGCAGATCTCACACCACTGTGCTCTGTGACCCCAGAAGGAAAATAGAAGAGGAGCAGATTATGCCTTGTGCTTGCTAACACCTTTTTTTCAGTTAGTGTACAGTTAGTAGTTCTGTGCTAATAGGGTCCATTTTGGGTTGTCTGGACAGTCTCCTAGTCCTTTTCTGTACCATTTGACAAAGAGGGGAGCACAGCAGGCTCTCAGTGAACTGGCTGTTAGTCTGCTAGTAAAGAACATTGCTGCATTCTGGTTAAGGACACTCAAGAGCTTTACTCCACACTGAACAAAGGAAGGCTAAATGTTATTGTTCTACAAAATAAACGTTAGGCAAACCCCACCCTTCTACACCCAGGCATAGTTAAGGGAAAGTGCAGAGTAAAAACAATACTGTTTAGTTTTGCACATTTATAATCTTCCTAAAATTAATACCTACAGCATGAATCAATATTTAGCTATTTGACCAATCTAGTCACACTTAATAGTAGAACTGCTCACCAGATACAGCATATGGTAAAGAGAATCACAGGATGTCTCAATGCCTTCAGTCCTGGGTTTACGTTTAACTTTCCAAAGAGCTGACATCACTGGAAAGGTTTTACTGTGAAAACCCTGTCACCCAGCACTTTCAATATCAACTAAATAAAATCCAAATTTCTTCTCGTGTTCAGCTGATGTGAAATCCTTTTCCACTCCAGACAAATACTTTTCCCTCATATTCCATGCTGCTTACTTAACATATGCACAGAAGAGGAAGGCAAGCATTCACTCCTTTAATTTAATAAAAGCGAGCAGCTCCTGTATTTCTCTAAGAAAAGATTTTCCTCTCATGTCATCTGCTGTAAGCCTCATTCATTTAAAAATATCAACTAGAATTAAATTCTCATCTTTAAATTGTAAAGCCAGTTCTTAATACTGCCTTTCATGGAAGCATTATATGAAAACTTCAGCAAGAAATGGCTGAAACAGAGAGAAGAGGTGAAACCAACACTAGAATATAAATGTCTATTGCCTGTGGTTTAGTTTCAGCTGATTGGCTAAAATCTGTACTGCATAAGAATATTAAACATCAGGAGAGACAGCAGCACGCTAATTAGACAACTTTAAAAAACCAGTTATACTCTTACAAAGCTTCTGATTGCTTTAATTCCTTATTTTAATCCTTTCATATCCACGTCTACATATGTTGAGGGATTTTGGACTTACTAGTTAAATTTGGTTTTGATTAATATTGCAGAGAGATCATTCGTTTTCTTAGCATAAGTGATTTGCTAAGTGATATGCCCTGTCCTTCCCTTCCAACCACCCCCCCCGCCCCCCCCCCAGTCATTACTTCTCAGTCCCTTAAGCACAACTGCTGCAAGGCAACAAGGTTTAATTTTAAAAAAAAGATGGCTTAAATTAGAAAAAAGGAAGTGAGCATCTAGTAGTATTTCAAATCAATAGAATTTTATATACATCCTCAGTGAGAAGTGTGGCTGATGAAAGGACCAAATATGTCAAACCAGCTTCACAGAGGAAAATGACATCAACTCCAATTACGGATATATTATGACAGACACCTACGGTTCTGTTACTTTTCAACCGCAACCATGTGCGTTTACATTCTTGAGGTTCAAACCAAGTGCACAGAATTTATTTTGGCTTGCTAAAAAGAGACACACGCTACACTCACACAGTTGATAACTCTTAAAACTGTCATACTGGTATACGAGTAGCATGATATCCTGTTAAACTCCATCTGAAAAGACAATGAGGCTCCATTTAGATTTCATGTAGAGTCTGGGTTTTAACCAGTTAGAGCATGGCTAGGATTCAAGTTTGGATTACAGGGCCTCTATTGCCACTTGAAATGGGAGAGTTGGATTCCTAATGGGAAGATACATAGCACATTAAAATCCAAAAGGAGTTTGGCTTACCATGCCTTTCAAATAAAAAAAGGGCTAAGACATCAGAACTGGGAAATACTATGCTAAACAAGAGCTTGTATATATGAGGAAGCTGCTACCAAATCAAGGTGTAAATTTAAAATGGTTGTTTCACAGTAATTCCCCTTGTGTGGATGCGCTTATTCAACTAAGGGTAGCTCAGTCCATATCCAAAGTACATTAAGCTAAAACACATTAATGGCCCCATTAAGACTCAGCTTCTGGACATATAAACAAATTACCATAAAGTAAATGAAACATAGCTTTACCAAAAATAGACTGCCTAAGTGCCCACTCTTCCCTGGCAGCAAATGAGAGCTAAACCCTCAGTGAAAACTGCAGCAATTTAGCCTTCATCTACTGTGTGGTTTGAGCAGGCACAGAGGCAGTCACCATAGAACAGGAGACATGCGTTCAAGCCTCACTCTAAGCCTGGGGTAAATTGTACATAGGTCCATAATCTTAGCACAGAACAAGATAATATATACACGGGGAACTAGGGAGAACATCTTACCAAACAATAAACAAAGACAAACTCCAAAAAAAAATTACTTCAGCATATTAAGTTTGTTGCTTGTTCTTGTCAATGAATGGTCAGGTTTACTTTTCCCCGGTGTTGGAAAACCAGGGTGAGAAGATGAGAGGGAATAACAGAAAGGCCATTCTACCATTAGTGGAGGAGGACTGGCATTGGCTTCTTATACCAACAGACCTCTGGGAAATGTTATATTTATCAAACAATGAACGTGTTAATTGCACGATAAATGGCAATGTGCTACACATTCAAGCAATTTATTATGCAATAAAAATGGCAAACCCGCCACAAAGGTGTTCCATATTTAATCATACTTTAATTTGAATGCAAGACATATTCAAGGATGCCAGGGGAGCCCCACATGGAAGCTGCTTGCTCCACAATGCGTGGCTACATGCAAGCCCATTAACATGTTCCAGCTTGCCTACAGCCTGGCAGAAGGAAGCTGGGGTCCAATGCCAGGCTCCTTCGCTACCAGCAAGTTTAAAGCCTTTAAAGTTTATAGGTCCCGACTCATATGGATATGAAGAATTATACCCCAGTTGTGCATCCTGCCATACAAGATCTTGAACATCTGGCATGGCAGGATGTACAATTTTTGGGATCCAGGACTTTTGGGGTCCCTCAGATTCCACTGCATATTTAAATTAACATCTGCTAGGAGCCACAGAGATTCAAGGTAATGGTGGTTTGAGGACAGCATAGTTCACTCACGTGCCATCTTGGCTGACCACTGCCCTCAAAAACCATCCTCTCCCCACTTCCTCAAAGGGTATTTCACTGCGTACATAAATAACTAGTGCAGGATAATGCTAATGAGGTCAGCATTGTTTCATGGTACATAGTCTTGGAGGCAGGAAGGCAGGGCAATAAACGGACAGCATCCTTTTCTAGCTTTACTCTTTGAGTCCACGGGACAAAGAGAAAGACGAGTGTGGTAGGGATCCTTTCTTTATTCTGTTTCCTACTCTGGCTTCCCCACACAGAAGCAGAGGGGATTGACCAACTCAGGTGTCAGCTAATCTCATAACTTCCGACGATAGCAAACATATTTTAAAGGAAAGCACAATTATAAAGAATAAGTGTAAACAGAAGCAAGAGCACCCACTTTCCAGGGCAGCTTCTTTGGGAGCTGTGCATTTACTAGCTGCCTGTTTACATTTAAGTGATCTGTTTATTTTTAATTTTGGAGCAAACTGAAAGCACTAAAGAACCATCAAGAATGCCTATTTCGTTGTTTTGCATAAGCAGGGAAGGTGGAGTGGGCAAGTAAAAACACGAATTTGCAGATGTAACTATATTCTGCACTGAAACATGTGCACACACCCACCTATCCACCCACCCCTGTTTCATTTAAGAGAGTTTTAAATAAATAGTTCAAACATATGAGACAAACAAAATTCATCTCTCTCTCCCTGTTTCACATAGGGCACATAAAAAAATAGGTTCCTCTAAAGATGAACATTTCTGAATATTAATAGAAAATGCATAACAGGCGACATCACACAAAAATAAATGTCGGTCTCTGTCACCAAATCATAAATTTAGCATGACAAGGATTTCAGTTTTTCTTCTCTCACCCTAACAGTGTTGAGTTTTAAGTCTTATACCTAATAAAATACATTCCTCATTTAACTAAACCTGCTAAACAAAGGGAGGCTCATAGAATGGACATGTCTTGCCTTAGGCAATTCAGGTACTGCAGATTAAGGCAAGCCAAGTGTGCAACAGAATGCTAAAACCCTTATGCACTTCCCACATTAAAGCTACTGAAAGCCCAGTCACAGCCAAAGCATCCATAGGTAAGCTAGCAATACACGGGTTATTATGGTGGTTTCTTTTCTACAGCCCTAAAGTTTAACAATAGAAGCACACATCAGACTAGTCACATTTAAAATTAAAAGAACATCTTCAAATATCAAACATACGAGTATTTTCCCCACTTTTAAAAAAATATGATCTTGTACTTACTCTAAAATGGTTCCATAGAAAACGTCTACGGAAAACGTTAGGAATAATCTGCTGCTTTACACGTAGATCTGTGTGCATGGGAATGCTTTCCCTTATCTGACTTCCTTATTCTGACTGTCTGGCTATCAAAGAAACGACCACAGGCTACTGTGACATAAGAAATCAGGAAACAGGCAACCAGGGGCATTTTCCCTTCCTTTCACTATGAAAACTTAACATTTGGGGACCTATTCAGGACTTAAGACATATTTTGAACAACAGAGTGATAGGAAAAAAAAACATGCAGAGACAGAATCAATGACACCAGTCCAACATACTCTATACTCACTGTACAGTGAAGCCTGGGTAAGAAACTCCTAGCATTAATTATGCAGCATATACTTAAAATAAAACCAATGATTTATCCTTTTTAAAATACTCTTACCTGCATTGCTTGATTCAGCTTCAGAGACCACTAATTGCCACAGATAATGCTGTACAGTATTTGCTATTACTAAAGCTACAGCAAACTGCCAAACCATAGCAGAACTCATTCCTTAATAGATAGCAATTAGCAATCCATTTGTGCAGCCTGTTAACTGTAATTGGTGAGTTCTGCTTCAATCAAAGGTAGATTGGCTGTAATTATTTTTGCGTTTAAAATACCAACATAGGAACTAAACTGCTGATTTAAAGAAATAATATAACTTTTGTGCTTCTCACCTTTGGAAATTAAGGAAGAGGAAAGAGCAGGAAACTGTAATAAATCAATCTGATCATACATTCAGCCCACTGGCGCTAGGGGAGGAAGTGATGGAATGACTATATATTTTTAACCCAGGAAAACATTGCATACCACCGAGAGCTAGAACCTTGGCTGCTCTTTACCGTTCTGGGAGAAAGAATGCAATTCTTACTCAACAGGTGTGCTGTAATCAAAGCTATAATTTATTACATCCCAAATCATTTGTAAACACCTTAAAAGTAAGATCAACATTTTCCTAGGAAAGATGCTCTAATCACGCACAGCTGTGAAGTAAGCATGTCAGCTGTGAATCTACTGTGCTTTAGCAATTTGTAATGTGAAAATTAAAATCTCTCACCTTGTTCATCTTATCCGTCTCATCGGATGATTCCAAATCATGTCTTTCTGTCTCTTCTGGGGCTGCCTCAGCACAGCTGTCTTGTTCACTGCAAAGTATGTGCCCTGCCAAAATGGACATGAGTATGAGCGCAAAATACCAGGTTATATAACATTTAAACAGTTCAGTGAAGTGAATATTAAGTTTCATGAACAATTAGGCCCCTGTTCAGCACTGAGTTTCATTCAGGCATGCCCCTGTGCCAGCAGTCCCAAGGACTTGTAGGATCCACCTCGACACAGTAGGCAGGCATTGTACCTACCACATAGAGGTCTGAGCACAAATGTTTTGTGGCCATGTGCATGGTCAGACTACAAGCATTCACCACAGAAAGTGTTATGAGACTTATTTGTGTACAGAGCCCTGAAAGATCATTCATACTTAGAGCTAAAACTCCCCCACTGGGATTTTTTTTTCACTAAGTCCCACCTTATAAAGACATGCTTAACTTTTTATGTGAACAGCTCCTCTGGGACTGTCTGTGATATATGATGTTAAGAACAGGCATGAGTCTTCACAGGATCTGATCCCTAATCAGCATTCCCTTAAAAGCCTTCTAGGAAGATTTTAATCAATTACAGATCTCATTTTATTAGGTTTCTCTTTTAATGTTAGCATAAAAAATGCAGGGTTTTTGGTTGTAGCCATGTTGACCTAAGGACACAAGCAGGCAAGGTTCTTTGTGTAGATGTGATATCTTTTATCAGACCAACTGAGTAGTTGGAACAGCGTCCTTTGCAAGCTTTCAGGTACAAGTACCCTTCTTCAGGCATAGTGTCTCTATGGCTGAAGAAGGGTACTTGTCCCCAAAAGCTTGCAAAGAATGCTGTTCCAACTACTCAGTTGGTCTAAAGAACAATAATCACATCTACCCAAAGAACCTTGCCAAAATAAAAAATAAAAAAATACTATTCCAGCATTTTTTTTTAAAGGAAGCCTATATAATAGTAATTGGAAATTAAACTTGTGTGTCCAATATATATAAAGGTAATCACGAAAATCAGCATCTTACCACTTAAAATTACTTTCTGATAAAAATAATGATTCCTTTGCAACTACCGATTAAACCTCCAGTCTTGCTAGCACTTTAGCACATGTTTTATTATATGCCTGCAAGCATTCCCATAGAAGTCAAAGGGACAAAAATCAAGACTTTTTGGAGTGAAGCAGCTTTAATAAAAAAATACTAGTAACCCTGGTTTATGCTTCTTGGAAGGCCAACTTTCACACACATTAGACCTGTTGCTACCCCAAATATAGGTTAATAGTTACTAATTTCAGGGAGAATAGAGAAGCATCCAGAAGTACAAGGGCATCCAGGCACTCCAGAGGAACCGAGATGTCTCTCTAGATTTTAATTAGTTATTGCAAACTTCTAAATTCATTCGCCATCAGTCCAGTAGCTGGATTCACCCAAGTGTACTGCCCAGCCTGTGCTGAACGCCATTTAAATCAATGGTGCACTGCACAGGTACTGTGGCTCACTTGCTTGATTCCAATTGTAGGAATACAGTAGGACATACACAACTGTGTGCTATATCACTTTGTGGCAGGAATATCAAACTCATCCAGTCCTGCAGGCCAGATGAGTGGCATGGGGCCAGTCCATGGGCCAAACTGAGCCCAAAGACCAGTGCCATGCATGAGAGACAGCCAGACTTGCCCTAAGCACTGCATGCTGGATTCCAGATCCAGCATGCAGGGCCAGTCTGGCGCATGCATTATAAGTAGTGTCTCCCCCAGACCAGCGCATATCCCAGACTGGTCCTGTGTACTGCATGAAGCATGCATGCCAGGTCCAGCATCCTGTGCCAGACCAGCTTGGCATGCCACATGCAGCACTCAGAGCCATGACTAGCACATGCTGCATGTATGGAGGTGATCAAAGACCCACAGGTAGCATGCGCCATGGGCTGAGTGATAGCGCTTTGTGGACTGTATAGCAGACACCCCTGCTTTATGGGTATTTGTATTACAGCAGCTACCTAAAGCATAGCCGAGAGGTAGTTACCCATGTTAGCCTGAAGTCAGATGCTACTCTGCCCTGCCTTCTGCCTAAAAATAAATAACAAATGCAACAACAGAAAAGCAAACCAATGTAAATCTCTGGTTTCAGGGCTGGCTTCAGGACAGTTCTCTTATGTGACTGTAGACTTTCAATAACGTTTGACTTTAAGAAGGTCATGATGTATTTTGATAAAAATAGTATTTTGTGAAAATTTCTGTGACTAAATACTGGCCCCGCAAAAGCCCACGTTAATTAAGAGAACAAAGGAAAATTCACACAGATGCTAAAACACATTTATTCTAAAATTATTTCTTAATTGTATTCAGTGGAGATTTGGGCAAAGAACATTGTGTGTTCTAATTCAAAGCAAGCAGCAAGCTACTGTAGCAATCACTATTTAGTCAAATCTCACTATTGTCTCTCTTTCTTTATCCCATGCTTACACTGATTATAATTCATTTTGCAACCTGGGAACTGAGACACGTTGAGAAAGGAATTTTCCAAATATTGGAAAATTCAGATTTTGCTGCCCCTTCACTGAGATCCACAACAAGTGTACTGCTGTAGTTTTGAATGAGTGACAATGAGGCCAAGAAGACATGTTAAATTAGGCTTTCATGTTCAAAATGGAAGGCAAGTCAGAGCTTGGCTTTGGGTCCAGGCTCAATAGAGCAAACTGTTTTTCTCAAGCTACTGAGCTATGATTAACAAAACCTTTGCAAGATCCTGTAAATTTCTACCCTCTTCGGTCAGACCAGAAACCACAGAACTTTTACACAGGCCTGTAGAAACTGGTACAGAGGTGAACTGGCTCCACAGTAAATTCAAGTACCAAAAGAAATTATTTAAACGAGCACAGATAACGTTCTTCATTGAGTTCCCACAGAGGCCCACCTCTGCCGAAAATCTAAAAGCTTGATCTTGAAAAGCTGCATTTTTAGGAGTTATTATATATGGTCAAATAAAATGCATTTGTTTTGTATGAAGTTAGATCTGTGCTGACCCTTTTATTTATTTTCCAGTCCTTTTATTGACATCTAGCAAAACTATTTAAACCCCTAATATATCCATACAAGAGGGAAGAAAATGTACTGAACGGGTCACGTATTGGCTTGAGCAGCACCCGCTTGTCTATTTTGATTAAGTCTCCATTTTAAGTACTGTGAAATGCATCCCACAGTTGTTTCTCACCCTGAGCCCCCAACAATCATGCCTTATATAACTATCAGAGCCTCTTTTCCTGCTAGAGTAAAACACTACTTTAATCTACTTCCTGCAGCATGAACACTCCTACCCAGTAGACAGCAATCATTCACTTAAGTCTTAATGAACAGTCTCACAGTAAATGTGTTTAGGATATTTCAAAAGTCTTAAGCTGCTGGACTCAATGCTTAATTAAATACATTTATTTTCTGGTTGTGATATGTTGCCAGTCAGCTCCATAATATAACAGTTGCTGTCCCATTTCTGTCAGGTTTGTTGCATTGTTGTATTCCTACCCTGTAAATCTTCATTTAGACCTATAAATGCATTTTCTTTTTGTTGCAACCAGAAGCAGTCTAGGCATATATAACTTGCTAATGAGCACAACACATTGGCTTCCTTTTAGGTAAAGGAATTAGAAAAGACAGTTCATAAAAAGCAGCCTAGTAGCAGAGCAAATTCAGACAGCAGGAAGAAAAATGCAAGTCTCAAAGCTGCCAGTCCTTTCACAGGATATTAATGTCTGTGGTGCTAGAATTGATGTCCATTAAATGACTTCTACTTATGTCTCGAACAAAATAAAAGGCAGTCTCACCTTCTGGAGGTATAATGTGTTGGGGGTAAAGGTCTAGTGAATCAGGCAGTGCTTGTTATTTATTACATTTACATGCTGCCCTTCCCAGAGAGAAGGCTCAGGGTAGTTTACAATGAAAAACAAAATAACTGTGCCAGCACTTTGGCTAAAAATTTCAACCACTGGTACCATCAGTTGACAATGTTGATATCTCAAGGCATTTTATCACAAATTCTATGATATTTGGTAATTTTCTAAAAATCCCAGCGCTTAATATCAGGTGATTGCACACTTTAAATAGTGGAAATAAGTATACTTTTAGCCAAGCCCTAACAGAGAAGAGGTTGGATGCATTAGCCTTCAACAGCCAAAGACAAATTTAAAGACCTCCACACTGATCATTTTCTCTCGCACAATTTTTAAATTCTGCGACTTTGGGGAGGATGCACGATTCATTACTGTTGATAGTGTCAGGTTGGCAATATCAAATTTAGCTTCTCTGGTGGTAACAACAGCAGTAACACTACTGAATACTAGTATCTCCCGCTATTTGAAAGACTCTGGGCACTTAGGTACCTACAGTTAGGCCAACGATTCCCAAAGGGTGGGGTGCAGCATACTACTGTATACCAAGAGCAGTGGGAGCCTGCCATGAAACATGACAGTTTATTAGAGTAATAGAGAAGTAGGGCTGGGAGGATCCTGAAGTAGGATCATCCCTATCCAAACTATCAAATCCAGCCTGCAGAGCCATGTCATCTGCCATGTGCTTCCCCATGGGTCTAGAAATTTGGTGGTGGGGAAGTGGTGACAACACTGCCATTACTCTTCCACCACCTCATTGCCAAGCTCTGTGTAGCCAAATCAGGCTCTTACTGCACCTACCCTGTGCAGTGGAACTGTTCTGGCCCAATGTGGAGGAATATGGCCCCAGCTGGCCCTGCTTATCCAGTCCACAGGAAAGCCACTGCATAAATCTTGTATGTATATATGTACGTATGTGTACATACATACATAATATAAAGAACCTTATGCAGCTCCTGCCTAAAATGATCAGACACTCCCTGCTTGACTTGAAAATTCCCCAGATGCCTAGGGGTGTTTCTGAACATGGCCAGAACTGCCCCAGGCTGGGCAACTTGGCACCTGCCCCCGCCTAACCCCAACTGATAGCCAGAAGCTAGGCATCAGTCCCCACCCAAGTTCTCTCAGGGACCTGATCTCATAAGCAGAGATCTATCTAAATCATGCCAGAAGTGCGCTGCACAGCAGCTCCTTTAATCTTGCTCCTTTTGCTGCATGCCTCTGACTACCCCTGCCCCACCTCAATTGGCCGAGGGGCCCCAGCAGTGCTGCCACTTGCTCTTGATAGGCCAGGAGGCAAAAAACAGTTTTAAATATGCGTGGTTTTTGGCTCCCAACTGATCAGTGGGGCCACCAGGGCCTGTTGACAATCAGTGGCAGGAGGCAAAAACCATGTTTGTTTGTTTTTTGTCTCCAGGCCAATCAGAAGCAAGTAGCAAGGCTGGTGGGGTCCCTCAGCCAATCAGGAGCAGGGGGAGGGGAGCAAACATGACAAAAAGAGCAAGATTAAAGGAGCCACTGCGCAGCGCACTTTTGGCATGGTTTAGGTAGATCCCTACTCATAAGCATTGTCAAATACCCCCTCCCCTTCCCCCCCCCCATACACAAACACACAGCATCCAGCTATCACAAAGTATTCCCTTTTTTGCAAAAAATGGTTCAGAGGTGATGGTATCTTCTATTTACATAGCAGCCCAGTGTTTAAAGCAGTCACCAAGGAAGTCCAGTAAGTTGGACCTAACTGCAATTTTCTGCTCAGTGTGAGGTTGTTCAAACCCATATGGCTACCAATTGGGCTTAGATGGGGAACAGATGCCCAGCCTGGGGCAGTCCTGGGCATGTTCAGATGCAGAACCTGAGTACCTGAGAAAGTTTTAAGTCACACAGGAAGATGTCTCATGGCTTTAGGCAGAAGCTGCATGTGGTTCTTTTAGATTGCAGTTTTTGACTTAGGTATTTAAAATTCACCTACATCCCACTTAAGTCCCAAATTGGAGCTAGCTCCAGGCCATTCCACAAAACATGGTGATTAACACCACTAAACACTTCCATCACAAGTAAAATAAGATACTGTTTAAAGTGCAATAAGGCAGATCTTTAACACCTCACAGAAATACCATGTACAGTTTGGGCAGCAGTAAAGAATTAGCCCATTAAACTGAAACTGCAGGGGAGGAGACAGAGGCAGAATACACTTACACAACTTGGATTTCAGCCAGGAATCTGTATTCTAAATAGCATGAAGGAATATTCAATGGCCACATGCTCACGACCTAGTTTTAAAAAAATGAAAGGCTGTAACTTATATTAACGGCACTACAGCAAATTGCTTTCGTAGAAAGCATCATTTCTGAATGCTACTAGTGCAGTAGTGGGGCTGTTCATCTGAGGACCTGGTAACAGGAGCCATTTTAGAATAAATATCAATATTCAAGAACGCATTACTCTGCTGTTATATTTTTATTTGGGACAAGTTTGGACCTGCAAGTTCAACAGCCCAAACAGTCATTATCGTAGGGTGTCTGTGCCTTTGCTCCTTTTTTGTTTTTAAAAGAACTGTGTTTGGCTTTGGAACTAGGAAATGTAAAAGAAAAACACATAAATTACAAATGAGGCTATGCCCACAGAAAGGAAAGATCTATAAAATTGAACATGGACTGTGAACCTCTCAACCCAGGTCTGATGGCACCCTGTGGAGCACTCTTAAAGTTGCTGCATATTGCTGCTTAATATTAGCATTTTTAAGTGTGCAAACTCCTACACATGATTTTAAAAACCCAAAGATTCAAACAGGAATCCATTATGTCAAAAACATTCTGGCTTGCTGCAACAGAAGAACTGCTCTATTATTTTTCCATAGTCAAGAAAACAGGTGAAAGTTAAGAGCTGGCATTTTCTGAGGGGTGCCTGGAGGCTAAGTAGGTTGAGAACCACTCTACCCAGAAAGTTTACATCCACTTGCAGAACTCAACATCACAAATAGTTAGGGCAGGGAGCAAAGAACCAGCCCTTGTCAAACCAGACTGCAATGGAATAAAATCCCTCATTACATTCTGTGACTTAATTGTTCTAACAAAAAAGACATCGTTTCCCCTTACATTTTAGTAGTTTCAGGATTAGTTCTTTAAAAAGCTTTTAATTTCTATAAAGCCCTGTTGCTTTCATTTCTACTTAAAATAAATTGCTTTTGAAGCGCAATGAAACCTATGATGATGATCATCAAAACACAATCACTTTTCTGGATGCAAGGAAAGTGTTAGGTCATGGCTGGACCTTACACTTATACAGCTTTAAAGGTGAGGAGATCATTTGTTTAAGAGCGCTGGTCAGCTGATTCAGGGTACTTTTACACTCTTACCCTCAAGTGAAGCTGAACTGGTAATTTAACCCTATTCCATTAAAGAGTAATAAACTTCTTTAGTTTAGTTTCCAAAAAGGTAGGTGTGGACAGGTAAACAATTAGTCTGCATGGCAGGACATCCGCTCCTGCTCCCTTTAAAGCAGTGCAAGTAACCCATCTGGCTATTAGGGTTGTGTGAAGCTTTGGTTGCTGATTCGATTTGGCGGAGATTTGTCCCGATTTGGCGGCTGAATCTCCGAATCCAAGTTGAATCAGAGGACCCTTTAATCTCTCTGAATCGAATCAGAACCCTCCAAATCGATTCGGAGAGATTCGATGATTCAGACAGACGCAACTTTAAATGTTTTTTCTACATACCTCAAGGTACCAGGTGACTTGTGAACGCTGAGATGCTGGGGTGGATGAAGCGTCCCCCGGCATGCTCAGCAGGGGACCCGGAAGTGAACCAGAAGCACTTCCGGTCCTCTTCTGGGTCTGCTGGGGAGCGCACGAGGGACCCACTGCCCCCACGGCTCAGTGACTGGTGCCTCCTGGGTCTGGGGGAACTAGTTTGTTTCTTTCCCTACTAGTAACTTTTAGGTCCTAGGATAATTATAGCCCCTGTTTTTATTGCCTGCTGAATAACAAATCACAAACTACTCAAAACTAGGTCACTGTTTAATAGCTGGCAGATGTATGTTTTGGTTCAAAACAACAATAGCCCTGTTTTACCAGCTATCATTTACAGCAGGTGGCAAGGCTCTCGCTTGTCCTTGTGTTTTGTGTCGTGTATGCTTCTGATACTAGTTTGACAACAAAAATATCTGTCACCTAAGCTTCAGAAAGTCTATCACATAGGGAAGTAGCTCACAAATCATCCCCCACAGAAAAACATGGTTTCTCTGTTCAGGTAGAGAAAGAGGGCATGCCACAAACTATTACGGATTAATACAAGCAGACAAAGAAAAAGAAACCGTTATAGGGCTTACTGGCCTAGTGGCAAAGCTCTCGTGTTGATTTTAAGAGCCTGGCCTTTGAGCGGCTAGTCCCCATTCTCTCAGTTCCTGGCTGAGTAGATTTGGGAGCATCAGAGACAAATTCCTTGATACATAAAAAGTGAGTGTAGGGACATCACCATTTTTAAGGAAAAAATGACTGTCAAGGTCTCTGGAGAGAACTGCAGCCAGAATCATGATGCCTGTGCTAAGGAAATAGAAGCTTAAAACCTTGGGAAAATAAAAAGATGAGAGAAGCAAACTTTTCCTCAAGGGAACAGACATACTTCTTCTTTAGCCTGTGTTATATCATTGATCTCTGTAGTCAGACTAATTACCAGTAAGTACTAAAAGGAATACACCAATGGTAGCCAAACCGCAGCTCGTGAGCTACATGCGGCTTGCCAGCACAGTTCTTGCGGCTCTCTGGGGTTTCTCCACCAAAGCCCTGCCCACTTCTCCCTGAGGCAGCTTCAGGGGACACTGGGCTGCTGCCTCAGGGAGACGTGGGCATGACTTTGGTGGAGAACACCCCCTACCCCCTGTAGCTGTGCTGGGTCAGTCAGCACCCCCTCCCCGCTCTGCAACCGTGCCAGATCGCTCACTACCCTACTGAGGCTGCAGCTGCACTGGGTCACTCAGCACCCCACGTGACCCCTCCTCCCCCCCCAGTCCAGTGGAGGATCGGATGTGGCTCCCACGGTGAGTATCTCTGGCCACCCCTGGAATACATCATCCTAAAAGTCAGTGAGAAATGTTATGTTCATAGATTCATAGATGTTAGGGTGGGAAGGGACCTCAATAGATCATCGAGTCCGACCCCCTGCATAAGCAGGAAAGAGTGCTGGGTCTAGATGACCCCAGCTAGATACTCATCTAACCTCCTCTTGAAGACCCCCAGGGTAGGGGAGAGCACCACCTCCCTTGGGAGACCGTTCCAGACCTTGGCCACTCGAACTGTGAAGAAGTTCTTCCTAATGTCCAATCTAAATCTGCTCCTGCTAGCTTGTGGCTATTGTTTCTTGTAACCCCCGGGGGCGCCTTAGTGAATAAATACTCACCAATTCCCTTCTGTGCCCCCGTGATGAACTTATAGGCAGCCACAAGGTCGCCTCTCAACCTTCTCTTGCGGAGGCTGAAAAGGTCCAGTTTCTCTAGTCTCTCCTCATAGGGCTTGGTCTGCAGGCCCTTGACCATACGAGTTGCCCTTCTCTGGACCCTCTCCAGGTTATCCGCATCCTTCTTGAAGTATGGCGCCCAGAATTGCACACAGTACTCCAACTGCGGTCTGACCAGCGCCCGATAGAGGGGAAGTATCACCTCCCTGGACCTATTCGTCATGCATCTGCTGATGCACGATAAAGTGCCATTGGCTTTTCTGATGGCTTCGTCACACTGCTGGCTCATATTCATCTTGGAGTCCACTAGGACTCCAAGATCCCTTTCCACCTCTGTGCCACCCAGCAGGTCATTCCCTAGGCTGTAGGTGTGCTGGACATTTTTCCTCCCTAGGTGCAGCACTTTGCATTTCTCCTTGTTGAACTGCATCCTGTTGTTTTCTGCCCACTTGTCCAACCTGTCCAGGTCTGCCTGCAGCTGTTCCCTGCCCTCCGGCGTGTCCACTTCTCCCCATAGCTTTGTGTCATCTGCAAACTTGGACAGAATACATTTGACTCCCTTGTCCAAGTCACTGATGAAGACATTAAAGAGTATCGGTCCAAGGACCAAGCCCTGCAGGACCCCACTGCCCACACCCTTCCAGGTCGAGACCGACCCATCCACCACGACCCTTTGGGTGCGACCCTCTAGCCAATTCGCCACCCACCGGACTGTGTAGTCATCCAAGTCACAGCCTCTTAACTTGTTCACCAGTATGGGGTGGGATACCGTATCGAAGGCCTTCCTGAAGTTTAAGTATACGATATCCACCCCTCCTCCTGTGTCCAGGCGTTTCGTAACCTGGTCATAGAAAGAGACTAGATTGGTCAGGCACGATCTGCCCGCCACAAAACCCGTGCTGGTTTCCCTTCAGCATAATCTGCCCTGCCAGGCTCTCACAAATGTGAGCCTTGATAATTTTTTCAAAGACTTTGCCAAGGATGGAGGTGAGACTGACTGGCCTATAGTTGCCCGGGTCCTCCTTCCTCCCCTTCTTGAAAATGGGGACCACGTTAGCCCTTTTCCAGTCCTCCGGGACTTGGCCCGTGCGCCACGAGCGTTCGAATATTCCCGCCAGTGGGACTCTGCAATGATGTCGGCCAGTGCCTTCAGCACCCTCGGATGGAGCTCATCCGGGCCTGCTGACTTAAAGGCATCCAGTTCTTCCAAGTGACTCTGCACCACCTCAGGATCTACGTATGGAAGTCTGGCGCCCTGCTGCTGCCTCTCTACAACCCCAGTGAGAGACCTGTCGTGCCCCTCACTTGGGAACACTGAGGCAAAGAACTCGTTGAGGAGTTCAGCCTTGTCACCCCTGTCTGTCACCAATTGTTTCTGCCCATTTAGCACGGGTCCTATTCCTCCCTGGGCCTTCCTTTTACTCCGGGTTCCTTGTTCTTCAGGTTTCAGTTTAATTTTCTAGTAAAAATAAAACCAAAACATGCATCGATACAAAATATCCAATATCATCATTTTAAAGATCTTGAGGGAGCAGAATGCGAAATACTGGCCCAGCAAATGCACTGTCTAGCAACACATCTCCACCATCCCCACTATTACTACACCCCACAACAGAGCCATCAGCATCCCAGGATCTTACAGCTGCACCTCCAGAAATGTAATATACCTCATCCAATGCACCAAATGCCCTGATGGAAGATATGTAGGAGAGACCAAACAACAACTGCACACCAGAATGAACGCACACCGGAAATCCATCAAAGACAGAAATACCCAGTTACCGGTGGGGGCACATTTCTCACAGGAGGGCCACTCTCTCTCCAATCTCTCAGTCCTGATCCTCAAGGGAAACTTACACAACACTTCCCAGAGAAGAGCCTATGAGCTCCATTTCATCAACCTGCTGGATACTAGAAATCATGGACTAAACATAGACATTGGATTTTTGATACATTATAATCTGCCTGGCAACTGACTCCCCAGTCCAGCCCAGCCCCTGGCTTCTTTACTTTTCATTCCATCCAGGAAGAGCACGCACCAACTGCTGAAGCTTCCTTAGCCTGACGAAGGGTTTTTGAACTCGAAAGCTTGCTTAATAACTTTTCTCCAACTATTTGGGTTGGTCTAATAAAAGATATCAAATTCACCCAAGGAATCTTGTCTGCCTATGTCCTTAGACCAACGCAGCTACAACCTACACCCCTGTCTAGCAACATGCATTTGGTGAAAACTCCATCCCACACACTTTGCCTGACAGAGGACTGACAAGACAGCATAGATTTGCATCTTATAGACTAACCAACCAAAGTAGAGAGATATATAGCACAAATTTTCATGAGCTGAAGCTCACTTCACCAGATGCTGTCTAATGAAGTGAGCTTCAGCTTATGAAAGCTTGTGGAAAGTGTGTGTGTGTGTGTGTGTGTGTGGGGGGGGGGGGGGGGGGCTGTTTTTTGCAGGAATTAAATCAGTCAAGGTAGTTAGAATCTGTGGGGTGAATACACCCTCTCTCTTTGGTTAGTCTATAAAGGTGCAAATCTACCCTACCTTCTACTTGACCTCAGACTAACATGGCTAACTGTCTTCACAGAGAATGGAAACCTTCTGGGGAAATTTGGAGCAACTAACCCTGCAGAAGCTATGAATTTACAGGTCAAACCGGATGCTGTGACCACAAAGCTGGTTGCAAACTTGAAGGCACCACTTGACAAGCACTAAAAGGAGGACACCGGGTGGCAACAGAAGGAGTCAATGGCCAACTACCTGGAATCCTCTGAACTCTCAGACAGTTTCTCTACCAAGCAACTTAGGGCTGGCCTGACTGCAACAAAAAGGGACGGCTGCAGGGGAAGATGGAATCCCTCCAGACTTCCTTCATTATAATGGATTGATGGTTAAAAAGTGGCTTCTGCATCTATACTCAGATATGATGGAGAGCGGCCAAATCCCTCAAATCTGGCATGACGCAATGGTTATTGCTCTGATGAAACTGGGGAAACCAGCCAGCGATCCTGAGAGCTGCAGGCCAATAAAATTGCTCTGTACAACTTACAAACTACTGGAGTGGCTCATCCTCCAAAGGAGTTGCCCAATTGCCAAGGCATCCATCCCCAAGAATAAGCTGTTTTTATGCCACACCGAAGCTGCTGTGACCAAGTGCTTGCCCTCACCATGAACATCAAGGCTGGCTTCCAGAGCAACTTTAAGACTGATGCTGCATTCATTGACCTTTTTGCAGCATAAGATACTGTTTGGAAGCATGGTCTGTTGCTAAAACTGTCCCACCTTTTCCCATGTGCCAGGCTGCTCTGCCTTTTGTGTACATTTCTGGACAATTGATGGGTGAATGTCTACCTCCAGGACAAATCGAGTAGACCAAGGGCCCTAAATAACAGCCTCCCTCGGGGAAGTGTTTTTGCTCTGACCTTCTTCAGCATTTACATAAGCAATATGCCTGCTACCTCTTTGAGGAAATTTGCACATGCTGATGACCTAGCACTAACCACACAGGCAAGGACCTTCAAAGAGACTGAAGACACATTGATGTTAGAACTGTCAATGACAGCAGAATATTTCTGCAAAAGGACGCTGAGACCGAATCCAACTAAGTCCGTCACCTCAGTGTGTCACCTCAACAACCACAAGCCACATGGTTCATCCCAACATCACCTTCTGCAGAGAAAAATTACAATACGATCCAACTCTGTCCTAGCTAGATATGACACCTTAACCTTTCGTAATCATCTTCAAAAAATAGCTGCAAAGATCAAGAGTCAGGTGAGCATCATGCAAAAACTCACTAGAACAAGCTGAGGTGCCACCACAGGAGTACTCTGCACCTCTGCTATGGCATTGATTTTCTCAATGGCCGAGCACTGTGCACCTGTCTGGACTGCTAGCACTCGTACCAAATGCCTGGATGTCCAGTTAAATTCTGCAAAGCGTGCCATCATCGCAACCCTGCAATCTACACCAATTCAATGGTTACCGGGCTGGTCAATATCGCTCCTTGAGACATTTGCCGTGACAAAGCTACGTACGGAGAGGTTGTCCACATGAATGACAACCCAGACCTCCCCATCCACAGAGATTTAAAGAACCTCCCAGCTCACCGCTTGGACTTCTGGAGACCTTTGTGGACACATGTATGATCCCTCGCAGGACACGACAGTGCAGCAGCTTGGAGGAAAGCATGGAATGAATCCACCATTCAGAATAAACATTGAATTTCTGACCCAACAATAAAGCCTCCTAGTTTTGACCTTCTGCGAAAAACATGGAAGGTTCTCAATCGGATCCAAACCAGGCATGGCCACTGCAGTCACGATGTACAGATGGTGTATTAGGAGGTCTGCAGAATGAGACTGTGGCAACCCTGATCACACTATGGACCACATAACAATACTCTGCCCTCTATACAAATTTGATGGTGACACTGCAGAGATATATTCCGTTTCCTCAAGAGCATTATACTGGTTAACTAACCATAAACTGGACTTATAATTGTTGCTCCAAGTCAGCCACATAAAAGAAGATGACAGAGAATTGTACCAAGGAAGAATGAAGCTGAAAGCTACTTTAATATGATGGATCAGTCAGATCTTGCACTAGCGGAAACAGGTGCTAACTAGATTGAATCCATGGGGTTGGGCTGATTTATGCCAGCTGAAGACCTGGATATAACCCAATAATATTAAAATCCAATGCTCAAAATTATGGGTGTTCAGTTCAGCATACCAATACACATTTACATGCTATAAAGGCATATTATAGAAACCACTGAGCTGACTTATCCAGCCAGCCAAGCTGGTAGTAATCAACTAAGGTAAAAATAAATGAGTCAATGGATACTTCACACTTGACTGCTCTTAACCAGGAGCCACAGAACCGAAACCAAAAACCTGAGACAGCTACATTCTCAAAAAGAGTAATAAGATATATATGTGTATATAAACCAATATTTGAATCCATTTTCAAACTATAAATCCCAAATAATGCACAGGCCTAGAAGAATAAAACCTTTAAGAAAAGATTGATATTGTTTTATTAGTCTCTAAACTCAGAGTTTCAAGCAGATCCTGAATCCTATTCCCACAATAATCTAAAAACTTCCCCATTGGAATGTGGGTGCTGTTTAGTTTAAAATAGGGCTTTTTAAATTCCATGACAGATGGGAATTTCATATGGTAATTACAAGCATGTGAAAAGGGTAAAGTAATTTTATAGAAGGTATCATGCTATTGTGTTGTGTTACTTCCTCCAATGTAATTAAGAGGTATGCCTTCTCCTCTTACAGCAACAGTAAGATAAAAGGAACACTTTCCTTTTCCGAATTTCACCACTGTGTAGAAAAATAAGTAGTCTAGAACAGGAGTCTAGATTTCCCTACAAACTACAAGCTTTATAGGAAAGCAAATATAAAATCACATGGAGAAAGCAGATTTTAATTAAATTTCAAGACCAACTTTTCAATGTAATCACAGTAGGAGAATGGAACAAACTATTCAGGGAAGTTGTAAACTTCCAGTAAAGGAGCTGTCACATGAAAAGGCTGAATAGGCAACTGTCTAGGCTGGTTTAAGAACAGTGAATCTTGTGTCTGTCCAGGGAGTTAGACTGTATGACCCTTAACATCTCTTCTGACGCTACGATTCTGTGCACTTGAAAGATGACAATGTGCTTACACTGAGCAAGTTACTCCCCAGAAAGAAAAAATGAAGGAAGTGAGCAGAGCACTCCAAAAATAACAGACATTTCTAACAGCAGAGACTGATCAAGAATGCAAAAATTAAGTCTCAGTATTGGGGAAGCTATTTGAAAAATGAGTGTTTTGGTTCGGTGGCAAGTGCACAAACTCATTTAGATAGTGGGAGCAAAATAAACACCGCCCCAAAGCAAAAAATTCAAAATTTTGCTTCAGAATAGCATTGCTATCTATGCATCAAAATAGAACTGCAGCATCTGATCATGCCATCCTAGGAATCATTATGTCAAGTAACTATACAGAGTGTAATTCTTAACCACCTCAGACTATAGGTAGTCATTTACATCTGTATAAAACAGGTGTAAAGTATGTGTCCATGATAGCACAAAAGTGCAAAACAATGGAGAACCAGGTGGATCAGGTTTATAAAGGTAATGGGGACATCTTGTGGTCAAGTACAAAAATTCCAACCACTGAACTTATGAATATCCATATCAAAAATTTTACCCAGCTCTAATCCCTACTCATCCATACCACTGCTTTCAAAAAGCACTGAGATGACAATACAACACAAAAGCTAAGTACAGACAGTCAAAAAGCACAAGGCTGAATTGGGTCAGTCTTCACAGGTTAATCTAAACTATAGAGATTGAACCAATAAGCAAATGAGCAGACATTCAACTTTTGATTCTGGAACTGCAGCCGCATGCCTGCAGTGGCTCAAGCCAGAAGCTGCGGAGGGACACACACACACACACACATTCATGCATGTGTGCACGCACACTAGAGTATTTCTGCCAGCCACTGGAAGAGAGAAGCCCTCCAAGACTTTTCCACCCATCCCTGCTAGAGTAGAGGGGATGTGGCCAGGCTACAGCCTGTGCTCTGCCTGGGTGGAGTGAAGTGGAGGAGGTAGTGGCATTGAACAAAAATAGTTCTCTCTCTGAAGAACTATAAACTGAAGAACTATAAATATACCTCAGCTGTGTGTTCACTTACTCTTCCTGCTGCCTCCAAGGTCTCTGGGATTTGCAGTCCACAATCACAGCAGCAGGACTGCAAGGTGACTCATCACTTCCTCTTCCTGCTTCCAGGTGCCTCTGGGATTTGTAGTCCACAGTTGCAGCCAACAGTAAGTTTGAGCAGGGGAAGGGGTGTTTAACACCCCCTGCCCTAGCCCTAGATCCCAGCCAGGGTTTGCCAGGGTGGAGGGGGGGTGCAGAGAGGGGGAGACAGTGAGCCAGCCAGTGAAAGAGCCTTCACTGCTCCAGCTATTGAGCAGAGGGGTGGGGCCAGCCCTGCTCTCTGAAGCAGACAGCACAGCCCAGACCAGGGCCACAAAGCATGCTAGTATGCTGGGGGACTCTGATTTAACTTGAACCAGAAAGGAGTCAGGACAGAAGTTCCATAAACCAGTTTGACCTACGTAAGTTAAATCTGATACTACTTTCAACCAGGTTCATCTTAAACGACTTTCAGCAATTTTGAAACTGGTTTATATGCACTGAACTTCTGTTCCGTTACAGGTTTAAATCAGTTTCTGATCGCTTAAACTGATTTATATGTAACTTCTGTGCCTAGCCAAATAGGCCAGTTCATCTGGAGCAGAGATAAATTTCAGGTGCTGTTTTTCATGTTTCCCCTTCCCAGAGTAGAAGAAAGAACCAGAAAAGTAAAAAAGGAAATAGAAAAGCCATTCCGTTTTGCATCATACTTACCATATTCGTAAAGAGCTGTGAAAAATATGCAACAAATATATATACACCCAATTGTGTCTTGTGTTTTATTTTGGAGTATTCCAAATAAAAGCCAAACTAATGACACTTGCATGTTTCTCTGATTTCATGCATCTCAACCCTGCTAGAGAATCTGGGGTTGTATGTCATGCTATATATTCCCAGAGCACTGCAGCTTTTGTTGATAATCTACAGCAACACATTTAGAGCTGAATTCTTCTCTCCCTCAGACACGAGTATTCCTATTGCGGTCAGTAGCGTTATACTAATTTAAAACCAGCATCCACTGGATCTGAATCAAGACCACCTCACGTTAGTTTTTACAGTGAACATATGTACCTTGGTTGCTGCCAATATACATAAATGTACTGTCATTCAAGTCAGGCAGGTTTTCGGTACGACGTGGTGGTAGCTGCATTAACTTTTGCCCCCTTTCTATCTGGGCATATGTACGCACTGTAAGGCACAGAGAAGGCTGAACAAGAACATCTTTCAGCATGGCCGAGTCCAGATCTTCAGCAACTTTTTTGTTAATCTCAATGATTTCATCACCAACTTTAAGGCCTGAAAAACAGAAAGTAACAAGTAAGACTTGCACAATAAGTTTTTGTTACCCATGTACATCAAGGAGCTCAGACTAGGCATTTATGAAGTGCCAGACTCTATAATGTCTAGACATGAAATAAACATTTACAACTGCAAACGATGTAGAAACTTGATGGACGTTAAGGGATCCCTGATGGATCTTAAGGGATCTACCTTAATTAAAGTTTTTCTAATACACACTTTCAGCATATCATTGTGCCTATGGTTGCCAAGTGGTACATTTACAAGGCATTTATTGATTTTCACCACATCCTTTTTCCCTACTTACTTTGCAAGAGAAAAAGCATTATATTGCATGTAAAGAATGCACTGCTCATAAATACACTAGCACTTTCCACAGAATATTACTTTGGAAAGGAGTAGAATAAGACAAGTGCAAACATGAATTCTACTGCAGTGAGAGCACAGGGGCTTAGGACAGGGGATGGGTCACAGAAGTCACCTAATCACTCGATGCTCCTGAGGTCCAGTGTTCTGTCCTCTGTACTAGAAATATTTTAAACTTTAAAACAAATCATGCCATTTGAAAAATTTAAATTTCCAAGCTTCAAAGCATTAGCATCATATGTAAGCAGAATCACTGGCATTATTCTCTTTATAAAAAAAAAAATTAAATAGATTTTTATTCAATTTTTTCATGTTGGTCAGTGCTTTGCATTGGAAGGGGAGTCATGTTCTTATATTTCAGAAGTGAGGCGAGAAAGCAGATTGCGTTCTTAAGTGACACAGCATTAGATGAATACTCAGGCTCTGAGATTTGTCTCTCTTCTGGTCCTGCAACCAGCTATTTATTAGCGCTTAAATCCTCTAATGCTAAATTTAGAACTTGCTGAGTTATTTGTGTTTGTTAACCAGTTTTAGACACTATCTATAGTTCTAGTGTTTAAGGGAAAACAGAGACCTGGAAAGAAAACAGCTGGTTCCTGCTCTTCCCAGGAAAGACAGAGATGCTGTTGATAGACAAGGAGAACCATTGGGAAGACTAAGCAGAGATAGTGACCTCTCCAATAACAAAGGGTGTCTGATCTGCAGCTGGCAGCTGCATGCCACACCTGCTATCAGGTTGATGTGGCTGCCAAGATCAACCCAAGATGGGGCTGGGATCTGCCCACTGAGCTGTCCCGGAGGTGCTGACAGCATTGCTCACTGTAAAGCCAGATTCACTCTCTATCAGCAGTCTGTCCAGGATCAGGCCAGTTTCAACACCCTGGTCCTTCCCTTCATAGTTCTAGCCAGGTTCCACCTCATTGTGTGGATGGAGGGTGGAGTTTACGGCTGTTTTTCTGTACAAAGGCATTCCCTGCTACAGGAGATCAGCTAGAGATTTAAGTTTTGCCATCATCAGGACAGGATACAAGGCAAGAATTCAGCAAGAATTCCCCTAAAAATGAATTGTGAAATAAGTCCAGATACATCCTCCGGGAAATAAGCCACCCAGATCTAGCTTTGAATATGGTAAAGTGAGGGAAAAAGGGATGCTAGAGGAGGATGTGGAACACTGACTTTTCTTTAGGGTAACTGAGATATGCTTTGTAACTGTGCCCCGTCACTGATATGATGGACACCTAACAGCAATTGGCTAGTTCAAACATTTCAATATTTATCAATGATAAAGGAATACTTTTAAGGAAAAAAAATCCAACTTTGTAACAAGCTCCCATTTAAACAATTATGAACCATTTCCTCAACTTTCTCCATTTTTATTTTTACATGATAACATTTACACCTGCCCTGAAGCAACTGCAAAATGAACACAGCAGAAACTAAGTGAAAAAATGCAAATAATTTCAAAATAAATGGTTCATAATAGTATATACTAAACAAGGACAAAAGTGAAAGCAGGGAGAGCATATATTTCATTTTTTCCTACTGTTAACTATTAAAACATTTTCTCCTTCTAGGTCATTTAATTTTTTTTCCTGCTAACTAATATCCTGTTAGTATCTTAGTAATATGTTGCAACTATGCATGCTATAGTTAAAGCTTTGCTTGTTTTTCCCTCATCATTATATTATATGTGTAACTATAAGCCTAAAAAGGTTAAGGTATTCGTTTATGTATCAAAGTGCCAGTGAGGCAAAAGAATGAAAATTGTAAAAAATTCAGCAAGACAACACCTTAGATTGCTCCAAATGAAAAAAAAAAGTTAAAAGAAAAACAGTCTCTCTGTTTTTCTCCCACTTTTACACTTGCTATAAAGATTGCCATCAAATATACAAACAACTTTTACACAACATGAGAAACATTTTTTGCCTCTTTCTATTTTCTGTCAGTTCTGGGGTCTGTAGGTCTAATATTAGGTTGAAAACAAAGAAGTGAGACTTTTAAAGTAGATAATGGTCTCTTCAAAAGCACCGCCTCCTCCAATAGTTCACTGCAGTGTTTCAAATCCATGACAGGCCATACTTTGTTTTTTGCTAAAAAAACTTTGCACAACTATTTTCTAAGATGCAGGGAACTTCCCTTGGTCTAAGGAAGAAGGGCTTCCCAGACTTCACCCCTTCAGCCTTTACTCTTGCCTAGACTCCTCACAGAACCCTACACAGCCTTTTGTTTTTTTGGCTATCGGCTCACATATGGCTGATTAAAGAGAACTGTTAAAAGGGTCATACTTCTGCTTAGAAGGACAATGGTCTTTAATATGAAAGTGAGGACTGGGAGTAGAAAATGACAGGAGAAAAATGTGCAGTCCTTTACCACTCTAAGAGTCCTCTGAAAACAGCACTGAAATCCTTTAAATTTATTACACCAGGGGTCAGCAACCTAATGCCAACATGCTGGACATGGCCTGCAGAGTGCTTGGCCTGGTACATCCCCCTTCTCCGCCCTGCACCCACCACTGCTCCCCCTGCAACAGCCCCCCACCCACAGCACTCCTGCTGCCCCCATTTGCTCCCTACAGCAGGCACTGCTCACCATCAGCAGCCAAGGCGGCCTACCCCACTGCCACTGGGGACAGAGATTGTCAGTGCCTGGTGGAGGCAATGGTGCACAGTAAAGACAGTGGCTGTAGTATTTGGAGGCTTGTCATGTTGAACAACTTTTTATTATACATAGAACTTGTATAAACCTATTTACACTCAGAGGAAAGTTTTGCTGCTGCCCTTGCAAGGGTCCTGTGGCTGACTGCCTCTGGCTCCTGACCCAGAAATTACTGCTGACCTTATCTAGAGTTTTCTGGGATAAACACTTCCCGGACACTTTGTGGGTCCAGGAGGACTTACTTTATGCCACAGCGGCAGGTGGGCCTGGGCTCTGTGGAGGGGGGTGCTGTGGAGGCAGCTTTCAGCAGCAGGAGAGAGCAGTAGTTGGCAGTGATGACCAGGTTGCAAGCAGTGGCCCACTGCTCTAACAGGTTGTTGAAGGCTGCATTACACACGCACTTTGGGCCAATTCCTTAGCCTAATTAGGTTTGTTACATCCTAATCTGAGAGAAATAGCTGGAAGCAAAACTAGAACCAGTGATCACAGCCAATGAGGGAAAGAGGTGCCATTTGTTTTCACTTCTTTTCATTCTAGAGTTGCTCTATGGACACCTTGGCTTTCTTGCTGCAGGGCAGAGCAATCCTGCTACATAAAGGAAAGGATGAGCAGAAACCAGTTCAGAAGAAAAGGGTTGAATGTAGTAGTAGGAGAACACTGTCAATCCTTCTGGATCATGGTGTATGCATGAGAGGTCACCAGGACCTTTAACATGTACACCTAGGCAGGAGCATGGGGACCCACCATCTTCTTTTAGACCATTGAGACAGTATCCAAAGGCCAGATCAAGTCTGGACATTCAGTGCCTTGATGGTGGTAAATATATGCATGTCTAGGAATCAATCCCAGGTCTCCCGCATGACAGAAGAGGATTCTACCACTGAACCACAAGAGGGGTTTCAAATTGAATGTATGGTGTAGTCATTCCCAGGCTATTTCTAGTGGGTTGGCGTGTGGCAGTAGATGGAAAACAGTAAGATCCTGGTCCATGACTTGGGCTTGCAGGTACCAACAGCATGCAATTAGAGAACGATAATGTGATATTCTAAAAGGCAGTGAGTCTTCCAGTGCCTTTTACCTTTCTTGAAAGCCAGACCCGTCTCTTTTACACTGCTTACATAGAGCCGACGAATCCCTTCCTCCTCCAAAGAGGACAATGAGAAGCCTATAAAAATACCAAAAGTTACAAGTAAAATACCTCTGCAGTTAGCTATGCAAACTATAAAGACATCCATTGCATGCACCACATTTACAGCTACTCTTCTCCTCAATGAACAAAACCTTAGGAGCCCCAATTATTGCAAAACCTTACTTGAATGGGCAGCCTTTACCCACAAAAGCACTTCCAGGGCTGCCTCTCTGTGCGAGAGTGGATTACTTGCGTGAGTAAGGATTTCAGGAACAGGCAACTACTTTTTACTCTTAAAAAAAAAAAAAAAAGCTTGAAAAGGAAAGTTAAGAAGGAAAAAAAAGAGCTACTTAAAAATTGAATTTCTAGGTTTCCATAAATCAATTAAGTTTTATTTGAGAAGACCACAGCTGCAGAATGTTGGAAAGCACTTAAAACTGTTTTGCCACAAAAGGTCACTTCAAAAACTTAGGTACTCTCAAACAAAATTTATACAACACAGTGGTTTGTGTCCCAAAGCACCAAAAGCCAGGAAACTCAAGCTTAGGCTTGACACTCCATCCTTAACTTACACAAGGCATAAAAGTGCCTGTTTAAGCAGAATGTCAGCTTTTATTTTGTGAATTTCCTGGGCTGGCCAGGTTTGTAAAATGCTGCCTTCTTTCCTTTTCTCAGCTGCTCCTGGCATGACTTGCTGTTTGCCAAGTCTCAGCTCTATGCACATTTTTATGATTAAGCTATAAATCCACGAAACAGAGATTTACAATGGAAACACTGACACACCTTTAATTTTAAGAGATCAAATGGCACTACTTCATCTGATATCAGTGATTTTTTATATCTGTTACCTGGAATTGATATAATGTTAAATACAGCGTGTGTAGAAAATTAAATGCGATTTGTTAAATATGCTTTATTTCTTTACTGCTGAGACTTACATAAAACAGAATATTTGCTTTTCTGAGACTTCACTGCTCCCTAGATATGTGTTTGCTCTTTTTTCATCAAGGAAAACATTTATGAACCTCTAGGGAGAGATACTTATTTGACATGGAATAAGCCACCAGCCAAGAGGAAGCAGATGTGCTAGAAGCCTATTCTAACTCTGCAGCTCCCTTCAAGTTGATATTTATGGACAAATTATTCTTTATTCATCAAAAAGGGCCAGCTTATAAAGCCAGTTGCATATGACCATTTATGACTTTAATGAGCAATTTGGAGCCTGTATGAGAGCTCCTCAACTCTGAATGAAAATGAAATCTGTCAAGCTTGCCTGATGCATCAACTTTAGTTCAAAGAGAATGAACAAACTGAAGAAAATGAAATGGCAACCCTGTGTGTTGTCAGCAGTGCTCAGCATACAGGACAACACTTTCTCAACAGAAGTTGCCTTCATAGATACAGGTTTGCATGTGTCCACACGTGAATATGAAATAAACTGGCCTTTCTGGACCCTAAATAAAACTAACGTCATGTGCTGTCTGCTGACACGTTCCAGCAATATCAGCAAATGTACACCCTGGGGTCTTACCAGTGGTGAACCATTCCTTGCATCAACACAACTTCATACTGTGAAGATATGAGGCACCTGCAACAACTACCAAGTGCATACTTGTGCCGGCTCCATAGCAATATCAGTTACCAAAAGTTCTGAGGGCAAAACTTTCTAGTCAGGGCCCAAGATGTTGACCAGGTATTCCTGGGCTGCTTCTGGAATCCAGAAATACCATATGGAAATCTGGGACACTGCCATGCTCCCCATCAGGCTCTTACTAGTCAGTGAGAGTGGGACGGCATGCCAGGCAGGCAGCAGTGCCTGCCCACCCACCTGAAAGGTGCTCCATGACGCTCTGACTCCTGGCCATACTGCACCCTGTGCCACTGCATTTCTGGGACACCCATTATAATTCTCAACAGCCAGCCAGGACCAGCTTCTGAAATCCAGGACTGTCTCAATTAAAACAGGACATATGGTCATCCTCCTTATAGGCCATATTGTCTTCTACTTAGAGACCTCTGCGCAGGTGGATACATTTACTGGGAAATCTTGCAGAGCTTCCAGTGTGAGTTTTCTCTAAAACACTCTGCTTTATTCATCTTGAGTCATTTGACCTCAGGCATTTGACCTCTCCACCTCTGACTCTGTCCAGTGGCAATAGTAACTTACCTTGCTTCCTGTGACACTGTCAGGACAAATAGTTTGCAAACCGCTTTGAAAATTAAAAGTAATGATCAAGAATTCTTGTTATGGCATGAAGGCAAACAAGAGTGGCAGTTAATGTTGGCTACCCTTTAGTATTTTTAAAATGAGAATTTCCCAATTGTTCTGAATAACAGCAGGCTACTCACACCATGGAGAGTGGTAGCACCTATATTTTTAAAGCTGAAAAATGCACAGGAAGTCTTACAGAGGTAGAATGAAAATGGGAAGCGAAAGCAAATAACTATTAGCACTCTTTTGTCATCTGCATCCTAGGTCCACTGCAGAAGCCCAGCTTCTTTCCATACAATTGTTTCAGACCTTGTCTGGAAATCATCATTCTAGTGCAGTCCACCAAGACAGGCCCCAAACTAGAAAAGTAGTCCTGTTCAGGGAAATTTTATGCACATGCTTAAATGCTTCCTGGGTTTGAGAATAAAGTGTCACTTTATGGATTATTATAATTAGGGAGTTTTCCTCTTTAATAGGAAGCCAAACAATAACACCAAGACTATGATTTAGGAAATTAAAACAAAGAACCTATGTTTTTGTTTCAGTTCAGCAAAGGCATACAAAACAGCTTACTGTTCTTTTGTACTGTTTACAGCCAATAGATGTGTGTAGAATTTCACGCCAAGTCTTTGTATGTGTGGGACCCAAATTTGTAAAAATAAGACTTACATTAAAACCGCAAAGGGTCTGGCAAATTAAGCAGGTGCAGTATTAACCACTAAAGAATCAAATGCCCTGGTAACTTTAACTCTGTTCCCTTGCATACATGCATTTCGACACAGACTTCTTACTGGTCTGCAAGATTATGTGGAAACAATCCTGGGGTCTGATCCTGTCCTACTTCAGTTGAAAAGATTTTTGTGATTTATTTCTTTGATGGCAGCAACAGCAAAGTATGCATGTAATTGTTTGCCAGATGACTGATCATTTGGTTTAACTGGGGGTTTTTTGTACTTTGCAATATTGTAATTAATTGTCTTCCCCATCTTCTGTTTCTACCAGTTTTAAAAAACAAGAAATTCAGACAACTAATTGTTGTACTATTATCAAACACAATCTAATGACTGAACCTACAGTCATAATTGGGTTAGTTAAATATTTCTCTCTTAAGCCTGTAGTTTTCAAACAATAGTCAGCATCACCATTTTGTGCCAGAGCTCAATCTTCCAATGGCCTGCAGCTGCATAATGCGCAGTTTGGGCATTCAAAATTATTCTGTTCATTAAAAAGAATATTCACATAAACATTAAAAGATGCAGATCAGCTGCCCATGGGGTAGGTTGCAAAAGTAATGTAAAAATGCTATAATTGCCTGGCCAAGGAGCAATCTTTCCAGTCAAAAGCTTGTCATTCCAAATGCTGAAAAGCTGGAGGAACAGATATAAACAGGGATTTTGCAAAAATGATAGAAAGAGGATTTCCTTCCCCTTCCATCTATTTTATAAATGTGTTCATAATTTAGGCAGCATATTCTGGCTTCAGAAATGCAGGGGCTTCTATTGACTTCAACAGATGTCATGCTCCTATAATCCAAATCCAGTGTATGGCTGGACAAGATTGTAGCCTGTCTTAAGTGTTCATGCAGAGAACAAAAAAAGGGCACAAGGCTCTTCATTATATTCCTGAGACAGCTGCCTATATTGTGGGGAGCTGTCATGGGCTGCTTATAAAGGCTGCAGACAGACCAGAGGGGGCAGGGAATGAGTGGAGTAAAGGATTAATTTCGCTCCCTCCCAAGGCACTGCACCAGGGTTAAAAAATGGCAATGCATTCTTCCTACCTGAAGCAGCAGAGTAACCAGGAGGTGGACTGTGACTCTCCTGACACAACATGCATCCCAGTTTCCTACTGCAGCAGTGCTTACAGTAAAGCCATGATTTAGCCTATACTGCAGGCATTAACAAAACAAAAAGATGATTGAAAGAGAGAAATTCTGCCATATAGAGATATGGCATCTGGAAGGGGGGGGGGGGGGGGGGTTGTTTGTTTTTTTTACCATTGCAAGGACAAAAGTACTCTGTGGCATCATAGAATCATAGTTACATGGGATCTCAAAGGTCACCTGATCCAGCCCCCTACACAAAATGTAGGAATGGTACTCCTAAATCATCCTTGCCCAAGGTTTATCTAGCCTCCTCTTGATAGAATTTTAGTGCTTGATAGAACCATATTTCAGTGCTTCATTCTTCATCACATAGTTTTTGTACAGTAACTTCTGAGAAGCTAGAGAAACAAGAAAAAATGGCCTTTTCTAGAACTGCAACATCAACAATAGGTCCCACATGCCATAGTTTAAACACCAGAAAGGATTTTGCCTTTTGTTCAATACAAATAAAACCCACGCAAGCTTCAATAAGGGCAAGATAGCTTCTTGTGGCTTCTCTTGCTATAGGTCATATGGGACTTGACTGTGCTTCATTTTACTTAACAAACTGGGCCCTTAAGGTAGTTTAATGAATTGTGAATATGAGCCAGAATTGATTAGACTAGGAAAAATAAAACCAAAGCAAAAAGAAAACTTACCATAAATATCAGAGGAAGTGTCAGACTTCTCAATCTGAACATGCTGCGTAATTTTTTGACAGATTTCAATTTCTTTGTACAGCTGAATAGACAAAATATATATAAAAAAGTCCATTACTATCAGGGGACGTGTGGATTGTCACAACTTTGAACAGATATTTCTTTTTACTGAAAGGGCAGGTGAGTTTCCACATCATCATTATTTATTTACTGCAATTTTCCCTGCACTGGTGAAGTGTGCTGTAAGGACCACTATCCACTATGTTTTTTATTGTCAGAAGCACTAGCTTGCAATTAAAGAGAGTTGAAGGGATATTTCTAGTACTGCCAATATTGCCTGTGGTCCAATGTCATTCTCTCTCCATCAGAAAAGTCTTGAGAGCTCAAGGAAGTCAGCACTGGGCAAAACATATTCAGTAGTTTGGGAGATTTCCAGCAAGGTTACTATTCATGATAAAAATAGATTTGAAGCATTTTTTTAAAATCAGATCAGGTTTTTTAAATTCACACATTTTATATTCTTTACTTTCTTCCTATGTTGTAGTAATAAACTGCTGATTGCAATTTTTCTTGTTTCTTGAATTTCCCAAGTGTTCGAAGTAGGGTTTTCCTACCAAGAAATTTCACACTTAAAATGATCATTTATGTTGACAAGAAAGCAAAAAAAAAGTTTGGGACATCCTTATTAACATCCTTTTTGTGGCAACGGCACAAATACACATACATGTGCACACATATGATATGTAAGCCAACAACCTGTAGTATATCTGCAATTTTCTGGTATGCTGCATTTCCACAAGTCATAACACTTTGATGAGGCTATCCTCTGCCATAAAATTTTAAAGCCTGAAATTGATAGGACTTATTTTAAAATCATATACATATTTTTCTCTCAATTTTAAATTGCTTACATGCTCTCCCTTACTGTCCTTAAAACCCACACAGATTTCATTATTATGTATTCCAATGCCCCTGTTAAGTTAAAGTGCTATTGCATAAAGGTATTTAAATGCCTAACTCCCAATGAGCAATACAGTATTTAAATCATTTACATTATTTAAAATCATTCCATCTACCCCAGAAACAAATGGCCAAGATTATTACAGGTCCCTTACTTGGGGTATTTTTGTAACAAGAAGTGTTTCTACTGCCTTTCTTTCACAGGAAGAGCACCATCAAAGTAAAAAAGGCAGAGTACAGGATCTGAAACAAGTAGGATGGGTGTGACTGTGTGGGGACAAGGAGGCTGCAGAAAAGTCACTTGCACAGGCTGCTGATATAGCTAGTGGCTCTGTATGCTCCCCAGATTATGAAGGAGGATTTCTCCTCTAAGCCCCTGCATGATATGTTCCCCTGCACAAAGCTGGTCCTGGCTGGTAAGGATTTTCTTCAAAAGGACTAAGCAGCCAGGAGTTGTTGTTCTTTGGCAGATGAACACAAGCAGGACAGGTTTTTAAAAAGCAGATTTAAGAACTGAATTTTTACACTGCAGACAGGGCAGGGGCAGCTCACTGGAGTTGTTGCACACTTGTCTGCTAATGTTGGGAATAGCAGAAAATGGAATTTGTTTATTATCTTGCAAACTGCATCTCTACCCCTAGGTGGCAGTGTTGCCTCTGTATTCCCTTCAGATTTCTGCTCACTCAGTGTTTCTTAAAGACTGTGTTCTCATCTCCTGTGCCAGGTATCCAGGTTGCACCCATATTGGTCTAGAGGCAAAAGGAATCAGAACTCGTGGCAGAGGTGATATCTTTTATTAGACCACCGAGACTAACTACTAATAATTATAATTAATACTAATAAACTAGTTGGTCTAATAAAAGATGGATCTTATGAGGAAACAGCTTGGGAGGCTGGACATCCACAAAATCAGCTTGCCCGGATGGAACGCACCCATGAGTGCTAAAAGAGCTGCTGACATCGTAGCACGACCAATGGCAAGGATATTTGAGAACTTGTGGCACGCAACAGATGTTCCTGAAAATTGAAAGAGGGCCAATGTGGTGCCTATCTTCAAGAAAGGAAGGAAGGAAGTTCCAAGGAACTACAGGACACTCAGTTTGACATCAATCTCTGGAAAAATCTTGAGAAAAAATCATCAAAGAAACCATCAACAACAGGCTAACAGAAGGCAACATTCTGAGAGAGAGCCAACATGACTTCATTGCAGGTAGGTCTTGCCTGACTAACCTTATTTCCTTCTATAACCAAGTGATGCATCACCTGGACAAGGAGAAGAGGTTGATGTCATATATTTAGATTTCAAAAAAAGCCTTTGACTTGGTCTCCCATGATGTCCTCATGGTAAAATTGAGGAACTGCAGCCTTGACAACCTTATAGTCCAATGGCTGGGGAACTGGCTCCGTGGTCAGATCCAGAGAGTGATAGTCAATGGAACTGAGTCAGCATAGCACATGGTTACCAATGGCATCCCTGAGGGCTCAGTACTCTTTAATATATTCATTGATTATCTGGGTTCAGGTGTCAGAAGCGGACTGACTAAGTTCACTGTTGACACCAAATTATGGGGAAGTGCGGTCATGCTAGAGGATAGACTGGCAATTCAGGCCAACCTGGACAGGCTCGCAAGGTAAGCGGATCAAAACCTGATGACATTCAGCATGGAGAAATGCAAGGTGCTCCACCTCGGGAGAAAGCACCCATGTCGTACTTATAGGCTTAGAAATGCTACACTCACTAGCACCACAACCAAAAGAGACTTGGGGGTCATGATTGACCACAAGATGAACATGAGCCACCAATGCAATGTCGCAGTTGGCAAAGCAAATAAAACTCTGGCTTGCATCTACCGATTCATCTCAGGCAAGACCCAAGAAGCCATCCTCCTACTTTACTTGGCCTTGGTGAGACCGCAGCTAGAGTACTGCATCCAATTCTGGGCTTCACAATTCAGAAAGGACCTGGAGAAGCTTGAGAGAGTCCAGAGGAGAGCCACTTGCATGATTAGAGGTCAAGAGAACAGGCCTTATTAGGAGAGCCTGAGAGGCATGGGACTCTTCAGCCTGGAGAAGCAAAGGCTCAGGGGCAACTTGGTGGCAGCCTATAAATATATAAGGGGTGTGCATCAGGAACTGGGAGAATGTCTGTTCACCAGGGAACCCCCCTACATGGGAAGACAAGGTCTAATAAGCACAAACTGCTGAAAGACTGTTTCAGACTGGACATAAGGAAAAACTTCTTTACCATCTGAGTCTCCAGAATCTGGAACAGACTTCCCCCAAAAGTGGTGCAAGCACCTACTCTGTATACCTAAGAAACATTTGTATGCTTATCTTGCTGGGGTAATCTTACCCCAGCTGACTTCCTGCCCCTTGTGCAGGGGAACAGAACCAATGATCTTGCGAGGTCCCTTCCAGCCCTAACTTTTATGAAATCTATTAAATCACCTCTGCCATGAGTTCCAATTCCTCATCTATTGTAGCTTTTCTGACTTTTCTCCAGCCTTTCCCGTCCTTGACTTCCCCACTTCCTTTAAGTCCTGATGGCCTCTCCTCAGGCCTTCATCAAAGCCTTTACTATGCCCAATTTAAGCAATGCATTACTTGACAGAATAGTAAGACTTAAAATCAGATGGAGATGAAAGTAACCTAACCTGTCAAGGTTCAGACAAAGCATTCCACGATTTGTTTTACTCCTCTAAAAGGCACTTCAAAATGCAACTGTCCTGAAGACTACCTAATGTTAAAAATGTTAACAGAGATGCATGTAATGGATAGAGCCTCTGCCAGCTTTTGAAATGCATTGTACAATACTTTACACATTTTTTTTTTTCCTTCCTTTCTTTGGAAATTGAGAGTTCTAATCTCTAATTCTGCCTAAGGCAGAGACCTGTGCAAGTGATATCTTTTATTGGACCAATTGTATAGCTGGGAGAAATACAAGATAAGCTTTTGGGAGGGTTATAGACAAGCTTTTGGTCAAGCTGTGTCAAGTACCCTTCCTTAGTTGTCTAAGAAATGCTATTAAACCTTTCCTAAGAAAGGTTTATACTTCAAAAATTGGTTGATTAGAAATAAAGTAATTAGCCAGGTGGTATTATTGCAAGCTACTCAGGAAACGACAAAGATGAAGACATGACTCAGTTTTGTAAGTTAACTCCAAAAGAATCTCTTCAACAAAATTAAAAAATCACAACGCTTTCCTATGAAACACACACCATACCACTAATCTACTGACCTTGTGCTATTAGGTTAGGCCTGACACAGCCAACACTTATGCAGGTTATTAACTTTAAGCGTGAAAACAGTTCCACTCGTTTCAATAGAAGACTTTAATGTTAAGCAAACGGGTAAACACTGTAGAATAGATACTATTTATTTTAAAAGCGTCACATGGCTACAGTAACCCTGGGCCACACCTACCCTAGCAAAATGCTCCCGTGGGTTAAGCCAGTCTTTTAGATAGTGAGGGGAAAATCTGACACCTGACTAAAGTGCTTCACTTGTCAGTTCTAGTTCTCCATTAATGGTATTTGTCTCTTTAATTCCTTTACTTTTCAAAGTAAGCAAGTAGGATTAATCCCAGAAAAGCTAAACTGAGCGACCACTGAGCACAGCATACTTAACTGGTAATGTTTTGAGTAAATTGGCCATACTCCAAATCTGTCTGTCTGTCTATAGACATAATATATGAGAAGACTAGAGATGCTTCCTGCATTTGTATGAACTTGGTGAGTTTAACATATACAACGTTACATCTGTTTGGTCTCATTTTTTAAAATGTCTCATTTTATAATTTTCTTGAAGCCTCAAATTTTATACTTCAGCTGTGTAAATTAAAAAATTCCAGTTGAAACAGATGGTGCTATTTTATCCTACTTCCAGAACTCCAGAGACTTTTTACCTAAAACTCCAACCCCATCATTTTAAACCATCTATGTACTGAACCCGACATGGAATAGTTTGGACCTAAAGAGATTTCTTTAAAGAAAAAACTGAAAATTATGAGCAACAGGAAAAGGGTGGGGGGAGTGGGATTAGAATTTAACCTTCTATGTAAAGATCGCTATTAGCAAGCACTTCTCTCCCTAATGTACAACAGTGAGCATAGAGCCTCTCTCCTTTCAGGAACATAGAGTGAGATTTTATAGGATGTAAATAATGTAGCTTATAATAACATGGCTGTTTGCCATGGACAGCAAGGCACTGTAACTGCAAGATGACTTGTGACCCATAAATTTAAAAAGCTTAACTCTATGCACTACAAATATTCACTAATTGCACCTGAAATTAAAACTGCACAGCTATGGAAAATCAGAGTTAATAGTGCCCTATAAAATAACATGTCATTTAATGTTCAGCAGTTAGCATTACCAGCTCATAGATTTCCTCTTCTGGCTTTGGTACATAAAATTGAATCTGGTTCTCTATCAGGAACTTCAGACGCAGATAGTGATCTGGAAGGTCCAGCTGATGTGTCTGCAACAAAAATAGAAGATATTTTAAAGAGAGAAAAGCAATGGCTGTTGTTAGATATAAAACATAATCCCATATTTTAAAGGAGAAATAGGTAATGAGTGACACTGAGGCGGATGAAGGTCTCCATTTTTCATGAGAGATCTGTCAAATTCCTAACCTTTCAGAGCACCTGAAACAACCTCCCTTCTCTCTGTACTCCCTCCTCTTGGCTGTAAAATACGAAGTTCTCACCTAACTGCTTGTCAGTATTTCATGGGTAATGCTATTACTCTAAGCAAACACCTTCAATTATATTTTTGCTTCCAAGGCAATTCTACCCCCACCCATTCCCATAGTACTGCAGAGAAAATGAGCAAAACATTCTTAAAGCAAAGGAATTAGGACCTCTTCCATACAAACACCTTTAGAAGGACAAGGAAGAAAATGTTTTGGATGGCAACAATAAAAACATCCTATGAAAGTCCTTTTGAACTTTTTCTTACTACAGCATTTTTGTAAATGTCAGGCAAGGTTATATACAAAGTATCCAAATCAGTCCCTTAATTCTAAGCAGTAGATAGTATGCTGGCATCAAAGGCACCCTAAGCTTCCCAAAGGAAACAGGCCATGTAGTTTCATAGTTGGTAGGGCTGGAAGAGACCTGAGCAGATCATCAAGTCCGACCCCCTGCCACAGGCAGGAAAGGATGTTGGGGTCAAATGACCCCGGCTAGGTGATTATCTAGCCTCCTTTTGAAGACCCCCAGGGTAGGAGCCAGCACCACTTCCTTTGGAAGTTGGTTGCAGATCCTAGCCGTCCTGACTATGAAGTAGTGCCTTCTGATGTCTAGTTATTCCTAGTAACTCCTGATTGTGCTCGGGGGGAACAGGGACTCTCCTGTTCCCCGCTGCTCCCCCTGGTGAGTTTATAGACAGCCACCAGATCCCCTCTCAGCCTTCTCTTATGGAGACTGAACAGGTTCAGATCTCGTAGCCTCTCCTCGTAGGGCCTGCCCTGCTGCCCCCTGATCATGCGAGTGGCCCTCCTTTGGACCCTCTCGATGCTGTCCACATCCCTCCTGAAGTGCGGTGCCCAGAACTGGATGCAGTACTCCAACTGTGGCCTGACCAATGTCGCACAGAAGGGGAGGATCACCTCCTTGGACCTGCTCATGATGCATCTGACCCTACTGACCATGTTCTCGCATTGGCGGCCCATGTTTATCTTGGAATCAATAATGACTCCAAGATCCTTTTCTGCCTCTGCACTGACAAGAAGGGAGTTCCCCAGCCTATAGGAATGCTGCTGGTTCTTTCTCCCTAGGTGCAGTACCCTGCACTTGTCAGTACTGAATCCCATCGTGTTCTCATCCGCCCACCCCTGTAACCTGTCCAGATCCTATTGCAGCCTGTCCCTCCCTTCTAATGTGCCCACCTCTCCCCACATCTTACTGTCATCTGTGAATTTGAACAAGGTGCTTTTCACCCCCTCGTCCAAGTCACTGATGAAGATGTTGAACAGTGCAGGCCCAAGGACTGAGCCCTGGGGGACCCCACTACCCACATCCCTCCAGGCTGAAAAATGACCTGTCCACCACCACTCTCTGGGTGCGGCCCTCCAGCCAATTTGCGACCCATCTGACTTTGTAGGCATCGACGCCACAGTTGCCTAATTTTTTTTTTAATGAGAATGGGGTGAGAGACAGTGTCAAAGGCCTTTCTGAAGTCCAGAAAATGACTACGTCCACCGCAACACCTGCATCCGAGGATTTTGTGACCTGGTCATAGAAGGCAACCAAGTTGGTCTGACAGGACCTGCCCCTACTGAACCCATGTTGGTTGCCCCTAAGTATAATCTCCCCTGATGGTCCCTCGCAGATGTGCTCCTGGATAATTTCATGTAAAAGAATTAGTTTTAATTAGCTGAGGATATGGTACTTGGTGGGGGGAGATGTTAATGACCTTTCCTCTTATACAGTTAATGTTCTTGAATTAAGCAATGGTTAATTCAATGAGTAATCAAAATGCACTGAAGTGATGATAAACACAAAGGATGTCATTCAAAAGTTACTTCAAAGTTAACTCACTGCAAAAGAGCAAGTCAAGGAAATTCAAAAGTGATTCACAAATACGGGCAACAAATTCATATACAGCCTTTTAAGAGTCCTGTTATTAACCATCTGCATTTAAAAACATATTGACAACTCCCCCAAAATTTTAGTAAAAATAACAATTCATTTGAAGTCACATGGGAAATCTATTTTTGCTATTTATTGTTCATTATTCTATTGTTTAAAAGTGTTATCTACTCAATCCAAGCAAAAGAAAAAAGGCTAGAACTTTCATGACCAACTGCATACCACAAATGATGAACAATACATAGTGAGTAGCCAGTGCAAAGAGCCTCAAAAATCCAGTATTCTGGCTGACATATAATTATAGCTCTTGACTGAATACTTAAAAAAAAAAAAAAAAAAAGTCATAGATTTTTTTTTATAAATCTGCATTCATTGGGGAAAGATTCACAAACTGAAAGGGGACTATAATTGCAACAAATATTTTATGACTAATTCAGCCAGATTGATGGGCAAATCTTGCATCTAAATCTGTCTAATTTAAATAGACAAAGTTATCACTATACAAAATCAATACCAAAGGGGAGTGTTAATTGTGCATAATAATATACTAGTCTTACATTAGTTTCTTGTCACATTAGTCTCCTAGCAGCAGAAATCACAAGAAATAATAGTACAAAATCCACCAAAATAAACATGGTTCTAACTAAACTTTGAATCCAATAAAAATATATTTAGGCACGGACTTGTGTTCTGAGAGCAGATTTAAACATTTAGGTTGAATATCTGCAGGGTGGGGAGGATATGGGAGTACAATTCTGTGATAAAATTCACTGTGATGATAATATGAAAATATCAGCAACTCCTTTCCTTAAGATATTTAAAACAAACAGTAAAGCTGTAATCTCTACCATGGTATGAGAGACCTCATATATGTTCTGCATGTCATTCAACATTAGCTCTGTCCAAATGACTTATTGAGTGAATGATATGCCAACAAGACTATCCTGACACATTAAACTAAATCTAATAAAGTCTGGGATGCAGGGAAGGCATACAACGAATGTTTGCGTGCATGTGCAACTTCCAAACAGCAATTTTGAATTATAGTGAATGTCCTCAAATTCATGCTTCAGTGTGCCGATGGGCTATTCAGAAAGCCTAAAGAAATCACTAAGACTAAGCAGTTAATCCTAAATCCAATATAATCGTAAAACTGCAACAGGTCCCAGAGACTGCCTGATTCGTAACTAACAGGAGTCAACAAGCGCCCATCCACATCTTTCAATGAGCTTGAAATCAGAACCACAGAAAACTGCAAGGGTTTCTATCTTCACACAGGTCATTTTGGAGATGTTTGATTGAAGCTGATATTCTCACCTTTTCAGAAATCAGGTGTGAGCCAAAGACTGAGATTTTAAATACCGTACTGGAATTGAATAATCCCATAGCAGAACTCAGTTGTCAAATGATTAGAAATTCTCTTCCTGAGTTTGAAATCAAAAGACAACCAATGACGACAAATTTTTGTGTGCATTTAATGGAGCCCAATAAACTCACAAGGCCTGGGGCAGAAGTTACACACAAACCGGTTTAAGTGATCAGAAGCTGCTTTAAACCTGTAACAGAACATAAATCCAGTGCACATAAACCAGTTTCAAAATGGCCAAAACCGGTTTAAGATAAACCTGACTGAATGTAGTATCAGACTTAACTGACTTGGGTCAAACCAATTTATGGAACTTGTGTCCCAGACCCCTTCCTGGTTTAAGTTAAATAAAAGTCCTCCAGCATCCCAGCATGCTTTCCAGCCCTGGGCAGGGCTGGGCTGGGCTGTCTGCTCCAGAGAGAAGGGCTTGCCCCACCCCTCTCCTCCCTAGCCAGAGCTCTGGCTGGCTGAGAAGGAGGTGGAGACTGCAGGCACAGAAGCATCTGCCTGGAATCCCCCTGCCCCACTCTCCTCGCTGCTCACTGCTCAAGAAGGGATTCCATCCCTCCCTCCCTTCTCCCACAGCATGAACCCCAGTGCCATGGTCCCCAGCCAGCATCTAGTCATGATCATACCAACTCCGTGATAACTAATGCTGAGAAATAACTGTACGTGCGTGTGTGTGTGCATCTAATATCACTGGAACAAAGGCAGACAGAACATTGCCTGCTTACGGCTTTTTGGAATTAAATCAGCAGTTTTACAAGTGCCTTGGAAAAAGCTGGGTTTTGTTTTCTTGATGGGCTGATAAGCTTTGTGTTCTGATAAGCTCCATGCTGGCTTGCTTCAAAGGCTGCAGTATGACAGTGTTCAAGGGGGGACAGAGAGAGGTGTGAGAAATGACATAGTTTGCAATGCATGGGACCTGAGTGCTGTCACTTTGCTGCAGACAGTATGAAAAAGCAGGGAGAGGGAGATTGAAAAGCTCAGTATCATCAACAGATGCATGCACTTGACACAAGTAGTCCTCCCTCCCCGAACCCTTTGCCTCAGAGTGGTAGCCAGGGGCCATGGTCTGGCAACACTCCCACACCTGGAACAGCGAGCGAAGAAGAGGAAAGCCTGGAGAGGGCTGGTTCCTCCTCCCCCGCCAGGTACACCCCAGCTGGGGACTGTGCAGGTCAGGATGGGAGTTTAAACCCCTCCCTAATCACAGCATCCTGCTAGGGCCTGTCTACACTCCCCCCGCCCACCTCCTTCCACAGTGCTCAGCTAGGGAGGTAGGGCTAACTCTAGTGCTCCCTAGCTTCTAGCCTGAGCCACTGCAGACATGTGCCTGCATTTCCTGAATCAAAAGTTAATGTCTATCCACTTGCAAATCAGTTCAATCTCTGCAGATCAGACTAACCTGCAAAGATTGAATCAATTCAGGCTTGGGCTTTTTGAATGTCTGTCCCTAGCCTAAGTGAACCTAAACTCTAAGTGATCCCCAATTTTGAGAGTTTGCAGAAGAACTAGAAGGGTCAGCAGATAACTTGGATGTGCATTTTCAGCCATATAATTTCCCTGAGATCTCATTATCCATGGTAGATGCCTTTGGTCCAATACAACAAAGCATCAAAGCTAGGAAATACAAGTAATCGTCATGAACATTTCCATGATAGAGTATGTATCTGACCAAAATCTACACAGAGCTTTTGGTAATGAAGTCATGAAACAAGTTACAATTGTGATTGTTCCCCTGAAACAGTTAAACTAGTAGAATCCTAATGACTGACAGAGTTGTATCAGAATAAAGGCGCCTTCTACTTTTCTACTTCCTTTACAAGGATAAGGCGCACCAATATTAGATGTCATACTACTACACCCTGCCTCCATATTGTGTGTAAGGGGTACTGCTTTAAATTATACTGAAAGCGTTAAAGCTGGCAGATATCTAAAACACCTCTGAGCATCCAAATATTTTATTTTTAAATAAACTTTGTCCATCTCTGGACTGAAAGAAGTAGCTGACGTTAACAACTAATACTCAGCTAACTTGATTTTAAATAAGAACTTGCACCTAGTGTGGACAAAATAGAAAGCTAGTTGTGTTTCAAAATATACCATATTTACTCAAACTCAAGGCTTTTTCCTCAATCAGCATGGGGAGAAACACTTTGTCTTACATTTGCATACAAGGAAACCTCATTAAATACACCATCTATCATTATACTGCTGCCAATAGGAGCATGTGCTCAGCAATGGAAACCAACTACAAAGTTGATTATATGCAACCAACACTAAGCATGACTGTAAGACACAGGGTCCAAATTGGGCAAACACACCAATGGGAACCTTTTATTTATTTATTTACTGTCCCTTAAAAAAATGGGTGGATGTTCACAGGGAACTAGCACTGGGCCTGGAGGCACTGCAATACCAGGCTGGCACCAGGAGGGCCAGAGCCAGCCCTGACACCCTCCCTTTGGTGCCAAAAATGCTTCATTTCATCTTAGCCAAAAAGGCCAAGATACTGATAGGAACCGTTTGTTTTTTTTTGTTTGTTTTTTTTTAAATGCGATCCTTAGAGAAGTAAGCTGGTGTTTCTTCCACAGTGAACTGGCACTAGGCCTGGAAGTACTGTAATGCCAGGTCAGCACCAGGAGGGTCATAGCCAACCCTGACACCTTTCCCTTGCTACCAAAAATGCTGAAGTCCAAGATGACAGAGTTTGAGGCACAAGGAAATATGGGGGGACCTAAGTGAGGGGCTAACATCACCAAACGGAGCCCCAAACAGTTTGCCTAGAATCCCTTTGTCACTCTCTTCTCAGCCTGGCACGCATGATTACTGTGGCCTCAGCCTCCATTAGGTGGAGCCAGACCAGGTTGCTCTGCAATTCATCTAGAGTACACACACATGTTAAGCAGTGCTGAACTGTGGGGTCACCATGGCCTGAAATGCTGTTGACTCTGCTGGGGCCCAGTCCAATGAACTATATAGTAAATCCCTTTTTGCTTTGGACTGACATCATGCATAATTTGTACGACATGTAAGTAGATATAAAAGTGATCCTTAAAAGTGTGTTTACAGAGTAGTTGTTTTAGAACTTGCAGCAGTTTCAAAAAAGGTAAAATGCATTAATTCTGGATGAACTAAGTCTATGGGTACTATATGCAAATTACTGTAGGCATGTTTATTTCAAGGTCGGTGTTTTCAAATTTGTTCCTCACTCCTATATGCCCAGGGAGAGCAGGGTCTGGCAGTAAGGAGGGGGGAAAGGGCTGCAGGGTGCAAAAGAGGGATACAGAGCTACCAACCCCCACCCCCCAACTTATCTTCTCTGCTATAGCACTGGGAGGGGAACAAATTCAAGGCAAACCTCCAAGAATTAGATTCTATAATCTGAAAAATTATAACGAAATTTATAAATTTTCCATATATAGCATCTAATTATTAGGGGGCCCATCTTACATTCAAGGTAATCTTATATTCAAGTAGATATGGTACTAGTTAGTGGTATTTTCTTGGAAGATGAGATGACAAACACAAGCTCACATCTCTCACCAAGAATACAAATAGTAGAGACTAACCAACACAAAAATAAAAATAGTTCAAAATAATGTGTTATTACTCTGGGATTCCTTTCCCCAACATTAGGTCTTGGACAGCCTCTACTCCTCCATACTCTTGCCTAGGCATACATGTTGAAGGTCTTGGTGTGATTGTCGCAGGACTCTGTACAAGTATATTTATCAGGCACCTGACTAGACCTCTTATAAGTACACCATGATCCACAGGATCAACATTTGCCTACTTCTATTACATTAAAATAAAATTATGACCCCATTGCAGTACTTCTCATTTCAGCTACACCAACATAAAAAGAAGTGATTCAAGTGTTACTCTTCACGCTAGAGGCGTGATCTCAAGGCCGACTCCGGACTTGGGTACCTTGTCATTCAAGCTGAGGAGTGTGACCTTGGGACACAATACTAGCTATGGCACTCCTTTCTGTGCTGCTGAGAATAGAAAACTGCTAAGTTGTAAACCCAAGAAGCCATTTGGCTCAAACAGACCTTGGACTCTGGATGTTATTTTGGGGTGGGGGTGTGGACACTGTCAAAAACCTTAGGGAATCCAGCCTTGGGCGCAGCTCATCATAACCAACACTGGGTACAGACCTACAGATGTGTGGAAAATCTTTTGCCCACCTGCTCACAAAGCACCTACTTCCATTGAGGATGTACCAGGAAACAAAGTTTGTTGTACTGTCTCTCAATTTTGTCTAATTAAATCATAAGATTACCTGAAACAGAGTTTCTTATGAAGGACTGCCAGGATTACAGGTTTTATTTATCTATACTTCCTGATCCCACCTGTAAACTCATACAGAGCACGCATGTGCATGTGTTAGTTGCATATATTTTGGAAATACACAGTCAGTACATAAATATCTATATGTACATGTTCATACATGGATATTATTAGTACAAAATAAATGCACATGGACAAATTGATTTTTCTTGCCTTAAAATCATATTGTTAGTTATACCTTAGAGAAAATCTTCTACAAACTAAAGAGCCTTATAAATTCTTAGAATCAAATAAAACATCCCCTCCTTACCCGCCACCAAATACTGAAGTGGCACAAAGATCTTTGTTAACATATATAGTACATTCTCTACAGTTACTCAATTGGATTTAGGACACAATAGTCAAGGCCAATTTAATACCATGGAGAACTTTAACCAAATCTACAACATGAAGAGGTTTACATGAAATGTAGATCTTGAAATGTTTACTGTACCAGAACTTGACTGGTTCTCAGATGGCAGATGTGAAATGATGTAGATCAGAGAGTAAAAGGAAAAAGAATGAGCTGAATGCAAGAGACAGAAGAAAGAGATTGATTATTAAATGTTCTAGAAAAGAATGCACCCATCAGCATTTTTCAGACTGACAACCATTGTGGAAAGGAAGGAAACAGAGATTAACTCTAAAAAAAAAAATCAAAACAAAACAAAACAGAAACAGAACTGCCCCTGTACATGAAAAAGTATAAACTAGAATCCATAAATCTACACCAATTTACACCACTTAAGGATCTCACCCACTGGGCTAAACACTCTTAGCCAAAAGGAAAATAAAGGTCCTAAAAATAAATCATTAGTAATGTATCATCCAACTTCCCTATTATGTCTCTCTCCAAAAATGTCATCTCTCCCAGATTACAATAAAGAGCTTTCACAGGCTGCTGCAGTCTTTAGAAGTGCACCTGGCAGCAAGCTGAGCATGCTGTATAATTACACCAAACAAATGCCTTTCTTCACACCTTCCAGCTCTTCAGCAGCATATGCAACATGTCCTTAAAATTCCCCAAAGTTAAGTTCTTAATAGCTCTTGATAATTCTAAGCACAAAGGAGGTCTTGTTTCTCAGAAGAGTATGTAACATTTCTGGGAATCAGTTTTAGTTATTCAGTTAGGTTGTTAGTGGAACACATATGTTACATTGGAATACATACATTATCTGGATAATGACACTTACAGCCTGTGTTAAATTCACCACCACTATAAATTTCATTTCATTTCAAAGCTTCCCCAAGATTGTATCTTATTTGTTTATTTTTCAAGTTAAATGTGTTTTTCCAATATAAAAAATATAGCTCTCTGCTCCTTCCCCCTTGCCCCATGAGATAATTCTGACTCTTCAATACAGACATCACAGGCAACTTACTTTCTTCCTTCAATGACATTTTCTATTTGAAGAACTTGCTTGAGTTCTAAGGATGCTATCTGCAAGCTGTGTGAGACCTGCACATAGGGAGGATTTGGTAACTGGAAAGTGGGTGATATCTCGCACTACTTTTGTGGGGGCAAACAAGTCCTGCAAGAAGATATCTATGGGAAGGTTGGTCAATGGCAAAAGAGAAGGCTGCTGTTTTATATTGTGGTGGCTATCCACAGCAGGAAACTGGGCCTGGGTGGCTTGTTACAGAAAAAGGGTTGAAACATTTGTTGTTTGCTTTGGATACAACTTTGCCTCCTCAGAAACAGCTGTAGAGAGCTTGAGGAGCATGCAAGAGGTGTGTAGAGTAGTTGAGGTGAGGATGATAGGTGAAGGCAGTTTACAGAATCACAAGAAATGGTCTATTAGAATGATCTTTTGCTATTTCCCATGAAAAGGCCAGGAATAAAGTGGGCTACATTAAAAGAAATGTCACTCAGAAATCAAGTGAAGTGATTCTTCCATTCTGTTCAGCACCTGTGAGGCCTCACCTGGAGTATGCATCAGTTGTGGGGCCCACACTTGAAAAGAAATGATTAGAGATGGAGAAACATGACTAATGAGGACAGGCTGAAAGAACTAGGATTATTTAGTCTGGAGAAGAGAAGCCTTAGGGGGCATTTGATTACAGTCTTCAAATACTTAAAGGGAAATTATAAAGGACTGACAGACTGGGGATGCTCAACCCTCCATCCACAGGCCAGATCCAGCCTGCAGAGCCATGTTATCTGGCCTGCAGGGCTCCCAACAGGTCCAAAAACTTGGGGGTGGGGAAGGGGGAGCTGTGACAGCAATTGCTGTTCCCCTGATGCCAAATTACGGGACCCATGGGGAGTCTCGCGAGTCAGATAATGTAGCCCTATATACTATATCAAGTGCACAGGGCCTGATGGAGGTAGTACAGGGCCCAATCCCAGTGCTCTGGCCCAGGCAGAGGCAGCAGGCTGTGAATAGGGGCTCGATCCAGGAGCGTCAGGGGAGAGGTGATGTGGGCCCAATCCTGGCATCTAGGGCTTGATCCTACCTTGCCCCATGCCATTAATCTGGCCTGCAGGGCCAAAAGGTAGAACACCACTGAAATATACTTTTCTCTCTAGCTACAGGGGATAGATAGGTCTGGGAGCAGGGGTCTCAAATTGCAGCTGGGGACAATTTGGGCTGAATATTAGGAAAAAACTTTTTACTATGAGGATGGTTAAACACTGGGACTGACTGCCACAGAGGCTGTGGAATCTCCATCCTTGGAAGTTTTTAATAGCAGGAGAAACAGAGACTTGATTGAGAAGAGTGAGTCAGCGATGACCCTGCCTTGAGTAAGGGGCTGGAGCAGACGACCTCCAGAGATCCCTTCCAACCCTACTATTCTGTGAAAGTCTCTCTCTCTCTCCCCCCATCCCCTCCCCCTTCTTCCTCTCTCTCCCTCTCCTTCTCCCCACTTCAGGCTTTTGAAAAAAGCTAAGCATTAAATGTAAGTATTTTTTTCTTACGCAACGCTGCTTAATTTTGCTAAATGACTCATTATTATTCTGAGCTTATTTCTAATGAACAACTGGTCTATTACATTCAGTACAGCAGGGGAATATCTGAAATACCTAAAACATAGGAATTTGAACCCCCTCCCCCACACACATTCATTAAAATAGTCACTCCAAAAGGGCATGCAAATCTCTGCAAGCCTTTCCCCATAAAAAGCTCATAATTTTTACCTTACAAATCATTTCTAAAATGTCTCTTGCAGTGTCCCCTGGACGCACTACTGTCAACGCAGACTGGTTATTTGGCAGACTGAACCAAGATGGTGTAAAGTACTCATGAACCCAAATGTCACAGTCAGGATTATGTTGATGGACGCTAGTCAATGCCACTTCCTTTTCGCGCTGAATAGAAAATGCCACTGTTAGACTATTACAACAACACTTATAGTCTTATCTTTAATACCAAGTGTAAAGAAGTCAGTATGCATATCAGCCATCATACCGTGTAACACTCTTTAGAGGGAAGGCACTTTAGTCATAAACCAAAAGTAGGGGCTAGTTTAGATTAGAAAGTTTTGCTGGTTAAACTACAATATAAAACACAGATCTTCAATCATTGTGGACACAGCTATACTGGTGTAAATGTGCTTAAATCAGGATTTCCTATGGGGAAATGGGAATATTAGGGACTTAACATAAAAAACCCTGAAGTTAAAAATTAAGACTCAAATATATTGCATCTCCCAGCTAGTCAAGTCAAATGTGCAATAAGGCTTCTAAGCCTAGGTACCATAGGACGGCACCTTTCAATTTATTTTGAATTTTTCTCTCTCTTGTAGGTTTAAATTGACCCCTAAGGGGTAAATATTCAGCAAGTAATAGAACTACATAATTCCTATTAGCAACAAATGGAATCACATGGCTAAATCCCTACTCACTACATTAAAAACATATCCTTTGGCATTGGCTTAACAGTATTTAACAGCTGACTTTCCTTTGGGAACTTGACAGAACGGCTGGAATTGTAATTGGAAAGCGAAGAACCTCATGGAGTTGCAGAGAGTATTAAAGCTAATTGTAGAGTACACTGTCCTTTCCAAATTAGCAACAGGTTCACAAAATTTCAGTGTTAATTATAATCAATATGTTAAGACCTATTTCCTCTATGTTTGTAAGTCCTACACTCTCACCTCCATCTCCTGAAATAAAGACATTAGCATAAGGCAAAAAATGCCATTATTATGAACAACATGACTACAAACTATATTTCATTATCTGCTAGAATAGGTGTTATTGTATAAAGGGCACCTTAATGTGACTGAGGTAATGCAGCCCCCCTAGCTTCAGCCCTAGCTGCTCTTGTGCATCTGGTGGCTACAACCACCCCACGTCCTTAATGGAAAGCTGCTGGGACACCAGAAGGCAGAGGATGCACACCCCTTCCAGAGGCCCAGCATCCTGACTGCTTGCCTGACAAAGCCAGATTGGGTTGGCTGCAGGCAGCATTGCCTGTCATAGGACCTGTTCTCCTAGCAAGATTCCACTTCATCTGACCATTTTACTGTGCTTTAACTTAAAAAGACTAGTGGTGCTTACCTTGCCATCTGGTGCTGCATCATCGAAGATTCCCTCTAAAGATTTTTTTACTGAATCAACACCTTCACCAAACACCTGTAGAGCAAAAAGTGCTATTTCAAAACCTAATGGGATGCTAATGTGAAGTACTTAAAGTCTGGAAGTACAGACCACCTAAAACAAAAGTACTGTATCTGTATATCTTGAAGTTTGGGGGGGCAGCCTGCCTGGCACCTGGTTTGTAAGTTAAAAATAAATATGAGAAAAATATCAGCTTCTTTAAACACAAAGGGAGCAGAGCAGCTTGGTTCCAAGCTTGGAGACTCAAGGTTTGGACTCTATTTCCAATTTTATTGCTGCCTTACTCTATGAACCTGGACAATTTTTATCCCCTCTTTTTGTTTCCCTATATGTAAAATGGGGGCAAGAATGCATGCTCACTGTTGCTTTGGGCTTTTAGGCCTTCAGATGAAGACTGAAACGTAATTAGGTATTCTTGTTATGAATCAACGTTTTATGTATGTTGTGCACACTTATGAAAATACAATGGTCTGGTTTCTTGCTAGGAAAATAGCAGTTAGTGAGTGATCCAGGATGAGCTAAGGATACCAAAAACAATGGGACTCTGTGCCTGAATAAAGACATGTGGGAGCAAGTGTACAAAAGTTTGATTTGAAAAACTTTTTAAACATTCACATTTTCTATTCTAGCATAATCTTCTAAGAGAAAAGATAAACACCCACTGCTGCATCGGCAATGGGGGGGAGGGGGCGGTCAGGGAAAAAAAAGCCACAGAGCCAAAACTAAAACAAATCTAGGTCCATCCCTTGCCAAAAAAAGAGAAAGGAGAACAAAAAGGAGACAAATGCCTGTGACATTTGCCTTTACATGAGGTATAATGAACAACAAGTGAAAGCTATAATTAGGGATGTTTGGAGAGTACAACAGGAAGATATCTTCTTATTCGTTTAAAACACATTTTATCTGAGGAAGATCTGGGGGGTGACAGGATAGAAATATGAACGATTGTATGTTAGAACAGGGATGCCAAACTTGATTGTTGTCACCCTGGGCCAGATCCAAACTGTGGGACTTCTCAGGCAGAAGACCTGGCAGTTGGGCAGCAGTTAATGCTTCCATTGATCCGTCTACCCCCAATTCCCAGCCCTCTGGGAACCCTGCAGACCAGGGGAAACAGCTCTGCAAGGCAAACCCGACCAGTAGGTGATACCTTTGGCAACCCTCCAAAACAGGTATTGTTCCTAACAAATCTACCAACCTCAGTAAATCAGTTTCTCTCTAAGCTTAGGTGCAGCTACAATGATCTACAGCTTCTAGGGGTGCAGGTTGTAGCCATATTGGTCTACAGGCAAAAGGAATCACAACTCTGGGTAGATTGTTGCAAATATCATCTAGTTGATCTAATAAAAGATATCACCTCTAGCCAGAGTTCTGATTACTACAAATTCTGAGATTTCATTTAAAGAAAAAAATACATTTCTGTTTTATTCTCTATTAAAAAAAATCATTCTCAGACAGATGTGATGCTCCTGCCTTCTTAATCAAGACTTGCAGAAAAACACTTTCAGGCAACAAGATCACAGCAGCAGCAACAGTTTGAAATACAACTTGTTTATAACAGAAAAGGTGTGAACTTTCAGCCTCAACCGGGACCATTTAAACACAAGCTGCTATATACTTATCAGTAATTACAGTAACTCATTTTGAAGAGGACACATAACGACTATACGACTACAAAAGATTAAAAAGAAGTGCTTAAGGTTTGGTGTGAAACACGTTAAAAGTTCTCAGTATAAACAACTCCAGTTTTTCCTTTTTTTTTTTTTGCCTGAGCGAAGAATATATGTTTTTCCAAACTATCTTCTGAAGGCCATAAAAAAAGCCTTGGAAAAAGAATCCAGCTTAGTCCTTGCCGCCTACCTGATTAATGCTTGGTCTTCCCTGTTTTTTCTTTGAGGTAGTATCCAGCCCCCAAAGAGAAGAAAACCGGCTTCTCCGTTTGCTGGCAGATCTGGACATGGCCTGTGTCCTTCTTCTCACTCCAGACTCCCCAGTGCGAGCTGCCACCTGTCAGTGACATAAGGTTTTAAAACCAAAGGCTGCAGTATCCCAGGATATCCCCATTGCTTACCTGCTTTAACAACACAGGCTAATGGGAAAGAGGTAAGTACTGGAATAACAAATATATATTCCCAACAGGAACGACACTGATGGGGCCAGCCTCTTTTCTTCCTACTGTAACTCAATTCATTTCACCGGACATAAAACCCTCCTAAAATTAGCAGTGTCCAAAGTTCCAAATTGAAAATGTTTTAGAGGTCCAAGTCTCCAGGACTGAGCACTCAACCCTTTAAGTATCACCACTTCTTTTATGAAGTTTCAATCTGAGCACTCAAGAACTGAGGCACCCCAAATGTGAGCCACCATCAAGAAGGGTGGCGTCTGTCTCTTCATTAATACTTGCAAAAGTGCACTGTACATACCTGACCAGAATCTTAACTTTTAACAGGCCAACTAATGTGGCTGAAGACTTTTAAATGAAAAGATTTTCTTAACGGAGAACAGCGTATTTAAAAGCTAGTGAAGAAAAAACAAACTAAAGCAATATAGGTATTGTTTTGTCATGGCAAAAAACTCTCCCCCTATCCCTTCTCATTTCTGCCTTCCTGCTAGCACACCTTTTATTCACTGTAACGTTGCAGGATGCCTGCATTACTGTGAAATCACAATTCCCAGTAAAGCATGGTGTCCAACAGCAGGGTCAGAGGTATGGGGCCTACTTATTAACCTACCGCACAATTTTAAAGATTTTTTTTAAGAGCTTTGTTTTATAGATTTTTGTCAATTAAATATGAAAACTTAACTAAACCTAACTAAATAACCCTAACACCCCCCCCCCCGAATCAACCCCATATTCCATCGAGACTCAATTTTTTCTGTAATTATACAAAATGATGTGAACCGAGGTGTTTCAGCTGAGCTCAAGCCCATCAGCACAACTGTGAGGAGCTGAGATGATATTTCCAGTTAGATAAGTTTCAACTGCTTTGGCATTTGAAAAAAAAATTATCCCCTTTAACTATCCATTTAGCTGAAAGATATTTTTCTTCACATGACAAAACAATTCAGTAAAGTTTCTCAAACTAGGGAATTCTTCATGGGAATAAAACAGAACGTCAGTCAGAAACAAAGCCTCCCATTCTCCTTGGGTGCTCCTTCCAACATTCAGGACAAAGGTTATGTCGAATTATCAGTGCTGAGTCAAGACAGCCAAGCTCCTCTTTGTGAGAGAGGGAGTGGTAAGAAGAATGGCAAGTCCAATTCAGGGGAAAAAGTGCAGCAGACACACCCGTCTTGCAGACCTGGAGGTGAATTTCCTGGAATATACTTTTAATAGATTCCCACACATGAAACTAATAAACAGTGACAGCATTTGGCATGCAATCATGCCTAGAACAAAGAAACCTGTGACAGGAGCTCAATGACCAGGGCTGAGAAACTAGTTGTTTTGGTATCTTAAGATTGAATTCAATACTGTATAAAGACTGGAATAAAGTACTGGGTTGGGTATCCAGAGAACAGATGTACCAGGAGTAAGGGTGATTTCTCTCTAGAACACTGGGCAAAAAAGGGAAAAAGAGAAATTGAGATGTCATTGCAAATTTCTGGGCTTACATGCAAAACTCTTACTAAAATCTGATTCATTTATCTATCAGATTTGCCTTTGCTCTCAAAGATAAGACAAGTCCTCTTTGTCGTAACATCACAAAAGAACAACCAATCTAACAATGGCACCTAAACGCCTCTGCTTAGACCATGTCTGCAAATGCAGTGTTGGACCTTTTATATGAAATTGTTCTCAAAGAAAGAAACCCACTTGATTAGCAAACAAAGCCAAGTCTTCAGCTTTTGAAATGTACAAAGCTATGGTGATTTACAACAGCTGAAGGTGCAGCCCCATGAGTAACCTAGAAGAGGTGGACTGTTCTCTCTCTGTGTTGCTAAACTGTGCTCATCACCACAGTACCTTAGGGCCTTCAGCAGAAGCAAAGGGTGCCTCAACTCAATATTTGGGGTTAGTTGTACCATCAGTGAATTTATTCAGGGAGAAAGAGAAAAAGGAGTAAGACAAGAGATTGCCAAATGACAGAAAACATTTTATTCCAAAGATAACATTCAAAACACACTCCATGCTTTTCATTTGGGGCCCCTAGAAAAAGTCACACGAAGAAGTAGATTTGTAGGTACATTCCCTACAATGCAGTGAAGTTTGGCACTTATTAGAAGTGGGAGCTAGAAAAATGAATGCAAATGCAAATGTAAATGAAAAGCCACTTTAAAAATATAAATTCACCAGCAATTATCAGGATGATGACGCTAATCTTTTTTATATAGAAGAACAAAAATGCCTTTGCCTGAATTACAGCTCTGTATTCAATTGAAGGGTACAGCTGACATCTACAAGACAACAGCACAGCTCAGCTATTTCTGTAGTGCTCCAGGAACTCAGGCCTAAACTACTGGCATGCTATTTAAGTTCATAATTTAAAAAGAACCCAACAATTTGCACGGTGTTTTGGTATGTTTTGAAGAGCTGGTTTATGTTGTTTAAATTTCAACCATTTTACACAGCCAAAGCTTGTTTGTAAAATGGGAAGGAATACAGAGGAGGTTTTTAACTTCCTTCAAAATGCCAATCACTGCAAACAGGATGCTGGCGTAGGTAGGCAGTAGTCTCATCCAGACAGCTGAGAAGTAAGCCTTAGCCTACTGAATATGATCTGATTTGCATTGAAGAGACTCCTGTTCATGTAACTAAGCTCTGAATTGAGCTCCTGCAAATAGGAATTAGAGATGGGTCCAAACTGCAAAGTTTAGAGCCATATCCAAATCTTAGCAAGTTTTAGAACTGTTCACACCCAGCATATTAGTTCAGGACATTAGAGAGACGGAAGCCCCCTGCAAAGAACAGGTCCACGTTGATCCCAAGACTAGATCTTGGGTTTTGGAGCAGGGCCATCTCTATCACCTACAGAACCACCCTATTCATAAGGAAGTTAGGACTCAAGAATCGATGCCATTTTTGTATCAACTGTATTGAAAGCAGGTATTCATAAAGTAGATCTATTAATTAATATCATGCATTTAGAAGAGCCACAGTTCTCATACTCTGACAACAGAACAGGTTTCATAACCCATCATGTTTGAGGCAACAAGTTGACATCACCTCTTTTTAAAATAAGATTAAAGGTCTGGACCCATCTCAGGATGCTGAAGTTCCTGCACACTGCGGTAAGAATTTACCCCAGACTCTAACTACCTTGACTGATTTACTTTCTGCATAAAACAGCCAGGAAATATATAGTTTAGCAGTGATGACCTCTTGAGGTCTCTGTTCAAACTCACCAGTGCGTGAAAAGAAGAGACAGAAAAGATCCCAAGGCGACCCATCACAACTTTAGTTGGACGACTTGCAAAACCAAGCAGCCTTTTGGGGTTTGGCAGCTCTCCTCCTTGAAGGCTGGCTAAATAACAGCGGTAGCGAAAAAGGTCCATTTGGAACTGTTCAAGATTTTGCTCCCAAACAAAGATCTATAAAGCGAGAATTGGAGAGTGGAATATAAGGCAGAGAGAACAAGACCACAATAGTAAATAACATCTCTCTCTCGATGTATATTACACTTCACGTTGCATTACAGCTTTCTGTCAACACTGATTATATTTTCCAAGAAGGAGGGGAAGAAACAAAAGGAGGATTAAAACAAAAAGTTTTTTAATTAGATAGAAAATAAATATTTTTATATTCACGGCAGAAATCTTCTCCCAAGACAACAGCTACTTTGAAACAATGCTAATTAACTGTGTTAAAATTCCATTTTTAATTTGCTTTGTACTGCAGGATTCTCTTCTGAGCAATCCTTAAGAGGAGTCTTTTATGCATCAAGGACAATAAAGATACAAAAGACAAAAATCACAAGTTTCTACAAACAGAGGGTCCTGGATTATCAGCAGCAGCAGCCAGGATAGTTTAAGAATCAATGGAACTTTATGTTATACTTGAAAAAGTGAAGTATACTGGGGATAATGAATCTTATCAGTGGAAGAACTCTATAATCAGCGTATGTGAGGACTCGTTTAAATAATTTAAATTGCTAGTAGGAAAGTGTTTCAAAACCCAACTAGATACATGTGGGGGGAAAAAAGAGGGACCTATCCTATAGTTGTAGACTGGAAGCTTTCACAAAAAAAACCCAACCCTTTGAACAGAAACACCAGCATCTCTTCTCCCTCCCCACCTCGTCTCAAAAGCTTTGGGGGTGGGGGGGATTTTCCTTAGCTTAGCACATTGAAGACACAGAAACTCCCTCCTGCTATGGTTAAAATTCCAAACACATTTGGCAGCTCTGGGACCAGAACTACAATCTAATGAAGCAGGTTCCATATGTTAGTTTTCTAAAATAAGGTCCCACTGTGACAGAGGGAGAGACATCTGCTCTAGGATTTCTGTTTCTCAAATTCAGCTAGAGTTGTCCACTTTAAGTTGGAAGTGCCGGCAACAGAAGACAGTGATAACTGGGGATTCACAATGGCAAAGCTAGCTGAAGTTTGTAAAAGCACATGGAAAACCAAGGAGGTTTGTGCAGAAGAACTGGTGCAATCCATATTTAAGCCTAAAATAGCACAGCACATACAAGGTATTTCATATGAGACCATTTCAAACACACTGGCAAGAATACCTGATCCAGGATGGTTTTCTTCTTTTTGGAATCAGTTACTGAGGAAAGCTGCATTTCACCCATTTTCTTCATTTTCTCATCCATATCAATCTTCTGTTCCAGCTTCTTTATTTCAGTTTTCAACAGTTTAACTGTATCCTCTTTGTGATGTTGTCGTGCTACTGCTGTCGCACATGCAGAATGAATTGCAGTGATCCAGTTCTCTAGTTCAGTCTGGCTAGAGGTCTGAAGAGAAGGAAAGGGGAACAGCAAGAATCCTCTTAAAATGATCAGACATGAACAAATACAGTTCCAAAGAGAATTCTTTTCCTTTGATCTCAAGAACCAAAAAGGCCTTAAATCTACTTTTATCAGAAGAAATAAAAACATAATTTTCATATGTGAAAAGGCTACCTTTAGCTCAGCACCATGCATTCAGCTTTTAGAATGACACCTATGTCTACGTGTAACAGCTGCAGAATATTTCTTAGCAAGTGCTTACAAATTACTTTCCTTGCTTATTGTAATGGTACAATAATTTTTAGTTAATCATTACATGAAATTCTGTAGACTGCAAATTCCTTGAGGCAGAAAGCACGTTTGTCTGTGCTTTTCACGGTGTGGAACGGATTGCTGGCTTGCAACAATTAATAACAAGTTAAGGAAAACAGCAAGCATATACAGTATTAGTGGACTGTTTAAAATAATTGCAAATTAGAGCACCTTTCAGCTTCTGAAGATCCCCAAGCACTCTAAATCCAATCTGTATTGTTAAAGGCCTACTTAATTTTCACATCACTGGCTGAATATTGCACACTAATTCTCCCACAAACTGGATGCATTGTTTGTTTTTGCGGGGAGAGGGAAATACCAGTCTAGTGTATCTGACACTGGTATGTTTTCATGGAAGTCCTGTATTCTGATCAAGACTTAATAGAAAGTACTCCTTCTGCATCCTCACCCAATAATAGTAAATCTGCTAACCCCCTTAACAATCTTAAAACTTACTGTAAAACAAAACTTGAGTTAATGATACAGAATATTAATGTTATAGAAGACTCCATAAACTTGCTCTGTTATCTCAACCCCCAATACACTTGGCTTCTAGCTAAAGGGGCTGCTAACACCATACCACTTCATTTGAATTAAACTTGCGGAAGTTAATTCATCCATCAGTACTGACAGAACAATCTATTTTCTTCACTCAGCAGCAAGGGAGAAGACTGTTCCAGCTGCTCTATCGGTGTTACAAACGAGTGACAAAGGACCTCATCCAAACCCCATTAAAGTTGGTGAAAGATTCCCAAAGAGACTTAGTTCAGGAAAGCACCTAATAATGTACTTAATTTTAGGCATGTCTTTGAGCTCAACTGACTTATATGGAACTCATATTTGAGTGAAGCATTGCTCTGAATAAGGATACTTTCCTGAATCAAGGTTTGATTTCCTAGTTGTGAGACAAGGCCTATATTGAGGATTACATTCCTTTCTTTGTCTTCTTACTGAAACCACAAAAATTGTACTGCATACCAATCCTTAGACAGGCTCACGCTTCAAGTAATAAGATGATCACTTCTCACTGCCATAAGGACTAGAGTTTGCCACCAATACAGACGAGTGGAGAGCTCTTCTTGGTGAGATGTGCTGCCATAAAATAATTAAACTAACTACTGACAGATAGTAAGATGTCAGTCTAGCCTGAACTGCATACAAACATTCCTTGTACTCATGATGGAAGCCAACCAGAGCTACAGTAAGACAATTTGCTTTCTGGTTTAATAGAGGGTACAATAAAAATTGTAGAAGGCCCTGTAATTATTTTGTTTTACTTGATATTTCCAAGTAATATTTTCATGGCATAAGCAGTATCATAACTGTGTGTGTGTGTGGGGGGGGGGAGGAAAGGGGGGGGGACTACCAACCTAGGAGGGGTGCCAGAATTGCCCCAGCAAGAGTAGCTCCATGCTGGGAATGTCAAAACTGTTCCTGGTGGTACTTGCTACTGCTTTAAAGGGAATAGTCAGAGCAGACAGCACACTGTGGGGGCAGCAACAGCTCAGCCAGGGGCTGTTTAGGAGTACCTGGCAAGGGTAAGGAATCAGAAATCCTTTTGCTTCTAGACCAATACGACTACAACCTGGATACCTGGCAAGGGTAAGACTCTTGTGCCCCCCCACACCTCTACACCCACTCTTGGAACCACGCGATCACCCTCCCTCCCCTATAGGGGGTACCCAGGGCACCAACTCTGCTTGTTACACCTCTGGTCACAGGGTTCAATTCTGGCATGTGCTGCTTTTTTGTGAGGGCTATGAGGCAGGCTCTGGGATCAAAAAAGATTTAAATTTTATTCTGTAGGTGGAGCAGGATATTTAGCAACTGGGACAAGAGGACTCCTTCGCTTACAGCGGAGAAGGGAAAACACTGGAAGCAAGCTGCAAACATCTGAAATAAGTATGTGATGTCACAAGATACTCTAGCAATTGCATGTGATATCCACATGCAATGGACATGTGTGATAGGAACCGACTGAGCAGGGACTCCTGAGTTTAAGAGGTATGTGATGTCTCTGGACACAATGCAGAGGGAAGGATAGGTACAATATACATTAAATGGTGATCATATTTTTTCACTTATCGTATGGTCTCCAGAGGACAGAAATAATCTTCCTTAACCTCCTCGGTATTCTGTTAAAAAATAACTGACAATATTTTCTTGTGTATGAATGTATATGTCTATGTTATTAAGAACTAAGTAACACTGCTGATCAGCAGCATATATGCTCCAGCAGTTGTGTGTGTGTCAGATCAAGCCTGGAGGATACAATAACTTACAAATTATTTCCACAATTATGACTGATCCTCTTTCCCACTCCCCAAGTTCCCCCCATCCCTGCTTTTTCTTCTAATTCTCTGTCTTCACAGTAACATGAGTTCCCCCGATGTAAGGGACAAAAAAAGGTTTCACAAAGCACAAGAAAACAATAATTTACTTTGAAATGGCTCATTTTCTGCTCTTTCCCACAAAGTTACATGAAAACCTAGCCATTACATGATGACACAGCCTATTTAATGAATAAGGCTCTATGTTGCCACAAAGGAAATGTATTGAATGCAACCTTTTCAGTATTTAGCCTCTCCTGGCATTAATTTTATGAGAATGAAGGCCTTGCAAGAGAAATGCAAATGAAAGATGTTATAACAACGTAAGCAGATCTCGTGGTTGTGGTGCTTCACAGCCTATTAAATACCTGCTGGGTCCACATGCTCCTGAATGAAGCAAAAAAAAAAACCAACCCCAAAAAACAAAACACTCACCTCAGAAAAGAAAGACACTGGGGGAGGCAGGGAGAAGCTATGCAAAAATGTAACAGGGCTGCAGAAATGTCAGATTTGTTTTTCAGATCAACTGAAGGAAATCAGCATACCTCTGTTGAACTTAACAGAGCTATGCTGATATATTCCTGTGGGGACATTTGGGCTACATGCTTTTAAAAGCTGGGAATGTAGATCAGAGGAATACCAGAGTGGGGAAAGCACTCAGCAATGCAGTATTTTGGAGATTTTAAAGCACAGGGAAACCTAGGTTTTTTCTGCTTTGTTCCAGTATTTACATTCTCAAATGATCACTTGAGGGGAAAAGATGGGATTCCCCACACCCAAAAATCTGCACCAAACACACCAGTATAATAGAGTAAAAATAATAGTTAGGAAATGATAGCTACTCCATTTAGGTTGGCATTTCACCAGTGTCATATATGCCAACACCTGCTTATAATGCCCCTTTGCTCTCTACCTTGGACAGACACAAAGAGCCCTATGTCACAGAGTGAATTAAGACTGCTTTGACATCAGCTGCAGAAAGACATGCAAACCCATGGCAGGACACTTCAACCTCCCTGGACACTCCATCACTGACCTGAGGGTGGCTGTTCTTAGATAGCAATCTTTTAAAAACTTTGAACAAGAACCTGCAGAACAAGAAATCATCCATAGATGGCTTGTGTTAAGCATGGTTTAAACAGGGACTACAGATTCTTAACCTAGGTGTCTCAGACCCCCTCCCCACCCACCCTTTAAATTCTATATCTACCATGACAGGGAGATGGTGGTGTTAAAGCACATGGGGCATAACTGTGCATCCCAAACTGTAGCTTTGTCTTTCTGTGCAGAAAAGAGCAAACTGCTTGATAACCATGTTACCAGACTGTATTAAAGCCTTCATTTTCACATAATTGGTACACCATTTATTCATAGGTTAATAATAGTATTTTGACCCATCTATACCAGTGGAGACCAAATTTAGTTGCAAAACAGTAGGTTTGGTATTACAAACATAAACCACATCTGGCATCAAACCCCTTCAGCACTGTTTTCTCTGTGTAGCCAATGGTACTGAACAAGCATTCCACCCTTATTCTTACCTTCTGGAGTGAAATCCCAGCCTTACTGAAGTGGATGGCATTTCGCTAGCTCAGTTGATTTCAATAGGAGCTAGCATTTCACCTCTAGTCTGCTGGATGAGCAAGAGTTAGGAAAAGAGAACAATTCTGCAAAACCCAAGAATAAAACAAACCTGAAAGAGGAATGCATCCCCAAGGGAATTACTGAGGCAGAAAACAAAGTCCTTCTTTGGGTGCTCAGGCACTGCTTGCACTATACTGTTTTCTACCCAGACGGCGTGCTTTGGGATGCTGTTATGATCTATTCCAGATCTGCCATCAGTCTCATAGAAGAATAATGTACATCCTAAGAAAAAAAATGAGTAAAGCATTAGCAAGTAGCATGGACAAATATGGTAAAACCACATCTATTCAACATAATTGTTTCTAAACAATACAGCACGTCCCCCAAGTTCTCAAAAGTGAAAATAAAGTCAATGAAAAACTTGAGCAGGTATAAGAACGTAATTTGATGGATCTTCCCTACAGACAGCTTAAAGCCCTTGAGTTTGGTCACAGACACTGAAGAATAGCTTCCCAGTATACACCAACCAACTGTCAATAACATAGGAGAGATCATAAGAAGTGCCATACTGGGTCAGACAAAAGGTCCATCCAGCCAGAATTCTCTCTCTGACAATGGTATTAGTGGATACTAGAGGGAGAGCTTTGAACTGGACACATTTGAGTGATCTGTTCCCTATCCATTATCCTCCCTGGCATCTACCATCATTGGTTTAGAGATGCCAGAGGAAACATCTCCAACCATTCTGTTCAATAGCTATTAATAGATCCATCATACATTAATTTGTATAGTCCCTTTCTGAACCTGCTTATATGATCTGCCTCCATCTCCTGCAGCAGTTAATTCCACTAGTTAAGTACCTGCTGCATAACAAAGTACTTTCTCTTGTCAGGTTTAAACTCGCCTCCTACTAATTTCATTGGGAGCGCTTCATTCTAATATTTTGGGACTTGGTAAACAGTTCCTTGTTCACTTGGTCCACATCCTTCATGATTTTAGAGATTTCTAGCATATCCCCTCTCAGCCTTCTCTTTTCCAAACTGAAGAACCCTAGCCTTTTCATAGATTTTCCTTTTTTCCTGGTATGGCAACTGGCTCCATGCCCCTGATTTGCTTGATTGCCCTTCCCTGCACTATTTTTTTTTTAAATCTTTAAACATATATCTGTACCACAGACAGCCTGCTCCACTGCAGTTGGAAAAATGGGCACAGTTGGAAAAATGGGCAAAGTGCTTTCAAATGTGTTCTGCATATGTATTCTCTCAACCAGCCTTCATTAGAATAGAAGCAGCAGCTTTGGAAAAAACTCTCAAACACATTTTAATTGTTCCTTTCAAAACACTATACTCGCAATTAAATGTCATTCCTCTTTCCAGAGCCTGCCTTCAACTGGTAAAATGAAATGCAGCCATGGGTAGTGCAGCCCCTGCCAGCTGACGAGCACAGTCCCAGAGAAATTAAGAAAGGACGCTGCCTTCTGTCTCGTCTCACCCCACCAAGGAGCAGAGTGGGAAGAAAGAGCAATAGGACTCACAGGAAGGGTCAGTGCAAACCCTGGGGCAGGCAACAGTTTTTTTTGAAGGAAAGAAATGATGGTAGCAGGAAACCTTTGCATGTTAATAGGTCTTGTGCTACTCTGGTAGGACATGACTCCTACCTTCTGCACCTCTTCTCTCTCAGACAACTCCTCTACTTCAATTCAGGGGCCTCTGTAGACAAAACTCTAGGGCACTTATACACATACATTTTGTCTGCTCTGACGCACTGGAGATCCAGCATGTCTGAGCAGACTCAATTAAATCGTGTTTGCTCTGCATGCGAGCTGACAAGCCCAGAGCTGCATCACATACATTTGTATAAATGGCAAAATGCGCATCAGCAATGAGAAAATAATGCACATCATCTTCGATGTGTTTTAGTTCAAAAGCGTACCATCGCCATTTTCTCAGTGCTGATGTGCATTTTGCTGTTTATATAAATGTATGCGCTACAGCACCAGGCACTTTTAAAAGCATCCAACACTGTGGTATGAGCATGTGTACAAATGCCCCTAGGTGCTAACTACTCCACCAATGTAGAGGTATAACAAGGCATCTCTGTGCCCCAGGCAGCAGCAACACTAAGGGCAATGCTGGCTGCCATTCCAGGCTGCAGTGCATCCAGCCATGAGCTGCAGCAACAGTTATTTTTGCAATGCTCCCCCCAAAAGCCAGCCCCCAAGGCTGCTGCCCTGGTCACCACATCCCCCCCACCTCCCCTAGTTATGCTAATAAAGTCACCTTCCCAAAAAAAGCTGCACTGGGTGAACACCTTGGAGACTCCAATTATCCACAAAAGAGATGCATCACAAGAGAGGGTGAAGTTATTTTCTTTTGCCACAGCTTTTTCAGTTCTTGGCCTCCTTGCTGAGTCTACCCCTAAGAATGCTCTCTGCCTTACCTTACATAGTACATTCGTATCACCCAGCATCACTGTACACTGTGGGATGGACCTATTTTGTCTGTACCATAGATGGTAAACACAGCTGCATATGGAAGGCACAAGCAGAAGCCTCTAAGAGGGCTCTATTAGCCGCACTGGAAGACAACCGAAACCCAACACGTTCGAACATGGACTACCCTCATAATGCCAGACAAGTGAGTTGGCACTGCTAGACTTGTTTTCCTTAGGGCCTGTCTACTCTAAAATTGCCCTGCATGTCTTGCAGCTGCTCATTACTACACTTCCTTGAAGGCAGAGATCAAGTTTTTTTAATTACTGAATACAGGTTAATGATGGGGGGGGGGGGGCAGCAACATCACACTGTGTGATCCCCATTGAAAAAGGACTGAAGAAAAAAACCATGCAAAACAGCAGTCCTTATTCCACCACAATGTTTTCACTGTCAGTCAAAGTCTTAGCAACATAGGAACAAAAACTAGGCATACTAGGTAAGGATAAAATATAATGCTCAGGCTATCCACACACAAAAAAAACTTTATAATTTCTAGGCAAAGCACAGTCGCTCTCTATGATCTCTCTCTCTCTCTCAAACTTTTGCTGCCTTTCAACATTGTCTAAAAAATTCATTTAAAAATGACTGTTGCTATTGTCCCCCAAGGAAATAGCTCTCATAATGGAAAGTGATGCACAGCAACCCTCTTACCCCAGCCTTTCAAAAAACTATCTGCAGCCAGACAATAGCAGCTGTTAACTTCAAAGCTTCATTTAAATGCTAACGTTATTAAGGCAGAGCAATCTGAGAAATAAACATTCAACTTGAGTCAAGGCACTTTTAAAATAACATTGCCTTGATGCTCATCCTTCCCCTTTTTTCACTCCCAGATGGCTCTTTGTTTACCAGCTCTTCACAGCTAGACTTTCCCATCACACTGCCTCTGCTAGAAGGGGATGAGATTAGGGGTTCTCAGCTGCTCTCTCATCTGTGAATTTCTTTTCTTTTATTTCCCCCACCTCCATAACAACTGCAACAAAGGGCTGGCCCACACATTTTTTTAACCTCTCCTGGCAAGCACCCATACATGTCACCTGGCAAGAACTGTAGAGTGAAAAGGCCTAGCCTTTATCCCCGGGGCTCAGCAGCTACCTTTCCAACGGACATCGTAATCTTGAAGAGTCAGTCAACATGAAAAAGCAATAATACCACATCAGGGAACCTGATAACAGCATGGTTTCCCCGTGAACATCTTGGAGCACAGATAAGATGTTGGCCATTCAAAATCCTCAGATAATGCTATTACATCATGGAATATAGGGATGGTGTTACCAGTTTCCTGTTGCAACTCTTGGCAAACACAAGCCCATACAGAGCAGGGAAATGGGAGAGTGGGGGAAGCTAAAATAGGGTTGCCAACCCTTCTGGATTGCCCAACTGGAAGTCTACCGGAATCAATATCGATCTCCCAGTGACTATTGAAAACAATCCGGGAGGTTGATATTGTGAGCGGATAGAACAGTACAATTAATGACATTACATCATGTTGGGAAAAAAAAAACATCTCCTGGAATAGCTTCAGTCAGAGTTGGCAACCCTAACCTAGAAACTTGGTTTCTCCAGTTGGCTGCTTAATGTAATTGCAGAATGGGTTCCCCAGAGGCTGCTTTATGGAGCCAAAGGTAACCTACCAAGTGTGCTTGTCTTGAAGAGCTTACACTCAGCACAGACAGGATAGGAAAATGTGGAAGGGAAAACAGGAACAGAGCTGCAGTGTCTGTCAAGCATCACATGAAGGTAACTCAGCTTCAGAATGAGGTCTTGCCCATGTCCCAGTCTAACAGACCACCCTGCTGCTCCTTTTGGTTCTGCTGACCCTGTCCCTTATCAGGGCTACAACTGTGCAGTACTTAATTTTTAACATTTGTATTACTGAAGCCTCTGGAAGTCTCATTCTGGATCCAGGGCCTAATGTGTCAGGCACTATAAAGATGCACATAAACACACAGCCGGGGCCCCAAACTGCTTACCCTTTAATGACAGCAGTCATGTTGCTACTGATAGCACAGTTCTAGCAGCAATTCCATGACCATTGCTCGCAAGCATCTAGTTTATAGAGATAACATAAACGTGCTTTTTCAGTGGAAAAAGACCCTCTGCGCACTGGCTGGAGAAGCCATGCTACATCCAACTGCTGCTTGCCTGAATTCAAGTATGGCATGGATTGATTATGCTTTACAAGCAGTAGAGCAACCGGTTTGTGCTTTGTCAAGATAACACCTGTTAGCAACCATCACAAAAATCCACATGGGGGGAGGGGGGCTGGGAAAAAAATAAAGGGAAAGAAAAATCAGGAATGATTTCTTCTTCTGTTCCCCACTACTTTTGCAGGTTTTTTTCAGTACTATTAAAGAACACTGCACTACTAGCAGTTTAAATTCCTTCCTTCAGCAATGTTCACACATTTGTTTCAGACACAAGGGAAACTCTAATTATATGTTAAAGCCCTAATATTGAAGTTAGCTATACGCAGACACACTGGCCAGCATGGATGGTGCTCATTACAAGACTGACACTTATCTTTAAGCACTAAAAACAATATTAAAAGTACATCAAATTCAAGACCTCTGGACTAAGGGCCAAATGCATGTAACCACTTTGGTATCTATCTAAAGAATAACAAAGATGTGCCCACCGTACCTTTTAAGGAAACCCAATAGTGCTTCCATTTCCTACGGGTAGCCAACTCCACCTTCTTATTCTTTTTGTGAACAAGGAAATTTTTCACTGCAAGGGCTCCAGCTTTCCGTACTGTGCCCTGGGCAGCTGTAAGGAGGATATCAGACTGTCCTGGAGAACTCAAGGTACCACTGCTTTGCTCATCACTCAGGGCAGAGCCAGCTTCCTCCAAGTTCTCGCTATTGGTGGTGCTCATCTCCAGCTCCCTGCGGAAGTTCTCATACACTCCCTGACGGAGTCCATCTCCTGTTGAGCTGCTGCCACTGTCACTGCCAATGAAAGCCTGGCTGGCTGATGGAGAGTAGCTGGAGTTTGTGGCATTTGAACGTCTAGATAGAAGGTCCGTATCAGTGGCTGCACCTTCAATCCCACTGTCAGTGAATTCACTTCCCTCACCGATATTCACATCCTAGGTAAAAGAAAAAGCAGCACATCATCATACCAAGCGAACCAATCTCTCACCCTAAATTTTTTTCACACTCCTCTCTTATTTGACTTCATAAATACCTCACATATGCTTTGTGAAGACAAACTGGAAGAATAGACATCAGAGTTTGGCCTCTGGCAGCAGTTTAGGAAGACCAATAGTTTCAGTATGTGTTCCCAAACCTTAATAATTCAGCAGGGTGAAACACAGCTTAACCCACTCACTTTAGACCAATTCAACGATGCCATGAAGTTTTGAGGAAGCAGACCACATGATAGCAAACAAATGACAGTACCTGAAGAAGTAGTAATCACACAGAAAAGCTTTGAAAGGAAAACACTAATACTGTATGCTTACACCTATATCCAAGGATATTATCTTAGGCATCTGAAGACTATCCCTGGACAATCATATAAACAAAGAGGCACTGTTGTTCTAGGAAGCCATGTATTATTATTGTTTATTTGCTTTATCAAAAGCACGTAAGAACTCCAGTCATGAACCAAGACCCCACCATACTAGACATCATTCAAAATACCCTAAAAACCTAGCCCATGCAGGTTACAATGCCAGGCGGAAGACAACAGTGGAAGATACAAAGGAGGTACAAGACCATAATGCGACAAGCCTGGTCATTATGCTAAGGCAGTGGATTCAGAACACCAGTAGTCTAACTACTGTCATATTGTAGGTATCATGATGAAGGAGATCCACATGGCCTCAAGGGCCATGGCAGGCTGAGGTTTTGAAGGAGGATTTCGAAGGAGAACGATGATATCGTTTACAGGAAACACCTCCCAAACATGAGGTGAGCATGAAAGAAAGCACCAAGGGGAATGCTTGAAAATAAGCAGACAACAGAGCCTGGCATTGTGAGCTGATCAGAGACAAATACTGACTATTTGCTACTACTGAGTAAGGAAGGACATGATGAAGATAGAGGGACCTCTGAAAGTACAGACAAGAAGCTTACATGCAAAAAGAGGAGAGATGTGATCAAAATGACAGGCAAACATGCTCAGAAAGTAAGCTAGGTACCTTGACTTATACGTCCTTAAAAACTAAGGAAACCTCGACAAGAAGTGTTTTACAGGAACACTGAATTAGGAAGAACACTAATTTTCCATCTGACAAGCCAATGAGGATTTCCTTATTGGTATGAGAGTTCCCCAAGAGGCAGCTCTTAAAACTATGAGACCACTACTGCGCTTTTTCTGTGCATGGATCCCAAGTTCCTGACCCTGACTATGATTGCGTGCATGTCACAGTTCTACATCTGTTTCCATATCTACAAATAACACTACATACACCATGAGTGTGCTATGGGTTTAGCTCATGCCTGTAAAACACTCAAAACAGAAAGCTCTGCATAATATCTACAGGTCAAGAGTATAAACTCTGAAGTGTTTTGCAAGCATTATAACCTTGCAACAATGCAGGAAAGGCACTAGATGTGTCAAATCCACCTTCCAATACACTGATTTTAGGATTCTAACCCTGCCCCCTGCATCTGTTTGGTCATTCTTTATTACCAAAATAAATTCTTACTCTATTATAGCTGCATACAGAGTGTTCATTTTCTACCAAGAGATTCTCCATTCCATCTTTTGTACAGACTTCCAGCTTTTTCTCCCATAGCAAAAATGGCCTCTATGACCCTGTCTTTTCAGTGAGATTACAGTCCAAATATGTAAAAGGTCAGATTGGATCAAACTCAATGCCAGTTGATATCCATGTTCATATTTATGAAATAGAAACACAGAATTTAGTGAGATAAGCATCTTAAACTGGCAGCTGTATGTGACAATTGCTCTGTAGGTTAGTAAGGTTAAGAACACTCATTAGATGTTTGACTTCTGAACTTATCATGTACTGCCAGCTAATTCTCAACACAGTTTATACCCTGTGTCCAAGAGTCAGACGACATTTTATGGGCACCTTTATATCTTATATTCTGCATAACAATCAGGATTCAACTAAAGGAGTTCAACAGAAACTCAAGGAGACCTAATACCACACTTTTTCAGATATCTGCCAAGATGGAATGGGTAGACTTCTGGGCCAGTGGGTTTCAGGTAAGGCATCACAAAATGCACAAAGGTGTTAAACAAATATCTCATATTGGTATGCTTAAAATTAGGCACCAATTATCTAGGGCCTAAAGGAGTGAAATGCTGAGCCCAGCTCCTGTTGACCACACCATGTACTAGATTTATGTGCTGAAATGAGGAAGCCCAACTTTCAAAAGCTTGGTTGGCCAATTTGGCCATCCTTGTACATGAAATAAATACAAAGACAGAATCCCATATGCTTCCATGACCACCTCTACACATGCACATGCATGGCAGGAGGCATGACTATGGGATCATGCATTAGATCCCACTGTACCTTATTGCCGGTGCAGAGGGAGCCTGATCCCAGGCTTCCCCTGAACCAAGAAGAAGCAAGCTCCTGTGACTGGGAGCTCCACGCACCCCAGTTGAAACCCATGGGGGTGCATGAAACCCATGGGGCTGGGGGGACTGCCTCAAGGGTGATCCCCTCCATCTGCCCTGGGGTTGTGGGATACCCCTGGTGCTGAAAGATCACTACAGGGAGATCCACCCCCTCTTCCCTTGGTCCAGGGATGTGGAAAACACCTGGGGCCAGAGGATCACTGTGGGTTGTGTGAAACCCCAGGCCCTGGGGATCATGGCTGCCACAATCCCTATGGCTCTGAGGTGTGTGAAATCCCTGGGCTCTGGGGATAGTGGTTGTTATGATCCCTAAGGACTCAGGGATACATGCAACCCCTGGACCCTGGAAATCATGGCTGCCACAATCCCTAGGGCTCAGGAGTTTTACGCTGAACATGGTGCACCCCTGCAGCTGGGAGCCCTGCCAGCTAATGTTACACATGCAAATGAAAGCTCGATAGCAACTAGCTACAAGGTTAGTGCACATTTTTTAGGTCTAACTTTATAGCTGGTTGGAGCTTTTTATGATGTGATAGCTACTTTGCAAATGCAGCTGGTTTCCAAATAATTGTGCAATTAACCAGTTAATTGTGCAATAACTGTAATTTGTAGAGGGGGCCTATTAAAGATTACCTACTTTCCTTTTCCAGCTTTTCCACCATGCTCCACCATCTCTTCCTCCTCACCCTTCTCCCTTCCCCCCTCCCAGCACAAGGATTACAGGGACACTAAGTGATATATTTCATTTACGGGAAGGTTAAAGTTCTGGGACTTTTTTTGCAAGATCAAAAAGGTGCTTAAAGCACAAAAAATATTTCATTCCTTGATAAAGGGATTACCAGGGAAAGGATGCGAGATGAACAGGTTTCTACGTGCCCTGCACAGAGAATCTAATGTTCTCTCTGGATCTCACATTTCCCACTCTTGATCAAACTGTTCGACTATCCAAGACCACTTGTTAGGACCTCATCCTACAAAGAGCATTGCCAGCAAGGTAGTTTCCATATCATAGGCAATGAGAAAGTCTTAATAAATCCTGCATAATGAAGTGAGAATTTCACCAAGCTGCCAAGCAAAGACAACTGCACTGATAAACCAAGAAGATAAAATCTTAGATCTACTATATCTATAATCTTGAAAGGTTTCATGAAAGAGTCTATCAGTATGGATGGCTCTTATACCTCTCTCTCATACTTTGTACATCAAGCAAATATACCAGAGGTTCTAGTTTCTGAAAACTGATTAGATGCCAAAGATATAATTGTGGGCAACATGCTCCTTGGTTTCTAAAGCATATTCCTTCCTCACATGGATGACACCTTCTTCATAAACCAACTCTTAGATCAATGGCACAAGGCAACAAGTGGTTCAGAGGGTTCAAAGGACAGTCCTCTCCCACCAAAAACACTACATCCTCTACTCTAACTGCCATGCATCAAGATACAGTGAGACTCTTAACATGCCCTTATCCTACCTTAAGTCATCCTTAAGCTTCCTATAAAGAGAATGTACTTAAATTATTTCTGTTCAGTGTTAAAATGTATCATCATCACATATTACTCATACTGTTTTGCTCAGTCACTATTGTAGCATAATCCCGCTTTCCAAAACAAGAAGAATTCTTTTGTCCAGCATAATTTGAGGCATAAGGGCAGCTGACACCTAGAAGTGTCTGACAGGAAAACAGTACAAGCCTCTCAGGAACTGCACAGAAATTAAGCACCCCATTCCCTTCTGACTTGGATGTATGCTTTAAGGAACAGAGAAGCAGTCCCCCTGTCTAGAAAAAGAAACATCTTGAAAGCTCCTGGAAAGTATATCACATCAGGCTCATAACATACAAGTGACTGAAATGTCAGAGGAGTTTAAACATTTACATGAGTGTGCTATGAGAGCACAATGCAAGATAGCTGCCACAACAGGAATTGGGAGTTGATAACAAAGAACATTTAGAAGACATCCGTGGACCTGTACACCTGGGCAATACATCTGGCATAAAAAAAAAGTGATATTGGTATTCTCAGACCAAGGCTGGCAATACAAGGCAAACTCAATGTGGGGTTGCAATGCAAGGCAAACTCAATGTGGGGTTGTTCATTTACGTTCTGTAGAGCTGCCCCAACATACTATGAATGAGGTACAGTTACAGGGCAAGTCTGCTTTATACTCTGATACCTCTGGAGATTTCCCACAGCTGAAACACCCTGACAACTAAATTAACCTTACGTATTTGACTTTTGTGCAGTGCATATGATGAGCAGCACAAAATACCAAACACCGGTGAAAACACTACAAGTTTGGATAGGTCGCATTTAAAAAAATGGTAATGTTGCCACTGTTTGAAATGATTCAAGAGGACGGTATTTTTGGCCATGATTCCTTGAAAAACATATTTAGATAACTAGGTATTATCCCACTCCTTTAGATGCATCTGAGAGCGCAAGCATCACTCTTATTTTCACAATGTTGGTCTCTATCCATCTTGATCATATCCTGGAAAAACAGCAGAACATGGATTCACTGATGAGCTGAGTATCACCAGCTAAGAGTTAATGACCCAAAATTCTGAGGCAGGTTCAGGTGAATACAGAAACGGAGGCCTGTACAGAATGAAACAATGAAGGCTAATCTAACTGGCATATTGCTTGGAATATTTTTTGTAAATTAAACCCATGATTCTCTGCCCCCCCCCCCCCCCCCACTGTTTTACATTTTAGGTCTGGAGGGGCTCTCAGTACAGAAGCTGGGTGTTTAGGCAACTGAGTAAGGGACTTTTTGTTGTAGGATGCAAGAGAGAACAGCAGAGAGATGCATATTGCCTTTCCCACTTCCTCTGGTTGGATAAATTAGCACCACATACAAATGCTGGGCAGCAAGGGCCTAAACTCCCTTCCCCAGCAATCCTTAATAGCAATCAGATACCTTACAACCCTCATCCCAGTATTCTTCACTGCCCCCACACACATCATGCTAGCTGAACGCCTATAATAAAATAATCCGCAATTAAGTAGTTAATTAATCCTTATTTAAAATTGCCACAGTTGGGCTTCACAGATAGCTGAGGCAGCCCCAAGTGATTGTCTGAGGCTGCTTGCAAACTCAAGAAGATGATGCTACATGTTTACTCCTACATTTGGAAGGTTTCTTTCACTTCCATATGGGGTAATTCTTTTTTTTTTTTTTTTTTATGAAAAAACAGAGAACTTAGTTTGTGGGAATGAACAGTGAAAGAACAATAGACCCTTTAACAGCAAACAGTATGGAGCATTACTGTGGGAGCATATATACAAAGCAGTTTTTTCATTTCTTTGGCACTGGTTTCAATAAGACAAACCCAAGTATTAATGTGAGCAAGGGCAGTAGAAGCAGACTTTAATCTAATAAAACCATGGTGCTTGCAATTCCTGCACATAGGAATGCATTGCAAGGTCTCTCAACTCCCACAAAGATTCATAGCAAAAGTAGCTTATTTGCTGCCAACAGCAACACAGGAAGTCTCTCCAACCAGGTCTTAAAGCCCTGAGGCTGTGGCCCTCCTCCCTCCCACACCTGCCCCTGAATGACAAGCTAAGTTGGCCCCTCAAAGCTCGTTTGTCTTGCAACCCAGTAGACCACCCAGAGGAAGACAATTTAAAGGGAACTGCTAACACTTGCCCATTCCAACTGCACAGGAGCTAAATAAATAGCAACACCCTTGATCAAAATGGGGTCATCCGATCCCAGCAGTCTTTCCTGCCCAAGTGCAGGGGGGCTGGACCTGATGATCTGTAAGGTCCTTTCCAGCCCCTAATAACTATGAAAATCCATGAAGTAAAATACAGGGTTACATCACTGTTCCCATTACAAGTCAAGGAGAGCTGACTGTTCCTTGAAAGTGTCTGACAGGCTAGAAAAGAGAAAGAAGAAAAGTAACAACCTGACTGCTTGGTAGCTCCAGTGCTTGGTGTTGCAATGGAAGGCAGAAGGGGTGAGGTCAAGGCTGCCTGCAGCCCCCTCCTGTTGGACAGAAGCACCTTCTCAGGCTGCTGAGGGTGTTGGCTGGACTAGATGACCCTGTGAGGTACCTTCCAGCTCTACTTTTCTATGGACTTAGAAAAAACACCTTGGAAACATATATCATTTGGGAGGAGTTCCCCTGATCAGTCTTGTAACGAAACAAGGCAGAAACATGACTGCCAAGCTGGATGATAACTAGGTCACTGGATAATAAACTGAAGCATTCCGAAAATAAATGTTTCACTGAAAACACTGAACTAGAATGGCTCGCTAGGGCAAGCTACATCCATCAGAGTCAGCTGTGACAAGTGCCTGTGGTTTTCGAGGCGGGAAGTCCTTGAAGCTACAGACACATGGTATATACAGCCTATAGGGGTCACAATTATTAAAATAGCACAAAATACTCCACATATATAAACGTCAAACTTTTTCTGTCTAAAAATGAACTTAATGGAACCACATCAGCTATAATGGCTGCTGATTTTCCTCCCATTATGTCTGTACAAAGAACAAAGGGAGAAAAGAAATGGTAAGTGAGTAACAAAATGTTAACCCAAAAAGTGCATTTCCATAAGCTCCTTCTCCCTACAACACAGAAATACGAGTACACTATGAAGGGACCGGTTGTTTTAAAATACCTAGAATGGTAATACTCAATATATGGCTTAAGATACATGAGAGAGATTTGGGTAAAAGTTTTAAATGAAGGGTATCACAGAACTTTGGTTAACTAACTAGTATTTGGGATAACAAGATGCACAGAATGAAGACGATGCAGTTATGCTTCTCACATTTAGTCATTTATAAAAGATGTGTATCATTAAATTATAAGTGTTCTACCCTCTCATTTGACTCATGTTTTTTACTCATGTTTCTAGTATTAGACAAGACTATGAACTGAAATACATGCAACTATCTTCTGTGGAGAAGTTTTGTAAGATTTAAAATAACACAACCAGCCTATGGGATGGTACAAAAATCCACATGAAAGATACGAGTCTGTGTTAAACTGTATTTTTAGATTGATTTCTATGTACAGCCAGATCATATTCCTATGAAATCCTAGTGGTTTCATTTCTATTTTATTCTATAAGATTTTTCCACAAAGGATGATCTTTTAAGAAAGGCTTGAGATCCCAAATCACTAACTGAACATCTGCATAGACCTAAAAATTGTAATAGATTTGAAAATGTGATCAAAATATTTTTAACATGTCAGGAACCAAGTTTTGAGCTTGACACTTGCATCTTCATGTTTCCAAAAGGGGTAGACAGGAAAATCTGCTCACTCTCTTCTCATTTCATTTTATAAAGAACACAATACTCTAGTTGAAGCACAGACATTTGTTTTTAGAGTCAAGGGACAACTTACCACAGTTCTTGCACTACATAATGTAAAAAACCTACCTGAGCGATCAGGGTGTTTGATCCTTCAAGTGTCGGTGCCACTGCTTGAACTAAAGCCTCTGAAAAAAGTAGAGTCTCTTATAGTTTACTACTACAGAGCAGCCACTTCAGGAAAAACAAGACCAATCCCTTCATATGCAAGTTGCATCTATTTTCTCAAATCTAAAGAGTTAATTGTTATGTCCTTTATCATCAACTATTAAAAAAAAAAACAAACCAAAAAACCCAGAAGAGTATTCAGACCATACTCCAGTTTTCAAAATATTAATTAATGGGTGCATGCTGGAAAATTACACCCTTAAGTTTATTGGGCTTCCATGGTCATTTGCTGACAACCACTATTACCCACAATTCTAATCACAAATTTTACATGGAGTAGAAATATGGAGCAGAAGGTAGAGGGCATATTTTGGAGATGGTACAAAACTACATCTCGGAGTTATTGCTTCTTCCCCGTCATTTGACTTCAGGAGTGTTAATTAGAGTTATTGAGGACGAATGTACTATGGGTTGCATGGTTATAATTGTGCAGAAATCTGCAAGAAGGGGGAGAGAGAGATTTTTGGAAGAGCTTTAGGCAGATAAATTTGTTCGGATCCCAATGGATGTTGAGAACCTGGCTGGGCACAATGCAGTTGCTCCAGGAAATTTAGATTTCAACAAACACACTAGTATTCTGAGGGTTTCTCAAGAATCCAAGTGAAAAAAGCTGCATACAAGAGGAACTGCCTTTCTTTAAGCAAAAATGGGTGAAAATGTCAGCCAATTAAGCCATTTCCACCTACATCATATGAGCTCCAAAAGCCAAATAGGATCCCAGCAGAGCTCGACTGGAATTCTTGATTCAGCATAGCTGAACCCTTAATGTTAAATTGTGATGAAAAACAAGAACTGCTGTGTGGGTGCCCCAAAGCCACTTGCCGAATATTAATTGCTTGCACATATTGAAGCTAATTGTCTGCCTATTGCTAAAAGGCTCTAGCACCCAATTAAGTAAAAGAGACTCCCACGTTTCACTGTTAAAAGTTTGACCTTTTTCAGTAGAAACAGTGAAAAAAAATTCATGTATTTATTCTCTCTTGAAATCAAAAGCAGATAAAGACATTCTATTCTTTTATTCTGGGTTTTTTTTTTGCTTTTGTTGTTGGTTTTCGGTTGTTTTTTTTGTAAATCCACTTACTTGCTCCCAGGCCCGGGCAAAGGGCCCGTGGACAAAATACTATATAAAAATATACATTGATGGTGTTTTAAAGGGGTCATTTCAGGTGTTCTGGGATGCATTAAAGGAGTCTGATTTTCAGAGAACAGTGCTCGGTATTTTCAGAAACTGCATGTTCCTTTAACACGTATCAGGATGGACACCAAATAAAAATCACTAATTACTTTGGAAACCTTGGATTCTGTGAAAATTAGGAGCAAATTCTTTCACTGTATACACTGTAAGAGTTGTTCTCAAAGAACAATAGCAGGATCCAGCCCTCGGATCATGTAACAGAATGAAGAAGCACAGATCCATTGCTCTCGGCTCAGTCTGCAAATCTCAACAACCTCTACTGAGAGACTGGGGTCCCTGGGAGCTTCTTGCAGGAGGGTATCAGGTTCTTGCAGGTCTGAGCACTTTTACCACCAGGTCCAGGGAGGGACCTCATCACAGCCAAGGACTTTGTGAACTGCATGCAAGAGGTCTGAAAGGATGGCCAGTGGCTTGGGCACAAGCCTAGAACTGGGGTTCCTTTAATCCCTTCCCAACCATGTGCTTCAGACTTTTTGCCTCTGTTTTCTTTCTGTAAAATGAGAGAATAGTATTGCCCCATCTCACAGAGGAAATATGAGAAATTACATTAAATAGTCAGTGAGTACTCATGGTACACAAACAGATTCCCTCCCTACCCAGAAGCCATCTAATCAAGCCATCACCAAAAAAAGATGGAACTTTTTCATTTTGCATACAATTTAGGGTTCCATTTTGCTTTTATTTTACCAGTTAAGTAAGTCACTTTCCTAGATTCACCAGAGATAAGTTTAGGTTAACAAAAAATATTGTTGAAAATAAGCATTAGGGTAAGGGCCTTGGAAGGAACATCAGTTCTTTCAGATGCTTTAATGTTATTTTATTTATTGTTATAATGGGTGCTGAGATGCCTTGAGGATTAGTCTGAAAGTGGGAGAGATATCTAGTGAAACTAGTCTCCAAGTGAAGTCACAGGGTATGTCTGATGCCTAATGAAATGACACTCAAATTCTTTACTCTCATGAAATGCTTCTAAGGGATATTCTAATAGTATGATGAACATTAAGGATTAAATATATATATACTGCTTCAGTATTTACCAACTGCTTCGCTCTCCTTTTTTAATAGATTCGGAGGAGAACGGCAAAGCAGAAGCTGAATCTAACAATCTTCTTTAATGAAAATGACTTTGTTTATTGCTCTTACACAGCAACCTTTTTTCATTATTTCCTCTTGTGGCTTTTTATCCTGTATGGCTTCTCATAATCTGGTCTGGGCACTGAAGAGTTTCTCTGCTCGTACTCCAAAAAAAAAAAAACTCTCCAAAAACCAGAGAGCTGATTTTGAAGTACAAAGCTTCTGCTGTGGGAGGCTGAAGCAGCTGGTTTCGAATGTCATTTTTATATTTAGAAGCAGTACATCTTCATGGATCAGGCACAGCCAGTAATCCAACCACCTGCCTCCATCACATCGCACAAGCAAGTGCCAGCTGATCTCTTCTGCTCCTTGATCACTTGGGCTTCATCTCACCTTCCAGCAGCCTTCTCACTGACCCATGGTGTTAACAGATCCCCACACTTGTGCTGCAGTACCCCATAACCCCTGGCTCATGCTGCCAAACTTAAAATCTCTCTAGTACTGATGTGCTGCTAGCAGCCCAGCTCAATCCAGTGTCAAGATACAAGTCTGTTGGTCTCTCACCCCTGTACAAAGTGCTATTTCTTTCCCTGGATCTCAAGAGGTAGCGTGTGCTGCATATTACATATGCACCAAATCTAAACCATGGAATGAAATCAGGTTAGTCACTGAAGCGTGAGATCTCATGCAAAGCTTGACCTATGTAGTCAGGCTTTTCTCAGCATGTTCTGTTTCTGTCTCCTGGTCTTGCTTCTGAACAAATACCCACAGAGACCAAATACCGTATTGTTCCATTTATAATTTGACTGCATATTAGAGTCAATCTCACATTTCCAGGTTCAATTTTCCCTGAAAAATACCTTTTATCCATGAATAGAAAAAAGTAAGTACAGAATACAAATCTTGAACTGCTTCTGTTCTTACAAAATCCCACAAGAGAACTGAATAACCAAGGAAAGCACCCAAAGGATTGAATGCATTTAAAAAAAAAAATGTTAAAATAAAAACTGCACTGAAACAATTTTGGCTTGGTATTTTTATGGCAGGAACAAAAATACTGCAAGTACAAATGTCAAGACAACCAGGGGCATGATTGTAGGTCGACCCTGAATATAAGTGGAGTGTGATTTTTATGGGGTTTTTCTACGGAAAGAAAAAGGGAGGATTATAAATCGGAATAGTATAGTATATAGCATGAAAGACATTGTAGACATCCCTCTAGTTTGGCACTGTTGTAGCTCTCAAACTGTTGGAGCAGCCTGCTAAATGAACTCTATGCTAATTGCAAATATTTTTTTTTACCTACATTGGCTGTATACAGCTCCCACGTTGCTTGCACAATGCACTTCTATATCCCTAGGAATAACAGAATAAGCTATCCTGCTGTAAGCAACACCAAGCAATGTAATGTAACTCAGTCAGATTAATTAATTAAGCAGTCAAACAGATCAACAAGCTACCAACAGAATGAAGAACAAAACCATTACTAACCTATGGGTTTGAGGGTTGGAGAAAAGGAGTTTGGAGGTGACAGAAAAAGGATCTGTTCTGCATATTGTGCTAACAGCAAATGGAAGCATCCCTCCTTCCCCACTACTTCCCTCATCCCCCACCCGCTAACACGCATTTCCCAGACCTGGGGAAGCAGTGCTTCTACCACAACTCCCCCTTCTCTTTGGCTAGTGCAGCGATAACTCCTTCCTCTCCCCTTCCAATCAACAGTGGGTGAACAGAAGCAGACTGCCTGCAGGATCCCCAATCTCTTTCAGAATAAAAGCACTGTTTTCTGAGTGATATTTTGCAGGCATCTGAACTTCAGGCAGTAATCAATAGAAGTGGAGGGGGAACCTCAACCCACAGGGCCCATTTTGATGGAAGGAGAAAGGAAAGGACACATGGACCTAGAACCTGGAAGGCCACTGGTGGAGACCGAGTCACAATTCTCTTTTATCCCAGTCATTAGAAGCTAACATGTAGATCAGCTATTCTCAGCAAGGGTGAGAATGTTCTCATTGTTAGATGTGCAAACATGAAATCCGTGACATTTCAAATAGGAATTAACAGTGTTACTTCCTGTTAAACTTTGAGTTTTCTGCAACAGAAGAATTGCTCCGTTATTTTTATGAAGTCAAAAAATGGGTGGAAGCTAGGAGCCAGCATTTGCCAAATGGTGCTTGTGTCTAATGAGGGGTGTCTTGCATCCAAAAATGTTGAGAACAACCAGTGTAGAGATAATACCCTGGAGTACCATAAGAGGAGTGGTCAAACTTTACCCAGATACCTGGAAGATATACCACCAGTACAACAACGTTTATAGGAAAATCTCTAGTCACACTACAGATTTATTCTTCCTAGAGAGAAATGGCTGTAAGGAGTAAAAAATCCTTGGTTTAAAATGAACGATACATCAGAAGCTGAACATTCATGAAAGTAAGCCAGGTCCTAAAGTGACCTGGTTCAGGTCCCTCCCTGCTTCCCCATCCCTTTTGCATCCTTGCCTTCAGAAAGTGAAAGCTGATAGAAAATAGAACATGCACGGAGCTGGCAGCATAGCACAGCCTACCTAAAACATCCGTGATTAAAATAAAACATGCATTTCTCCTTAGAAAATTCATGCACTTACAACTTTTTAATTGGATAAAACTGCTTTACCTGAGTGGTTTTGGCCCTTCTGCCCTGCATGCTGTTGCTATGGTTCATTTGTGGGTTGGTGGCACCTTCTGAAAGGCAGTGAGATTTCCTACAGGGGAGTGTATTATAATTATTGTAGGAAGGAGTGTCCTCTGCTGTAGCAGATGCCAGCTTATGGTTCAAAATATCTGGGATATCAGACACTAAATTCCGACAGTATGCCCCAAAGGTGTTCCGTGGGCCTCCATTTATTGTAGCACTTGAGTTTTTTGGGGAGTACAAGTCACTCATAGAATTGGCACGTTGGCAGCTGACCAGCTGCTGGGGACTGTTGCTTGCTTCTGTCCCTTGAATTTCCCCAACATCCTTTTCCTCTCCCAAACCTAGTATTTCTTCATTGCTTGTTAAATGCTCCTGGCTTAGGTCAGAGAGTGAAAACTCCAAGCTATCCTCCCGCCAGATGTCTGCAGATTTTGAACGCTTTTTCTTGAAACTTGCAGACTCCATGAAAGTCCCGTTTGTTGAATAACGGTGGTGCTGTCTGCCATCTCCTTCAGCCAAAAACGTAGCTTCATCCCCATAAAGTCTGCTTTCTTCTGAGTCTGGCATGCTCTGCATGGAGGCTGCTGTGAGAACTGTGCTGCTGTCAACACTAGGAGTAACAGAAGAATCGGTGTGGTAAGAGACAGGCCGTAAGCCCATATCCACTCTGTCCACCCAAATGGGGCTTCCAAAGTCCTCTAGATTGGCTCCTTGGGCAAAAGGCTCCAAGCCATTTTCTGCCAGTGACTGGGGTATGCTAGGAGTACTGCTAGATCGAGTGCTCACTTCTGAGTTCCTGTGGATAATCTTTCCAGAAGAAGCATGCCTGGTCCGTCGAGAGGCTTTATTTGAAAGCCGGAGTGAGCGTGACGTGTGCTTCCGCCCCAGGCTGGCATGCTTATCTCCATAAAATGGGTGCTCTACGTTTTGGCTTTCTGCGTTTCCCATTGTTTTATGGTCTGCAAAATTAAAGAACAGGAAAAATTATATTTACTAGTAAACTACATGCAACTCTTCCAATAAATTTCCACAGAGCACACAAAGGCAAGTGACAGTTTCTTAAAGGAACCTACATGCTCCCATCTGAAAATGGTGCTGAAAGGCACATTTCACCACATATCCGGCTCTATATACACATCCTGAAACATCATTTGCAACTTCTACTGGATCAATCAAGAGTCATTTTACCAGTGATAAATGATACAATGTAATCAAGGTTAATAATAATACCGCTGACAAATTCATAAATGCTAATCAACTAATTTTGTTCTTTTGTTCTTATAGTACTTTTGGAAGTACTAAAGCACGGCACAGTATGGGTGGTTACCATACGCAGGGCACAAGGTTAAATTTTGCCACTATGTCACTGTAGTGACATGCTATATACCAGGGGAGCACGCCACTATGGCAATGTAGCTGGTGATCACATGCAGACCCACATGATCACTGTGTCGCTATAGTACCACATTGCTATACCGCTGTACAGCAATGTGTAGACACAAACATTGAGTAAGAACCAAAGGTTGTCATTATGATGGTGTAAATGAAGAACAACTTCACTGAAATTCATCGGGGGGATACGTCAATGCAGATCAGAGGGGATCAAGCACAGAACGCTGCTACGAGTTAGAATTAATTTATTATGAAAGCATCTTCACAATCTCAGTGCTACTTGCACTAATTTAGTTCTTAAAAGTTAGTTAATCACAATTACATCCTGGCCAACAGGATCAACTCTAAAGATGAAAAATATTGTTTCTTGGCATGTAATGAGGTGCCAGAAAGGAGGGAGGATGTATTTCTCCATCTGTGATCTCACTGTTTGGTTAAGAACTTCATTCTAAAGCATCAAAAAGCAAAAAAACTTGGGTACTCGGAAATAGGCTAATTATGGGTTTTACTTCTGGAATTGCATCAATCAAACATTAATCTACTACATAGCTTTCCTAGCACCAGAAAGCCACATAGTAAACTTGCCGCTCATGAGTCAGACTATATAAGCAACCTGTACTCCTGGTTGTTCTATAACAATGTTGTTGGATCTAGATAATATGTCCCAGTGGATAAAGCACTGACTGAAGCTCAGGAGCAGGAATCCTGGTTTTCTCCGATTAAAAAAAATCCTCAACTCTTAGATTTAAAAAAGTGACCCAAAATCCACATTTTTCTGTGGATATAGGTATATCTATATATTAGTGGCGTTTCATTTAATCACAGGAAAATGTGAATTTTGGTTTACTTTTTTAAATTGGAAAATTGGGGTGTGGGGTTTATTGGGGTGGGGGGGGTTGTTTTTGTTTTGTTTTGTTTTTTAAATTGGAGAAAACCAGGATCCCTGCTCAGGAGACATGGGACCTGTTCCTAGCTCTGCCACCGATCTGCTGGGCAACCCAGGGCAAATCTCTGCACGTCTCTTTTTCCCCCTTGTATAAAATGACTTTGACCTGCTTTAAAAGCACTTTGAGATCTTTGGAAGAGCTAAGTATTACTATTATACTCATGATTACAGTATTCTGTTATCCCCTTATGTTTTAAAGATGTGGAAACCTACATGAGCTTCCCGCGTTGGGTGTGCTAGCATGGCAAGTAAAGATGGTTAAGTCTTGCAATTCAGACTTGAAAAAATTTACCCAACAATTAGTAGTCCACAGACTGAGCCTACCTAAACCACGTTTCTGTATGTCAAAAGATAAAACAACTCTGTATTGTTAGCTACATGCAACACAGGCTTGTAACAAGCTGTCAATTAGTTTTCTAGTTCATGATTTTTAAATGCAACCTACTATGTAGCCTTTTCACATTGTTATACTACACCCTTCAGAGCTTCACTTCCCTTCTCTTCTTTCCTATCAGAAGTCAGGATGAATCTTTTCCAGAATTTGTTTTTGTGTCCATTCTCTTTCTTCCTCCATTATCTTTCAGACCCTTGCCTCTCCTGCCATTCACTACTTTCCTTCCTGTACGTTCTAGCTCAGTTTGTTAGTGTGGGCTATTAACACCAAGGTTTCAGGTTTGATCCCTGGTTGGACTAAATGATCTCTTGAGGTCCCTCCCAGCCTTACATCTCTATGAAATTGATATCCCTTCCCACTGCTTTCTCTATATGACTACGCCCACAACATCTTTTCATGCACTTATCCCATCCTTACACTCATCTCTACTCAATCACTTTTCACACTTACCTCTTCAGACATTGATACAGGACTAGAAAACTTTTCCCTAACAAGAGAATTAAATGAAGTTGGGACCCTCTTCAGGAAGGAAAGCTAAGTTACCAGCTTGAAACAAGTCATAGAAACTGCCTGTCTACACATTCGTGTGTCAAATATTACGTTGCATTACCAACATTCATCAAGAGACAAGTTACCTCAAACTTACTAAACAGTAAGAGTATACCCAGAAGTAGAGGCAGATACAGGGCAGGATGCAGTGGTGCAGCTGCACCCCTCTTTGATTCCTGATCCACCCCTATTTTAAAACTACCCAAGAGAGGCAGCAACATTTCTATTCAAGCACTGCTGAGGGAGTCAATAGGCTTCGCAACTCATAATCTACCAGATTCCTGATAATCTCCCTCCACTCTGCAGGTGTTACTGACTCTCTCTCCTTTTAAATGGTCTTGATGTTCCATTAATCAGGTTATCCTTTCCTCTGCAATTTTGCTTTCTGCTAGCTATTCCTAGTAATATTTCTCCTATTTCATAGCCCAGAAGACTGTTTTTAGCCCTAGCGAAAAAAACTTAACACTGGTATCATAACACTAATCAGGTGTGGAAACGACTGACAGCAGTATGTCAGATGCACTGTCAAGATGTTCAAGGAGGCTAGATTTTGTTTTATGAATCTGAATAAGAGATGAACCTTTAACTATAATGACAATTAAAGGACAACTATAGGACAATTAAAACAATATCTTTGGACTATTCGTGCCTAGTTCGTATGTTAAATCTAAAAAACACAACAAGCTAGCAAAGTAGTATGCATTCCAGTAAAGTTATATTTGTTTTTGCTTTGATCTTAAATGGAATAATACAACCAAGTGCCCTTAGTATATTAGTAAATCTTGAAGTTTCTCTTTAACTGGACAAAAAAAAGTGGTGCATCATCACAAATAACACAAAACAGCATCTGCACCCACACCCCTCTTCAAATCCTAGATTTGTCTGTGCATAGATGTGATTACTTCAGAGCAGCTATTTGCAACCTATCTCACTTCACAGTAGCTTGTTTGTCAGCCCACAGCCTCAGTGTCACGAACAGGATGGGCTTGAGAGAGAAGCTACAGTACTATTTTCCCCAATCTGACCCCTGGGGCAAGGGAAGGTCTCCTGAAAATTCCTGTAGGGTGCTGATCCCAATCGAGCCCCAATTCTGATCTCATTTATGTTGGCACTATGTTGTGTAGCATCACTGCATTCATTAGTTACTCCTGATTTTTAGTGGTACATGATGAGAATCAATCAATCAGTCTCTCTGCAGCAAAGATGAAAGTTCAAGGCCTTTTGCCCTAGTTCTCAACTTCTTCCACGCCTGGCTCCTCTTCTTCTACAACAGAATCACTTCCAAGAAAAATTAAGGCCCCCCTCTTATTTACCCATATGGAAAAACCCACCTTTCTAGAATCAACTAGCAAAGAAGTATACACATTTGGGTTTCTTCCAGCAGAAAAAGTGGACAGAGTCTTTGTTTCTACCCCTATGAGCACAAACAATTTAAAACTTAATCTAAGGTAGCCACATTTGTACTTATAGTCATCACTACTGACAGAAAGAATCAAAATGCAGTTTCAAGGAGCAATACATTCCACTAGCATGATGCTCAAGAGATCAAGATTGTCACATATCATTCTAGATTCACAACTTTTGTGTGTGCATTTAAAAACATTAAAATAAATTGCTAATATTAGGCAGAAACTTGCCAGCTGATGCTTCCAAACCACCTCCTTTCAGAGAGGCATATTGTAGTGTACTTGCAAGGAAAGTAGGTCAATTTCCCAGCCTTAAAACTTTAACAGGGTTCCTTCGCAATAATATTATGGTTGAATTTTCAAAGCATTGCCTGCAGTTGAATAATCCAAAAAACTACACAACTCCGACTGACTAAATGGAAAATGTTGCGAGTAAATCAGTGATAATGCAAGGTCAAAATCTCCAATACATATGAGTTTCTGCAAACACAATGGGATAAATTACATTTCTGATGTAGTCAACTCTGGACTGCCAGTTGAATTATTTTCTCATCAACAGGTTGATGAAAATCAGAGTCTCACCATGAAGTTATACCAGTTTTAGATGGACGTAAGAGAATTAAGACAGAAGTGAAAGAAACTCTAGTTTTATTGCAACAGGACAGGAGTGTTGTTTACACCACAAAACAAAAATGATTTAATAACTAACCTCTGTTTCAGTTGTAACAGAGTAACTTCAGAAGTAACTTCAAAACAAAATGGTTGTAGTCAACAAGTTTCATGTTTTAATTACTTATTTTTGGCCAGTGGTAAACAGTCAAGTATATATTAAAATATACAAGCGTGCAAAATTAAGTGTGTGAATATAACCACCATCCTGAAATAAAGAGAAAGCGGTTTATGACAACCTTTAGACAAAAAACAACATGATTCCTTAATGGAAATCACAAGACAAACACATCTCACTTTGAGATACCTTTGTTAAACCTGGGAAAAACAACAAACAGCACCTATATAGTAAGGGAACATGGATTTTAGTCCTTGGGGCAGTAAGGGCCCCTCTATACATTCAGATAAAGGTGTGATAGGATATGATGCACAATAAAAACAATTATGCCTTCTGTTATGCCACACATGCATGGTAGGATATGTGACTATGGGATTTAACTTGAGACCCAATGACACCTTATTGCCAATGCAGGGGGAGCCCAAGGCCTGGAGTAGCAATCTCCCGGGACTGCAAGCCCCATCAGCTGTGGGATTACCAACTGCAGCAGTGCACAGTTCACCCCTGCAGCTGGGAGGTAGCAGGGGCCCCAGCTATCACCCAATATGTTCCTTGCTGCAGTGGCAAATTAAAGCTGGATAGAAACCAGCTATAAAATTATTACATATCCTCAAACCTTAACTTTATACCTGGATTGACCTTTTATGGTGTGATAGTTACTCTGCACATGTAGCTGGTCTAAATTAATTGTGCAATTAACCACTTAAATATATAATAAATGTAACATGTAGAGGGGGCCTAATTTTCTCTTTTATAAGGATATGCTATGATTTGTTGAACCAGATGTTCACAGAATGGACAGAGTTGTGCAGAGGACTCAGCCATCCGAATATACAATATCAATAACTGCACAGAACCTAATCAACCCCACATAGATTAAAGAGGAAGAGATGAATCAAATCCGATAAACACTGACACAGCAATTCTGCAGTAGGCTTTTTCAAATGCACGTGGTAAGATTAGACTTTTCTAAGAGATTTATGTAAAAGTACGTCCCAGGAAGGCAGAAACGAGAACATGGGAGACCTCCCCGGGTCCTGCCGTAGGAGGGGAGGCAGCCCGTGCCAAGGAAAGTCCCAAAGACAGGGAAAACTTACCTGTTTCAGGCTGGGAAGAGATGGATGAGCCTTGCTGGGACAGAGCACCCGCACGGTTCGTGAGCTGCTTTTATTTCCAGCTAAAAGTGGCGCAAGCGGATGACATCATCACAGACTGCCACCCGGACGAAATAAAAGCCAGTGACAAGGGGACAGTGAGGGAGGCACAGCAGGGAGCAAGTGGCGAGAGTGCTTCCCACACCAGGCACAGCCTGCACTGGCTGCCACCAAGAGACCTAAGGATGGACCCATCGTAGGGGTCCGCAAGTAAGCAAAAGGACAAAGATGGCGTTGAGGGACTGCAAGAGCTGCAGACGCCAGGCCTGTGAGTGGGGATGGGCCAAGGCCCTGCTCCCCTTTTCTTTTCCATTCATTGCTTCCTTTTTTCTTTTTTGACGATTGCCCAGAGGGGCCCCGAGATGAGGGTCAGGGCCACGGGCAATGCTCAGAGATTAGGAGAAGCCAGCGTAGCACTGCAGGCAGCCATGCAATAAAGGAATACCCGGCTGAACAGCAGGGATGGCCTAGCATCCAGAAGAGACCTAGGGCTGGCAGAGGTCATCAGAAGCCCAGCAGATGAGGAGGGTGCAGGAGTCAACACCAGAGGGCGAGTCAACCGACCATTAAGTGGCTACCCTAAAGGCAGGCACATGGATGGGATGTAGGGGAGGTGGAGCCCCAAGAATGCCCACTAGGAAGTACGACCAATCCACGGGGGACCACAGGAGGGAACGCCACCACTGAAAGAAAGACCCAAGTCATGGCAAACGAGCTTTGGGGTTTCCCTTGGGGAGAACGTGAACCCTTGCCGAGATTGCAGGAACAAACACGGGGGCCAACCCCAGGCGCACGGTCCAAGGCAGCAAGGGAACAAGTTTTACTGAAATATACTGGTTTTCCCAGACATGTTCTATTTTTGGGTCCTCCAATCTCTGTCTAGGCAGTTTTTAAAAATATGAACAAATGCCTGGGGTGGTTTTGGTCTGCTCAGCTTCCATGTTTTTCCTAGCACTTCCCAGCCTGCCCTAGCAAAGAGCTGCTTGGGGCTGGAGGCAACTGAAGGCAGGGGGCACCATGTGCATCTGCATGTGCACACGTATGTGGCTGGCATGCAGCCAGGCAGGGTGGTGGGAGCAGCCCTGGCAACTGGATGCAGGTAAGTCTATGGGAAGTGGGGTTTGGAGGACCAGGGCTTCGGGACTGTCAGAGGTGCTGTGGAGAGCACAAGAGTATGTGTGGGGAGAGAGATGTCTGGGGGGGGGGGAGATGGGTGTGTGAGGGGGTGCCTCCCAGGACTAGGGGAAGCTCTCCGGGTGTTGGGGCTGTACCAGGGCAGAGGGGTGGGGAGAGAGGCCTGCCTCTCTAGTGGGAGAAGAGGGTGGTGGGCCCTTCAGGGGCAATGGTAAGCTGCATGGCTGGACTGGCACCACTGGGGGGGGCAGGGCAGCCAAGAGACACTGCAGGGCTGGAGGGAGCAGGGGACTGCGGCATGGGAGTGAGGGACACCAGAGCAAGTGGGGGACTGTGGGTTGGGAGTGCAGGGCACTGGCAGCAGAGGACCATGGGTTAGGAGTGAGGGACACCAGCAGAAACAAGGGACTGCAGGTTGGGAGTGAGGGGCATAAGCAGGGCCAAAGGTCTATGGATCAGGAGTGAGAGGCAGCAGCAGGGCTGCTGGGGGCTGTGGCCTGGGAGGGACAGGCAATGGCATGGGCAGGGCACCGGCATATCACTTCCCCCCATAATCATATCCTGCACCCCATCCCCAACAGCTGCCCTCTTTTTTGAACCTAGAAAAAATGGTAACCCTAGCATTATGTATTCCAGTGACTAAGTCACATATCCCTAAATAGGAGAGTTTATTATTTAACCCAGGGGTCAGCAACCCCCAACACGTGTGACCTCTGTGCCATTTTGCTCGGCACACCACCGCCAGCCTGGCTTCTTGGCAGCTGCTGCCAGCCACGAAGCCTGGACTGCTCCCACCAGGCAGCTAGGTGGTTGTAAGACCTGCTGCAAGCAGAACAGGCTCCATGGTTGGCAGCAGCTACCCAAAGCCTGGGCCAGTTGCAGCCAAAAGGCTGCAAACATCTGCTCTGGGCTCTGGCATTAGCTCCATACTGGTGAGTGCATGCACGCCTCAGAGTGGATGGTGAGGGAGCGGCCTGAGGCAGCACAACCCCAGCTTCTCCCCCACTGCCGACACAGAGATGATGACAGGGCTCTGGAGCCCAGCGTAGCTGTTTGTAGCCAGCCTGGGCTCTGTGCAGCTGCATCAGGCAGTGGGCAGGCTGCGGGCAGGCTGCAAACAGCTGCACTGGGCTCCATAGCCCCGGCATCAGCTCCATGCTGGTGGCAACTGCACGTGCACCTCAGAGAGGACAGAGGGAGGGCTGTGCTGCCTCAGGCCCTATCCCCACCATCTGTTCCAAGGCACGTGTGCACCCACCAGTATGGAGCTGATGCCAGAGCCCAGAGCAGCTGTTTGCAGCCAGCCCAGGCTCTGGTAGCTGCTGCCAATCATGCAGCAGGGCTTGCAGCTGATCCTGCCTGACTCCCACCCACTCCGAGCCCAGCCCCAGCCCAGCCCCTGACCAGGATGAGGTTGGCGCTGCCCCTTGCCAAAAGCACCACACCCTTTGTGGGCTTAGCTGTGCGGGGTGGGTGGGTGGTTGGGCTGATGGGCAGGCTCTGGGCCAGGGCCTTGGCCAGCTGTGCTGCAACCTGTGCAGCTGTGCTGCAACAGGGGCTCTGGCAGGACCGGGGCATTGTTGGGTTGGACTTTGTCCAGTGGCCCAGAGGCCCGGCTCTGTGAGCCTGCACATCTCGTTCTGTGTGTTTGTCTGCCTCTGTCTGGTTCTGTGAGTCTGTGTGTGCACGCATGTGTCTGGTTCTGGATGTGTATGTGCATTTGTCTGTTCTGGTTCTCTGTGTTTGTGCACATAGTTCTCCATGTGCATGTGTGTGTGTGTCTGGTTCTCTCTGCTCTTTTTCTTTCCCTCTTTCTCTCTCCCCTCTTTCTCTTATTTGTCTCTTTCCTCTCATTGCAACATGCTCAACAAAAAGGGAATACACAACAACAAAGGCAACATTTATGATTATTAAATATACTAATATGCAGTGCATCCTGCCACGTACAGCAAAAGCTGCGTTAACCAGCACTTTATTAACTGGAAAACTCTATTAACCGGCATCCGAGGGACGCGGCAAAAGTGAAACCCAAAGTACCACTTCCGGCTTTCACCGCCATGAGCAGAGTTTTTCTTTGCCACTTCTTTGGCCCAAGGCCCAGGGCAAAGCAGCCTGCATGGGGCAAAGCAGCCTGCGCAGGGCCCCCTTCCCTGTCCCGTGGCACACTGACGCCGGGGAGTGCACCAAATGGTGCACATTTGATTAACCAGCATCCCCTATTCCCAGGGGATGCTGGATAACAGAGCTTTTACTGTACCTTCCTCCCCCATTTTGTTTTTCTGTCATGCTGGCACTCCACCACCTTCCAAGGTAGCCATTGTGGGGGTTTTTGGCGCACTGGCCAAAAAAACGTTGCCTACCCCTGATTTAACCAATCCTTAGGATCATTGCTTATTTCTCTGTTATGGTCAGGACTGAACACCTTTTTTTTTTTTTTTTTTTTTTTACTCTAAGTGCAACTCAGGTAGCACAAATCTGCCTTTTGTCTTGAAGTCTGAGTTTTAAAAAAAAGATTCACTGTTCTTAATCTTGTAGAAGGAAATCTTTTGGGAAAAGATTTTTTGCTGCTTTGCTTCTGAAATGCTTGCTAACAACAGCTTGATTTAAAAGGATTTCCACTGCTTTCTGAAGCAGATCTTTACAGGTAGTCAACTTACCCATTATCAAGAAAAGAAACCATCCTTTTGGTGTCAATTTAAGAAGAACCGGCAATTTTAAAGGTTAGCTTGGAATAGCAGATGATTAAAAAGAACATTTCTCTAAAATAAAAACAAAGACCGGCAGAAAGGCAAGGACGTGCTTAGCACCATTCAGTACAGAGACTTGGTCCCCTGGCAAACATATCACTCACCCAATGAATAAAAGCAAGCAGATACTCAGCACTCAAAGTTCAGCCGTTGTCCTGACACATCAATTATGGACACAATCATGCAAAATTAAAAAAAATAAAACAAACTTGTACAGAAAAAGTAACAGAGGGCAAAGCCTACATCCTGTGAGCAAAACGTGGCTAAAAAAAAAAAAAATAATAATAATCACTCGTATGTGAGCAGTAATATATTTTCTGTATAGATAAAAGATCAGCCTCAGTGATCATGCTTCTCTTAGCACTAACAACTTGGAATAAAAACACAGATGTTTACAGAAATGTTTACTAAGAGATTTCACACAACAAAAAGTGTCTGTTAGTTACTGGCAAGAAATGTTACACCTAAAAGAAGTTGTTCCTTTTTAACTCATATGCACTTGGGTTTGACTTAGCAACATGCTTCCAAAACCTGTGTAAACCGTTACTCACATGAATAGCCCTTAGTCAATACCTGAATGAGTATGGATGAAGTAAAAAGCTGGAATCTCATCTCCTTGAATTTGTTTTGCTTTATCAAAACATTGGCAATACTGAGATAAGATAGTATGACTGAGCTTGAAATTAAAATAGCCTGTCTCAAATTTCTAAATGAGTTAATCAGAGTTGCTCACAGACTCCAAGAGGCCTAGGACTCCCATTTTTTACTTACTCACTGAGCCCACAAGTATATTCAAGACATATGCACTGTAACAGCCTGATCTGTAATTTGTTATGAATTTATTCTTCAGAGCTAATCAATGACTGATCATATAGATACGTCATGAGTGTATCTGGCTTGAAATCTGTCAATACTTATTTGGCTCCCCCCTCCTCCCCCCCCATGTTCCAAAACCAACATTCTTTACAGGAATATAAAAATGTTGATGAAAATATTATTGGGAAAGACCTCTCTAGTACCAACTTGAATTTTTTTGAAACCAGGAGAGGGAGCCACCCACTACAAAAGAGCCAACTGGCTGTCAGTGAGGTCACCCACCTGGAAACATTGAAGCCCAATGTACAAGTCACTAGTCTGAATCAGGAAAAGAAAGGAATTAAGTCTTATTTACAATGACACATAAACTGGTCTCCTCAAGGCAAAAGGGGCTGGGACTTTCCTACACATAAGCTGTGTTGCAGTAACTGTCTGTGTGCTCACTTTTACCCTGCAGTGCATGACACACAACCCACAGGAGTTCATGCCTCTTTCACTGAAAGCTTAGCTACCTGGATTACCTTTTGTTGACTGCAAGGTAAGAGCATGCACACAGGATGTTACCAGGCAGCAGCTGAGAGAGGTAGAGTTAGATGTGCTAGTGTAATGTAAGGCAGAAGGCAGAGCAGGGTGGCACCTTAAAGGCTAACTCATTCAGAAAGGTGTAAGTTTTTGTAGACAACAGCCAACTTCAGTTTTTCTTTGAACTAATGGCAAAAACATCAACTGCATTAGACAAAGAAATTAAAAAACTGAATTTCTGAGCTCTCCTTGAATTAGTTTAAAATAAAACAATTATATAAAAGCAGGATCATTTTCTAGATTGCACTGACTATAAGCCCATTTAAGAATTTAATTTTTTCTTATCATGCTAATTTTCCTTTCTTCTACCTAAATCCAATACATTTTTCATCAAGATAATTACATATAATATACCTAAGTTAATAACTCAAGTTTTTTGGCAAACTGAACTTTAAATTTCAGAAGAAGGACTGAAATCTATTAACTTCCAAGTTAAATTTGAAGCACCTCGCAAGACAACAGATTGCAAATTTAAAATTAGAAACTGGTGGGAGGGATTGGTGACAAATCTGCATTTTAGTCCTGGAGTTTGAGCTTGAAGGTTGTGAAAAAGAACAATGATTAAAACCAACAGCAAGCAACAATTCTACAGAAATAAACTTTTGCTAAGATCTGCAAGCCAACAACAAAGAATTACTCAGTTCAACTCAGCTCATGAGAATCATACAGAAGTAGAAGTTACAATACTATCTAAATGCACGTATACACAATTTACTGTAATTAAGAGATTTTAAAAAATTAGGATAGTTCCAGAATAATCTACCTTTCCGCTTCTCAGAAACTAAAACAGAATATTTCATTGTTTTCCAATGAGAGCTTTTCCCAATAAAAACCAGGCATTTCTTTTTGTAATCCACTTTAAATATGTTAAAAGCTTGGGAAGTACTCCAAAAAGGCCCTGCAGGCAATTCAAATGGAGAGGAGTAGTGAGGGAGGAAGGAGGAAAGGATGTCATCAGGAGCTGCTTGATAGAAATTCTAATGCCTTTGTATTGCTAAATGGGTGTAACCATAAACCATATCCAAATGTTCCCCTCCCATGAACCATTACACAACACAAAGAACTCCTAAAGAAAATATAAGAACACACATGTACCTTAGGAGGCAACACTGGGATCCAGCGTAACTTTCCCCAAGAGGACTGTGGCATTTAGATGCATAGACTTGCAAATGATATCAAAATGAACAGTTATTGGAACTGCAGAATCTGTCAGCACCTGCCACTCAGCGACTCCATTACCGTCTCGTCAGTCTCTGTGACTATATGCCAAAAACCTGGTGAGAAGGGGGAGTGGAGAGGAGAAAGAGACAAAGGATTAGCAGGAACAGATATAAAGGAAGACATTTTCCTGCCAAATCCTATCATCATCACTTACCTAAGAAATGTTATACAGTACAGTGTTTAAATGTTGTATTTAAATTGTAAATACAAAATTTGCTGACAGTACAATTACTGGAAAACCTCATCCTAATATCCTGCAAAGCCAAATTGCAGAGGGCATACACTGCATCTTCTCACCACTCTTTATAATAATGAAATTCGTAGAAACTGACAGCCTACTGCTGAGGGCAACTAGAATGATACAGGACTGGAGGCTCATAGGTTAGAGTAACAGCACTGGTGTCAGTTTTGCGGCAAGGAGCGAGAGAGACAATTTAAGAGGGGTCCAAAATAAACAGTAACTGCCATGTCAGGCTGCAAAGGGTACAAATGCTAAGTTAAAGAAAGGGGTCCGGAACTGAAAGGCTTTATGCAGACAATAGTTCAGTCTGTGTAAAGGATAGCGATAGGAGTGATATTTACCCATTGTTCTTAATGGAGAAGTCTAAAAGTACTGCAGGACATTTACGTGCATTTGAGCAAATCACCCAAGTAGTCCTGAAGGTACTGATGGATATATCTGAGTGCAGGGTTAGACTCTGTTTCTTGGCTTCATGTCATTTAAAAGTACTAGACCAAGCACCCTAACTCATTTAAACATCCAATTAGGCAAAATGCTAACTACAGTAAATTCACTGGGTGCTTTGAGTGCTCAGTTCTTTTGCACAACCAAGCTGCCAAAGTCATTAAACTCTCCCTCTTATGCAGACGTGTTTCACAGAGTACATACAAATAAAAGAAGTAAACCATCAATAAAGCACTGCAAACTGAATCACTATGTGGGTTTGAATATTTCCAACAGATTAGAAGAGCATTAGATTCAAAATAGGTTAGCAATGCCCTTCATGTTGTCAGAGCCATCAGGTAGTAAATTTTGATACTCTCTTGGTTAGATTCTCAAAAAGAAGCGAGTTACCAGGTCCTTTCTAAATTAAAAAACAAAAATTCTCATTTTCTTTCTTTTCCTTTACGTTCCCCTCACCCTCCACCCTCCCCCACCCCAAGCTGGTGGTTGAGATCTGAAAAGCAGTTCATGAATTGCTCAGGAACTGGCAGAAATTAATAAAATGAAGCTCATTTATATTGAAATGGACTCATTATCATGCCAGCTGCCAATAATTTACAAGGCTGGAATCTTGCTGGCAAACAAGGTCCTACAGGCAAGTGTCCTTCCACCTGCATCTCATAAATCAGGAAAAAATTAATCGTAAACATTTTTTTTACCTTAAAACAAAAGACAGAGACAGAGGGGCAGAGAGAAATACCAGCATTAAAAAAAAAAAAAAATCTGATCTGCCTACACTTGCCACAAAAAATGTTATGGAAGAAAAATATACCTCACTGTGGAATTATCAGTTTTTCCACTGAGTCTGTCATTCAGCTGGAGAAAATCCGCTCCAGGCTGAAATCTAACATACAAGGTGAGTACTTTAAAAACTATCATTATTTGCTTCTTTAGGTTCTCATAACAATGTTGCTGATTGCATGTGCTGTCTTTGCTTCTCTAATAAAATAGGGTTTGTTTAGGATCTCAAGACTCAAAAGCTTAAAGGAAAAAAAAAAAGTTGTCTGCAAAACAGAAGAAAAAAAACAACAAGGGTGGGCTATTTCCAGTAATGGAACTGATTATCATTAAATGTAAGTATTTATATTTAACACAGGGTTTGAGAGCCTAGGTAATATACACTTCACACGAACACAGTTCCTTGAAGATGTAAGCATGAATCACTGTCTAATAATTCTTTTCCTGCAGAGCTTGCTCCCATTAGTTATTAAAAAGGATTCAACCTAATGCAAGAATTTTATTTATTTTTAAAGTTGATTTAATATTTACCTTTACTAGTCATACAATTTGGAAACTCTCTATCCCCCAATCTACTATTTCATCTCACACCCTTTATTTCCCCCTACCACAGAAGTTCTCTGACTGTCCATGTCAAGCAAAGATTATGACAAACACTTCTAGCAGACAAGGTTTTCATGGGAATAATGAGTCCTCCTCCTTCAAGAGGAGTGGCAAAGAAGAGATGTGCTTTCTCACAGATGATAGAGATGGAAACACCCTCATGAGATGATGGAACAGCTGGTTTCCAACAGTGACTTCACTCCCATGGCACAATAGTATTCTCCTTGCAAGGCACATTTCCTTGGTGGCCTGCTGGGTGCCAAGTATAAAGTCCTGGGTCTGACATACCACAAGGATCAACAGAGTTTACACAAACTCATACTGACATGGAAGTACACATTTGACAGTGACCATTTTCAACTTGGAAATACCTCACAGAATGTTTAAACCTTAAAAAAAAAAAATAGTTTTTCAAACTACTGTTAAAAAAAACCCTTAAAATGTGACGTCTAAGGCTTGGTTCCTGCATATACATGTTTACCTTTTACTCATGTGAGAGTCCCCTTAAAATGAAATTACTCTTGTTCATTGCAGGATTAGACCAGAGACCACTGTTTGACCTTTTCAGTAAAATGCTCTGAAAAATCAGGTCATGCAACTTCAAAGGGGCTACACATCCAAGGCTTCCATGTAAGCTAATGAATGTTGTGGGTATGCAGCATCAATCCATTGTGCTTGAAATCAGATTCCCAGAACGAACCTATAGTCAGAAAGGGGACTGTATACATATAGCACTTACTTTCTCATTACATCTACCATCTATGGTTTGGGATATATATTTATTCGCTGACTTTGAGAAACAACCTTATTCCCCCTATCTTTATATCTATATTAGTACTTCACAGTCAATACAGGTGGAGAGAGAATAAAAAGGACTGTGATCCGAATTCCATAGTGGCAAAAGCAGTGCAGCTTCCAGAGAAGAGAACACACATAACAGTAAAAGAATGCAATGCAAATAAGAGGTGGAACCTACTTTGATGTTCATATTCAAGGAAGAGTTTGCAAGACCAGCAGTTTCAATATGCAGTTGGATACAAAAATGAAATCTTTCAATTGTATTTTTGATCTCACACAAACGAATATTTAACAGATGTGATAATGGAGTGGAAAGCTGGCTTTTTTATTTTTAAGTAGTGGCCACATCCTGCAAACTTTTACTACTATGTACAATACATATTAACATGAATTCTGTCATTTAGGCTAGGGATTGAAAATCAAAAAGCCTGAGCCTGAATTGATTCAATCTTTGCAGGTTAGTCTTACCTGCCTAGGTTGAACTGGTTTGCACTCCACAAGCATTCCCTGAGGACTGAAGAAATGCAGGCACATGCCTGCAGTGGCTCAGCCTAGAAGCCTGGGGTGGAAACACCAGAGCAACCCTCCCTTCCCTTCTACAGAGCTGAGCTTGGGGGGGGGGGGGGGGGAAGGGGCATGGCCAGGCCCCAGCAGGACGCTCTGATTAGGGAGAGGTGTAAACCCCCACTCTGGCCTACACTGTCTCAACCTTTTCCCCACTTGCTGCTCAAGGGGTGGGAGTGTTGCCAGACCCCAGAGCCAGGCTAGCGCTCTGAGGCACAGGAGGTGTGTGCGGTGCGCAGTGCATGCATCTGTTGATGATATTGAGCTTTTCAATCTCCATCTCCCTGCTTCTTCATACTGTCTGCAAACTTAACAGAGCTGCAAACCAGCAGGGGGCTGATGAAGCACATCAACATAAGAAAAGCCTCTCTCATTAGTTCAAGCTTTTCTTAAGCAGCTTTTTCCAAGGAAGGAATGGAGGGATGTTACCAGCTTCCTGTTGATTACCTCCAAAAAGCCCTAAGTGGACACTGTTCTGTCTGCCTTTGTCCTGTCCCAGTGAAATTGGAGACACACACACAGATACCTCTCAGCCTTAGCTAGCATAGCACATGCCTAGGATCCATGCTGTGGGAAATGGGAGGGAGGGAGTGGGGAATCCCTGCTTGAGCAGGAAGCCAGGTAGACCCTGCTGTACCTGCAGTCTCCCCTGGAGCTCTGGTTAGGAAGCAAAGAGACAGGGCCAGCCTGTTCTCTGGAGCAGACAGCTCGGCTGCAAAGTATCTAGAATGCTGGGGGACTCTCATTTAACTTAACCCAGGAAGGGGTCTAGGGCAGACATTGCATAAACCAGTTTGACCCAAATCAGCCAAGTCTGATACAACATTCAACCAGGTTTATCTTAAATCAGTTTCAGCCATTTTGAAATTAATTTATGTGCAATGAACTTATGTTCTGTTACAGGTTTTTTAACTAATTTCTGATCACTCAAACCTGTTTGTGTAATGTCTGTCCCTAGCCTTCTTTAGAGCCAGAGACTATGCCCAACATTGATCTACAGGCTTGGCAGTAATGGACTGCAGGAGCAAGATGATTTTTCAACAAGTTAAATTTCAACAGTAACCGTGACCCTTTCTTATATTTGCAAATAAGATCCCTGTAATGTGGAAAGAGTGAATTTTAAACCAGTGTTTTTGAATATTCATAAAAAGTACATTTTAAACTTTAAACATGATGCTAAGAATTATGGTTTTCAATCAGAGAAAAGAAATACATCATGTGACCAGGGCATCCAATCAAAACCAAAGCTAGAAGATCAAAACACTCTCAACAAATCGGCTCACTTGACATTTCTCTTGGTTATAGATATATTTTTCATGGTCAGGAAAAGTGTGTTGAGCATAATGACTCTGCAAGTTCTCTTTATAGAGAATTCATAAAACAGAAAACAAAGCTAAACTTGTCAAATAGATTTTTCCTCCAGGCTCTAACAACACTCCCACGTAATTCTATAAATGGGGGAGAGAAAGCAAACATCCTCTCAGAAAGCCTATAATCCCAATAGAACTGACAGTTAACCATCCCTGAATCACAGTTTAAGAAAACAAAAAAAACTAGAAATACAGCACAAAGTCTAGGCAGCCACGGTGGGGAACCAGCAGAGCAGCCCAATAGCCATGTCAATGGAAAGTAACTTTTTCAGTGTCCCCCATTTCATATTTTGACAAGTGGTATGCACCATCTAAGACTGTTTTAAATTGCTTTCATAAGTACCTTGGGTATTTAAAATGTTCTCTCTGTGATATATATAACCTCCCCCCCCCCTTCCTATTAAATTGCTGGAAAAAATGCTGGGGGGGGGGGGGGGGGGGGGGGGGGGGGAAAAGGACCACAGGTAGGTTTCCAGAGAGATAAAGAACTAGCAGGTATCTTAAACCCAGACATATACATGATCAGAACAGTTTAAATATTTTTATTGTCCTCCCAAAGAAAGAGGGTGCAAAATGATTGTGTAATTATGTGTGCATTCATACAAATATATTAAAAAGTTGAAAAAGTAGGAACAGGGATTGCAATAAGGCTACAAGAATTTCATATTAGTGACGATGATAATAATGATGATGATGGCAATTCACTTTTAAATCTGTAGCATGCCTGACAGAAGCTTTGGTGACCCTAGAAGATCTCTCAGAGAAAGACTCCACACTTCAACATGGCAAAATCTTGCTGGATGTCTTCACCAAAATAAAGCAACTAATTGCCAAGTGCTGATAATAGTGGTCATCTGGGGAACAAAAAACTTATTATATTGTAGGAAACTAAATACTTTGCTTTATATGGCTTCTCTAAGTAAATGAGGGATAAACACAAGAGAGAGAAAATAACTTTTTGTTATGACTGAATATGAGAACATAAGCAAGCAAGACTTAACACAAATAAAGCCAGCCAAAAAGGGTCCTGAGACAGCCAAATGACCTCCAGGGAGTCGAACACCAAAAAACAGTAGGTGTTGAGCATGTGTGCTGTGCTCAAGAGCTCCCTAACAGAGTAGGATGTCCAGGATACCCTAGGTATGACTGGTTTTGGCACAGAGAACTGTGTCTGTTGACCTGGAATCAGAGGCAGCACCGGAAACCCAAAGTCAGGTAGCTGTTTATCCAGCCTGATGAGGGTGTGGGAGTTCCTGGCAGTGGCAAAAACTCAGCTGTTTCCCATTTCTTTCTAACACTGTGAGCTGGGGAAGTTCTCAGCTGGAATGAGAGTGTGTGCAACACTGTCTAGACTGGACTGCACTACACAGTCAGTAACTGGTGCAGTCCACATGTCCTTGCACAGTGGTAAGTGCTCCACTTCCTGCGCACCGTAGTGATCAATGTGCTAGCTATATTCTGTTACCAGACATTAAGTGGAAGGGTACAGACTGCGACATAACTGCATGTTAATTTTGTTGGCTACAGTGCACCTGTAATAACTCTCATGACATGATTTTGTCTAATTAAGCTGTCTCTCTCTCAGCTTGGCATTAGCAGAATTTAGCCAAACTGGGGCACAATATTTTCCAACTACGTAGCAGACAGCAGTTCTCCAACTACATAATGTTGTGCACTGTCAACTCAAATGTTCCTTACCAGTTTGTTCAGGGCACAGTTTCTGCCACTGAACTTGTGGCCTATTTTAGTAAGTTAATAATTATACATGAATATGTGTCTAACGTAATTTGCCCATACCCTAGTTTTGTCTGTTGACTGTTCATGAAGATGTTAAGATCAAGTTTGTTCTGAGCATGGTGCTAGAGCAGGGACAGGCAATTCTTTTGGGCCGAGGATCACTTACTGAGTTTCGGCAGGCCAGAGGGCCACATGACAGGCAGCCCAGGGCAGATTAATCTTAATTTTCTAAATTTTTTAGGGGCCCCGCAGGCTGGATGGAATGGCCTGGAGGGCCGCATCCAGCCCCCAGGCCACATTTTGCCCACCCCTGTGCTAGAGAAAACACAATGTCACAATCTTTGACATCCAAAAATATGCAATCTAAGTTTGTATGTCACAATCTTTGGTTTTAGCTTTCATTTCTTACAGCAGACACCGTGCACAGATCCATGATCAGTCTCTTCAGTCCCTTGGAGGTTATAGGCCCTTGAAGCCAAGAAGATACTGTCAGTATCATGAACTGCCTGGTGATAGCACCCCATAGGTCACTGGTGGTTGTGTTAAAAAAAGGAAAGTATTATCACAAATCTTTGAGACAGCCCATTCTTCTCGAATCATCAGAACCAGAGCCACCTAAAATCCACCTACCTCAAAACATCAGCTCTGAATCTAGGTGTCTACCTCTCATGCCAGTGGCCTAATCATCCTGCTGTCACTCTCTCTTCATTCAATTCATGTTTAAATATTTCAGACCAAGTGGAACAGTCTATCTAGAAATACCTTACACCATGGTGATTAGGATACTCTCCAAAGAGGTGGGACATGTGGAGTCAAATTCCCTTGAACCAAAACCTAGGGTGCAGTGAGACCCTTCTAAGGGCGCTGCGTAATACTAGGTGGGCAAACTCCTACACATAATTCACAAGATAAACCCAGGGATTTCATATAGGAATCCACAGTGTTAAAACAGTCTAACCAGTTGCAGTCTTCATGAGTTTTTTGCAACAGAAGAATAGCTGTTTTTTTCCAGAGTCAAAAAATGAGTGAAAGCCAAGAGCTAGTGTTTCTGAGGGGTGCTTTGAGTCTAAAAAGCTTGAAAACCACTATCTTAGAGAACGGAAAAGAATACGGGTCTCCCAGCCACTGAGCAAAAAAGGGAGCTAGACAACACTATTTCTCACCTCTCCCTCATTTCATCTATTTCTAAATTTTGTTTGGAAATTTTTTTTTATTTTTTTTTACCAAAAATTACTCTCTGGATTTTGGTCAAATGCATGTTTTTCAACAATCACTCAGAGAAAAGTCTGACAAAGTACTGCCATGCCTGAGGTCTACCTTCGCAGCACTGCTAGCCAAAAGCATCCACATAACATACCAATTCATTTTAACTCAATCATGCCAGAACCCCTTGCTAGTCTAGAATTTCCAGTTTTGGGATAGCCAAAACCATATTTTTCAGTAGATAAACTATTTTTTAGGAGAGAAAAATTCCAAGCGCAAGGCAAAAATGATTAGGAAGTCACCAGATGGTGCTATTACAAATTGTGTTATTGATTCTTCACATGAACATATAACCAGTTAATTTATGGAAAAATACTTGCTGTCAGATGTGAGGACTGGTTATTTTTTATTTGTTTGTTTTAAGCTAGGAGGTCATTAGTAAAATCTGTTCTGCCTAAATTTCTCTTTCAAAAATCCTCTTCTTAAGCGTAGCAGTTGCTGCACATTACACTTGCATAAACAAACAAAACATGACAGGATGCTAAAATATGACAGTGCTTAAGGAATTCTAAAACACAATTTGCAAATTCAATCATTCTTCGCCACTTTCAGTGATAGCTGCATTCATTCATTTAAACTAGAAATGCCAGACTAGTAGAATATTAGCAGCTCCATCAGGTAAGGCTATTGTAAATCTATTTAATACTTAATATTTTCAGCATGGGCATGTGCCATTTCATTATTTTAGTCTTTCACATTGGTATGTGACCCAAAATAGACCACAAAGAAAATAGCTAGCATTACAAAGAGCGATACATGATTTTATTAGATGGGAAAGCTACTGATATTTTATATGGCATCTTTCCCAGTCCAAATGAAAACATTAACTGGGGTAAATTTACACATCGCCATATCTGTGGACTTGCAGACTATATCTGCCTATGTCCAAGTTATATACAAATTATTCTACCCACCTTAGATGGAAATAATATTCCTACATTCATGCAAACTGCATGCAAAGAGACAAAGGACTAAATTCATAAAATCAGGCAGAAAATGTTTCCGTTTATCTGTATTTGTGTGTGTGCTTGTACGTACACGAGCGCGTGCTCCGAGTACCTCCTCTGCACATACAAGTGATGGTGTCCAGTTTAAAACAAGACAGTGCAGCATGAAGAAAGATTCCACTATGGCACTGTGCAAGTAATTCACAAGTGGACACTGACTCCAGTTATACTTGAATAAGCGCTAAAAATACCACCATGGAATTCTAATCTCCGCCACCTTGAAATCAAATTTTCTTCCCTTTACACATTAAAGCTACCCTGAAAGTCTCCTCTCCTTGCTGCTTAAATTGCAGGGAGAGATATGTGGCTAGCTGTTTGGAAAAAAAACTTTTTACCAGTAAGTATAGTTAAGCCTTGGAATAAATTACATAGAGTGGTGGCCATCTTTGAAGGTTAAGAGAAGATTAGACAAACTTCTATCAGGAACAATTTAGGTATAGATGCTCTTTTCTTAGGCAGAAGAGTGAACTCAGTGACACCTTAAAATCTGTTACAGTCCTTTCATGATTCTCTGACTCCTGCTCCACCAGTGGTCCCAGCAGCACTCTTTCAGAGATATCCGAAGATCCAATTCAATTGGATTCAACTCAACGACAAAAAAACGGGTAGATAGTTTAAGCATGGTGATTCCATTTATAGAGTGTATTTTGGGGCACAATCAAATACTGAATACCTGTTCATGTAGAACAGGGCTATCCAACTTCTAAGGGGCCAGGCGATGAACACTGGAACAGCAGGGCCCACACACTGGGGCATGCCACAGACCTCGAGGCTGCACTCCCCATCCCCCTGCACCATACCATGGCTCTCCCACTGCCATGGGCTGAGCCTCTGGAGTGGGAGCAGGAAGCAAAAGCTGATGGGAGGTAGAGGGGGGAGCCCAGAGACACCGCCAGCAGCTGGAGTGATAAAGGGGGAACTGGCCAAGTAGGAGCCTGGGGGCTGCACATTAACCCCATGTGGACTACATACAGCCCCCAGGCAGCCAGTTGGACAGCCCTGAAATATTCCTAACATCCCAGGAGAGAGAGGGAAACAAAGGATTTTTACATTTTGAATTAATGGAGACTCTTCTGTCTTGCACTGATCTACTCATTTTGCATCTCTTTCTTTAAAGATTACATTTGTACAGGATTTCACTTCTTGTTAGTATCACTAGCTTCTGCCTGATTTCAGACCAATACAGCTGACTACCTCTCTCTGACATCCTCTCATTGTAAGCATGAGACCTAAGGCAGGAATGCCCATCTGATAGCTGGTAGAGGCTGTAGAAACTGCCATCGCCAAGCGCGCTCTCAAATTGTCAGCATCTCTCTTGGGTTTCAATATAGCACATCACTCTTCCTGTCATACAAAAGCCAACACAAATGTTTCTTCCTCTTGTTTCCTGGCCCCTCTCCACCCCATTTTCAGAGGCCAAATGTAAAAAGAAAAGATGGGAGGAAAAGAGGAAAAAAATTAAAATGGTAAAATGGGGGGAGGGGGTCAGCTATAATTTCTCCATTCTTCAGTATGTTCTACATCCTTTGAAAATAGGTTACCTCTAGTGCATGAAGTGATCATGCCTAAGACAGAAAATCACTGCTGTGTGATGCAGAGATCCACAGTGGGAACCATAAAAAAAAAAAAGAGAGGTCTATACTATAAACATTCATCAGCACAGCTCTGTCACTTGGATTTGATGAAGTGTCATCCCTGACTGACAGCTGTGCTGGCAGAAGCCCCCTCCGTGGGTACAGCTATACTAGCAAAATTGTGTGTTTGCTGGTATAGCACATAGTGCTTAGAAAGGTGCGGCTGGAATAAGCTATGACAGCAAATACAGTTTTCCTATACAAGCTTCATCCATGCTAGAAACATCACATTGGCATAATACATGGTGTAACTATACTGGCAATCCATTCTTAGTGTAGGCAAGGTCTCAGGATTTCCCTTTCACATATCTGCCCTTGGGGGAGCACAGTGTTTCTTTCAACCTTAGGTCAGCGTCAGTGCTTTTTCTTCTACAATACAGCAAAGTAATTGTTTTCTTCCATGGCCCTTGTTATATGGAACTTTTCTGTTTCCATATTGCAGCAAATCCCAACAAAGCAGCGTGAACATTTGCTTTTTGCCATACTATCTATGATGCACTAAACTGCAATGGTGCCAATTTCAGGCTACACTAAAGATAGGCACAGTGAAACACAAAAAACACCCCATCAGAAACCTGGGTGTTGTCAAAAAGTCTCCATCCCACTGCTGAAACAATCCCCTCCCATCTTTTTTTTTTTTTCTAAAGGGAAGGCCATGCAGCCAAATTCATAACAGTTTACCACACGATTGAACCAGGAAGCTATTTTGCATTTAAATTTAGCAGCTCTCCTGTGCCATTCTTTCTAGGCCTAATCCAGCAGACAGTGAATTTAATGGAAATCAATCAACTTCAATAGGCTTTGCATTGGCCCTGAGAAGAAGTAACGTGGTTTGAAGTCACAAGAAATGTTAAGTCAACTTTTCTGATTACTAACTGGCTTGCAACTGGAAATTCTTCAAATCAAGTAGTTGGTCTTTCTTCCTCTTCCTTCTCCACCTCCCTCAAATATTTCCACACCAAAAATCACAAAGGGGATCAGAGAAAAGAGAACCATTATTCTGGATCCCACACAAGCTTCCTCTCAAAAGTATAACTATCCTTTTTTCTTCAAACTCCTAACCAAAATGTAGATACACAATGTTATGCTTCAAACAAATCCTATTTGGTACAAGTTTAATAAACTCATGTTAACAGCTCACCTAGCATCCTTTTCTACCACAGCCAATTCCTGCAGCCAATACTTTTAGATAAAACAGCCAAAAAGCAACTCAACTGTGTTGTTCCTCTACAGAAAATGTCATTGCTTTAAGTTCAGAAGAGAACAATCTGCTTCAGGCCGCAGGAATAAAAAATCTTTACATTTCAAACTACTTAACAAGCCCAAGCACCCACTTTACCACCCTCTGGGTGACATTTGGAGGACTGCAATTAACTACTAACATTTATAGAGTCTTTGGTGTAGCAACCAACAGCTCCATTAACTGTGACTTTCTGCAGGGATTTATGCTGTTTGTTTGTTTGTTGAACTGGAGATTTATATTTGTGAGACAGGCAGAAAATTCAAAGGTTTCTTTTGCTTGAAGTCTTAAACAGACTTAGAAACCTTTAAAGGGTTAACTATTAATGTCAGCATAAAAGCTGAAATACATATGTAGCTAGAGAATGCTTTACATGAGTTGGTCTAATAAAAGACATCGGATTCACCCAAAGAACCTTGTCTGTCCATGTCCTTTGACCAACATGGCTACAACCTACACGCTATTACATGATTAATTAAATTTGAAGTCATTTCACCCTTAAAACAAGGATGCTGTTCCCCCTATAGCCATCTCAAAACTTTTGCCATCCACTAATACATGGGACATCATTCAGTAAGACTAGGTATTTATTGAGACATGAGATCACAAGCAGCATGCCATTTTAACTAGAAATTTCTGCAGCAGTTTTAAATTACAGTACAATTAAAATACAATTACCTTATAATAACAGCCAGAGAAGTAATAGGGGGCCATTTTCTGCTACATTTTCTTAAAATAAGTGCTACTTTGTGAATAGTTTCAGTGATTATGTGGGATCAAGGAGAATAAGACAGTAGAATCTTCTTCTTGGTAAACAAAGATTTAATGTGTTTTGACATTAAACTTAGGAGACAACAATAATATAAGTTTAACGAGCTATTTGTCTCAAATACACTACTATTTTGTACTACTACTATCTATACACTACTATTTTGATTTAAATCTAGAGATCATCCTTCTTCAGACAAATATGAGTTACTGTTAGGGAGAGAGAGAGAGAGAGAGAGAGAGAGAATGTGGAGCAAATTAGATCTGCCTTCTGTAAACAGAAACAATCAATTTTATGCAGATCTCTCAGTTTCAACCATCTTGCAACTATATCAAAATCTGCTGGATATTCACTGTTTTTCTTAAAGAACCTGATCTTGGAGTCAAGGACTACATAAGGATCTCAGCTTTGATAACTAGAAATAAGAAGTTCTAGCAGCATAGTTGCAGAGAAAAAGCTGGAAATTATGAACCATAATGGCTTAGTCACAAGAAGCAAAATAGAGATTTACCAGGGAGGAAGGGAAGAGGGGGAGGAAGGAGACAGTCCCCCTTCCTGATGCCTTTAGAAGCCATGAATCGGCTCTCAAGCATTTGGGACTGACAATACTACAACTTCTCATTTAAAATCTTGAGTGGTATAAAAGCCTATATGAAACCTAATCCTGAGGAGGTAGTTAGCACCCACCACTTCTTTTGCAGTCAGTAGATATTGTGTATGACCAACATCTTTAAATAACATTGGGGCTAGTGTTGAAAAAGAAAAGAAAAAGAAAGCAGATCTGACAAAGAAATGAGAGGAAATATAAAATGTTTGCCACTCACCCAATCTTGTAAACACTTAAGGCAAGCTGGTCAAACAACCCAGGCCCTGGGCCAGATCCAGACTGCGGGGGCTACTCCCAGGCTGGATCCACAGGGCCAGGGGGCTATACGTTAGAATCCCAACTGAAAGTATGTATATACGAACAATTTACTGAGAGATAACAGGACGTGGGAATTGACTGCACGTCAACTACTCCACAGAAACTGTCCTTGAGTGTGCTCTTACCCCACAGTAAGTGAAACCTAAACTACAGTAGCTTAGCCCTCTAAGAAACAGGGATAAATTTCTACAATTTAACTTCTATCCCATCCAATTTATGAGAATGCCACTGAACACTTACCACAGAGCAGTGATTCTCAACCAGGGTGCCAGAGATCCTTTCAAGGGTGCTACAGGCTGCCACACAACGTTAGCATGGTTATGTGGGCAAACATGATTCACAAGATAATGTGTCATGTGTATCAGTGCCCCTGTGCTGAAAAAAAATGGCAGCAGGACGTTGTGAACTAAAGCTCATCAAACGTGTTTTATTTCAAAGCGCCCCACCAACATTTTTTCAGTACGAGGACACTGATACACGTGACACGGAATGCCGCCGGAGTGCATCAATTTCCATGCTCCAGCAGACTCAATTAATAGACAACAAACTTGATTAACTGAGTCTTCTCCAACATGCTGGGATTTCCAGCGTGTTGGAGCAGTCTCCCTGCCCTTCTACAGCAGCCCTGAGATTTCAAATAGTTGCTACCTATTTCAGAGATTTCAAACAGGTGTTAAAAATATTCTGCCACATTGCAGTCTTTCCAAGTTCTTTGAAACAGAAAAATTGCTCTATTATTTTTCCATAGTCAAAACACGAGAGAAAACCAAGAGCTGACATTTTCCAAGGGGTCCCTCAAGTCTAATGAGGGGTGTCTCCAGTCTAAAAAAGTTGAGAACCACTGCCATAAAACAACTGATATGTAGTAAACCCCTGCGACCTTTTATGCCAAGGTATGTATTCCCATATACTTAGCCGCCACTTTGGCAAACAGTTTTGCTGAGAATTTTTACCAATTCTCTACAATTCTTCTTTCAGTCTAGCTAACTGTATGGCCTCTGATCACATTTGGGGTCTGGAGACCTCAAAATTATTAAATAATTTATTCACCCAATATATATCCATGAGAGGTAGAGAGATATTGTCATCCCTATTTAACAGATAAAAAAAAGAGGGTACCCCAAAGGTAAGGTTTAGCCCCACCCCAGATTTATACAAGTTTATGGTAGACTGGGGTATAGGATCAATAACTCCTGGGTCCCATACCTGCCAAGAGATAAAATATTAAACATACTACAACATCATTTTTTTTTTTTTAATTCTTCCCTAATTTTGGTATTTGCTTTTCCCCCCAGTTATTTTCCTTTCAATGAGGACAATATAATTTCTTGGCACTTCTCTTCAATGGAGTTATTTTTGGGGAGGGGGGGGTCTATTTATATTTGTATATGCGTTTACAAGGAAATAATAAAGACACTGCTGTTGCATGCTTAAACACAAACACAATTATACATATAAAAAAGGAAATATAACAGAAAAGTTTGAAGTATTTTGACTCAGAACCCAACATGTCAGATTCTGTCAGGATAAAAAAAACATGTTTTCTTGAATAGCAGAATGGAGTCAAGTAAGAACATGCAGTTAGCCAAAGAGAAACACATTGTAAAAATGCTGTAAATTTATCTTACTTTCAAGATGGGAAAGTTGCTTCGTGTTGCTGGCCAAACAGAAATAGTGAGTTTTGATTAATTCATTGTTTAAATTTCTTATTAACAAATGCTGAATTGCTAAGGTGGCTTGTCAGCAAAGAATCAAAACAACAAAGCAAAAAAGAGAGAGTCGTATCTACTCTACAGCTGCATATCTTCTGGGTAGAGCACTTTCAAACAAAAGTGTTATGGGTTTCAACATGGGGAGTATGCAGTAGTCCCGATGGGAAAGAGGTTACAAACAAAAGAAACCTAATATTAAGCTTGGTGTGTCTTATCTACACCCAGCTGTGGGAATGGATGAAGAAATTCTATTATCACTTTTTATCTGGGCTTAAACATGTCTGAACCCATTTTGTACTTTTCAGAAACATGCATGGGAACATATAGTCACATTCACAAGAAACTTTTCCACTACAGTTTGTGAAGTTTGTCATAGACTCACACATACCATTTCAACTTGATAAACTTTTGCAAAATTTATTGAAAATAATCTTCCATTTTATAAAGAAAACAACTTCTCCCTCACCAAAATGAGCAAACCAGTCAGAGGTCTTTGTTAAAAGCTTTCATAATGCCCAAGAAAACATGTTGCAAGTCAAACCTGAATGTGTAGCTGAAAGAGGAAAAAAAAAAAAAAGTGTGAAAGGGTTTGTTTATATGTTGGATAAAGGAATCATTGGCTAAAGGTGTTAATGGATTCTTCATGTCTCTGCTAGAATGACAGTAAATATCAAGTTCTCGTTTATTCTGGTTGTCTTGCAATTTATATACGACACTAGCATAAGTGTGTACATAGCAAATGTAAAAACGGTTTCTACTATCTTCTCGCTGATATTTCAGTGGGAAGGACAATATGTCGCTCAGTGATGCAGTATGGCAACAATCTATAAAAGGATAATTTAATGCAGTTTATTTAGAAAATAATGCCTACTCTACAGAATAATAGAAGCCCCTATTTTGGAGTCATGTATAAAATCTACTGGTTAATTTGATGCACAGTGATATGCCTGAGGGTAAAATTAACATAAGTGCTAATGTACTAAGAAGGGAAATAACAGGATTTGAAATATCATAGAGGGGTAAGAAGCTAAACGGATTACCATAACACTGCCAGACAGAACTTGAAACACTACAGAAAGATTTCACAAGGGAAGATAAGACAGTTGCCGGTAGTTCAGTGACATTAATAAAATTCTGTTTCTACAATATTATTTTATGTTACATGTCAAAATATTTATTCTAAGAGGAAGGTACAATACACATTTTTCATATTTATGTTTAACATAATGGCTTTATTTTTGATCCACTTCCTTAAAACCTGCTTTCCAACCCCCTTTTTTTCTTTTTTTCCCTAAGGAAATGAGTAGTAAGCTTGTCTTAACAAATGAGCAATACTTGCAAAAGGTTTTTTAAGCCTGTCGGAATAATGTTTGGAAAAAAGTGGCCCATAACCAGTTTCAGGAACAATCAAAAGAAAAAGACATCATTCATTTCTTTGCTTTCAGGAAATGTAGCCTGACACTTCTTTGTCAATATAACAAGAATGCAGAAAACGTTACCATAACGGATAAAGCAGTTCAAAAGAAAAAGGTGCAGCTATGGGTTAGAATGTCAATATATTCTAAGACTGCATTCTGGAATACTTTTACATTAGCAGCACCCTTCTTTTTACTGAAAGTACTAAAAGGAAAATGATGGTAGCAGATTGCTTGTCAAATCTGGTATGTTTGTATAAATTTCATAGAATCTATTTCTTATTTTCCCCACAGAAATGCAGAGCATGCATGTATGAGGGAGTAATTTAAAACTCATTAAGGTGAAGCTTTCAAAAATGCTTCCTGGCCTTGGCTTAACTCTGTTCCCCAGAAGTCAATGAGAAATTTCCCTGCTGATTTCAATGATATTACTCATATTATTACTTACTGTGTTAAGTAAAAGCCTAACTGGGGCACATCAGTGTCTTGTCATCAGTTTTTATGCACAGATAACCACACTAATGGACACTGTTATTAAAAAGAAAACAAAAAACAAACAATTCCCGCCTACAGATTTAAAAAATAGATTTTTTTTTTGTTACATTTCCTATAAATCAAGTAACTTGATGCAGGGATCAGCATAGAAGACATGTTGCTGGGATTCCAATACTTCAGCAACCGGGAGAAATTGCCCTGACTAGAGTGTACTTCAAATGTGCAAGCAGCATAGTAGCTACAAAAACAAACATTTAATGCATTTTCAGAGTGAGAGAGAGAGAGAGTGAGTAACTGCCCTTAGCAAAGGCTTACTGATATAAGGCTTAAACAGGAATTTGTACTTGCATGCATTTCTCCTTTCAATCCAACTTACACACCAGAATTTGAATACAGTTGTGAAGAATAAATTTGCAGAAAGGATGGTGAACACAACTGAATGCTTACACAGCAGATTAAAATCACATTCAACAAAACATCAAGTAATCATCACTGGAACCAGTCTGAAGCTGAACACAACTAGCCCCGGACTATACTGGCCACAGAATCATTCTCAGCTAACTCAGTTCTTCCCCACTGACTTCTAACAGACTGTCATGTAGAGAAGTCCTAAATAAGAATCTGGAATTTGTACCAACCTCTTCTGAGACCACACTGATCAATGGAGTTCTGCGAGAGAAGTTCAAGATTACTGTGGTTCCCATGAAAAGGGCAAGTAGGCATTTTTTTTTTTTTTTTTTTTAAAGACTTCAGTTCAATAAAATAGGACAAGGAATCCACAGAGGCAAAAGCCCCATCTTTGTTTTAAATTAAAATGTTCTGGCTTGGTCCAATAAAAAAAAGTTTTCATTAGAATGCTTTTCCCCACCATACTTAAAAGCATTTAAATTCATAGCATTTGTAATTTAAAAGATTTATACATTGAACTTTGAAGAAAAATCTGGTTCTACTTTGAGTTGTTATATTGCTACAAAACCATATTAGAATATTAATTCCACCAGAGGCTAATAAGAACATCTAAAGAAGAGGCATCTCTTAAGTGGAGTATGAAATATTAATCCCTTCCACCAACACAAAACTTTAAATAATACAATTTTTTCTCCTTTTCTTTCTCCCTTGCTACTCAGTTTTTAATCTCTTTCAGGTTTTTCCATCAATAATATGGGGATCATCATACCTAACTATTTTTTCCTTGAATGTTGAGAAACAGCTAATGTTTATTCTGCACTTTGAAGATGTAAAGCTTTATGTAAGGTTTGGGCGTTGTTACTACTACTGGTTCTTTTTCACAGTTGTCTACATACTACGTACAGCCAAAACTCCAGAAGGTTAATGGCACTTTTAGGTATACAATAATTGTACGTTAGAGAACTCAGTTTTTGTATCAGTATAACTGTGTCAGTGAAGTGTGTAATTTGATACCAATTCAGATACACCATTATAACCCCGCACATGGATGTAATGATACTGGGATAAGGATGCTACAAACTGGTATAACGTATTCTCTCCTTATTATCACATGAAAGCTAGCTACACCAGCATTAGCATTAGGCACCAGTGGGTGCATCTACACATGCACTTTGATGCACATTAGCCAATTTTAACAAGCATTAAAGCATCACAAAAAAACTCTGTGCTTTTGCTAATGAGTATTACAATAGGCTAATGAGCCGTTTTCTAGTATCTCTCTATGGAGGTACTAAATTTAATATGCATTAGCAAAAGCACATTAAATGAACATGTAGACATACCTCCTTATACCAATATAAAGCTGCACAGAAGATAGTTCATATTGCTTCAGCCAAAAAGCTAAAACAGCTCAATTTTGTATGGAATAGACAAGCCCTTACTTTGAATGCCTTCAGACATTCCCTTTGGAAAAACCCACACTTAGGCCCTGATATTGAAACACAGTATGCATATCTGCATGCACATCTCATGACTGCCCAAGGACAATGGCGATTTTCACATGGAAGTGACCTGCTAGAAGCATAACTCGGCCATTAATTCCATAATCACTCAATTTACACTTGAAACCACAGTATCTCCAGGCAAATCAAGCACATAATTTACATGCCTCACACTTCCAAGAAAGTATGCTTTGTTTAATCAGTGTAATGTTTAAACAATGCTACTAATAAAAACAATGGAGTTTCATGGCCTAGTTCCCACAGGTAACTAACCAGCAACACTGAGCTCTGAAATCCATGATTTACAGTGGGACAGCTAACACCACTCCAGATTTCAGACAATTAACAAGTTGAAACATTGAAAAAAATTAGGTAATGTTAAACAGCTTGTTCCCATCAGTAGTCCCATGCTGTTTCATTAATCTGATTAAATTACTTTCAGTCATCATATAGGTTTTCCCACAAGCTCCACCACTTTATTTCCTCTACACTGGGAACTGGCTGTTTAGCTCCACAAACACGAGAAAATATTAAGGCAGCGGGGGAACGATCTGATCAACTACTTCGGAAACATTTTTTCAAAGCTGTGTGCAGTCACGTAAAAGTTGCAGAAAACTGTTTTCAAAACTTCAGATTGTTAATCCTCTGAGGTCTCGAATATTCTGTGGACACATGTGCAAGCCCTTCCAGGACATGACAGTGCAGCAGCTTGGACAAAAGCGGGGAATGAAACCACCATTTGGAACAAACATCTAATTTCTGACCCAACAACAAAGCCGCCTGGTTTTGACCTTCCACGAAAAATATGGAAGGTTCTAAATCGGATCCACACTTGCCACGGCCACTGCAGTCACTTGGTGCATAGACAGTGTATTAGGAGTCCTGCAGAATGTGACTGGGGCAATCCTGATCAAACTACGGACCACACGACAACACTGCCCTCTATACAAATTTGATGGTGACACTGCAGAGATATGTTCCCTTTCCTCAAGAGCACTAGACTGGTTAACTAACCTTGAACTAGACTTACAACTGTTGCTCCAAGTGAGCCATACAAAAGAAGTACCATTATAAGCCATGAGAGGAGGCAGCACACGTGTGTCCCGCACGCACGTGTGCCCTTCTTACCAACCAACTGACCGGAGGCGGCGGCGGCAGCAGCAACAACAGAGGAATCAGCAGCGGGGGCAGCAGCAGCTGATCCCCCGAAGGTAAGTGGGGCGGAGGGACCCGGCGCAGCTGAGCCGGATCCAGAGGGGAAGCCCCCCGGGTCCCATATAGCTGAGCCGGTAGGGAGCCGCGCTCCCGAGCCGCGCGGCGCGAACAGAGCGCGCAAACAGGCGCGCTCTGTAAGAGCACGCCGGCGTTTGCGCGGGCGTTCGCGCCGGAGGGAGGGCCAGGAGTGAGACTCCTGTAGGGGTAGGGCGTAGACACCGCACAGGTCTACAAACAGCAGCTTGTAGAATGGTGTCTACGAGGAGTACTGCTAGGGCCTCTGCCCAGGGGGACAAGGCTACCAGGGGCAGGTCTGAGGCCTCCACCCAGACCGAGCCCATGGGGGAGCCGGTGTCCCCCTACCTCCTGGCCTGTGGGGGATCCCCAGAAGGGCCGGGGGGGGGCAGAGATTGGGGGCCCCCACACCTGTCCAGCAGGTGCCCGTCTTAGGGCCCTGGAGGCGCAGGTGAGGGAGCTCCGGGAGGAGGTTAGCAGGCTGAGGGGGATCAGGGAGGTGGAGGATGAAATTGACAGTTATTTCCTTTCCCTGCAGGCCCAGGCACCAAAGGAAGAAGCACCCCGGGGAATACCCTCCACAGCAGAGTGGCAGACGGTCACAGCCAGGACCGGAGCGGCACGCAGTGAACCGGTACCAGCTTCTCCAGTCCGATTGGTGAACAGGTACGAGGCCCTGGCGACCCTGCAGGAGATGGAAGGGGAGGAGGACACCCTTGGGCAAGAAGAAACACCACGTTCTTCACACCCCAAACAGATCAAGAGATCCACGATGACCCAGAGGAGGCGGCGACGAGTGCTCGTCATAGGAGACTCCATCCTGAGAGGTACGGAAGGACCCATCTGTCGCCAGGACCCCTCGGCACGAGAGGTATGCTGCCTCCCTGGAGCAAAGATTCGGGATGTGACGGAGGTAATCCAGGCCAGGATCAAGCCCACCGATTATTACCCCATGGTCCTAGTCCATGTGGGTACTAATGATGCGGCCAGGAGAACCCCCGATCACTTGATGGCGGACTACTGTGCTCTGGGCGGCGTGCTGAAGGAGTTCGGTGCCCAGGTGGTTTTCTCTTCCATCCTACCAGTGACCGGACGAGGAAGACGGCAGGAGAACTGCATCCAAGAGACCAACTGGCGGCTTCGGCAGTGGTGTCTTGAGGCAGGCTTCGGCTTCCTGGACAATGACCCGCACATCACGACGAGGGACATGCTCAGCTGGGATGGGCTTCACCTGTCCCCCAAAGGTAAGCGTGTGTTTTCTTCTAGGCTGGCGGATCTCCTCCGGCGGGCTTTAAACTAGGCTCGTCAGGGGGAGGGGAGTACGAGGGCAGGGGAAGCTGTGGACCACCAAACCATGTGGCACCCACAAGGACAGCCCAGCCTGAAGAAGGAGAACGTTGGAAACCTGAAAGCCATGGGGAGGCCAGCACAACAGAACAGGTAAGGAACAAGAAGGTAAGAAACAATGGGCCCCATGGGACTGGGAGCAGGGGGGGAGCAAAGGCGCCAGTCGCAGGGCTCAAGTGCCTATATACTAATGCTAGGAGCATGGGGAACAAGCAGGATGAACTAGCGCTCCTGCTTGCACTAAACACCTATGACTTAGTGGGGCTAACAGAGACCTGGTGGGATTCATCCCATGACTGGGCAGTACATATTGAGGGCTATAGATTGTACAGAAAGGACAGGTCAGGGAAGAAAGGGGGGGGGGGAGGTTGCACTTTATGTCAGTGAGCAATATACATCAACCCTCATCAAGACAGAATCCGAGGCTGAGGAAGTAGAAGGATTGTGGGTTAGGCTACATGGGGGGCAAGGAGAAAGGGATTTGGTGGTAGGGGTCTGCTACAGACCCCCACACCAAGGGGAAGAAATAGATGCGGGGCTCCTGAGGCAACTCTCGGAGACCATAAAAGCTAAAGAGGCGGTAGTCATGGGGGACCTAAACTACCCGGACATCTGCTGGGAGACGCAGACAGCAAGGTCCCATCGCTCACGCAGGTTTCTAACTTGTGTACAGGACCTCCACCTGACACAGGAGGTACATGGTCCCACTAGGGGGAATGCCATACTGGATCTGGTATTGGCAACGGGAGATGACATGATAGCTACCGATCTGGAGGTCCCCTATCTGGGAGACAGTGATCACCTTATGATAGAATTCAACATAAGACGGCGAGTGGGTAAGGTAACTAGTAGGGTGAAAGTGCTAGACTTTAGGAAAGCTGATCTCATTGCACTCAGGCGATTAGTCAAGGAAGCACTGCAGAGTAGGAGTTTTGATGGGATGGGTGCCCAAGAAGGGTGACTGTGCCTAAAGGAAACGATCCTTTGGGCACAAAGCAAGACGATCCCCGAGCGAGGCAAAAGAGGGAAAGGGGCCAGGAGGCTTCCATGGCTGACCAGAGAAATCCAGGGCAGCCTAAGGGCCAAAAGGGGAGCACATAAAAAGTGGAAACAGGGTGAGATCACTAAAGATGAATATACCTCCTCTGCTCGTGCTTGTAGGGAGGCAGTTAGGCGGGCCAAAGCTACCATGGAGCTGAGGATGGCAACCCAAGTAAAGGACAACAAGAAATTGTTTTTTAGATGCATAGGGAGTAAAAGGAAGGCCCAGGGAGGAATAGGACCCCTGCTAAATGGGCAGAAGCAATTGGTGACAGATAGAGGGGACAAGGCTGAACTCCTCAACGAGTTCTTTGCCTCAGTGTTCCTAAGCGAGGGGCACGACAAGTCTCTCACTGGGGTTGTAGAGAGGCAGCAGCAAGGCGCCAGACTTCCATGCGTAGATCCTGAGGTGGTGCAGAGTCACTTGGAAGAACTGGATGCCTTTAAGTCGGCAGGCCCGGATGGGCTCCATCCGAGGGTGCTGAAGGCACTGGCCGACGTCATTGCAGAGCCACTGGCGGGAATATTCGAATGCTCGTGGCGCACAGGCCAAGTCCCGGAGGACTGGAAAAGGGCTAACGTGGTCCCCATTTTCAAAAAGGGGAGGAAGGAGGACCCGGGCAACTATAGGCCGGTCAGTCTCACCTCCATCCTTGGTAAAGTATTTGAAAAAATTATCAAGGCTCACATTTGTGAGAGCCCGGCAGGACAAATTATGCTGAGGGGAAACCAGCATGGGTTTGTGGCGGGCAGATCGTGCCTGACCAACCTAGTCTCTTTCTATGACCAGGTTAAGAAACGCCTGGACACAGGAGGAGGGGTGGATGTCGTATACCTGGACTTCAGGAAGGCCTTCGATACGGTATCCCACCCCATACTGGTGAACAAATTAAGAGGCTGTGATGTGGATGACTACACAGTCCGGTGGGTGGCGAATTGGCTAGAGGGTCGCACCCAAAGAGTCGTGGTAGATGGGTCGGTCTTGACCTGGAAGGGTGTGGGCAGTGGGGTCCCGCAGGGTTCGGTCCTTGGACCGATACTCTTTAATGTCTTCATCAGCGACTTGGACGTGGGAGTGAAATGTACTCTGTCCAAGTTTGCAGATGACACAAAGCTATGGGGAGAAGTGGACACGCCGGAGGGCAGGGAACAGCTGCAGGCAGACCTGGACAGGTTGGACAAGTGGGCAGAAAACAACAGGATGCAGTTCAACAAGGAGAAATGCAAAGTGCTGCACCTAGGGAGGAAAAATGTCCAGCACACCTACAGCCTAGGGAATGACCTGCTGGGTGGCACAGAGGTGGAAAGGGATCTTGGAGTCCTAGTGGACTCCAAGTTGAACATGAGCCGGCAGTGTGACGAAGCCATCAGAAAAGCCAATGGCACTTTATCGTGCATCAGCAGATGCATGACAAATAGGTCCAGGGAGGTGATACTTCCCCTCTATAGGGCGTTGGTCAGACTGCAGTTGGAGTACTGCGTGCAATTCTGGGCGCCACACTTCAAGAAGGATGCGGATAACCTGGAGAGGGTACAGCGAAGGGCAACTCGTATGGTCAAGGGCCTGCAGACCAAGCCCTACGAGGAGAGACTAGAGAAACTGGACCTTTTCAGCCTCCGCAAGAGAAGGTTGAGAGGCGACCTTGTGGCTGCCTATAAGTTCATCACGGGGGCACAGAAGGGAATTGGTGAGGATTTATTCACCAAGGCGCCCCCGGGGGTTACAAGAAACAATGGCCACAAGCTAGCAGAGAGCAGATTTAGACTGGACATTAGGAAGAACTTCTTCACAGTTCGAGTGGCCAAGGTCTGGAACGGGCTCCCAAGGGAGGTGGTGCTCTCCCCTACCCTGGGGGTCTTCAAGAGGAGGTTAGACGAGTGTCTAGCTGGGGTCATTTAGACCCAGCACTCTTTCCTGCTTATGCAGGGGGTCGGACTTGATGATCTATTGAGGTCCCTTCCGACCCTAACATCTATGAATCTATGAGTTTGAATGTGCAGATGCTGTGCTCAATTCCTTCCTGTCTATAGACCCCAGATTGGTAATCAACCTGCTAAAACTCAGTGTACTTAATTCTGAAGAGTAAAAAAGGATGGGTCTTATGGTTAAGACACTGAGTTAGGAATCTGACTGTCAAATTCACTGTCCCACCCTGCCACAGAATGTTAGGCAAATCAGTTATTCTCTCTGGGACTCAGTTCAACCACACATAAAATGAAAAGAAATACCACTTGCCCACATCACAGAAATTATGGAAGGATAAATCCAATAAGGTCCGTGGAGTCCTCTGATATTGCAAGGTTGAAACACAAGTATCAAACCAGATGAAATGGATTATGTTAAATACTGCATAAATTAATCACAACCAAATAGCAAACCTGACATCTGACCTCACATTAAGAAATTATGAGAATTTCTAGGGGGAAAAAACCTCAAAAGAATCATGCAGAGTTGTTTACAAAATAGATCAAATTTTGAGCAGTATATGGATTGGAAAGGTCTACTCAATGCAATTATTTCCAAGTAACATTGCTGTACCACAGGAGGGAGGAGGTGGAAAATAAATCCCAGACCTCCAGCCTTCATCTTAATCCTTTTATTGCTCTGCCTTCTTTATTAAAAGATTTTTAAATGTGAAATATAGACCTCTTTTTGTCACAGAAAATGATTTCCACTTGCCAACATTTAGAAACAAGAGGATCCTGTGGAGTGATTGGAATGACTCCTGCAATAATCTTCCAATTAAGTAACTCAGAGATCTTTGACTAAAGGCCAAAGAAGCTGATTTTTTTTTTTTTTTTTTTTTTTTTTTTTTACAGTTATAAGTTTTGGAAGCTCCTTTATGTAAAGAGGAAAGCCCAGGCAAAAAAGAAAAATTCAAAGCACTCAAGAAAAAACATGCAAAAATTGGTGCGATTTTAGTGTCATTTTTGGAATGAACTAGTGCAGAGGTTTTCAACTTTTTTTGGTCAGGGTACTCCTGGTGGCTGGTCAACGATCAGGTAGGGGGTCCCCCAGCAGCCGGCTGATGCGCAAGGGGGAGGGGGGGTCCCACACGCAGCAGCAGGGAAGCCAGAAGTGCTGCCGGTGAAACTAAGTGCCACCGGCTTCTCCGTGCCACTGCTGCGTACCCTCTGGGACCTTACAAAGTACCCGCTGGGGTATGCATATCCCCGATTGAAAACCCCTGTAGAATGAGATGAAGAATCAATCAGATATCCCAAAAGCTTTAAACCCTCCCATGCTCAAATACACAAAAGTTTTTATGTGGAATGCCCAACACAATCACTTACTAGAGTTACATGTGCATATTAGGGGCAAATTGTTATTCTCTTGAAAACCTCTACACAAAAAAAATTTAAACCCCCCCCTCCAAAAAACCCCTGAGTCCTTAGTAAGTTGGGAGTTTTAGCTGGTACCTTCAAACAAAGTCAAATTCTGAGGGGTAAAGGCACCATCCTCAGCTCAAATCTTTATGGCCTTTTGTTTTGTAACTCTAACTACATACCAAATTTACTTCGGGATTTTATAATTATGCCAAAATTGTCCCTCTGGAGATTTCCGCACTGGAAAGATACAATTTCCCACCCCCTTCCTAATGGATTTATTTGCCATTTTGTCTGTCATGATGACCACTCCCTGTCTGGGTGTTGTGGCTTTAGCAGGCCCTGCAATTAACCTTCAAAGCCTCCAGCTTCCTTTTCACACCTTTGTACTCAGCACCAAACATCTGTCAAAGTACTTCACTATTCATCTTTCACAACATGCATTTCTCTGATGTTTTACACAGCTAAATTATGCGGAGACAGCATAACCCACTGTCTTATTTCCTTAACAGTTTGCAGGTCATTTTACCTGTGCTACTCCCTCTGGTAGCAGTTTTCTTTTAAGATACCACCCATCCGAGCCTTTATCTCGGAATTTAACAACTTTAGTTTATTTAACAGACTTTAGTCATGTTGCAGTTATATTGCAGTTGCATCAAGAAGGTTCCAATGCAAGGCTTGAGGTCTGGTTCATTAGCTGCTGTATAACTGCAGTCCTTGACCCAAGAGTTCATATAAAAGCTGCATTTACACATTTCCCCTTGTCTTCAATTTAATCTCCTTGGTGCAAGTACCATTTCTTTAGGTGTACACATCTACACACACCTATGGATACCGTGCCTTTCACAACTGGGCCTTGTTCCACTTTCCCATATACAAAATGAGAAACATAAGTCTTTGAAAAAATATACCAACTTTAATTTCAGTGTAGCTTTACCAAGTAGGCATAACTAATAAAAGCACTATCATTGCATCAGCTGTAATTGTAACTCAGCTTTAAAGACTGCGTGCGTTTTATCATTTAAGGCTAACACCAAGGCTAATCATTTCCCTAGGAGCATCCCCTAAGCAGCAATAGGAACTGCACCAATCTGGGCTAAATCCAATCAACTGAAGCTGCACAAATGGTAAATGACCAGAGTCTGGCTCCAACTTTGGTATCTAATAAAGACCAACAGAAGATCTCAGACATTTCAAAAGGGAAACTGTCCATAATTTTCCCCTTCAGATATTCACCCAGAGTGTGCTCATGTTGCAGATACAAACCCATGATATTCTCCAGTCCCAATGTGAAAGAGATGTGAGGAGGGACTCACCAGCTAATGCTTTTATTTCCAAGGCCCATTGTATCTCAGTCTAGTAACCTTACACTATTCAGCGTCATAGGTCAGACCCTCAGCTGGTGCAAACCTGCATAGTTCTACAGACTTCAATGGAGCTACATCAGTTTACATCAGCTAAGGTTCTGACAACATAGCGTTACCGCACATTTAAGCGAAAGGATGTGGCATCTCTCATTCCCTTCTCCTGCCAGACACGGTGGCATCAAGAAGCCATTTTAGTAACAGCCTTAATAGATCCCACACAGGATCTATGTTACTAGGAGGTGGAGAGTTACAATGTATCAGACATTCTGAGGTTGACCAGTCCATGCTCAGTGAAAGCTAAACCTGAGGACTTAGCTCTTGGGCTAGAGACAGATATTCAAAAAGCCAGGGCCTGAACTGATTCAACCTTTGCAGGTTAGTCTAACCTGCCCAGGCTGAACCAGTTTGTAACAGGATAAACATTCTCTCTGGACTGAGGACCTGCGAGCACATACCTCCAGTTGCTAAGGTCAGGAGCGGGGGATGCTAGAGCATGCCCTCACCTGCAGGGAAGCTATGCTGCGGGGCATGGCCAGTCTAGGCTGAGCTGGCCAGGGAGGGGTTTAATTCCCCCCACTCTATCCCACCAGCAGGGACCCAAGCTGGGTCTGCCAGGCGATCCCGTATCGCTGCAGCAGCAGGTCAGGGGGGCAGGAAGGACAGGAGGACAGTTAGTCTCCCCTCTACCCCCACTGGTACCTGGGTCTGCGTGCTGTCGCTACCGCGCTCACTCCCTGTGACAAAATAAGCCCCTGCTGTCCCCTCCACCAAATGCTAGAGGGAGGAGGAATAACCCCCATTCCTGCCCTTCTCCCCAGGACCCTGGCTGGCCATGCCCCTGCCCCTTGTTGGGGGCAGCAGCCCCTGTCATGATGCGGGGGAGTGCGAGCCTCTTCCCAGCAGGAGCACTGTGGCGCAGGGCAGGGAGAGCTGCAGCAGGCTGCGTGCAGCAGCACTGACGTCCGGAGCAGACCAGAGCCCTGCAAGCCCCCTGCAGCACTGCCGCAGCTCTGCCAGCCCCACAGTGCATCCCCCGCCAGGAAGAGGCTCACATTTGGGGAAATGAGGACAGGGGCTGCTTCCCATTACAATAGCTCCCCCCTCATTACTCCAGCGGCCAGGCAGGGGCAGAACCAGACACCAGCTGCAGAGCCCCCTGGGGGGGGGGGGGGGAGCAGGGGCAGGAAGCAGGGTTATTCCCCACTCCATCCCCAGGGCAACACAGCCGGGTCTGCCCAGCCCAGCAGCAGCTGCCGCTCAGTCTGCACTCGGGGCAGCATCTGGCAGAATAACCCCCTCCTGCCAGCTGCGCACATGCACCTGGCATTTATCAATGACATCATCAGCCACATCAGCCAAGAAAAGCCGATTGCCAATAATGTCAATTTTCCTTTTATTGGTACAGATACAATATGGATTGATATATCGGTGCACCTCTACTTTTTACTGCAAGACCTCTGAGAGACGGATTTTCTCTTCTTTATCATTTATGAAGCTATGCACACTAATGACACAGTATTGAAATTCTTTCTTAAGAAAGAATTCTACTTTCTTTCAGAACTGGTAGGTTTAAGTAATCTCTCCCTAAATGATGCATTTCCCTAAAGCACTTGACAAGTCTACCTCTAACAGTATGCCCTTCTAAACAAGCACTGCAAGAAAACTATTACTTTTTCCTGTTTATACCATCAAAATATATATTTAAATATATTAAGCACCTTATTTTTCACCTCCTAAAAAATACCCACAGTTGACCACGGTATTTTTTTTAATTTCTCCTAATAATTACATGTTATCCAAAATACAGGTCCTAATTCTCTGAATGTTTAAACTTCAGCACAACTTTACTTACCTAAGGAGCACAACTGTGAGAACTGGTCTGAGGCACTACCATAAACCAGTGTTTCCAAAACTTTTGATAGTTGAAACACAATTATATATAAACCTTTTTGGGTATAAGAATGAAGTGTGCCACCAATTTGAATCCAAAACATAAGTAGGGTGCTGTGAAATTCAGAAAAGTTATGGGGAATGGGATATTGGGAAAGGAAGGGGGGGTGTTCAAGCCATATAAACATATTCCATTCCCCTACCTAACAAAATCATACCAGTGATGAAATGTACAGTCCAAAAAAACTGCCTAACTTTTCTGAACTTCACAGCACCCCAGCTGAAAATCACTGAGATGGATCTAAATTAAGAAAAGATATGGAACGGGGCCTTGAGGCTAAAAGAACTGAGAATCACTGATCCAGCTGGTGCCACTTAAGGGTGGTGGGGGCAGGACCTCACCTTCCCATGGCCTACTCTTTTCAGTGAATGACCCCTACTAACCCCTGGTCCTTACCTAAAAGGGCAAGGGCAGTCCCTGCTGCTGAAAATGTTCCTGCAGGGTCTCAGAAGCCAGCAACCTCCCCTGCGGCCCATCCTCCCGGCCCTAAGACAGGAGAAGAGTATTTACCTCGTCATCAAATAAAGGGATCTTGTGGCATACTTTCCTGGCCCTCCAGCACACCCCTTGGGAATCACTGAACTCTACAGACATAGGGCACTTAATTAGCTGACTTCCCAGCATTAACATCTATTTCAATAAGAGAGAAAAGGGGTATCAAGGGCACATGGTACTGGGCCCAAAGCTTTTACATATATTATATTAAAGGGCTTGTGTGCATGCACGCACACACACACCACCATCACAAAGAGGTCCCAAAAATCATGATATCCCCTTCCATTCCTCCCTCCCCCACAAAAAAATCAACCATTAGTGTTCTTTTTCTTCACTTTTGGTTTTTGAACCTTTATAGTGCATTCAGGTGAAAGGTTCTTCTCTGCAACAAGGGCTGGAAACAGCTCTTTTTTAAAGACAAAAAAAAATAAATCACTCTAAATATCATGATTTATGGTTTGAAAAAAAATTTTAAAAGCACATGGGCTTGCAATACTTACTGACTGTTCCTCCTTTGATGAAATACTACAAAGCTGGCACTCCCCGCAAAAATGCTATATCACCAATATACTATCCAGACGCTACAAAACATTAGAACTAATTTGTTTGAACAGAGAAAATACACAAAGGATATTGGCCCCACCAGCTTTGTTTTTATTGCTTTGATGCTGTGTTGACTGTGTTCACTACTGTATTCTGTCCCAGAGTCTTTCAGCAAAGCTGTCTTTTTGTTTTTTAATGGTGCAGTTTCTATTGCTTATGTTCACAGAGTTAGGCCATGAACCAGTCCCTGCTATATACTACATTACACATCCATTTCATTTTTTCCCCTATAGTTGTCTATTAAAGGTAGGGGCCAAAAACGGATCCTTGCCACTGGGCCTCGGAAAGGTGACCTCCCATGCCCTGCAGCCCCTCCTGCAGATACCTCTTACAACAGCAATGGGCTAATTTTACTTTTAAACATCACATGACTTGAGGAAAATGTGATCTCTACCCTGAAAAAAATAAGGATGGTTGTTTTCATGATTAAAGTATTCTACAATCTCAGATCTGGGTTGTTCCAGGATCTGCCAGACTCCCCACCTGAACTCAGGCAAGTTACTTAACCTTTCTGTCCCTGAGAATAGCCATCGCTTATGCCTATCATTCTCATACTTCCTTTGTGGCATACCTTTCTCCAACTTATCTGATTTATAGTCTCTAGATTGTAAGCACTTAAGGCAGAGACCGTGCTCCTAGGTATATGTACAACTTATAATATAACTAGGTCTGATCCCAGCAGGAGAATTTGGGCATTGCCACAAAATAAATTGGAAAACAACAGTAGTAATTTTTTAGGTGCTCAGTTCTAGAAGTGATAAATGCTGAAGGAAAGCATTTTAAAAGGAAATAAAAGGTTCAAGCTTAACATATACATATAAGAGGATATTAGCTTGTTTCCTTTATTATTCTGTTTTTGTGCTCTCAACAAATCCTAGGTAGGGAAAAAAAAGGCATTTTGAAAAGTTAAGAAATACACAGTGGCAGCAAAACCAGCAACAATGAGACAGTACATCAGAAAGTCAAAAGGGTTTTTCAAATGACAAAAAGGCTAATAGATATGCAGGGGCTAGTGATTACACAAACACAAACATGTCGGATTCAGATCTGTAATATGGGTAGTGTCTGTTTTCGCCTGGATTACAACTACTGTATTTACTCAAATAGATGACCCTGATTATAAGACGGCTTCCCAATAATTAGATTCTATATATGGAAAATGTATTTTCCAGGTATACAATGCAATTATTGAAGATTTGCCTTGAATTTGCCCCCCACTCCACTCCCCCACTGCTACAGCCAGGAAAATAAATTTGAGCGGGGGGGGGGGGGGGGGGGGGGTCAGGTAGCTCCTTTGCTCTCTGTTTCCCCTCTCCTTACTGTCAGACCCCTGATCTCCCTGAGCACATGAAAGCGAGAAGCAAATCTGAAAACGATGACCTTGAAATAAACCTACTTATAACAATTTGCAAATAGTACCCATAGGTTTTGTTCATCCAGAATTAATGCATTTTACCTTTTATGAAACCGCTGCAAGATTTAGCACAGATCCTCCAAGAACACACATTTGAGCAGCACTTCGGCACCTACTTATATGTTTGTGGGGTTCTTTGTTTGGTTTTTTTTAAAGAAATGTTTTCATGTCCCAAGTCAAATTAGCCAGATCAAGTGCAAATCCATTTGAATCATCCAAGAACCATATGTGGCCCTGCTACCAGCAAGCATCCTCCACCCCACCCTGGGGCTTCAGATACTTCCAAATCCTTTGTCAGGCATCCTATGTGCAGGCCCAAACCTGAAGACTTGGGGTTCAGATACCCCAGAGTTTCACTTGTTCCTGAAGCCGTACAGCTGAGGACAAGCTGGGGAGGAGTCTTCCATTTCCATAAAGCCAGCATGTAGCCAAGATTCTCCCACTGGAAGCTGGCCACTGGGAAGCTAACTATGAGGCTCTCATAGGAAGTCCTGTCCGCAAGCAGACAAGGGTGGCAACTCTCCACTACACATTGCCATTTTAATTGCATTACTTCAGTCAGGGTACTTCCCCTGCTACCATCATGGTCATGGTATTTCCCCTGACAGGCACCTCCTTATATGTAGTGTAAACTATGCATTATATTAGTCCAAGGCCAAAGTGTTTGTTGGGCTGGCCCTGACCAGAGTCAACAGCATTTCAAGCTATGGTGACCCCACAGCTCAGCACTGCTCAGTATGTGTGTGTATACTCTAGATACCACTTCCCACCGCAAGGATTCATGTGCTAATTAGCCCCCTACTCATGACTGAAACTGGGTGTTCTTGTCATGAGTCCTGAAATGCTCCAAAAATGTATATGAAGATGAGGCACAGAGCAACCTTGTCTGGCTTCACCTCATGGAGGGCAGGGCCACAATAATCATGTGTGCCAGGCTGAGAGAGGGAGTGAAAGAAGGATCCTAGTTGAACTCTTTAAGGCCCCATTTGATGACGTTTTCCAGACATTTAAGGCTGGTGACGAAACAGGAATAATTGGAAATGGGACAGAAAGGCACAGCTCAGCTGTGGGAGTGAAGAGAAAGTCTAAATGTATGCAGTGTTGTGGCTCACCATGACTTCAAAAAGAGTCAGCGCTGAAGGGGACTGAGCTTCGTGGACCCTACCATGCGTCTTATTCATGTGGACTGTATTAGCCTAGCTTTGTGTTAAGTTCTCATTAGTATCTCAAATGTAGCATTTTTGGTACCAAGGGGAGGGTGTCAGGGCTGTTTCTGGCCCTCTTGGTGCTAGCCTGGTATTATAGTATTTCCAGGTCCAAGGTGGAGGGAATACTCACCTGGTTTTTTTTGTTGCTTTTTGGGGGGGCAAGGGGGGTTGTTTATTTGTTTGTTTTTGAAAGGCAACACACATGCACACACTGCTTTCAGGATTCCCCCTAGCTGCTCCTTGGCCTTTTGGCTAGGAGCAAGCAAGACTAGGGGGCATCTAAACTCCAGGACTTCCTCCAGACTTGGGGCTTGCACATAGGGCAAACATGCTGATGGGAATCTTTTTTTAGGTGGCATCCTATGTGGGCTCTGTGTTTTAGTAAGTCGTGCTCAGCGTTGGCTGCATTTAAATCAACTTTATAGTTGGTTTCCATTGCTAAGCACATGCTGCTTTTGGCAGCAGCTTAATGACAGACAATGTATTTAGTAAAAATTCCTTGTATGTAATTATAAAAGACGGGGGGGCGGGGCTTTTTTCCCTTTGCCAATTGGGGGGAAGGAACTCATCTTGTACTTGAGTAAATATGGTAATAGAGAACTACCACTAGCTGTGCCAGGTAAGAGAGACAAGATTTTCTTACCGTTCAAAACACAGTAATTTTTAAATAAAATTACCTTTGGCATGTTGTACACACCATTTACAATGAAAGTCATCAGATGCTTGGCAAATGTCTACAGAATATCCATTTTATTCATTGCATAAATTTGAAATTACTTGGCTAATAATTCCCTGATGAAAAAATTCAGGAGTTATGCTTGAAGTTTTAATACATTTTGCTCCTTGTAAGAGTTTGGATAAACTACAGCACTGTATGTATGAAAAAAAAAGGACCATAACATCATCTCCATTTCTGATACCACCCCTTTGCACTTGCATCACACTTTCACATACTTTATAAAATGCTTTACAACAGTGTCCAAGTGATATAATTCTAGAGAGGTAGTAGCCGAGTTTGAGAAAACAAGGCAAAGATTTTCATGCATGATCTTCAAGTACGGACATCTGTTTTGGGGATGCTAGTCATAAAAAACCAGTGCCTGACTCTAAGGTACTGAGCATGTCCCCACTCCAACTCATTTTGCATGGAAAATGCACGAGATCTAATGGCCTCAGGGTCTTGGCACTACAACAGAGGCCTCCTAAACTACACATTGCCTTTGAGAATTTAACTCTAAATAACTTGCTACAGGTCTAACAGCAAACTAGCAATGAAGTTTAGACTAGTTACCTCATTTTACATAGTTTGCTCCAAGCTAATGAGTATTACTCACATGCACACAATAATGAAGACCCCAGGTCTCCTGATTTTGTGTCCTGTGCTCAGTTCATTAGCATATATGTAGCCCTGGCAGTATGGAGCATTTCTAGAGGATACAGGAAAGATGAAATAAGAATAAGAGTAAAGGAAAGGGGAACTATACAGTAAATGAAGGAAAAAGAGAAAGAAAAAAAGAAACAATTCTGTAATCTCTCTCAGAAGGCAGGGCAGGTTGGTACCCTTTTAGACCAATTTGCTTAGAGAATCATGAGCTTTTGTAGGCTACAGCCTACTCTATCAGGTGGTTATGAATGGCATCTAACAAAATAGTCAGTAGCTTACAAAATCTCATGCCTCTCTGAACCAGTCTATAAGGTGCCACCCTGTCCTGCCTTCTGCCTAATTTCAAACTAACATGGCTAACTACCTCTCCTCTCCACTCACTAATCTCTCAGGTTATAGTACAGGTTACAGCATGACTGTAGAAAAGTATCTTTAGGGGTGTGTGAAATAGGCTGTATTTGATTCAGATTCGGCTCATATCAGGGGCAGTGATTCGATTAGTTGATTTGGCTCACTGTCCCGATTAAATTCAGCCAAATCCGAATCTGAAGATTCGATGCCAATTCACAGAATCAGCGATTCAGCCACAGACAGAGCTTTAAATGTTTTTTCTATATACCTCAAGATACCAGGCATGGCTTGCGAATGCTGAGATGCTGGGACAGATGGAGCGTCCCACAGGAGTGCAGGGGGCCCCCTGCATGCTCGGTGATGAACCCCCTCCACACACACACCCCCGGCTCAGTGATCAGCCATGGGGGGACCCCAGGTGCACCCCCCCAGACCCAGGAGGCACCAGTTGCCAAGCTGGGGGGGCGGGGGAGGGTCCTCCACACACTCCCCAGCAGAGCCGGGAGTGGACCAGACATGCTTCTGGTCCACTTCCAAGTCCGCTGCCGAGCACACTGGGGACTAACCCCCACCCCCCGGTGGGATGCTCCATCCACCCCACCATCTCAGTGTTCACAAGCCTCCTGGTATCTTGAGGTATGTAGAAAAAACATTTTTAAAGCTTTGTCTGTCCGAATCATTGAATCTCTCCAAATCAATTTGGAGGGTTCCAATTAGATTCAGAGAGATTAAAGGGTTTTCTGACTCTATTCGGATTCAGAGATTCGGCTGCTGAATCAGGCAAAGTCTCCATTGAATTGAATCAGCGACCAAAGCTTTGCATAGCCCCAATTTCTTTTATCAATATTATTCATAGAGAAACACCGCAGGATAACAAACTTAATTCAGGTTCTTAGATTAATCTCTTTGCTGACTTTCACTTATGACAAGTTGGAGTTTACCATATATAATTAGTGCATTATTGCTGAATTTCACAATCTCTGCAACAAAAAGGTATCAGCTCAGGATGGCCTCTCAATTCCTAAATCCAATTTTTGCCTCCTCCACATGCTCGTAGTAGCTAGCATACAGTCAGTGAGCCTTCAGTGTAACTAAACATGAGTGAAATTTGTCTTGTAACTATTTGATATCCCCAGCCTGACCATTTTAAAATGTCCCGTTGTTCCCAGCATGTCCCAGCCCAACTTTTGCCTTGGAAATCAGTAAAGCACATATCAATGTGAAGCAGAAAATACTTCTGCTTGGGCACCCCATCCTTTCACACATTCATTTCTTAATGGAATTACACTGCAGGGTGTGAAACTCCCAGGTGTCTTTTGTCTCATATGAAATGTGTAAGTGCCTGGAGCAAATTCTTAATATACCTTTCACCTGCCCACAAATTAACACAAATGATTAATCTAACCTAGACAATTCTCATCTGGGAAGTGCATACAAGGAGCTCCTTCCTCCTCCCCTTCCCTCTCCCCACTTTCTTTCCCCCCCAAGCTTCAGCTTAAATTAGAGCTATTCAGTTACATTGCCAGAGAGAGTTGTTTGCAGCCCATCTGTGAAAGTTATGAAATGTGATTTTTCAAAGCTTACTGGAATCAGTTATAGAATATGAGATGCGAGGGGGTCTGAAACAACTGCTACAAGAATATTTTAGCACTTCCTACAGCAGTTATGCAACAGGGCAATATGAAGGAACAGGATTTGTACGTACAATTCTGTGCATCCTGCTAAAATAAAAACAAGGTGGGCAGAGTTTATTATTCAAAAAGCCAGCTGGTGCTCATTATATTTTAAAAATATGGAGCTCAAGATCTACATTTTCCCCTTTTTTCCCCTTCTCCAGGTCTCCAATCATCACTCTGCCTCACCCCACCAGTAGCCCAACCCATCAATCTGAAGCTACCAGTTAGTATCCCCATGCCTCCATGTGCAACCTAAACAGGCCTTTATCTCCATATCATCACTGCTGACTTTCTGGCATTACTTCATACTACCAGGGTGAGACGTGGTATGTGAAGAGGATATCTATATATGCTCAGAACATCCGTTTTAAATGACAGTGGGTGAACGTTATTCTGTGAACCCACTAGAATAGTTGGGAGAGTAGCACAGCCAATGCTCTAGATCAGCGGTGCCCAAACTATTACAGTGGTGCCCAAACTATTAGAGATTGTGCACCACCAATTTAAAATGATTCAACCTTAAGTACCACCAGCAAATTTTTGTCATATAAAGTAATTATAAGAAATCTGTTAATGCGTACCACAGATAGGTTGTCGGCATACCACTCGTGGTACCTGTACCACAGATTGGGAATTGCTGCTCTAGATTCTACACACTCTTCTACCCCAGACATGTATCCGAATTCCAGCCTATGCAGAGATCTCTTCAGCACTAGCTCTCTGGCATCACTTTGCACAATGCCGTCAGCCTAGTAAGCAAATGATTCTTGCCAAGAAATGCCTGAACAGTACCGTTGGTACTCTGTGTACTGATACCAAAGTACAAAAATCTGTTACATACAGACAATTTTAAAAAGAAGGTTGATTCAGCACTTCAGAAAGTGCTCCATTAATCTGCACAAGAGATTTCCTTGTGTAAATTCATGGAACTGAGCCTACGAGTTCCACATGGTTTGGAAAGAAAAATAAAGTTGCAGAGTAACTTTTCAGCTAAAAATAGCCCTCTACTGTGCTACTACAAAAACACTCTATAGATACAGAAGTTGACATACTGACTCAGACTCAGGGCCCTGGCAGACGATACACTTAAGACGCAATTAGCCTGTTGATTGATCTTAAATAGTAACCTGGCCACACATTCAAGACAACTAACGGTGCAATAAAATATGAAGCCAGCCACAAAAATAGTCCATGAAATGTAATAATTTCACGGCTGGTTTCCATAGCCCCTTAAATTGAATATGTGGCAGACTCTCTACTGCACACCCTGATGCTGTCTGCGTGGCGTGGCATGGCTTGGTTGACAGCTTCATACCAGAGTGTCCAAGGGTTCCTATGTGGTCCCAGGGCTGATACAGACAATAAGCTGATTGGTCATTTCAGCCCTGGGATCCCTCCCAAGTCTGCATCCAGCTCCTGGGGCTGAAACCAACAGTAAGCTGACTGTTGGCCTGGCTAGAGGCTGGGACAGAGGGGAGGAACCCAGCAGGCTTCCCCCACCAGGGACTTGAACTCTATGCCAGCTCTGACCAGGCTGCCTGGCACAGGGGAGCAGAGGCTCCCAGCAGGGACTTTAAACCCCATGACAGCTCTGGCCGAGATGCTTGGCATGGAAGAACCCACGCACTGGCCGGCAGTAATGGTGCTACTAGAATCTGATCTCCAATTCCATGCACACGTGCCACAGTAGGAGATGTAATTTTGGGGATCAGATCCCACTGCATCATTAAACAATCTTGTGCTAGGGGCCTCAATGACAATACTTCCACACATGGGCTTCTACACAGGTAAGCGAATTCTGTTTAAACATTTCCATCTGGAACAGCTTCTACACTAGCTGGCCATTACTCACATGTTAGATGCAAGTAATCCATACCCCAGGTAGATTTAGAGGCACATACTGCTCTATTTTCACAGCTTGGCTTCTGACTCTACCTCTCCTGTCAGCAATAGTTTTGCTTTCCTAAAATTTCCCAGGCTACTACTACCAATACAGCTCTCCCAGTGGAGCTATGATAAGAGCATGAATGTGTACAAGACAACTTAATCATCAACTCACACAAACTCATTCTTACTAGGTTTAGGCAGCACAGCAGTTAGAATATCGATCATTTCCTGGACAGTAGGCACCCAGGTTACACTCCCACATCATTATCAGCAATGGCAGGAATCCCTGAGAGGAAGGGCAAGGTGGTATAGACATGCCTCAACCATACTGGCAGCACAAACGGTGTTAAAAATGTTAACAGAGGACTGTGGGTAAGGATTCAACAAAACTAGAGCCTTCAAAGGCTAATGATAGCATGATAATTCATCATCCCTGGATGAGCAAAAAAAAAAAAAAAAACCACAAAATGCAGACACATCACACAACTGCAGAATGCACATGGTGTTGTAACACAGGTTAGAGCTTGGATTGCAACTTGCTTTTCAAAACCTTTTGATTTTAAAGCTCCTTCAGTACGTTATCCATAATTTTCAGGTTAAAACACAAGAGAGAATTCCAGGGGCTAACAGTTTCTCTAATTCACACACACACACACACACACACACACACACACACACACACACACACACACACACACACACACACACACACACACACACACACACAGAGTAAAATCTTATTGAAAGCATTTCCAAAAGTTCCTAAAAACAGTTACATAAAATGTATAAAGATGACATCAGTTTGATACTAGGTTTTCTACAAGTCTTTCAAGCCACCTACAATATACATTTTCACTACATTTGCAAGGAATCCTTTATGGAAGTTTTGTACACAAAAATAAAACAACTTCCTCCTGGAAGGAAAAATACAGTTCTGTTATATATTATGAATACTCCCTCTTCCTAAAGTCTTTTGACACCATCCCACAGAGAAACAAAACAAGCAGCAGAGAACAAGCCTGCTGAGCAAGACGAGAAAGATTTTCATGTTTGTTTATGATTCAATTAGGATTTAGTCAAAGCTAGGTATTTACAAGAAAGAGAGGAACCACATTTTGGCTCTAGAAACCTCCAAGTTTTATGTGAGATTTCCTATGTAATGTGATTAAAACAAGCATTTATGCGTTAACTGTAAGTTTTCCTTTCCCCTCTGTTTTTGAACTCTCTGCAGCACAGCTATGTTCAACCCATTTTCAGGGCTCTGTATTTTGATCTTAACAATCTCATGCTAGGATATTAATATAAATAATGGATTCCTCTCATCTACCAATGAATTACTGTTCCATAAAACTTACTGAAACATGCCACACAGTATTATTTTGTTATACTGCAAGACTGAGGGAGGCATTTCAACAGTGACAAAATGATTAAGAGTCGCACCTCTTGTTGTGAAAGGTTTTCCTGCTTCACTTGTCTGCAATTAAAATTAACTTTTAAACTTTTACTCATTTTGTCAAAAAATGAAATGATTGTAGAACTGGTATTTCATTCTGAGTGCCTGGTCTACCTGGGACCTCTTTTCTTGCACCATTAATTCTCAGATGATAGCAAAGGACCAACATGGACTAACAAACCAGAGCCACAATTAAAGGGCACCAAGAAATGGACCTCTTGCTGCTACGTGCAAAGCTCTCTCAACAAATGGGGATATGCAATGCCTCTGAGAAGGAAGACTGATTGGCCTAGGCCTGCCATCCTAAAAGCCAACGGCAAAACTCCCACTGATCTCAGCGCTGCATGATCAAGTCCTATCTGCCTGACCCTACCTCACTGAAGCTGACGAGGACTTTGTTGTTGGATTTCAATGGGCAAAGGGTTACGCCAACAAATTCATGAAGAGCCCATCTTTTATCAAGGGCGATTGCAGATTTTGAGAATGAAAGTTGGAAAAACACTGGTCTGCCAGCTTAAAAAAAAAAAACCCAAAAAAACCCAAAAAACCTCCACCACCAACAAAAACATATGTGCAGGCTTTGAAGAATACATTTAGTCATTTTGACTAAGCAAGCCATGCTTTTGCTCTGGATTTCTTAGCTTGATTTACCATGATTAGCATAGCAATTTTCTGCACATTTTCATACAGTACTGATCCATTTGAACTCAAAATGGACTGAATAAAAGCCAGCCCACGCCCCCACAGTTCAAAAATGCTAATCAAGTCTAAAAGTTTAAAATCAATCCCGGAATATGAAAATAATGTCAACTAAATTAATAGCTACCTTGACAATGAGCTTCTGGCATATTCAATGAAATGCCAAAAATGACACTTTTCAAACATTTAGAGTAATTTAATTCCAACAGAAAATGTATGCTTTATGCTTTCTCCATTCTAGGAAAATTGCCCATTAATGGCAAACTGCATCAGCAACAATGAACCTGAACCAATTCCGAACCCAGTTTATCTTCAAGATTGCCCATGCCTATCAGCAGTTTAGAAACACTGATTAATGCTTCTCATCATTGTGGTGCTGGTCTGGACTGGCTCTGGTCTGAAGTGGACCTATAAGGCTTTTCCATGGTGATTCAGTTGTTTCCACTGCTGACCACTCACTGTCAGCAACAGGTTACTTCTTAATGCAAACAAAAGTTTTGAGAGAGTCTTTGATACGAGGGGCAATTAGCTGTGTTAGTCTAAAGTTAAGCAGAAGACAAAATAACATAGTACCTTATAGACTAACTCATTCAGAGAAGCATGAGCTTTCCATCAAATGCAGAAGTAGGCTACAGTCTACAAAACCTCGTGCATATCTGAATGAGTTAGCGCAGCAGTGCTCAATCCCTGTCCCACAGGTGAAATCTAGCCTGCAGGGCTCTATTATCCAGCCTGTGGGGCCCCCCACAGGTCTAGAAATGTGGCAGCAGGCATTTCTGAGACTTCTAAAACCATGTTAATTAACTCTGCCACTGTTCCCTCACTGCCAAATTTCCAGAACCATGGGGAGTCCTGTAGGCCAGATGACACAGGCCTGCATGCTAGATCTTGCTGTCTGTAGGGTCATTTTGTGGCTGGAATCAACTGGTGTGCTGCAGCACACCCACAGACTAACCCTACCATACTGAGTACAGCCTGCGCTCTGACTCCACTCACAGGATCCAGCCCACAGACTGGCCCCCATGTTACTCCTCCAGAACATGGGGCACGAAGGTTGAGCACCACTGTCTATAATGTGTCACACTCCCCTGCTTTCTGACTTATCTTTGATATACTTGCTAATTACTATTTTTAACCATTTGCTATTACTCAGATGCCCAGGATTCTGGACTCATGCTTTTGCCCTCCAAAAACTAAAACAAAGCAATTTAAGTTGGTGGTACCTGAAATATGAAATAACTCAGTAAGCAACCAGAGAAATGCCGCCCCCCCCCCCCCCCCGCCAAAAAAAGCTTCTCAACATGGAAAAGCTTTAAGCCTTTACTCTGCAAAGTTATAAAAGTTTATGCAAATAAGACCACATTTTTCCCTTATTTAAAAGTATTGTGGCATTGCCCTTCAAATGTTCAGGCTTTTACTATGTTGCAGAAATATCTAACAGGGTTTCATTCAAGTTGAAGCCTTTCACAAACCTCATTTTAAACAATTAAAGAGCATGGCAACCTATAATTACTGAAAATAAAGCCAGGCAGCTGGGAAAAGGATGCATCTTTAATAAGTAACATGATACTACATTTTCTCTCTTAGGGAATTTAGCTATTAAATGCCTAGGATTTAGTAAATCAATTTGGTTTTTAAGCGTCTTTAACAAAAGACATGCTTTTGCTGCTACTGCCTTGGAGGGCGGACACAAATCGTTTGAAAATGAAAAGGAAGCACTTAAAAGTTTTATCATATCTATTGCAAAACCTCCTGCATCTATGTCAGTAGAAAGACGGAGGTCTTAAGGAAGGTATTATATTGTTTCCAGTGCACATGACATTTTAGAGAACAATGCAACAACTTGCAAACACAGTTTTAAGTCTGAAGGCTACTGTTGTCAGTTCTATCTGCCTGCAGAAAAATTAAAGCAAGAACTAAATCTACCCTTTAAAAAGAGTAACTTACCTTTCACTAATAGCATTTTCTCCTGTTGTCTTTCACAAGCTTTACCAGCCAGTAACAGAAATGAGGAAGTGTCAGCCGTTTCATTCTACTTCTGGCTCAAGGAGTGGGTGTAACTTGTTAAGTTTCATGCTAAGATGAGATGGGTCATTTGGGTGTGCTGGAAGGTTTGCTTTCTTAACAACCCCCCCACCACCACTTTTCTTCAATGCTCCTTTTGGTAATCTTCACACAAACAAGAACTCTGGCTGGTGGGAACAGCTGTTGTTCAAGGTCTCAAGCCCCTGGCTTCTCAGATCTAAATTACTGACACCTCTCCAGGGTGCCTCAGATTCACAAGTTTGAACAATGTGAGAGTACCCAGTAATTAAAATATTGAATCTACTGTTACCTATAACAGACTTCCACCGTGACTTATTGGCATCTAAAGTGGCAGTTTGACTATATCGTCATATTATTTCTATTTCACTGTATATTGAGAGAGTTTGATAATGGATCAGATGCATCCATGGTGTCAAGCCACTTGCTGTTTCATTAAGGGCAATTTGACTCTCTCTCCACCTATATATTGCTAAATTTATTTTTAAAATTTCTGACCTACTCTGCATATCTTACAAATGCTGATAGAGAATGAAAATTGACAAGTAAATAGTCCTTTTCATCCTGAAAGATGAGGAAGTAATACACAGTAAGACCCAGATTCTGCAAATATATATGTACAGCAATAATTACAAGCCTATTCCTAAGTGTAAAGTTGTCTATGTATATAAGTGCTTGAAGGATCAGGACCTTAAATTGATTTAATATGTCATAGTTGAGGATTTTTCCACACATCACTAACATGCAGCCATTTCTGGGGGAAATGGAACTAACATGTAAAACTATAAAGCAACATTACACAATTGTTACATTCTGCCTTCATACCGCTTATCCATCTGAAACATTAGGGAAGTCAAATAAGCAAAGTGTAATTAAAAAAAAAAAAAACTAAAAAAAAACCTGGATGCAATGTCCTCTAAAATCTGATTTTTTTTTTTTTTTTAACTATTACTGTTGCTAAGAAATGTAAAAACAAAAACCTAGAGCAGCTGCTGTTTATCCACCAGCCTGCAGTGTTTTGATTCTACATCCATCCATATAGGAGAGCAAAAATTAGGGAACAAACTGTAATCCCAGAACCAAAACAGATATCAGGGCTAATATTATGACAGACCAAGAAGTACAGAATTAGTTAATGGATTAATATTTATGCTTTTTTACACTATTGTGTGCCATTTAATCCGTCTTCCATATAGATGTTTTATACTTTGATTTGAATCGGGCACAATAACATCTTGGATGCCTTTTGTACACAAATATGTGGATCAAATTTTTCAATACTGCATATGCACAATGCAGTATATAAAGTGTGCACCTGTCCTTTTTAAATAAAAAATGGACATAAAAATTAGGTCATCACAGATATACATGGCCAGTTTTCAGACCATAAATGCTTGGGCATGCCTGTGATGTGCACATGCATGTAACCTTAAGCTATGATATTTTAAATACCAGATTCTTCTTCAATTGTGTCTTGCCACTTTGAGATGTTACCTGCCACCCTTCCTGGTTAGGTACTGAATTCTCCCAGGAAGAACGGGTCAATAAATCACAGCCAAATACTTCACATCCACTTATAGGAAAACGGAATCAAACAGCAAACCTAAATCCCAATATTAAGCTTAACTGCGAGACAGAAAATGAGCACGGCTGACAGAAAATTAATGGATCAGTTTGAAGAGACAAACTAGGGAAAGACAGGGAGGCAGGGGCTGGCTGGATTGACTGACTCCTGTAAAATTTTTAAATTACTGTAACTAACACACACAGAGCAAATGAGCAGGTTTAGCAAGTTGAGAGTGATTCAGATAAAAGAGACTGTATCTACCTGTCCTCAGACTCACTAGAGCACAGCAACCACTCACAGCCTCCTAGAACTAGGGGAGGCATAAGTATCTGCTTATGCTAGTAGCCCCGAATGCACCAGCACACCCAATGCTCAGATTTCATATACTCTTTAGCATCTTATTCATTAGTGTCAAAGTGGTTTCACCAAATTGAGGCAAATAATATTTTACACATACCTAAAGCAATTACATATTCAAAGGAAAGACCTTTTTACTGACTAGGAGGGCTTGAAAGTGATTGTTTAACCTTTTTCTTAAGTGGTTTTCAAAGTTAAAAGGATTAAACAAGACACACCTTTTGGCTTCAAGCACTCCATTAATTTGCATTCTGTCACACCAGCTTGTGACACCTTAGCCTACTGGCTTGCCAGTAGGCAAAATAATTAAATCTTGGCTTTCCCAGGATTTCTACAAAAACACTAACAATCTGCTTCCCCAGTAAGAGGCTCTTCCAGCACACCCAAAGGGAGCTTCAGAAGACAAAAAACAATATAAGTCATATGTCAAATTGACCTTTAGTTAATTTTAAATTAGAGAAAAGAAAAAGAAGAAAAAGAAAAAGCAGTGATTTAACCTTTCAGCAGTAGTTTACAGTATTAGAGCAAAAGAAGCAAATAATAAAAAAAAAAAAGTCAGGTTTTTGTTCTGGGGAGGCTTGGAAGAATTACAGACTCCATCTTACAATCAAAGTATGTTTTATGATGACTTTTCAGGGCTTACTCTTATTTTTTATTCACAAAGTCTTTTTCCATGGTCCTATCTTACCCCCAAAGCTGCAGCTGCCCTTTTTCTTCCCTGAGACTGTATAGAGAAAGATGAAGATATGTCTTTAATTAAGTCTAGCCATAGTGGGTGATTCATAGGGTTGACAAGTGAACTTCTGAGCATGTTCCAGAGAATAAGTGACACATACCAGCTGAGGAGTGCTCTCAGGATCTGACTGACAACACCCTTGCAGAAAGCCCTCCCAGGCAAAACTGTGGCTTGTCAGCTCATGTTCACATGTTTTTAGAGAACAGGTATTTCCAGGCTCTGTATTATACTGTACTGTCATTCAGCTCAGTTGATGCACTTGGATACAAACCTTGATGATGGTTTGTTAGAAGACACATGAGCAAACATATAAAACTTTTACTATATTTTCTGCTCCGTGGGTGCTGAGATTCAGGTCAGATACACCATGTTTTACAATTTGGGGTATGTTCCTTTGTATAGCAGCGAATTTTCCTGGTGTTTGGAGAAAAGAGGATACTGTACTTGAAGTACTGGGCTGGGACTGAGACAATCTGCGTTCAGTTCCCAATTCTGCCATAGGCTTTATATGGGGCTTTGGATACATCACCAATGGCCAGGATTTTCAAAAACAGCCCAGCACCTGGAGGCTCATATTGAGGAGATTTAGAAACTGCTTGCAGTTAAAGCTCCGTTGAACATCTGACCCTTCCTCTCACTGTGGTTTAGTATACCCTGTGTAAAACGTGCGCAATAATATAAAGTGCCGTGTCCATTTCAATTTCTTTGGCTTGGAAATGTTTCTTGTGATAGATTTGTCCAACACATGCCACAATGGGACTCCAGCCTCAAGGTGCTGCTATAATGCAAATACCATATTTACTTGATTCCCCCATTCATCATCTGCCTTGGCTTCTCCCCCCTGCCTGCCCCTGATTTCTTCACCTCCCACTCCTCACCCTGCTTTCCCGGCTACTCCCACCTCCGATTCCCTCCCACCTGCCCCTTTACTTCTTCTTTTCCCATTGCCTGCCTCCGTGGTACAGTTTTCCTGCTACAGCAGTCAGGGGACAAATTTAAGATGACTCCCCTCCAATAGTTACATTCTAGACACGGAAATTTATAACAAATATATAATTTTCCATGTCTAGAATCTAATTTTGAAGGGGGAATGGGTCACCTTAAATCAAGTAAATATGGTAATTCAAGATAGCAAAACACTTCTGTTTTTATATGGTTTATAAAAGACTCCTGTTAACAAACAGTTGAAGTACGCCTTAGGCTTCAGGTTGGGACAATAGCAGCATTTACAGCATAACACACTTACACAGTGTATTTATACAGAGCTTTCCATATTCAAAACACTGTACAGATGTTATCCCTATAAATTTACGATATTGTTATACAAGGAATACCTAACGTATAAAGCAATCACAACAGGAAAACAACTAGCTCTCATAGTCCCTGTTCTATATTTTTCTTTGTCAGTTGGGATTTATGACCTCCCAAATGACAGTTGATGGCAGATACTTTTTCTTCTAACACAAAACCTTTGCAACACAAGATACATGGTCTCAGCTAATCCCTATGACTTTGCTCACTTGCTTTTTCCCTGTCACACTGGCTTTGGCATCTGTTCATTAACAGCTGATACAGCTGGAAAAAAACACTTAAGTTGTTTGGAGGAGCATTACAGTTTGACCAAGAGACATGTGGAGTATTAGGTCTGGTCCATCTTTCCACCACTCTCATGTAATACACATCAAGAAACGAATGAAGAGAGAGTCTCATTTTGCTTTTGGGTTATTGTGAGGAAAATACCTTTTATAGAATGGATCTTCTTGAGATTTCTTTCATTTATCATCAACAGCAGCAGTCAGCCACCCTGAGAGCAAGTAATATGCTCTTCTAAACACCCAGATAGAATGATGGCTTCTAACAAGCGGCTATGACTGCAGAGAGCTGCAAGGGAGAAGAGTTCTCTCAATGCATGGTTAGGTCCATGACAGACTGAGGAAGCCTCTGCAGATTATTTCCTCTGAAGAAAGGGCTTCCACTCAGATACATGCCAAAAATTAAATACTGGGAAGATACACTTATCACCCCTAATTAATGTCATTGGCTTGTCACACCCTAAAACACCTGCTAATTAACACACGATGTAGCTTATTGTTAAAATGATTTCACTTCAGAAAAAAGTATGGTTGGGAGTAACTCTTAGTATGACTCATTTTGGATCAAGTTTTCTCCTGCATGCATAAAGAGTGCACTAAACCTGCTTGCCAAATGCTGATTAGACCATACCTTTACAACTACCATTATGGAGCATTTTAAATGACATCTGCTATTCAACAACAAAAAGAACTAAGCTTCCGCTTAACAAAATGTTACTACCAAATTAGCTTTAACAAACCCCCTGCATCCTCCTCTCCTCCCTATAAAATTAAATAACTCCACAGTCCAAGTTACAAAACAAAGCTAAAGTGGTCAATATTTTGGGTTAAGTTAAGAACATGTTATTTTCTAAGTTCGTAAACAGATGGGTTTGAAGAAGCATCCCATTGGTAGTAAGCAGAGGAGGGGTGAATGCAGTGATCCATGTAATCACAATCATAAAAATCTTCCCTAAAGATATTTTATAATAGTGTTCAAGGAAGGGAGTGAGGACTGACCACAAAACCGTTTTCTAATCTATTATGCCCAAACGTATGAGTGATTACCTGCTTATGTTTATCTCCTAGCTGGGCATATTTTAGGACACAATCCAGTACCACCGCAGTCACTGAGACCCTTTGCCATTAACGGGTGGAGAATGCAGCCCAGAATGAGCTTTTGATACAGTTCGTGTACTATTCAGTGAGGTGAAGATCATTAAAGCAATCTAGGGCCATAGCTAGGATTTCCTTAAGTCCACACTTACTGTATCTCACTACACCCTGATCAAATTTGCTGTTTGCATGAGAAAACCTGGTTTTTACTCCGCGTCCTAAATCCGGAGAATCAAAACCAAATTTGCCTTTCTGGCACCCCATTGTGAAAAGCATAGATGCTTCAAGCTAGACTGTGCACTGCCTTCACATATTTACATATTTGCAACTTACTCACCCTGGATACCCACAGTAACACCTGTGCAATCCCACTTCTCCGTAACAGAACAACTAAACTGTGACTAAGGGAATCTCTGAAGGCAAAATGGATGGCCCATAGGTAGATCAGGGAAGCATTCAGCCAGCAGCAGTTTTTGCTCAGCAACTATCTAAGAAAATGAAAGAATAATGTAGGTTGCAGGTTTAGAAGTATATTTATTTTTTTAAAAGAATAGAAATACCATACTAGTCCTGACTTGCAAGCTGCATGCATTTGATTGAGAAGCTATTGAGAAGGTATTACTGGAACTCCCTGCTCCCACCTTTACAGTCACTTCCCAGAGATGCTGCATTATTTCACCTTTGGCCTCTGCCCAAAAAAGGAAATAAGCTCTCTCAAACTCTCGGGGTTGTAGAACAACATTAAAACCTATATCAGACCATGTATATCAGTATTCCCTTATAGGAGAATGGCTATTTCAGACTGATGTGTCTACTGGGGATTAGAAAGCAATCTGTAAAAGGCAGGTATTGTACAATCACAAACAGTTCCCTTTTAGCCCTTATAAAAAACTAAGCTGAGTCAAAACATACCTCAGCTCAGTGATAAATTGATGCCTGTTGTTCAAATCTGTACTGCAAAAGATAGCTGAAAGGTACCTGATGAGGTTGGAGGACCAGTGGCTAGCAACCAGCCATCATACTTGCCTACTTAATTGAAATATTCCTACAAAATAAACAAGACAAACCTGTACATGAACTAACAGTGAGTTAAGTAAAATTAATAAGACCTGTGTTTTACTTAGCCACTTGTCTCCTACAGTTCACAAACTTACACTGTAATTGTGAAGTGTAGAAAAACTAAGGCTCTAGTCCTGAAAGTCCAGTCCAAGGAAAAAAACAAAACTTTGCATGCAAAACTTTCCAACCAGGATGTAAGGTTAAATCACATACAGAGCTATTCGCAGGTCCGAGACCCACACCAAAGACTCCTTCTAGACAGCTAGATATAAGAAAACATCCATGGGAGCTATTTGGCATCAGCATTCTTCCGTGTTTCTCATACAGAATGTTTGAGTTTCTGGGCCCTGGCAAAAATTGGATAAGGAGCACCTCTCTCTTGCCATCTGGACAAAAATATACTTCCTTTAAGTCACATGGTATTTAATAGATGCGTTTGAGGAAGTGCATATGTCTGCAGTAAACTATCTTGCACAAGAGGTACAGATTGACTTGCCCATAACTGACCACAAATAATTTCTGCAGCTCACTCAGTTCTGGTCATTTGTAGGTTTTGCAATGGAGCAAACTCCCATACAAAACACGCGAGACGGAGGGAGTTTGAGTTTCCAACTGAGACTCACTAAAAAGCATTTAATTCAAGAACTTTTAGTCAAGCACCTCTGCCGATTCCTTAGAAACAGACAGTCAAATAATTGCTGTCATTCCCATGCCACATTCCAGGCTGTTCTTATTTCCAACCTCTGCCAACAGATTTAATTTTCCTGTCAGAGCAAACATTTCAAAATGACTTTGACAAGCTGTGCATTGGTGATGACAGTGTCAGATGATAGGTATGGCAGGTTTACATTAACTACCAAGCTTTTTTGAATAGTAAAAATAAGAATTATAGCCTTTAGATCCCACGGTATTAATCTTTGAACAGATTCAGATCCTACAACTAAGAGCCAGACAAAACCAATGGCATCTTAGATGCAATGGTCGCTGAGGCCAATTTATTTTCGAGAGAAAAATATGTATTGGCCACATGAAATTTCACAGCAACTTGCCAAACTAAAGATAAGCTACTATAAACCAGCATGAAGTAACAGCATGCTGTGGGAGCTAAAAACAAACACATGAGGGAAGAAAAACTTTAAAACGAGAGACAGCGTTTTTACAGAGCACAAATCAGAGTCCACTGAATTGAATGGTGGACACCCTTTGATTGACTTCAAGAGGTTTTGAATCAAGACTTTACTGAAAATATCCAAACATAATGGTTCATCAATATTTAACTTAATCTTTAATTTATTTTGATTTATGTGAATTCCTCAATTCCACTGTGCTTTGAAGCATGAAAACCAGCATAATGTACCTAAGAGTTCATAAACTTTATTAAATATGGATTCTTTAGGAGCTGGGACCAGAACATAAAAGGCCTTTCATGTACCCGGATTTTTAAAATGGTTCCACTCCACTGAAATACTGGTTTCAGTGGAGTTTCTTCTGCTTTACATAAGTAAGAAGGGAAAAAAATATATATATGTCAGGCCCACGGTCATTTTGCATACCCACAAATCAGTGGCCTTGACAGTTTCTAAAAAAGCAGTCCTTAGAGGCTTTAAACTGTCTAATACAAGTTATGTTATTTGAACCAAATGAACAGCCAAGGGGGACTCCAGAGACTATTACTTAAACAACACTGAAAAGTCCCATTAACAGAAGAACAAATGGTTCCATTATAACCACAGGAGCAGGTTCTATCATATGGTTGAACTTGGGGGGGGGGGGGGGGGGGGACTGGGTTGGTTACTAAAAGAGAGTTTTAAAGTCAACATCGTAATTTTAACTGAACATGAGAAAAAACGAACAAGAAAAAGGCAGTGAGAGAGCAAGGGCACAAGCACAAGAGAAAGTGAGAGATATTATTTATGGACTAAATCCTGTTTACTTAATTCCAATGAGTTGTGCCACTTAATTCACAATCAGGAATAATTCAAGCAGAACTGCCCTTGAATTAATCCAGTCTTTACAACGGAAAGAAAATGAAGGATCAAAAGAGATGTAAGAAAAAGATTACTAACCAGATCTTACAATAACTCTTAAAATGTAGGTAGCGCTATTCATCTTCAACAGGCTTAACAAATAAACTTTAACCATTTCTGTGAGGGAGGCATCACCCCGAGTTTATAGATGACGAAATGAAGGTTAAGTGGCCAGATATAGTCAGTATCAGAGGCACATTTAAAATGTTGTTTCCATTTCCTAACCCTGTGCTAAGGCCAACAGACTGTCATCCCCCATCACTGAATAGCTCAACTATATATTGGTCAGTGAATTGTAGTATGAAAACAAAACAAACAAACAAACAAAACCCAACAAGTGAAGACTGCCTAAACACCGCCATCTTCTAAACTGCTAGCAACATGAATGCCTCGGATTCTAGATACCTACTTATTATACAACGAGACATGTACATGCACAAAGATGTATGTGCACCATTCACCATGCAATAGATCTCAATCTTTTCCATATTTTGAGTTGATGTTACAGCAGAAAAATTTCCCATCTACCCACAAAAAAAATGGATCAGAGTTATGACCTCCAGGTTGAAATCCAACACACTGAGGAACAAAGATGGCTTGGTTGGTGTAATTTGGTTTGGATTTCTTTGCAAAATAAAATCAATATTGACATCATGGTGCCTTAAATTACACACCAGATGCTGCTTTGCACATTAGCACATTGAACACAGAATCACTACTCATCATGTGTGTGGGTTTGTATTTAAAGACAATAAAATTCAATAGGGGCATGAAAGGGGGAGGTGGCAGGGAGAGAAGGTATGCATGCAGGTGCATGCTCACGCACAATTCAGAGACAGTCCCAGTGCCTCGGCGAGCATTACTGTTCCCATACACTTTGGGACTGATTCGCCATTAGTTTGCATCTCGACTAGCCATTTACACTGGAGCAAAGTAAGTGTATAAAACTGCTATTCCAATTTGGCAGCATTTTACAACCACCTGGCACTGCAGAAAATGACAGTACAATGTACAAAACAACATAGAATAAAGTCCTCCGGGCCTAAATCTGATGTTATTACAGTGTAATTCCCCTAACTCCAATAGAGTTAATCCCAATTTACAATGGTGTGGAAACAGGATCAGTCCTCTCCCTTTGAAGACTACCACACTACTACACCATGGGGACTGTGCTGATGTAAAACCTGTATAAAAGTTGATGCAAGGCCCAGAATTTCTGTTCTGGTTGCCAACACAGTCACTGCAGGATTTTGTATTTAACTTACTTCAGTTTATAATCATAAAGGGTTGTAAAACGCTAAGTGTTATGAAGTGTTTAAGTACATTAAAAACAAAATGTCTGTTCTGTGTTTAGTTAGTCTTCCTCCACACAGCCTCCTTTAGACAGAAACAACCACATAACCTAATTGGTAACTACAGGCTCTCAAGTATGAAAGTCTATGCAGGGGAGGAGGCAGAACCTGGGCAGATGATAGGAGTGGCAAGTAAATTAATGGCAGGGCTATAAAGAGAATAAACACCATCCCAATTCATTCCTCCTACCTCTACGCTCAAAACAGATTACAATTCATCAGTATTACAGCTTTCCCGTGGAGCCCCCCAACTTTGTCCCAGAATACCCAGAGGCCAGGGCGAGAGCCATAAAGGGAGCTAGCGCAGAAGCCAAGGGCCTCCTGACTCTACCACAGCAATCTAAGTAAACTGGGGAGGAGGGTTTAAGTTCATTCCCACCATGGAGCAAGTTCTACCACCTCCTCCTTGACAGGATGATAACAGAAGAACTTGGATTCCTTCCTCACAGTTTAACCACAAGAGAGAAGATCTAGCCTAAAATGCAACTAAAAAATTGTAATTATAAACCTGTGCTGATTTTAATAATAGGGGTAGCATAAACCACTACATTATTCTTATTGTATTCACAATTATGCACTGCAATCAGTGTTTCAGGGTTATAAATATTTAAGATTGAAATAGACTTTTGTTTTCCTTCTACAGTTTAGATTCATAACACTGTAGCTTTGCCAGAGATCCAGCTTCTCACTGGGGCTGGGGGGGAATCTTTGTTTAAGTATAATTTTGGCTTAACTGCAAATTTTTCACCAATGCAAATGGGATTATAACCTCCTTTCTTCCACCCCCATCTCTGTTTCTCCTCCATGTGATTTATTGCACTGGGAGCTTGACAAAAATGCCACCACCCTTCCCCCTTTTTGTCCCTCCTACATCCTCCCTCAAAGGGTGGCTGCAATTATTATATCCGAAAGTTAAGTCACTTCTTAAACAGCACTTTGTCAAATGGCAGAAGTGAGTGACACAATGGGCTGGTTGGGTAAGAAACCAAGGAGGCAAAGACCTATATAGATTTGTAAAATTTTACTTTCATGTCTCTATGATTCTCAAGAGTGTGATAAAACTTAATCCATTAACATTCACAAAGCACTTTGAGTTCCTCCTATAGTACTGAAGAAGTGCTAGTTGTTATTAGTATTAACATATTGTCTACCATATGCTAATTACGAAAGGCAACAGACCTCTGTGTGTTCTACAGTTGTTGTTTTTTTTAAATAAAGATGACGATGTTGATTTACATATACCTAGGGCACTATGAGTGCTCATTTCTAGAGCATCTCATTTCAAGCTACAATCCCTTTCATCTTTTGTTAAATCTTCACAACCTGAGGGTAAACAAACTCTCCTCAAAGCTGACTTAAAAAAGAAACCTAGATCCAACTCCAAATGTACTCTATAAAGACAATACATAGGAAACATGTTCTAGGTCGTGTTTACTTCCTTTGGACCCAGTCTTACTAACCCGGTTCATGTACAGTATTCCAAAACACATTAAAGTGACCAGGGGGACTTTCCACAGACTTCAATGGGCCTTGGGGCATGCCTACTGTGTTTTATACCAAAAAACAGCTCCAATGACTTTAGCAGGACAACTCATTGTTATCAATACACTACAGCAAGGGCGGGCAATTATTTTGGGCAGAGGGCCAACTGAGTTTTCGCAAGCCATCGAGGGCCGCATGACAGGTAGCCAGAGGCAGATATAATATTAATTTTCTAAATTTTTTAGGGGCCCCACAGGCCAGATAGAGCATGTTTCCTTACAGCTTCAGCTGTAGGTTGAACAACTCCTAGGACACCAGGGGTAGGATCCAGCTCAACTGCAAAACAACCCACTGATTTCTGCTGAAACAAGGTAAGGTCCCAAATTTACAAGAACCCCCAAAGCAGGAAGCAAACAGCCTGGGTCCTGTATAACAGATTATCTTTAAATATTAACTTATGGAAGTGAACATGAGCTAGGCATTTCACAGGAAATGAAGAGATAGTCAGTCCTTAATCAAAAAATATTTCAACTTAAATTCTAATGTGCTAAAATGAGTCAAAAAGGGAAAGGATTACAACTTTGGGGGGAGGGGGGAGAAAGTTATTTTTGATATGAACAGGTAAAACTAATTAGCCAAGTCCTCAGTTGGTATAAATGAACTTCATTCCATTGAGATAAATAAGGTTGCTTTACCCCAGCTGAGGATTTGGCCTTTTCATAAAAAATAAAACAAACATGTCAGAAACAAACAGAAAGACCTAAAACAGTGACTCTTCATTACTGTGAACAGGGGAGGGGAGAGGAGAAAAATAATTTTCAGGAGCAATTTAAATAACCATAACAAGAGCTGGGAGGGCATTTCGTACAGAAGAGATGTGCTCAGATCTGATAGTATTTAAAATCTGATTACCATCAGTGCATTTTACTCAGAAAAAGTACCTAGGATCCAGGAAGCTGACACCTGGAATCAAATCATTTTAAATCTCTTCTTCTCTGTTGCGAGCACAGAAATTGAAAAGCAAGACTGCAAAACACACTGCTTGAATGCTGACTTTCTTTCACAGCATGTACTGAACAATTAAAAGAGAGACCACAGGAGTAAACATCTGGAGCGGTCTGTTATAACCCTTCTATAAAACTCAATTTCAAGGTTTTTCTTTTACATCTGGGGTCCATTTGAAAAGAATACACAGTCCCAACATTTGTAGTCGCTACCATTTAGCAGAGGGTCATATCACCTCCCACAAAGCGCAAGCGGATGGCAAAGCCATGGCTCATTATAAACACGAATCGATTACAGTCCTGATCCTGCAAAACAAGATCATGAGTACTTTGAACTCAATAGGATTACTCAAATTATATACAAATAATGTGCATGTGTGCGCGCAAAAGTTACCAGGGCATATTTGCAAAAATCAAAATGTAACACTGGATCAAAAGGCAAGTATCAGGACATTGTTGCAGCGTGGTCTCCATTTTATACTGGCATAGACCCTCTCATTTACAGGCTAGAAGACTCATAATTTCCTCTCTATCTTCTCTTGTGTTATTTCCTATACAGTTTAATCATGTATACAAACTCAAAGGCAGAAACTCAACCTCTTATACTGGTAACTAACCTCAAACATCATAATTGTGTTACAGTTGCTGACAACTCGCTGCCCAACACACACACACACACACACACACACACGCTGTTGCCTATTCCTTTTCGTTCTGCTTGTTTTCACATGTTTGCATTTTACTTAAATACCAAGTTTGATTTGTGATGAAACATAAAATTGGAAGCTCTACTGCAAAGCTGTAATTGTTCCAATTTTAGAAGGGTGTGGGAGATATCAGTACAGATGCTGCTATGTCTAAGTTTGTATAACTGAAGTCATTCCTCCCCCCTCATCAGAATGTGCCTAAAATCCAGACAGTGGGATAACAGCAAGTTATGAAGGGTGGGGGGTATGTTTTAAGTTGACAGTAAACAGTGCACCCTTGTAAAGGCAGGGAGAGCACAAAAGTATGCTGTGAATAATCAGAGTTTGATTTAATCAACAGAATTACTTACACTGAAATGGCAATCTGATGCTGTAAGCTTAGGTATGATAAGAATGCAGTACCAAATGACTTGAAAAAATTACTTCTAGACCACAAGCCAATTTCTGCCATCAGACTTGCACCCTGTAGGTAAGAAACCCATGGGAATTTAAATGAGCAAGTTCCTTACTCCAGTTCAAAGTGAAAAAGGCACCCAAGAAAAACCAAGATGGAGAGGCAGCACATGATGCTGCTTATGCAAGAGATGATCAGGTGCTGAGCTTGGGCCAGCAAAGGGTTTGATCCTGTTCACATGAACTTCAGCAGTATTAGGTCCAGAATAATCTCAGCCATTTGGGAGCTCTTAAAATATTCAAGTAGGAGCAAAATCGAATTTCAAACACTAAAAAAGTGAATTGAGATGGGAGGGAATATCCTGACTGACTTTTACACACTTTTTACTTGCTTTTACACTTATTACATACAGTGCAATAAGTTTCCTTACCATTAAGATAAAAGTGGGCAGAGCAGATGACTAAAAGAACAGTTCAAGCATTTTCTGAATTTGAATTATGTCCACATTTGTTTAACCAAAACACTAGCAAATTTTGAGAAATTGCTTAACGCATACAAAATACAACTGGGTAGTTACAGGGGTATAGGTTGTAGCCATGTTGGTCTAAGGACATAGGCAGAGAAGGTTCTTTTGGTAAATCCAATATCTTTTATTAGACCAACTCAAATAGTTGGAAAAATTCTTCTTTGCAAGCTTTCACGTACAAACTTCCTTCATCAGGATGAGGAAGCTACAAAGCTTGACACACTCTCTTTAAAAGGCAACATGAGAGATGAGCAACCACAAAGCAAGAGGTACGGAACAAGAAGGGAGTTCTAGCTAGCATGCCTTGCTTCAGCATGAAGAGCGAAGGTAAATCACCAAGATCTCCAAAAGACCACAGAATAAAAGACAGCTGGGCAAAAAGTTTGAAATTTTGGAAAGAGCAAAAAAACTATTAATAATAATAATAATAATATTATTATTATTATTAACAACAACAACATTCATAAAAACCTGTTCTTGTTTCTTGATCAGCTATAAATAAAGCCTAAAATACTGTCCCAAGGCTTGGGAGGCATTTGGTTTCCTGGCATTCCCAGCCTGTGTGTTTAAGGTTGATTTAGTTGACCGGTAGGCAGAGATAATCAGATATCTCTACAAAGGAACAGGGTGAGTAGAAATTAATTCTCTCAATATTGAACAATGGAGAAACATTCCAGCTGATCTAAGGGAAAACACAGAGCTGAGCAGCCACAAAGAAGCAAGGGGCTAGAAGTCCTTGTGGGAATTTGCTTCATAGACCAGCCAACTATGTTCACTTCTACTACCTCCTGGCAGGCAAGGAACATCTGTCTATTCTTCCTCAGCAAAGTAAGCTTAGGCCTGGAGTTAAGCACACGTTCAATTCCCACAGACTTCAATTACAGCATAAGCAAGTGCTTGCTGTGCTAAATAGGGATGGACTGAAGAATATGCTTACGCTTAAAAAAAATGAAATACTGCAGAGGGATTTCCCTCCCTTTGTGCCATGCAACTGAAGTCTCTAAAAAATTATAAGGGGATCCTACAAAGGAAATTCGGTAGTTGTACTACCCATAAATCTTTAAATTCACTGAAAACAAGAAAAGGCACTATTCAAGCCAACAAGCTACAGCATTTTCAAACCATTCAAAACCCTTAACAAATTTTCTCTCTGGGAACATCTACACTGGTACCACCAAAACACTTTAGTCCTGCCTACCCATACCTACTTCTTGTGCTCCAAGTCTGAAACCAAGATGATATGGACACTCCATGGACACCTCTGGCTGTTGCTACTTTCAGATATACTAGAGAGAGAACTGGAGTGCTTCTGTTCCGCGTTTGTATTAAACAGACAATGTTCCAAGTCTGGGGCAGGCAATTAATTAGGCTGGAGGGCCACTTAAGTTTTGGTGAGCTGTAAAGGGCTGGAAGTGCCCCACCATCTTGGGACCAGAAGTCCCATCTCCTAACCCCTGAGCTTTACCATCAGAAGTTCCTCCCCTTGCCCATGGAAGTACTGCTTTTGGGAAGGGAGTTTGCCATCTTGGACCCAGGAAAAAAACAAAAACAAAATTATATATTACTAAAAATCAAACATCCACAATAACGTATTTTAATTTTCTTTCAAAAAAATATTTTCATCCTGATTTGGGTGTGTTTGCATTGTGTATATAGAGGTAATATAATATAATAACTCAAAATGAAGTCTTATACTGCAGGGGTTGTCGACAGGTGTGTGGGGGGTATGGGCGGGTAGGTATGTGTGAATGTGTGCGAGTGGGTGGGTATGGGGATGTATGGGCACATGTGGGTGGGGATGGGGGTTGTAGGGGGCTGTGAGGTATGTGGAAGGGAAGTTTGGCTGGGGTGTGTGTGTGGGTGCATCTGTGGTGGGGTGTTTGCATGAGCAGGGCTTCCCCCCAGAGGCACGTGGGTGTGTGTGGGGGGTGTGAAGGAGGATGTGCATGGGTGCAGTTTTTGTGGGGTATGTGATTGTGTATGGGGGAGTGTGCGATTGTCAAGTCACAGCCCCAGCCCACCCCACTCCTTCTCTACACTGACTGGCCGTGGCACATCCTGCTGTCCCCAGTGCACAGTGGAACTAGCTGGGGCAGCTCCTTCCGGATGCCACCGCCGCTGGCCCCAGCTCTGCAGTACTGGTGAGGACCTGCACACAAAGCCCCGGCACACCCTGTGCCTGTTCCAGACTCGCCCATCCAGGCTCAGCAGCAGTGGCGGTGCTGGTCAGAAACTGTTGCTTGGCATGGGGAAAACCAGTCCCTCCCCCCTCACCGGGCAGTTTTTGTTGCAGTCACCCAGAGCCCATGCTGTGCCAGGCTGCTCCATGTCACCACCACCTTTGGGCTGCTCAGCACAGCAGCAGTGACAGCGCAGAGCATCCACAGGGCAACTCGGAGCAGCACAGGCTCCAGGCAGCTGCACCAAGAACTGCCCAGCAGTGGCGAGGGGAAGGGGCCACTTTCCCCCCACTCCAAGCAGCAGTTTCTGCCTGGCACCATCGCTGCTGCTGAGCCTGGACAAGTGAGTCCAGAGCAGGTGTGGGATGCGCTGGGTCGGGGCTACACATGCAGGTCCCTGCAGCAACTGGAAAGAGCCGCTGCTGCTTGGGCTGCCTACAAAGGCACCCCAGCCCCGCTACATGCCCAGGGGGCAGCAGGACACACCACAGTCAGGTAGCATCTGAGCCACGGGGGACCAAGGGACCTGCTGCAGGCCAGACAAAGCTCCTCCGTAGGCCACATTTGGCCCGTGGGCCTTATTTTGTCCACCCCTGTTCTAAGTCAATAAGATGGAAAAATATCTGCAAAACACTTGAGTGAATTAGAAGCTAAATCCTCACTTTCAACAACAAAAACAGGGATTGATTTTGAGGCTGCAGCTCCTACTTGTTTCATGTCCAAGAACATCCCAGCATTAGACCATTAGTCAGAACTGGGCTGTTTTTTAAGAAGTCAGATAGGTTAATCCTACTTAGGGGAACATCTCCCATTTTTCATTACTTTTATTCTTTAAACAGCCCCATATATATGTATTCCCAAAGCACCTATTGTTAATCTAAGTGTCTGCTTTATTCTGGGTTGCAAGGTCATCATTTGGACTGCTGCCATGTGTAGAAATGTATATGTTCTGTACGACAAACTTTTCATTATCTTAGTAAAGTACATTTAGCTCTGTGGAATGTCTTTGAAAATATCATACAATTTTCATAAATTCATAGATGTTAGGGACTGGAAGGGACCTTACAAAATCATCAGGTTCAGCTCCTTTGCATTTGGGCAGGAAAGACTTGGCATCAAGGTGGGCATCAAGATGCTTTTTGAAGATCACCAGGGCAGATGACTGTACCACCTCTGGGGGGAGCCTGCTTCAGACCCTCAGCACTTGACTTGTAAAGAAGTTTTCCTTATGTCCCATCTGAAGTGATCTTCAATCAGTTTGTGCCCATTGTTTCTTGTCTTCCCCTGGGGTGCCTTGGTGAACAGATGCTCCCCCAGGCCCTGATGATGCCTCTAATATACTTAAGGGCTGCTACCAAATACCCTCTAAGTCTTCTCTTCTCCAGGCTGAACAGTCCCAAGTCTTTCAGCCTCTCCTCGTATGACCTGTTCTCTAGGTCCCTAATCATGCGCATGACCCTCCTTTGGACTCTCTTGAGCTTCTCCACATCCATCCTGAAGTGCGGCACCCAGAACTGGATGCAGTACTCCAGCTACAGTCTCACCAAGGCCTAGTAGAGCGGGAGAATGGCATCCTTAGTCTTGCTCAAGATGCATCGGTAGAGGTATGCCAGTGTTTGATTTGCTCTGCTAGCTACAGCATCACATTGGTGGTTCACGTTCACTCTGTGGTCTATCATGACACCCAGGTCTCTTCCAGTTGTGGTGCTGGTAAGTGTAGCACTGCTGAGCTTATAAGTGTGATGCAGATTATTTCTCCCCAGGTAGAGAACTTTACATTTCTCTGTATTAAAATGTCATCAGGTTGAGATCCACTACCTTGCAAGCCTGCCCAGGTCAGCCTGTATTGCCAGCCTGTCCTTGAGCGTGACCATGCTCTCCCACAATTTGGTGTCGTCTATGAACTTTGCCAGTTTGCTTTCAATACCCAACTCCAAATCACTGATGAACATGTTGAAAAGCACTGGTCCAAGTACTGAGCCCTGAGGGACGCCACTGGTCACCTTCTGCCATGTTGACTCAGTTCCATTTATCAATACTCTCCGAGTCCTACCTCAGAGCCAGTTACCTAGCCACCACATTGGGAAAATGTGGTCTCAACTACTTTACAATTTTACCATGAGGACATCATGGGAGACTAAGTCGAAGACCTTTTTGAAGTCCAAGTATATGATATCAACCTCATTTGCAAGTTTTCTGTTAATATCTTGACTGTGTACTTTGGTATTTTATTTCGGGATATCTATTAGGTAATACACCAAAACCTTCCCTTCACAGATCTCATCATCTTTGTCTATACCACTGAATTTTTTATTCAACTAGTTTTTAGGGTCGGTTTTGTTTTTTTAAATGCCACATTGCAAAATCACCTGCTTTGCTATATACTTGGTACAAAATTAATTAAACAGATTAGACTTGTCAATCTGACAATACCTAGGGAAAGATACTGCCCCCCATAATAAGACCAGAAAGCAACAATAACATTACATAAATATCACAGGTCAGATTCCACTCTCCTTTATACATGCTAGGCCCTGTTGAGTTACTCGTGATTCACAACCATGTAAACAAGGATCGAATCAAGTCCCTTTTTCCTTCCCACTAAGTAGGCTGCCTGTAACCTTGTCTTTTGCATGAGCCACAGATTCTACCTAGCTCTTTGAAAGGTCAAAAATGAGAAGCAGTAAAACAAACATACATGTTAAATAGGCCAGCTGGCAGCAATTTAAAGTGACCACATGGAGGAAGCATGAAGAAGGAGAGGCAGGATAGGGAGCTTTAAAACAGAGTGGGTTGTTACATGGACTGCAAGTTACCAGTTCATAAGGTCTTCAGGGAATTCTCTTTAAAAACAAACAAACAAAAAAACCCCACAAAAAACAAACAAGCAAACAAACCACACAACGCCCCACCACCACCACCACTTTGAATCTTTGCTCTACAGGCTGAATGTTATCATGTTTCTATAACATCTGTTGATATATTTTCCTTGAATAAAAGGTGCATCTGCTCATTTAGTCATATGTAGTGACACTGTATAACAAGGAAGTCTTAATACATGGTTGTTTGCTTGTTTAAAAAAAAATAACAAAAAAACCCTCATTCCTCTTCTGCAGTTTGGAAATGTGTACTACAGCTCAAATTATAGCAGCTAATAAGTAAACGAGAACAAAATACGGCAGGGAAGGGGGGGAATAGAGGGGAAACGTACAACAAAACATTAGGGGAGTGAATAGTAATTTGTTTTCTGGTTTGGGTTTTGGAAATAAATGAGGGGAAAAGCAAAAAGATCAGTTTAAAATCCTTGGGACAAAACCCCACCTGGTATTAATCAGCATGACTCCATTAACTTCAATGGCCTTCCATCAAATTACAGTATGAACTGAAGATCTGACTACGTATTCTGAACAGGCTTCCTTTCTTTTATTAATGCAACCTCAAATTATATTTTTTTTTCCTAAAATCCAAATTGCTTTTCATTTTGCTACAGCCAAAAAAAGGTTTTAAAGACAATTTCACTTTAGTCTGCAGTCAGTTTCGCTCCAGGCTGTCAGGGCTCCAATAGAGGCTGCAGTCCCTGAACAAACATTTATTTGTGTTAAGCAAATGCTTCCATTAGTCTTGGTTTTAATTAATCAAAACATTTCTACAGATCTAAAGCTTTGTAAAAATCTTCACTTTTGCTTGTATATTGTAAGCAAAATCTAAATGTGAGGCTACATTTGATTTACAGCAACTTTCACTCACCAACACATCAGTGAACACAAGGAGATGATGTAGCATTGAATTACAGTAACAAGTTAAATACACTTAAACCAACAGAGCTGAAAGTGTTTGTCTAAGAAATAGAACATCATTAGTGCCCAGAAAATATGCTTGATGAAGAATACTCAAAATGAGGTTTAATGTGATCATTCTTTCTAGCCGTATGTCATTGCTTCCTATCAAACCACAGTTCTGGGTGTTTTAGGTGTCTGACAAGAATTTTTTTATTATAATTATTTCTGTTATACAGAATGAGTAGCCTGCATTGAGGAAATCAAAACGCTCCTTCTCTCTCTCAAAGTGACTGCAACAAATGCAACTTCAAGGCATCACTGGGTCCTGACTCCAGACATTATGAATTATGGAATCCCATCAAACACCTGAAAAATAAAGCCGTTGAATATGCTTGCTGAAGAGCTGGCAAAGCTGTTTCTACCAGAGACGAAGAACCTGCAGCAGGGTGTAAAGCTTTCCTTGACCTCTCCCATTCCACCAAGAAAATCTGTGCCCATGGTTACAGGAAACTCTTAATCTCTACGAGCAGATGTCAATCTCCAGAGCTGGGAAAATAGCTTTTTTCATTATGATCACACAATTTAAAGTCAAGAAGTTGAAATGCCCTGATGAATATAGTAACTTAAATCCAAAAAGGAAGCACCTGCTTTCTAAATAGCCAGCCAATTAAAAATCCTACTGCTGTTTTATGCATTTATAATTCAATTTCAGTAGACTTACTGGTTAGTAGTATTTAGCTATTGTTAGACTGCTATGCAGCAAAAAAGTGTAACTGCTGAGAGCAACAAAGTCTGCAGTACTGATCAGTGCCATAATTCTTAAATGGATGCTTTAGAAGTCCAAGTTGTTCCATAAGGAAGGAATTCTGGAGAACATGAATTAAAGGTCCACTCAGAAAAGCAACGCAGGCTAGATTCCCAGCAGGTGTAAACTGACCTAACTACATTGATTTCAATGGAACAATGCCAGTTTACTCCAACTGTGGGTGAGGGCCTTAAACCCACCTTCAAGCACACAACCAAACCTTCTCCCCCTCCCAACAACCCGTAACATTTTCCATTCCTGGAAATAAAAGCGTCTCCTCTCATTATGCGATTCCTAAAGTAAATGTTCTTTCCACTTACTTGCCAGCACTGGGAAACCAGAAAGATTTTCATCAATAAAATAGAAAAAAGTTTAAATAAAAGAACACAAGGAAATGATCAGTTTGTCTGCTGGATTCAATTTTAAAAAACAGAACTCAGTAAGAAGTTGTAGGCAATCCCCTTACCTGACCTAAAAATAAAATAGGCAAGCTTTTGAGAACTGTATTCTTGTTATCATGCTGCAGAAAATAAAATGAGGTAAAGCCAAAGCTGAAGCTGGAATTAAACACACTGCCACTATCTGTCACTTGCAGTAGTGTTGCAGATTTCTCCATAATAATGTGGCAGTCATTTTGGTCACAACTGTATGGGAAGACTGCCACCAGTGAAGGATGAATTTAAAATGGCACCACAGGTAATCAGCATGCTTTTAAAATCTTAAGAAATTAAAAATGGGCGGTTCCTATCATCCACAGCAAAAGCAGGATAAACTACACCGACTTACACCAACTTAAGGTCTTGCTCCAAATTGAAAACTATACTAACTGACTTAGTGGTAACAAGGCTTTGCACGTTTCTGTGCAGTTTCTTTTCACTGGTGTTACTGTACCAAGAAAATAGTTATCTACCAAAACAAAAGCACCGGCCATTTTATAGGCATCCAGACAAAGCCTTGCAATATCCCCCAGGCTTAAAAAGAGAAAAAGCTTCCCCTCACCTGATATTTCCTAGTTCAAAACAGGCCCACATGGCACCCAGGTAAACTGGGTTTACTCTTGCAACTGGTATTATGATATGCTGTTTACATTTTGATCATTATCAAAGACTGTAATGCAAACTGCAGACAACAATGAGTTAAAACAGAGCTGTCCAACTGGACAGCTTATTTTGCAGCTACCTGGCTCTTATCCAGCCATTGCTCCACCTACAGCAACAGCTAGGATCTCTGGGATCCTTCTCCCTCCTCCAGCTTCCACTTCCTGCCTCTGAGCCTGCCCCAGAGGGTAGGGCAGGGCAGCATGGCACAGCCAGCCATGCTACAGGAAACTATGACCCAGGAGTGGCGGGTAAGAGGCCAGGGCACCCCCACAGAGCACAGTACAGCTGGGGGGGCGGTGGCACTATGAACCATGCGCATGCAGCCTGCTGGTGTGAGGTATGCAGGTCCTGGCCACTTTGAAGCCCTGGGATAAAACACAGCTCCCACTGAGCAGTTTTCTACCACCACTTGGTCAGCTGGTGGAGATGCATACTAAGGACGGTATGCACGACTCCTGGCGTCTAGTAGCTGCATTTGCAGTATGCAGCCAAATGTTAGAAAATACTCCAAGGAGCATGTCGTTTGAATTACATGGTCACCAAGAATATTAGAGTAAGTAAAGTCTGAGAAAGCTCCAATATTTTTCCTGGAAGTTACCCTCTCTAACATCCTATTGTAGATTACATCTAATGCACTCAAAATTGTATCATCTGGGCATCTACCCTGAGTCAAAATCCACCTCAAAACTTCAGAACCTGCCCTGGATACAATATCATATTAGTTGTTAGATTATCTCCTCCTTTCCTCAGAAGTGGTGTGTGCTTCTGACTCAACACTGTATATCCCATTAACCAATAAGCACTGTACTGAATGCACGACCGAATACAGAGGGGCCTTGCCAGTCAATCACTCATTTAGGGAATGACAAACTGGGAACCAGCTCCAGATTTGGAATTTATAAATCATTGCAAACACGTTCAACACGTAGAAAAAAAAAAACAAACCAACATTATCTTCTGGCTTGTAAGCCCACTCTGAACCTGCTAATAACCCTCTTGCAGCTAAAGACTACAAACTAAGAACTATGGTATTTGTTTCGCTAGGCCCCTGGGGTAGGCCTTGACCATTCCTACTGCAGCTCAAGTTTCCCTTGCTCCAAGTAGCAAGCTGCAGACAGCTTGCACGGTGCACAAGCAACTCCAGATTCTTCTTTTGACCACTGAGATCTTGCAAAACAATCCTTTGGACCCACTCACACCACAGGCAGCATTTTCTAATTCTAGGACTGATCTAAAGCCTATTACAAGTCAAAGAAGAGTTTCACTCACCTCACTGAGCTTTGGCTCAGGCCAAAGATCATTTACAACATCTAATAGCCATCTAACTTGATCTACACTGGTCACTATTTTCTGCCAGTTAAGAAATGCATTCAGCATAAGAATGCAACTAAAAAGATGTCCTACTCCATGTTTCTTAGAAAGGAAGGACTTGATAAGAGCTAATGTACCAAGGGAAAGACATTGTTTGTTTGAAAAGAGCTTAGTCAAGGAAGATGGTGGGTTAACTGCCATTTTAATACTAAAACAAAAATATGCATCTTATCTACATATATAATTCTACATACACTTACAAAAGGCACCTATTTCTTGGGAACTTTGGAACCACCATCTCTCTGGTTAAGATTATTAACCTTTTCCATTGTTAGATCCGTTTCAGTGGCTTATAACTTTGAACATGTACAGATATCTGCTCTCCCAGGAGAAATTCTCCTGAGGGCGATTTAACCCTGGTTGTTCCCAAGTTATTTTTCTCCTGGAACGGTCGTTTTTGCCTTGGGAGAAAAATCCTTAGCATCTGTACATTTGCGATTTCTCCTGGGAGTGTTGCTGCTCTCCCAGGAGAAACTGAATATCTGTACATGGCGTCTGACAGACAAACTATTTAGGCAGAGACCCAGAGGGTAAGACATGCACATGCTTTGCCATTGGGTCTCATAGGTATTTGCCAACAAAAGATGAACTGTGCAACCTGAGAACCTTGGGTTCCATTCCAGGTTCTGAACATAGATTCTTGCACCTGATCTGCCCCAGTTCCATCTCTTCTGCTGTAGTCCTAGCTTCTCTCCCCAGTTCCTATTTCTTTGCCTAGTCATGGTCTCCACCCAGCTCTTCATTCACTGCCTCTGGAAGCTCCCAACCCCAATCTCCTTTCCCTATCAACTCCCATTATCAGAATCACTCCCTATTCAAGCTCATGACTCAACCTACCTTTCCTACTCTCATGCATCTTTCACTAACCCAAGTGTTGCTCCATTTGGATCTAAGTAAATCTGTTTCTTTCTCCTTCAGGCTACCTGAGCATCATCAGGGGAGTTCTATCCCTAAACCTCCCATCCCCACTGCCTGTAGTAGCAGTCCCAGAAAAAGTCCTCCTTGCCAGGTTTCCCCCCCCAACACTTCTCCAAACTGGTGCATGCTCAGTGCAGGCAATCTTAAGTTACTACTGAACTATGTGTATTAACTTTTCAAACACATAACCATATGTGGATAGTTTTGCTGGGGAAAAGAAAAGGGTCTCTCTGGAAAATTCTTAAAGGAGTTCATACTGGTAAATTCTCAAAAAAATTAGTTTCTAAGCTTCTCAAATTGGGCCCATGCATTTCAAAAATCTGGCCTTATTCCCTGTTGTTCCCTAGTTCCAAAAACAATAATAGTAACTCTTACCTCATAGGTATGTTGTGAGGATAAGTTGACTAATGTTTACAATAGATCCATTTGGTGAGCCCCATCTGTCTGTACACCGGGGCAGGGATCCTGTGGACAAAAAAATTATGTGACCCTGTAATTAATAACTGTACCATAATATGCACACAAAAGGAAGGCAAAGTAAAGTGATACATGCAACCTGAATTCTGGCATTTTCTGGCTTCAGAGTGCTTGACTTTATAAATTTAATAATAGTTGTTTAAAATTTTGGTTTTGCTTTTGTTTCTGTGTGTCCACACACACATACGTATGACTTATATAAAGCCATTTTCAAGACATCCAGTATAATAAATGCTTAATGTTTCCTGTTTAAACATTTTAGAAACAAAAAAATAAAAACAAAAACAAAACAATCATTTGTTCTATGTAAATTAACAGAAGGCAAATCTATAACCAGTTGTTTGCCTGCCTGTAAAAATTTCCCTATGGAAACTATTAATAACTTGCAACATTAAGGTCATTCAGAGATTTCATGTTTACAGGGAATTTTCACATTTTACTCCATCCAGGATTTCCTCTCAAAATTACAGCGGTCTTATAAAGCTATTTTGTCTTATCTACAAAAGGCTTTTTTCTTCTCTTGCAACTGTAGAAGTATATAGCAAAATCCAAGAATCCTCCAACAGCCATTTTAAATCCCCAGGTGCTTTTCTGATTTAAGAATGTCTCTGATAGTACAATAATATCATACTGTACTTAGCCTTGAAAACATACAACTCCAGTTCAACAATCCTATTACATATGCTCCTAACATTTGTACTGAAGAGATTTAGCTCTCTGTTGTTTTATGTCTTTCAGTGTTTGCCAGTGGATACATTATAAGAAGATGTAGACAGGTCACATCCTAATGTTCCTCTCATCCTAAAACAAATCTGGAATAAAGAAATTGGTCATGTAGTTCTCTATATTAAGCTCTCAGCTACTTATCTTTTTAACAACCCCCCTCTCAAGCAGAGTGACAACAGTCAATCAAACAAAATGATGTGGCCAACTTGTGGCACAAGTGACATGGGTAGCACATTTTCGTGGCACATGACAGATTTGGGAAGAGGCAGGCAGTACAGTAGCAGATAGGAGTAGAAAGCAAAGCAGCAGATCAGGCAGGGACCACAGAACAAGGAGTAGAAAGCAAAGTAACTGAGAGGGCAGGGAGCAGAAAGCAGAGCAGCAGATGAAACAGGGAAAAGGGATCAGAGTGGTACTCAGAGTGTGGTTAATTTGTGGCATGTCTGCCAAAAGGGTTGGCCCCCGATGCAGTAGGATATGCTGTTCCCCAGCTCTATCCTAGCATACTAATCACTAAGGACACAGTTTAAAAACCAACTCACACAGCCAGTAGGTCTACCTCATGGACAGACTCAAATAAAACAAGTCAATGCAACCATTTTTACTTATAACCAGGGATCCAGATTTTTGGTTTCCTGTGGGAAATGGGGAAAAAAAAAAACCCACCATGGATTTCCCCTTTTACCAGAGAAAAATGCAGATTTTTCATTTTAACAGAAAGTATTTTCTCTCTCTCTGCAGGCTGGCAAGGGGCTGGGGGGCGGTCAGCCAGGGGACGCCATGTACACGCACATGGCCACCAAGCAGCCTAGAAAGCAGCTCCTGCAGGTAAGTCTGATGGGGGCAGGATTGATAGAGAAGGAGAGAGGGTGTTGGACAGTACTGGGCTGAGGGCTTGGGGCTGCAATCCATGTCTAAAGGGTACCAGCAGGGAGAGGGATGGGGCAGCAAGCAGCTCATTCAGGGGGCGGGGGTGTTGGGCTGGCTCCCTACTGCTGCACATGCTCCCAGGAAGGGGACAGGGGGACCTGTGACCCCCAGATCTGTGCATAGGGCAGGTACAAGCTGCCTTCTGCAGACCAGGGTCCTTACCCTGCTGCCCTCCCCCAGGGCTTCTGTGGCCCTGCGGGCAAGATCCAGTGCAGCAGAACAGAGCAAGGCTGGGCAGGGAAGCTCATGCTACCACTACAAGCTCCACAATGCCCTGGTAAAATGGCCCCTGCCCGCCCCACAGCAAGAAGGGGCACAACCCCACATCACTGCCCCCACTGCTGCTGGGTGTACTGCTGTATTGGGTCCTGCCCGCCAGGCCATGGAGACCCTGGGGGAGAGCAGCAGGGCAGGGAGTCTGAGCCCACAGTGGGCAACCCACACCCACCCTGCACACAGATCTCAGGGAACGGGTTCCCCACCCCCAGAAGTGCGCATAGCGACGGAGAGTCAGGCCTCCCCCCCGTCACAGCCTACAGAAGGCACCCCACACCTGCCCCCACCACAGGCTCCACTCTGGCCATGCTGCCCATCAGGGAAGGAGAGCCGGGCTCCCCGCTCAGGCTGCAGCAGCCTCCTGCAGGCAGCAGCTGGGGCTCAGGCACTGCTGCAAGGGGCTGGGGGCTACAGACCCAGGTTTCTGGCCCCTTAGCCCTAGTAGCTGGGGGCCCCCTCTGGCAGGGCTGGGAAGGGGCAAGGGACTGTTGGTGGGGAGTGAGGGGCCTGGACCTGTGTCCTGGTAAGCTAAGGAGACAGAGCTAAGGGGGAAGCTCTGATTTTCCATGATAAACCCCCAAATCAAATACCAAAATGTATAAATACTGAGAATTTATTTTACTATAGTGATTGAGACACTGGTAGACTTCTATACTGCTTTAAAATGGTAAATCTATCAATAAAAAAAAAAAAATGGTGTTCAAATGATATCTACATAAATATAACAGTGTTTCATTTTATCAAAGAATTTGTGGGCAGGGGGGTTTAAATTAGGGAAAACCAGGATTCCTGCTTATAACAAGTGTTGGGATGTCATGATCAGGAGGCCCATAAGAGCCTGAACAGATAAAAAGGAAAGCACCAATTTAGAAGAGAAAGCTCTGAGGCACTCAAACTCCACTCCAAGAGGAAGGAGGGGGGAGACGTGTTGATGAGAAGAGGGCACCAGAAGGGAAGGAAAGAGAATGGCAATGTGGCATAGAGAGGAAAGGAGAGTACACAGATAGAAGAAAACATGTTCTACAGGTCAGGGGTCAGTGACCAGTGCTACAACATCCCACTTTCTTGAGGGGGTGGAAAGTGAAGGCACTTTCACATACTGCACTATTACTTACCCCTCAAGCCTGCACACACTTCCTTTACCCTCTGAATAGCACCAGCTGTCCAACAGCTTCTTTCCTTCCCAAGCTTCCCTTTAAACCTCATTGCTTCTATCAGCTTGGGCTACTACATGTTTATGTCACTATTTCTAGGAAGAAAGCTTGCAGCCTCTATGAAATGCCCTAAGGATGAGTGCTCCCTTTTCGCTCCCTCTCCTGTTTTTTATTCCAAGTGCATTTTTCCAGGCCCCCATTATATTTACCTCTCCTGAATTATCCTCCACTAGGTTCAGCACTTAAAACCTGCTTAATATTTCGTCATTTATCCACCGACTGGGGTCCCCTCCCTTTTTACTGCTGTACCTCTTTCTGTATAAAAGTTAGGTAATCACTGCCTCTTACCTCATCTCACTGTTCTCATATTATGCCTTCACTACACCCCTTTGACAACTCATGCTTTAGTCACTGTTAACAAGCTTAAAACTAGACATGTCTCGCCAGTCAACCTGTCCTCTATCACCATGAAATGTCATTCCATCCCTCTACATTTGCTTCCTCAGCTTTTCTTAAACTGTAAGCCAGGGACAAGCAATAGTGCTGACAGCCATGTCTAGGAACTGCTTTTCAGCACTTCATCTGCACCGTGGTAATGCCTATGGGCCCCAACCAAGTACTACCAGGCACTGCACATACAATGGGAAAAGTGGAGGATTGAAAGGTAGGGTAGATGGGTAGAAACTATAAACTAGTTATAAAATGCATTGATATAGACATGTATGTATTGAGTCTTGCTATGATTTAAAAAGTGTGAGCCATTGTGCCTGTCTACTCTACTTTCAATACAATGTACTGCAGCTATTATAAAGTTAATAGCTACAATAATATTGTGGGTGGGGAGGGAGAAGGTGAAGTCTATTAGCATAGCTTTCAAACCACCTGGCTTACTAAAATAAAACACATCATTTTCTGATACTAAATTAAAAAAGAAATACCCAAAAAAGCATTCTAAGGACTGCTATGGGAATCAGCCTGAGCCATCAGCAGCAGCTCCTATCATGTTCTTCCCTCTCAATCAAATGAAAAGTTTGCTTAGGACAATCTTTGTATTTTTCAAGAATTTAGCAACACAACTCACTGCTTGGGTTCAAGCATTCATCAGATCTTTAAAAAATTAATATAGCACTCTACTACACCACAAACCATTTCAATTAGTCATGCCCTAGTTCTGCTAATGCTAATATCATCCTGTGAAGAAATGGCACAGCATGTATAAAGATCTTTCCAGCTTTTCTGCTAAACAGGATTTGCAATGTAACAATGTAGGAATGACTTGGAGACACTGTCTTTAACGGTTTTGTTTGTTTTGCTCTTTTCCCCACTTCCTCATTCACCCCAGTCTGACTCATAGGTGTTCCTTTTACAGTCTCTAACCCCCAACCCCATCATTTCCTGCCTCGGTTTCTCATCCTCTTCCTCCCCCTTATCCTCAGCCACTCTGTCTCATCTGGCTCTTTTCCACCCCTCCATCAACACAATCTTTGTCCTCTAGTATAAAAGCCACCTGCCTTTCCAAATACTATCTTTTCCCCCTCCTACTCCCTCCCCCTCCAACTATCTCCAAAAACTTAATGCATGCTGTCCACGCATAATTCCTTCAACGGTTCTACTCCTGCTCCACCTTCAGGACGCTTTGTGCAATGCCTACCTCACTACAGCTGACCTGCCTAAGACGACCTCTTTGCTAAGTCAAACGTGGAGTCCCTTATTTTCTTGATCACTACTCCCATCAAAAGACACTAAATTACATGGACCTTACTAGCTCCTACAATCAAGCTCCCCTACACTTCAGATTCTGTCCAAGTTTCCAAGGGTCCATTCTCTTTCTGCCTTGCTGACCACTCGTTTTGGTGGCTTCCAGACCTACTGGTCAGTAGCCTCTCTCAGAATCGTCTTCCGACTCCTTCGTTCTACAATGACTTCTTAGAGAACTGTGTCTACTCCTATGCTTCAAAGTGGTATGAATCTATGAAAAAAATAAATTCCTAAATCTACCTCTACCACTCCAGCCAGGGTTGCTTCCCACACTGCTTGAACAGCCATCTCCTCCAAGATATCTCAATGCTACCTCATGCAACCTTTCTGGAAACAGAGCATATTATTTTTCTTCATAACCTCTCCCCATCACTTCATTTCCTGGTTCACTTAGGTTCCGAGATGCCATCAAATCAGAGTACCTAGCCATCATGCAAAATGTTAAATACAAAACCAAACAGCACTTCTCCCTCACCAGGCTTTCAGGCCAGGCAGCAGGACTGTATTGAGGGAGGGCTTTTCTTATAATAAAAGGCAAATCATTTTGGAGACAGTTTAAATGCGATTCATGCCTTGTTTTGAATGCAACCATACTTAGTCTCATCTTTCCAGCAAGGAGTTCCACTGCCAGAGTCCTACCATTCAAAACATGTTCTTTTCCCAGTCTATCAAGCAGGCACACTTGGGCAGAGGCTAAGAGTGGTCATAGAGAATCAAATTTGGTTATTCCTTCCAATTCCTTCCTCCCGGGCTTTATCAACTCTTTGCTGCTTCCATTCAGCCCAAAATGGTACCAGTAAAGTTGCTGCCCTTTCCCAGCACCTAAGAACCTTGCATTCCCCAGAGACTGCTCCCATGCTGAACCAAAAAGAAGCACTGACTTCTTTCATCTGTGATATACTGGAACCGTGTCAAGCAAAAATGTTACTTCAACCTGGTTGAAGCCTCTGGGTAATATCACAACTTTTAAGTGTTAACAATAGCTATGAATCTTTTCACTGGATGCCTGTCTATTATCACCTCAAAATTCCCACTCCTCAGCCTTATCTACAAAGCCTTACACATCAATACCACAGTGACACACATTTCATAGTCACTTCATACAATGAAACTTACTGCAGATTTTTAGCAGTAAGTCAATTAGCCACTGGAGTAACTCACCTAGGGGCACGAAGGATTCCCCAGCACTTCAATTTCTTAGAAAGCAATGCAGCCTTGATTCAAAAAATAAAGGTATGCTACGGCTCAAAACAGGAGCCATTAGCTTAATGCAGGCATTATTAGATGTGGTTTTTCCAATCTGTGTCATGCAGAAGGTCAAGTTAGATGATTAGAATAGTCCCTTCTGGTCTTACATTTTAAGAATCTATCAAACAAAATTCAAAACAAACAAAATATAGGAGACAAAATTCCCTGCTTGCATTCCTATCCTTCTCCTGCACTAGCTCTGTGCTGCTCCCAATTATCTCCTGTTCCTGCTTTTTTTGTCTCATGCTCCTGTTCTTGGCTCCATGCCTTCTATCATGCTGTTCCCTACATTCTTTCTTCCTGCCCGCTAACCAGCCTTTCACACTTCCTTCAAACCCACTACTTACATGAATTGATCTCCAGTTCCTTCTTTTTCTAAACTGTTGTCCTATCCATTCACTTCAAGGCAGGGACAGTCCATGGAGTTCTATGCACTTCTGTAAAGCTCTCTTAACAATTAAGAGGGATCCTTGTTTTCTCTGATAAAAAAAAAAAAAAATCCCCAATTTTTGGATTTAAAAAAGTAACCCAAATCCACATTTTTGGTGATTAAAATGAAACACCACATATACATACACCTCTATATGTGGTGTTTTATTTTAAATCACCAAAAATGTGGATTTGGGTTACTTTTTTTAATCCAAAAAATTTTCAAAATGAAACACCCCCTCCCCCTCCCCCCCCACACACGGTGTTTCATTTTGATCAAGGGAAAATCTGGATTTGGCGTTACTTCTTTAATCCAAAGATTGGGGATTTTTTTTTTAAATCAGAGAAAACCAGTATCCCTGATGATTATATAAATTCCTTTTTGGTGAGAAACTACTAATTTTGTTAAACCAGATTATTTTCTTTATTGTTGTATGTACTATAGCATTGACCACCATAAATAAAGTTCACAAATCCAGATACATTATTATTTTAAAACTAAAAAATAGATTAATTAAAACTGAAGGCAATATGGTTTAATTGGTGGAGCATTAGGCAATCAAAAGACCTATTCCCAGCTCTACTACAGCTGCTTTGAGTGATCTTTGGCAAGCAGTGTCACCTTTCAGTACCTCAATTCCTCCATTTAAAAAAACAAAACAAAAGAGAAAGTGTTTCCATTTTAATGGAGAAACTGGTCCCATGCCTTTCTTTGCTAAGTACTTTGAGATCCACAGATGAAACTGCTATAAAATAGGTAAGTATTATCCATGTATCTAATAGTTTTATGCTGCTATTTATCACTGTAGTATCTGACCAACTTGTATGTAAACAACAAACAAACAACCCAACAATAATGAAGTGCCTAATAAACTTCACAAAGCCTCTGGCCCTTTCTAAGGTAAGACTCTACTTAATCTAGGACTTGGGTTTTTAATGTAGTTATCTGAATTCAAGACAACTTAAAATTTAAGATGAGCGCACCCTTCCCCCCCCCCCCAGTGATTAGATTCTATACATGGAAATTAAAAATGTGTTATAATTTTTCATGTATTGAATCTAATTATTAGAGGGTTGTCTTAAATTCATCCCCCCAACCTTGCCCTTTAAGTATGGAAAGCAGCAGCAGGGGGCAAGCAGCACACACCTCTCATGCAGCACTTGGTCATAGAAGGTGAACTGTGATAATGAACAGACTGTCAGTTCAGGTGCCACTTAAGTCCTAAGACTCCACATGCTGGCCTTCACAGGGAAGATTTCATCAAAATTTACAGAAGAAGGGGAATTATTAAGTTTGTGGCAGTAAGAGAGAAATGAGATATAGCTTGATAATGCAGCTGTCAGTGGGATTCTGAGATGTCACTCCTACACTGAGTAGATGCAATTTGTTCACTTCTCATTTTTAGAAGAATGTATAAAAGTTTCTTTTAATTGATGCAAAATACTCGATGCCTGGTGCCTCATTTGTAAAGCACTCTCTCTCTCGGACTCCTGATGCCCAGAGGGCACAGCTAAAGCATACTTTAAATAAATGAGACTGCTGAAGTTAAAATTTTAAAATCAATTTCTCTTTGTGGCATTTTTAGTATATTTTTATTCTTCTTAAAAACTATTTTCCAAAGGCCAACCTACCAAAGATTTTTTTTTTAATCTTTTTTTTTTTTGAGAAAAATTGGTTTTACCCAACACTAACATTAAACCAAATAAAGAAATCCAGACATTACAAGTCCTTAAATTAACATTTGAGACCCTAATCCTGAAAGCACTGACGTGAGCAAACCGATAAAGTTACTTACAGCCAAAATATTCTAACAGTATAGATCGGGTTTGCTTTTGTTTTTAAAACAAAAATGGACTAACAATATAGTAATCACATGTGTGGGCATCTAAAGCCCTCTCAGAGGCAGCGGTGATAGAACCTCTAGATTGGTTTGTTTTACAACTAGCTCCTTTAATACTCAGAGTACAACCTATTTTTAAAATCCAGTTTTAAGTTGAAACATTGCCCCCAAATCAACAAAGCCTCCCAAAACCTCCCTACATCCTTTTACCCAGTCACTTTTCCTTCCCCCAACATAAAATAGCCTGGATGACCAGATAATCCCTGCAAGGTGACCCCAAAGGTCATCAAATCTGTGAACTCACAGATCAGGGAATAGTATGCAGGGAAGGTGTTCATCTGTCAAAGATTCACTGAAGGGACCCATATTAGATGGTCCCTTGCCATGGTAACAAAGCCTGCTCCCATGGGGACTTTTGACACCGACCTCCATGAGACTAGAATTGGGCATTTAGCTAAGGGTTCTCCTAAAACATTCTAAAGCACAACTCAAATCTGGAATCACTTACATACACACTTAACTTAACATGCCAGATAAAAGAAAGCCAAATCAGGATTGTTTTCCCTCCATTCAGTCAGGCAGTTTGAAAATTAGCTTAGCTGATGACAGTATTTGTTCTAAGGCTGAGATTGTAGAACTACAAAATTCACTGAGATCATTTTTTCTTTATCATCAGCTATGCCCCCGAGGCACTAAATTTGGCTTTTTTTTTTTTTTTTTTTTAAACAAGAGGCTTTGTAGTTCTTTAAATCATTGTTCCACTTTTTTTTACTTGAATCTTTTTCTTGGATTTAAGGAGGATACACTTTATCTATGCATCTGTTAATCAAGTCGGTATCTCAGGTTCTCAGTTTCATCGTGACAGGCAAAACAAAACATGCTGTTTATTACACCCCACATACTTAAATTGTCTTTGACTACAAACAATTGGCAGACTTCCTTCACAAAATTCACAGAAGAGGAACATCAGCATTAACCATTGCAATCAATTGCAACGATCAAGTTAAAATTATTCAAGTAAGGTTAGAATGCAGAAAAGTACATCATGGGATCAGATTCCTTCATTTATTTATAATGTTCAATATAGTCATGTCGTAAAGAGTTCATGACACTGCAGGCATGCCAAGTGCAAATGAAATGACCTCTAGTCAAGAAGCCTCTTCTGTTGCTGTCTAAAAGTAATTCCTGTAATTTTAATTTCATGCCAGCTCTGTCCATCTCAGGGAACAGGGCTGTTCCTGCCCCGCCTTACATCATATGTTGTGTTCACCTGTGCAGAGGTTGTGCAAAAATCCTGTATCAGAATTCTTCTCTCACACCAGTGGTAGAGGTTCATGCTCACTGTCACAGATGTAAACGGTGACTTAAGTGCAGAGCAGCAGGCCATTTGGCCCAGAATCTTCTTCCCTCTCCGATGGGCAGTCTTCATATTTCATAATCGGCCTCTCCAAGTCTTTATGCAATTTGCTTAAGTAACAGTTCGAAGCTCCGCAGTTCAAACTTTTAGTTTTGCTGATACTCAAATTCAAGAAGAGGGGTTTTCCCACCACCCCCCCATGTAACATGGGGGGAAATGCCCTTCATCTTAGATTCCAGCATGAGGCAGTGGGGGGCAGGGGAGCAGCAGGCAGCTGCCGCAACTCTGGCCCCAAACTTACCTTACCCATGGCAATACTTTCCTTTTGGTTGCTCTCTCTCACGTTTTGTTCCTGTTCGTACCAGGTCATATTTATGCCTAGATTACAAACTTTACACTCAGTACCACATAAGTAGAGGGGCCTTATGTGGCATCCAGGAAAGAAACTGCACTTCAAAACAATATTCCTTCCCTCCTTTCCCCTCTTTCAAACACAGCACAGGTGATATACCAGCAACTCAATCCCATTGTCTCAACAGTACTAGACTGTGCCCTGGGAGCACAGTCAAGACTTCATGGCTTGCCTGCTACTTATCCCGCCTTTTTACCACACCACGGCCAAGTCCCAAGCAGACTATGTGGGGGCACAAAAAAGGGAATCTTATACCTCTTCATGCACTTGCATAGTCTTGTAGGTCAAATTGTACCCTGGTCTTTCACCTGCAAGTTCTTGGAGGCTGGAACTCCGTCTTTATGTGTCTGAAGTATCTAAGATACAACAGGCCCTTCACAATGCTACAAAAGCATTCAAGATGGGATAGCTATTTTTTAATATTGGCAATGTTTCCAGAGTATGGATGTGTAGCCAGACACATCACATTGAGAATTTATTTACAGTACCAAAAAGAGAGATTAAAAATAGAAGAGTCTCACAACATACCATGATGTTTGCAATGAAACACATGCTTGGACGTATGCAATAAAATGAGATATTAAACAACATGGAGGCAAGATTTGGCTCTTTAGAATATGATTCGGTAAAGCTTTAAGAGTGGACCCATTGGCAAAGTAGCCATTTTATTTGCTGGATTCTAAAATTGACATGAGGAAGGGGAAGGGCAGTAAAAGGACCAAAGACACTATTTATATCAGGAAGCAGAGAAACAGTCATAGTATCCTTGAAGACATTTTTATCATAATGAATAACACTAGAACAGTTAACACTGACTTAGTCCAACACATACCACACTTATTTATGCAGATGGTATCTAGCATACAAAGTTACAGTGCCACAGCAGAAAGCCAAAAGTCACCTGCAGCTTTTGACTCCTTAAAATTTGGAGGGGTTACCCTCCCCCCCAAAAATAGGTGCAAATTCAGTAATAAATGTTGTATTGTTTGGAACTGAAAGTACATAATGTATAGAGACAAACTTCTGGAAGCTAAATATATATAGCAGAAATACCCAGGAGAATGAGACGAATTTTAGAACTATTTGATTTTATCCTTCATTCTGTAACGCATTTATAAAAGTAAATCAGTATCTGACATTTCACTATGATCTTATTATCTTCTCTTATATTCTGTATTAACAAACAATCCATGTGATTTTGCATCCTGGAATAGGTATCTGTGCAATGTCATCTTACATTTAAGATGAAGCATGTACCATTGTATTGTTTTGAATTTTTTAATGTTACAGCTGTATTTGATAGGAGGAAAGATGGGTGGATAAACAATTCAGTGATACTTGAGAAAATCTTTAGTCATGCAGATGAAGATACTAAGAAAACCTCATGCTTCACAGTACAATCTAATCACTACATAAGTCAGGAAGGAAACTTAACCATGTAGAGAGTTGCATTTTTCTCTTCCCCTTCCTCAAAACACAACAAGCATTGGTCATTGCTGGACATAGGCCCTCAGACCCAAAACAACAGTCTGATTTATTATTCCTTTGTTTAAGGTACACAAGAGGAAATAAAAGCACATATTTATTGTTCATGCCAAAGGCTGTTCAATGGTCAAAGTGAAATGAATTGATGGTCATAGGGTGCAATGTAAAGCCTTAAGTCAATGAAAAGACTCCCATTTACTTCAACCAGTTTTGGATTAGGTCCTTAAAAAGTAGTTCCTGATTGAAAGTGTCACAACCCAAAGTTGTGATTTTTTTGTTTGTGTGCGCGCTTCGGCACAGCTAAATTATTTCCCGCCAAATTTGTCGCTTTCTTTGCACGGTGGAGTTCTCTGCTGCGAGAGAACTCTGGTGCAGCGGGGGATTTCCCGCCGGATTGCAGCTTCTTTGCAGTGTGCATCTCTTTCTTGCACTGTAGTGATACACGTTGCAAAGAAGTTCCCGCCATTTGTATTAGGATCCACGCCATGTTATTGGCCGATTCCTAATTTAGGCACACGTGGCGGCTAGCGATTGGCTTGCTAGCCGTACAAAAGGCTTGGGTAGTTTCCGCCCAAGCCGGAGGAGGGAGGAAGAGAGAGAGATTCTGTGTGAAGATCTCCAAACACTGTGGACCCTCGCAGACCCGATGCGCCTCCCCTAAGCAGGCAAGAGAGGCAATAGAACTGAGCCTACGGAGCTTTCGCTTCTCGCCTCTCCCCGTCACCGAGCGCAATCCCTGGACGTATCCCTTTCCTGTAATTTCGGACCCCGCGGAGCCTAGCAAACTCCGGGGAAAACTTATCGGACCCACAGAGCCTGAATAACTCCGGGAAGATTTTCAAACCCAACTTAACCAAACCCGCGGAGCCTAGCAAACTCCGTGGGAGCAATCGTTTTGTCAGAATCCTCCAACGAGGGTTCAAGCAGGAGCTGTGCCTGGAAACTTGTCCAGCCTACACCGATACCATCTTTGGGTGTAAGCAAACAATCTTTTCAATCAACCGTTACGCCTCCGTGACTAATTCTAACTCACATGCGCAAAACCGCTTCACAGCTCTCTCCCACCCCGCGTGTCCGGGCTGCCAGCCACAGCCCGTGTGCACTGGAGACAGGTCCGGTACAACCCCGGTTCGCCCCCGGCTTGCCCATGGCGGCCAGAATGGGATCGGAATCACTGCCGCGCATGGCGACGAGGGCGGGCTCGGGGCCCGGCCCGCACAGAAAGCAGTCTACTTCATGAATCCACCCACACAGTTGGAAGTCCTGATGCCATCACTGGCCATCTCAGCAAAGTCTGCAGAGAACAGACTGTCTTCATAGGCAGGGACCTACCAAAATCACAGTTTTGCAATTTTCACAGAAACTGTGAAATCAGTAAGCTCCCCCATGAAAAAGCCTGGTCCCTGCGAAAAAATGCCAAAAACAGACAATGAGAAGTAGGGAGGAGAGGGGATAAATAAAAGGAAGCTGCAAACAGAAAACGGTGGCAAGCCCTGGCATCCTGAAGGACAGGGCAGAGGGGGGAAATTTTCCTTGGTGGACTGCAGCAGGCCCCCCCCCCACGCTTCTGGCCAAGGGGCCCTGCAAGTCCTGCCCCTCCCCGGAGACTGACAAACGGCCATGGGCTAGAAGCAGATTGAACCAAAACCTATTCAGCTGAAAAGGTTTTCTTCAGAAAGTGACAAATTTGTTGAAACCCAAGAGTTGTGCTGGAGCACACCAGTTTAAAAAAAAAAAATGTTGTCAGGAGAAGTCTCTCAGATTGGGGGAAGAGAAAGAACATAATAGCCAATAGCTTAGTGGTCAAGGCATGCATCTTGGACCCCAAAAAGACAGGGTCAAGTATGACTTTATCCTAGGTCTTCCACATCCCAGGTGAGTATCTTGACGACCAAGGTTATTCACTGGTTTGAGGTGGGCCTTTCTACATCCACATCATTTTTCAGGGGAAATGGCAGCCTATAAACAACTGTTTCATCCCAGTGCAGAATGGGAAGATTTCCAAAACCTTGAAAAGGTTTGCAGGGAAAGAAAACCATTTCTTGCCTCAAACCTAGTAAGAAATTCTGTATAAACCTACTTGTGATGTGATGCCACATTATTTTAATCTGCTGTCCCTGAACGTATATTAAAAATGAAAAGAAAAACAGACCAAGGAAATATATATTTTAAAAATATATAAACTTAAAAAAAAAGAAAGAAAGAACAGTTTAAAGAAGGAACAATGGGATAAAATGAGATGAAGTGATACAGAAAACAATTTAAGATGAATATCAATGAGTAAATTTCTCTGTAGAATAGCCTCTAAAGGGAAGTGATGAAAAGGCAAACATCCTGCAGTGCCAGAGCACAGACTTGTGACCTAATACGACTTAAGAATCTCTGGATTCTCCATCCAATTAATAGAAGGGATTTGAGGATCTCTTTAAGTGGAGAGATTAGGAAGAGAAAATATTCAGGCTCTGAAGACATCTTAAATATTTGTTATAAGCCCAAGTGTGTTGAATGTCACAAAATTCTCATCAAAAACAATACATACCATATCCCGAAGAGAGAGCATCGCCTTAACTGTTTTCCTGCTCTGCAATCGTGGAGTGTGCTGCTTCAGGTAGAGGGTCCAACAACATCAGTTCATGTAGCTAACATCAAATGCAGCATTCCTTATCAAGGCAACACATATCTCTGCACACGATTGTTCACATAACAAGCTGTAAATGAAATCACACACATGGATACACAGCAGAAACACTTTGGCTTAACAAACATTTTTTATTATGTAAACATGGCTCAGAGAAGCCTTATTCTCTATGCAGAGAATCCATTTTACTTACAGTAGAATAAGCCTTATTTTATTGAATTATCTAAAAGAAACCCAGCCTTTAACTTACTGGAGAGACTGCAGAGTAACATCTGCAGTTTCAAAGATGCTATGCTATATTTCAATATTTTTGGCAATTGGATAGGCTATTATTAGAAATATATCTGGTTGCTAGGAAGACTCTGGCAATGACACATACCACCCACAAAACAGAGTCTGTTTAGTGAATCAGAAAGAGGGGGGGAGGAAATCAAGATTAGGAAGGAACATAATAATAACCATCAAAAGCAAAATTATATGCAATCTATGTGGATATGAACAGCAAACACCATACTGGAACAAATAAAAGGATAATATAAACACATGTGCATATACAAATTAAGATCTTTAGTGGGACCTATGTGAAGTAGAAAGGTCAAAAATCTAAATTAAATGCCAGAATTCTTTTTAGACACATAAAGAATGGACTGTTAGTTTTGCTAAAAGAAGCAACTGAGAGAAAATCCATACTGCACAGAAACATAATTATGACTGAATTCAACCACAAGAGAAACATTTCTGGCAAATAGGTATGTTTACTTTTAGTCATTTATGTCTATACCTAAACACTCATATAGGCCTGACCACCCCAAAATATCACCTCACAAGCATTTATTCACACAACCACTCCCCTATAACAGAATGGTACCTCTCTGACAAAGAAGCAGAGCGAGATTAAGCAACCGAACCAAAGTCATAGCCTAAATCGGTCACGCAGCTGGGAGATGACCCCAGATGTTCAAAATCCCAGTCCAGTGTTTCAAACCACCAGGGAGTGAGCCCTAGCTGTAGCCCTCTAGGAGTTCCATACAGGGGCATCCTTTCAGCAAGTTTGGAGTTGCCAGGACATGTAACATTTCAAATGCATGTAGCGTCAATTTACACATGTCCATGGTCTTATGTATTCTATAAAGAATACGGCACTCCCCCTCTAAATACGTGCTGTGCTTTCCTCTAAAATGTGAGAGTTCACATTACAAAGACGATAAAGAAAGGCCACAGGCTTAATATCACTATAGACTTTAGCAAAGAAAGGATATAATAGTTTACTGATGCAATTAATGATTAAAAAAAAAAAAACACTAGATTCAGCCAAAGCAAAAAGTAACACTCTTTGTACGTCACTGACATTTCTGTTTGGGCTTTACTACCCTCTCTCCTGGTTAGCATCGTATCTAAGTAAAACCAAATTATCAGAAAGCATGCATAACAAATTCAGGAAACTGTAAAGCTGCTCTTTGTATGTGAATGCTTTGCATGTCCTAAGAAAGATGTTGTAATTAAAAGAAATAGCTCCCTTATGACACAGAACAGAGAAGGTTTAATTATGCTTTTAACTGTTGGGGATGAGAGACTCCTATCACACCAATACTTCTCCAAAATCATGTAACATCTGCCTAGTAAGATTTAAATGGGATGCAAGTGGGCTCCACTCCCAATAAATATGTCACTAAAATGCTATTTAAACCATTATTTTTCTATTATTTATTTATGAAATAAAGAGTTTCAGTCCTCAGTCCTGTGACATTCAAATACCACAGAAGTTATGAATAGGATGGAATCCATTTAACCATTCTTCATGCCAGCAAGCGAGCCTGTTGGTATCCCAGAAAAGAGGACAAGGATCAGATAGTCACGAAGACTAAACAGTTCCTTGTCAACTAAAGGAGGTGACCACAGGTCAAAGTGAAAGCATATGGTGCATTCCCTAGACCAGTAATGTTCAATTAGGGTGACGTGGCACCCTGGGTTCCTTGAAATCCTTTCAAGGGTACCCCAGGGTGCCACACAATGTTAGCACCATTAGGTGTGCAAACATGATTGACAAGAAAACCCCAGAGATTTCAAATAGCGTTAAAAACAGTCTGTTCTGTTGTGGTCTTTCCAAGTTCGTTGCAACAGAAAAAAACATTCTATATAAAACTTTACTGTAGTCAAAAACCAAATGAAAACTAAGAGCTGGCATTTTCTGAGGGTGCCTTAAGTGTAAAAAGGTTGAGAACTACTGCACTAGACAACTGGGAGCCCTCTAGAAGCTTAAGTAATCTCTCCAAGTTCCCATGTATATCACCCAAAAACTAGGAAACTTAATCAGATATCATTTCACTTCTGTGTATCAGACAAAATATTAAAATTAAACCATATTAGTCACAGAAATTTTCATTGAAGTATACAGACTTCCTTATCCATCTCTGGCCTGGAGCGCTTTCATACATAAATGCAAGATAAAAATATTCCTTGCAAGGCCCCTGCCTGTCCATGTGAAAAAAAAAGGATTGCTGTTTGTACAACATCATTTCCTACTCTCTGTAGAAAATTCCTCTGCAAAAGCTTCGGGAGATGGTGGCTTTTCTGAATTTTGGAGGGCAAAGTCAGAAAGGAATGAACCATAGGAACAAAATATTCTTGCGGCACCATCCTTCTACAACTGCACTGGAAGTGCAGGGAATAAAAACTGCTCAATGTTCTATTAGCTCCCTGTGAAGTCCCTCTTTTGCCCCAAATTGGCAACTTGGGATGGGACTCAAGACATGGCAGAGCAGATGACATATTGGAAATATATTAAAAAGGGGCAGAATCAAGAGATAGGAGGGCTATGCTAAGATCAAGTTCAGGGTATCTTCAAATCTCTGTCATCTGTAGAACAGAGAGACCTCCAACAGTTTTCCTGTCCCTCAAGCCATGTCCCAAAAGGAAGTAATTATGTGAGGCTACCCCAACACATCATACAAAATTGAGAATATATACACCACATTACACACAACCACATGGAAGTAAAACACTCAAAGCATTATGTTCATCTTAGCTTTCTTATGATGCATCTAACACCCTCGTTGTGTTTTGCACATGGAACAAAATTTTCAAAGCAACAAGTTTTGTTTTGTTTTTAAATATCGTGTACACATATACAGACATGCACTATACATGCACACAGACATACTGTACTACTCTTACAGGTCTTGATTCTTCAAACAGGGACACTAACAGACTCATACCTATGTCAGCATGTATTATATGCAAGATGGCATATTTTATTATAAGACATTATAATATAAGAAATTTTATATAAAACTTAAGGGAAGAAAGAACAGATGGACTGTGTAATGGTCTATCTGTACCAAGCCCTACAGACAACACAGTTTGCCATATCTTCCATCACCCTTAAAAAAAAAATGCCAGCCTAGTGACTTGGACATTAGGGCTGTGCGAGGCTTCGGTCGTCGATTCGATTCAGCGTAGATTTTGCCCAATTCCACAGCCGAATCTCTGAATCCAAATTGAATCAGGAGACCCTTTAACCTCTCAGAATCAAATCAGAACCCTCCAAAAATCGATTCGGAGAGATTTGATTATTCAGACAGACACAGCTTTAAATGTTTTTTCTAAATACCTCAAGGCACCAGGCAGCTTATGACTTATGACCTGTGAGATGGTGGAGTGGATGGAGCGTCCCATGGGAGGGTGGTCCCCAGCAAGCTCGGTGGTGGACGCGGAAGTGGACCAGAAGCACTTCTGGCTCCACCACAGAGCATGCAAGGGACCCACCCCCCAGTTCAGCGACTGGGTCGGGGAGGGAGCGGGGGGGGCACTTAGGGTCCAATTACGAAGGCAGGGTCCCCCACATGCTCGGCAGCAGACCCAGAAGTGGATCTGAAGTACTTCCAGTCCACTTCCAGGTCTGCCGCTGAGCACGTGGGGGGGCCCATCCCCCACACTCCGGTGGGACACTCCATCCGCCCCAGCATCTCAGTGTTCACAAGCCACACCTGGTACCTTGAGGTTTGTAGAAAAAACATTTAAAACTGTCTATGGCCAAATTGCTGATTCTCCAAATCGGAATCGAATCTTCAGATTCAGCTGAATCGAATCAGGACAGTGATAGAAATCAACAAATTGAATCACTGTCCCCCGAATTGGGCCCAATCTGAATCCAAATCGAATACAGCCCGGTTCGCACACCCCTATTGGACATTACCCTGGAAGTCAGGATCCCAGAGTTCTACTTCCAGCTCTATCAGTAACCTCCCAGGTGCTGGTAGACAAGTCAATTCATCTCTCTCGAGCCCTTACTTCCCTTCCCATTGTTTGCCTGTCTTGTCTATCTAGGTTACAACTCCTCTGGAACAGGAATTTTCTCGATCACACGTTTGTACAGTAGGACTGCGCGAAACAGTTATGTTTCGCTTCAATTTTGGATTTGGCTGTTTCAGAGGATAGTGATTCGTTTTAATGTTTTGGATCACTGTTCTATTTCAAATTCAGCCGAATCTGCTGCCGAGTTTTGATGCTGTTTTGGAGATTCAGATTCAGGCACAGCCAAGTGGCTGCAGGTTCTCCCGCGGCTCCTCTGGCTGTGCCTGCCTCTCCCTGGGCAGGGGGAGCAGGAAAAGCTCCCACGGCAGCCTTGCTCAGCCTCATCCTCCAGCCAGCCCAGCTTGGTCCTGGCACTTAAAAAAAAGAAAAAAAAAGCCCCGCAGTCACTGGCTGCAGGAGCGGTGATTAGGGCCTCTGGGCACTCATGGTAGAGCCCCCCCAGTGGGAGGCAACAGGGATCGCCCCCTCCCCCCGCTTGGCACCCATGCAGCAACTGTCGCATTGCGCGAGTATAGTCTGGTGCAGCAGGCTGCCATGCACTGCCTGAGAGCTGGGGCCACTGGGGCTGAGCACTGCCAGGTACCGAGCAACTGCTGGAGCCGCCCCAGCTCCCAGACAGCACGCAGCACCATGCCGAGCCATGCTGCAACCGTGCCATGGGGCAACAGCCATATGGGTGCCAGGCAGGGGAGAGCAATCCCCACTGCCCTCCACTGCATGGGGGGGCTCTGCCATGAGCGCCCAGAGGCCCCACTGACCGCTCCTGCAATCGGTGACTGCAGGGCTTTGTTTTTTGGGGTTTTTTTGAACTGCCAGGACTAGGCCAAGCAGGGACACCATGGAGGTTTCTCCTGCAGCTTCCCCAGCTGTACTCGGCGTGGGCTGCACTGAGCAGACTCGGGTGCTGGCACTGGCCCCAACTGGCAGCGGCAGCATGCAGTCATCCCGCATGCAGATTTGGGGGCCTGTGCCCCCCAGGAGGGCTGTGCCAGACTCCTCCTGGGGAGCGTAGGGCCCCGGATCTGCGCAAAGGATGACAGCAGGCTGCCGTCTCTCCCCCAGAGCACTGGAATTGGAAGGGACATTAGGGACAGATTGCAAACAGTGGCCAGCTACAGATGTCAATATCAAAGCAGTCCTTCCCGCCCCCTTTCCTCTCCCTCCTCTTAGTTTCCATTTCCCTGCAAGCCCAGCTCCAAAACATTTCAGAAATGTTTTGGATGGTTGCGTTTAGTTTCAGAGATGCTTTGGAGCCTTCCATTTCCATTTCAGAGTCTGTGTTTCAGGTGCTGAAACACCTCCAAAATGAAATGGCTGCCAAAATTTCGCACAGCCCAATTGTCCAGCACTTCAAAAACAGTATCTCAATTCTGAGTCATCTAAATTCTACCATAATGTATGTAAATAACTTGCTTTGTCCTGTCTTACATCTCTAGATGCAAGGAACACGGGTACATAAATGCTTGAAGGAGGACCAAATTCTATTTTCTCACTTTAAACTTCAAAACCTATGAATGGTTAAAATTTTGGAGATCAAGGGCCTTGTATAAATCTATGTAAGGCCAACTGAGCTGGTTCATTGTAAATAACCTGGTTTGTACCACCCCCTTTTCCCTCCCCCCCCCAACCGGTGCTCCCCCATATGAGATCTTTTGATCACACCCATTTATCCGGTCTTCTGACAAGTACCCTAATTTAAAAAGCAACCTTTCATCTATTTTGGATCTATGTAAACAAAGATCATAGAAACAATTATACATACCAGCCTGGGAAATGGGAAGTACAGGTATCATCTTTCACTTCACAGCTTTAACTCTGGGGAAGAAAAAAAAAAAACACAACGCATAACCACACAAGCTATCAGAGCTCAGCATGAACAGGCATGTTATTTTCTGTTACTTTTGGTCATAAGAGTAATTAAATCCTCCATAATAGCAACTAATCCATGATAGAGGGAGTACAAACCAACTTCTTTCAATCGCAAGAAGAATGAAAAAGCAGCTTAAACACTGCAGAAATAACCCAACACTATTCCATATTTGCAGCCAGATTCTGCCAGTCCTACTCAGGTAAAAGCCTTAGTCCACAACCAGCATTATCGAGAACAATGTTACTCATACAGAACTGACAACCAAAGCGGTTTATAGAGAAAACCCCATGTGAATAAAGGCATTAGGGACAAGTCACAGGAGCGCACCACTGATCAGCACAGGAAGGATCCCTATGTTTGCAAACAGCAGCCCAAATTTTGCCATGAGCGCCATGTAGTTGAATGCTTGCATTTCAGCGGACTACCGTCAACTTCGATGAGATAATGCTGGGGTCCTGCCTTCATAACATGGATTCTGCATTAATCTCCAAATCACTGTGGCTTATTTTAATGTTTTATGATCAGCAGTAAAGCCCCCTTGAACTGATCCGTCTCTTTAGGTTTCACAATTTTACTGCATTTTCCAAAAGAGCTCAGATTTCATATTGCAAAGAGGAACACTGAAATCCCCAAATTGAGAAAGCTCCTTTATGGGACTCCTTGTTTTATTCATCAGAGTATTAGCTCCCTTAACTTACTCCAAAAACTATAACAGAAGTCACCTTGCCACAGTAGAATACACATTTTGTAATGGAAGTCCAGCTACTAAAAGAAATATCAGATTGATCAAGACTACCCGAATTTTTTGCAGACTGTACTTTGTAAGTTATTTAAAGTAAGATGCAAACTAGCAATTCTCAGGGTGTTGTGGCATCCTGGGGTGCCCTAAGATCCTTCAAGGGTGACATACAACATTAATAACATTGTTAGGTGTGCAAACAAGATTCACAAGATAAACCCAGAGATTTCAAACAGGAATTCATTGCGTTAAAAACTGTGCCGACCCGTTGTGTGATCTTTCCGAGTTCTTTGCGACTGAAAAAAATTGCCCTATTACTTTTCCTTAGTCAAAAATGAGTTAAAACTAAGGACTGGCAGTCTCCAAGGATTCTGTTGAGTCTAAAAAGGTTGCTCACCACAAGCAGGGTAAGAGTAGCTTCTGTAATGCTGTGATCATGGGATACTCACAGCTCCTTGGCCTGGACAAACCAGGGTGCACAAAATCCCTCTTTTAGGTTACCTCCACAAAATATTGTTAACCAAGACATATTTTTAAAAAGTCAACCAAAACTCTTGACTAATACTGAGATTTCTGTGTCTATGGCCCACAATACAGATAATCTACTCACTGAAAGGCACATACTGACCAAATTTATTCTACTCTTGGGACTGAAAAATATCTGACACTTGCCTGGATTGTTCCATGACAATATAATGCCTTTCCTACTAACACACCTCACTGTCACTTGTTACTAATAATTGGAAACTTTCTGTTAAATTTATCATTGCAGTTAGATTTAAATACCAGGCGTGAGGCTCCCAGAGTACTGCAGTCAGTCAAACATAACAAATCATCGATTCCTGGCAAGGATCATCTATCTATTCAGTTGCAACAATATGTATCTGTTAGCACTGGCAATTTACAAGTGGAAAATATTAGGGATGGATGATTAATCGTTACAATATGAATTTTATGCCTTCATGTTGCATTAACAGCTTCTGGGTAAGCAGAGCTTGAAAAACCACTCACTCATGGCAAGGGAAACGCTTTCCCTAGAGGGTGCAACACATGTGCCATCCATTTCAGCAAAACTTAAGCTTTCATTTAAAATAACTCTGTTTCTATCCTTATGGCTATGCAAACAACCATCTGAACATGAACCAATGTACTGATGTCTTTTCAAAACCTACTAAACAGACAGCTCTTGTACCTCTGCTGCTCCTAGGTACAACTATTACTCACAACACTGTGGGCACCAAAGGAAGTCAAGAATGTAAATCCTTTTACTGAGAAAGCCCAGAGACTGCAGCTATGGGGACAGCCATTCTTCCCTTGCCCCTGCAGCTCCCCCCCCCAAAAAAAAACATAGGTGAAAGGGAAGCAATAGGTGGGTTACAGTACTGGAGATACATCTCAACTTTCCCATATCCCCAACCCGCCCAACCCTTAAGCCTTTCAGAAGGCGATACCTAAACCTCCTTCAGTCTCCCAGCAGCAAAAGTGCAGTGAAGCTTCATATTTATTAGATACGTAGGATAAATACAGTCATTCAAAAATCCCAAGCTTGAACTGATTCAGTCTTTACAGGCTAGTCTAATCTGCATCGACTGAACCAATTTGCAAGTGAATAGACATTCCCTTTCAATTCCAGAAACGCAGAAACATGCCTGCAGTGGCTGAGGCCAGAAGCCGGGGGGCGCTAGAACAAGCCCTCCCTTCCTTTTGGCAGCAGCAGCAAGGCTGAAGGGAAGCTGAGCTGGAGGGGAAGGGGGCAGGGCCAGGCCCTGGCAGGCCACTGAGTATGACTGACCAGGGGTTTAAAACCTACCCAGGCCTGCAAGGAGCCCAGCTGGGGTGTACCTGGAGGGGGAAAGGGAGAAGCAGCCCTTGCCAGGTTTGCCCCGGGGAGGGGGGGGGGGGCACATGGCCAGACACTGGCCAGGGCAGCACCTCAGGTGGAGGGGGGCAGAAGGGCGATTAACACCTGCCCCCGCTCTCTCCCATCAGCACAGGGACCCCAGCCAGGGTCTGCCTGGCTTGCCCCCTCCCCTCCCCAGATGCTCACACCACAGGGGCCATGCCTAGAGCCAGCCCAGGCAGTGCTTCAGGCAAAAGTGGGGGGCACTGCCTGGGCTGGCTCTGGCCACGTCCCCCACTGTTACAGCAGCCAGTGGAGGGAGATAGCTGCACAGACCTGGGCTGGGGTCCCACGTGGGTGGGACACGGGAGTTTCATCCCCCTCCCCTTGAGCCTGCTGGTCCATACCCCCTGCCCTCTCCACTCCAGCAGGGAAGAGTCTGCAGCCCCTGCCAGGCAGACCAGGCTGCACCAGCCAGGTTTCCCTCACCTACTCCCTTGTCAGCCAGCTCTCACTGCTCAGGCTAGAGAGCAGAGAGGCAAGGCCAGCCCTGCTCTGCTCCAGCAGACAGCATGGCTGCAAAGCATGCTGGGAGGCTGGGGGACTGATTTAGCTTAAACCAGGAAGGGGTCTGGGACAGAAGTTGTATAAACTGGTTTGACCTAAAATCAGTTAAGTCTGATACTACATTCAACCAGGTTTACCTTAAACCAGTTTTGGCCATTTTGAAACTGGTTTATGTGCACTGAACTTCTGTACTGTTACAGGTTTAAACCAGGTTCTGATCATTTAAAGCAGCTTGTGTCCCTAACTCTACTATTCAGATACTTGCTACTGAAGATGCGGAGTCTGGAGCAGCAGCCAGAAGGAAACCCAATGACTTTCTTCCCACTACCAGCAGGGGATGGTGAAGGGACATATGCTTCAAAGGCTTCTCTCTAAACCAATGATCCTCAACCAAGGTGCCTTGAGATCCTGTCAAGGGTGCCACAGAGTACCACACAATGTTAACACTGTTAGGTCTGCAAACATGATTCTCACAATAAACCCAAAGATTTCAAATAGGAAGCCACAGGTGTAAAACAGTCCGCTCTGTTGTGGTCTGAGTTCTTTGCAACAGAAGAATTGCCCTACTATATTTCTGTAGTCAAAAAGAGTAACAACTAAAAGCTGGCATTTTCCAAGGTGTGCCTTGAGTCTAACAAAACACCTCTAAGGATGGATGCCTTGAGTTTAAAAAGGTTGAAAACCACTTCTCTAAACCTTGGATGTGGGTACATTTTTAAGAGTCTTATTACTAGGCAGTGTGGCAGTTTTTTTTCAAGACTAGCTGGTGAGGGTACTTGCAAAGTGATCAAACAAATCCTTAGACAAAAACAAATCCTTAGACAAAAAGACACATCTGTTGCACAAGCCAAAAGAGAGAGACACCCCCACAGTTTGGTCCCCATATGCAATGGCAGTGGTACGGTTTAAGCCCCACATGCAGAGTGGTTTTTGTTTCCTACCCACCCTAATAATAGAGAAAGGAGAAAAAAAAAAGCCATAATTTTTTAAGTGAGAAAATTGAGAGTTATGTCTGCCACTCGGAACTTAGCTCAGATCATTCCTGCTAGTACCAGACGGGTCTCAGAACAGAGGGTAATCGTATATGCCATATGTGCTGCAATAGCTAAATGCTCTGGGCAAGTTGAAGGAAAAAACAGCCTGAATGATGAATTTCCTTGGGACTGTTAATTTAAAACCTAGTATGCATATTATATACATCTCCAGTCACATCAAAATTATGGGCCCATGTGGATATAGGTCTTTGCACACTCCCATTTCACCAGTTTTATATCGCAACTAGCAATGATAAATATCGCAACTAGCAGTGATAAAAGTGAGAAACATCAAGGATCTGCAACTCCCATGAAATCCATGTGCCAGCACTTGATATCAGAAACCTGGGCCAAGGCCTTTGTGGAATAAGGGCAGGAGAATGGGATGGTCACAGTGGCAGATCCAAACTAACACAGCTCACTGTCACTTATTACATTTCCAGCTGGGCCCACCATCTCTTCTAACTGAGACCATCATGTTAAGGTTTCAGGGACCCCTGCCTTGTACTGGAAAACATGATGGGTGTGAACAAACATTTGCAGAACCTGACTCAGGTTTAGGCAGTTTAGCTTAATTCACCTAAACCTAAAATCGGGAGCAGCATGCACAAACATTTATTGCTTGCAAGTAAGTCGGGGGAGTGAGAGAAAAGGGGGGAGGTCTGTGCTAAGAGACCACCAAGGTCCATTTTACTCAGCCATGCCCCTCTGGTTATCTAATGCATTAAAACACTGCGCTGCCAAGTCTCTTGGTGCCACCAATGGATTTTACTGTAAGTAGAGAGCAAAAGTACATAAATATAGTGCTGACAGGAGCAGTCTTCAGTTTAGGTCTGGCATTCTGCTTGTGTTTTATGTAACTATTTCTGACTGTTATTCAATTATGAAGGAGCACTTACCATGGAAACTGGAGGAAGGTGCTTTTGCAAAGATACAAAACGCATTTTTAAAGGCAGAGTTGCTCATCTCTATTAAATGCAAACATTTGCATCATGTGCAAGGTTCTGAATTTAGATCCTTTTCCAAAAGAGAGCCATTTCCAGTTTGTAGCTGTTCACCATGCTACGGGCTATTGAAAATTCCATCTCCATTTTAAAGGTGAAAAGCCACATGAAATGAAGGGTCAGATCAATTCTCTCACTTGCTATTGTGCTGCTCTGAGAGAAATGCCACATCCTGCCCGACTCCCACAGGATCCTAGCAGTTTCTCAGGCTGCCAACCCACAGAAGCTTCCCCAGACGTCTCCCTTCAGCAACTGGTCCCAATTCATCAGAAGGCCTGGCCCACTGGTAAGTGACCAAGTAAATCAGCCATTTAAACCTGCCTCATCTATGGAAGTGTTACAAGAACAAAGCTGGAGCAGGAGAGGGAAAGGAGGAATTACATGAGAAGATCTCTCAGTGCACCCTTCTCACTCCCCTCACATGGCATAAACATGCAGGGGCTAACCAGCCCAATGCAAAATCCATCAGCAAAAAAGCATCCTAAGGGGTCTGCAGTAACCCAAATATATCCCATCTTTCTAGATAGAAACCTTGCCTCCGTCAGGCAGGAACAAGTAAGTAGCTCAGCAAGTTGAAGACCTTCCCCTGGGTCAGAAAAAAAGTTTATCAGCAGATGTTTTGTTAACAAATACCTTTAAAAATAAAGTTGATAACTAAGCAAAGATAAAATGCTCTCCCACCCAAAAAAATTAAACACTTCACTACCAGCCCACCATACTGTTCCAGTCGTACGTTAACACCACACACAAGTCAACACCACATTTTCAGGTTTGAATCCAAATAACCAAGGAAAGGGTTAAATGCATTAAAAATACTAAAATAAAAACTCCACTGAAAATAATTCTGGCCTGGTATCTTCATTGCATGAATAAAAATACCACAGGTACAAAAGTCAAGACTGCAGGGGCCTAATTATATGTCAACCCTGCACATAAGTTGAGTGCAAAATTTTACAGGCTTTTGGAGGCAAAAGGTAGACATAATCAGAACAAGATGGTAGTCAGTGATTTTTTTCTGTGAATGCTTAATAGCCAAATTTGTTCCAACCATCCAAAGATTTTCTGGCTTTGAAAACATGATCAAGAACTACAATGTATTTTATTTTCAATATACCATCTTGGGGCAGGCACTAGGCTTTGCTTTGGGCACTAGCTGCACGTGGTGATTAATACAGAAGTAGTCAGAGTGGTCATACTGTTTTTTCCCCCCGGCATTACTTACAGGCATGGCCAGAGTGATTAGGGGTCTAAGGACCCGTCTTAGAGAGTGCACCTGGCCAACTCTGCAGGCCCCAAATCCTGGATCTCAGGCAACTGAGCCACCTTATAGCCATGCCATGTGTGTGCCAGCAAGCACACCCACAATAAAGGGCCTGGGAGCAGCTTTGGGAATGCATACAGGGCTGATTGAAGGTGGCTACTGTAACTTAATTCCCCAAGTTGGCATTGGCAGTGGGAATAAAAGGGTAGGGCATCCTCCTTCACAGCAAAACTTCTGGCCTTGGCATAGAAGTCGTGTAAACATTCCTTGAGGTGTCAAACACCCTCTGCTGTAGGGGAGAGTGAGGAGTACTCAAAGTGCCTCTCAGGAAAAGCTCAGAATCCTATGCATCCAACCAGAATTAGATCAGGCCCAGGAAGACTAAAGTTACTTCAGATAGAGGGGTTGGACTAGACCTCTGGAGGTCCCTTCCTCTAGGACCCTTCTCCTGCAGGAAGACGCTGCAGAAACGTAGCTGCAAGGCAAAGTGGGGATATTTGCAACTTCACAGGAGAGCTGTCCTGATTAAAAGCATTATACTCCAACAGCTTGTATTCACTTCCAAAAAAAGGCATGACCAAGGTTAAGACACCCCGTTTTTAACCTCCGTACTGGATCGTGGCTTCCAACCAGTGCCAAGTAAAATGAATTTACAGAAAAACAAATGCAGCACAACTTAGTCTAAGTACAGAATATTTCCTACATTCCTTAGTAAATCTTGTTTAGTTCTTCTCATTCATGCCTGACTGTCTTCCCTGAAGCCAATGATCACTACAGGGGGCAGAGGATGTGATTTGCTGGGCCTTCATGAAAAAAAAAGAATGCTAATTACACAAGGCCTTCCACAGCTTCGGAAAAACAGGCAAAGACAGAATTATCATCAAATAAAACAGGCCCAATGTTTCACAGGCATGCTAGCCTTTCCAGGTAGTTGTATACAGCAGAATGCAGAGGAATGCAGAAATGCAAGCTAGCTCTGAACCAGAAGCAGAACAGCTGCAAGAGTGAAGCATTCCTTATGTCTGTGCAGAAAGCAGGGCAGGCTAGCCCAGGCAAAGCACTGCATTAATGGAGTTGCACTGCTCTTGGTACCCAGCTAGCTCAGACAGAACTCGGGTATCTCTGCATGGCACTACACTTGGTGGGTAGACAGACCCTGATATGCTGACTTGTCTTCATACAACAAAAGAATACTTAATGTCTTGGTTAAATTGCAGTGATAACAGACAAACAACATCCTAGCTTTTGGAAGATAATTATATCCAAAAAGACTAGCATGCGTCGTTTCACAGTCAGTGATCTGTTTCATGGATACAGTTTATGGATAAATTCAAAGGCAATTTGCTATTATAAATCTGAAACAAATTCACTCCTGTGCTGGTGCAGCACTATTCAGGAGCTGCCAGGGGCCATTTTAGTCTAGGGAAGACTGAAAACATAGCCCTAGCCTCAGCATCATTTCAATAGCTTCTGCAGTGTGAAACTGCTGAATCAAAGGTATCTTCTTGAATTTCCCAACCCAGCCCTCATAAGTAGATTACTGCAGAGACAGTACAGAACTAGCAGAACCAGCTCTTCACCTAGCCTGCCACCCTGCTGTATCATTGCTGTTCACCAGGGCAGGGCATGTTACATTCCTCCTGTGCTGCCTAACAGCTGGCAAAAAGGCCCTTGTCAGAAGTTCCATGAAAAGGGACAGTAGGATCCGAGCTGTGATCCCAACAAATCACACCTCCTGCCATGCTACCCATGCACGACAGGAGGCACTACCATGGTGCAGGGGGAGCTTGAGAACATGATCCTGAGCACCTCTTGCATGTAGTGCCTGATGCCCTTGGCTTGGAGCACCAGCCAGCTGATCGGTGCTGGCAGCCTCAGGAGCACATCAAGGTCAAGAGCTCTGGTGAACCCTGAAGGCTGGGAGTGGCAGTCAGCTGAGCAGCACACCCAGCTTGGACAGGGAGAGGGGAAAAAAAAAAAATCAATCAATCAATCAATCAGGGCCTTTGCCTTGGGTACACCCCTGAGGCTGGGAGCACCAGTAAGCAGATTGGCACCCCCAACCTTGGGGTGCAGAGTCAAGGGCTCCAATGCACCCCTGCGGCTGAGAGCAGCAATCAGAAGATCAAAACTTCTAGACTTGGCTCCATGCCACCCTTGAGCAGCTCTGGTCCACCAGCCGATTGGCCTAGCCACACATTCAATTTAAGGTGTGATGGGAACCAGTCAACAAGTTTTTACACATATTTTATGTAATAACTTTGCGGTTCACTGTTTTATTGTGTCATTAACTGCACGAACATATGGCCAGGTTTAAAGTTAAGACATGATTAACTGGCTAATCACGTCTTATGTGTAAAGTCTACTGGGGCAAAAGAATCCATCAAGCACCCAAGAACTTGTTGCTTCATGTTCTTTGTGGTTAAGAAACAAAAAAGAAAATGGATTTAGAAATTCAGATAGGAACAAAAGATACAGAATCCTAGGGAGATATTCCTGCAAACAATTTTGCACAAAGCCTATGCCATGCGCTGCAGGTCTAGAAACCTACCAATCTCACAGCAAGTGAAAGATCATTTTCTCCACTTCCTTCATCACCAATTAGCTTTCCAAGACTAAATCAGCAAAAACTTGACTCTTAATTATTGAAGCCAACACTAATGACTCCAATTACATTTCTACTGATTTCTGAAAATTGGATTCTCCACTACATGTGCTGTATTTAAATTAGTTTTCTACCTCATTCCTAGCAATTATTCTTTGACAAACCAAATTATAATACAATTAAGATTTTTTTAAACCTCCTTAAAACTGAAATGGAAGCTTAAAAATAAAAAAATTTAAACTAACATCCAAGTTTTAATTTAATCACCCTCTATATTTTAATATAGGATATCTGGAGTTAAAAGAAAAAGCTAAAGGCATACATTTCCTTTACTGAACTGTACCACAGAACATCTGCAAATGTTTTTTTTTTGGTTTGGTTTTTTTTGTTACTACAGGTTGTCAGTTTTGGGTTTGTTTGTTTGTTTATTTGTTGGTTTGTTTGGTTTTTTTACCAGTACAGACCACAGGACTAAGCTTTTGGTATCATCATCTCTGGCATATTTCCAAACTCCCCAAAAAAGCTATTTTTTCAGGTTTTCTATGTCGGAACCTGAAAGTCAAGGGATAGGGGTTGCACATCCCCTCCTCACCTGACAATGACAACTTGCAAAGCACATAAAGATGAATCTCCACAGAGGACCCCTGCATAGGGCCAGTGTCAAAATATTACATATATTTGACATAAGTCACTGTCAGAATATGCTGCTTTTGTAGCATATGGACATGCCCATTTGAGGGCAATTTTTTCCCCATGAGAAGAGAGATTTGGGCTCAAAGCTCTGGTTTATGATTAGCATTTGAATGCGACTCAGGGAAGGAAAGAACACTTAGCAACCTACTGTATTTCCAAAAGGCTGACAAGTAATGGAAAAAAATAATGGATTCATAAAAACATTATATTCAGGGGAAGCTTTTATATGAGCTAGTCCATATTATCCAAGCCAGTGGTTTTTCAAGCTTTGTTCTGCAGAACTCCGCAGTAGGTTATCAGAGGTTCCACAAAGAGATTGGGAGTAACGGCAGAACAGGCTAGGAGTCGCCCGACTGCATCAGTCCTTAGGGTATAGGCAGGGATTCCACAGCAGGAGAAGCGGTTTAAAGGGTTCCATGACTTTAGGCAGTTCGAAAACCATTGATCCATGCTAGTAGAGGCGTTTTTTTGCGGAGGAGATACCACACTATATAAGAGGATGCTGCATAACACACGTCATTGGGAAGAGAAAAAAACAAAACAAAAACACAGAGCCCAACATTAGTGGCTCCTAATGTTTCTGCCCAAGCTCAAAAACTAAAATACCCGACCATAAGGCATCCCCATGCAGGGGGCAGAGTGACAATCAGGTAGTTGTCAGGTAGCCACAGTATATTGTACCAGCAGGAAAACTGGCACGCTCAGCCTGGCAATCTGGATTCCCCAACCTGAACAGTAGCAGGAGGCGACACTAACAACAACAACAAAAAACAAAAACAAAAAACCAAAAACTGCTGAACTTTGTGAAGCTCCTTGGCTGATGAAGGGACAATTATATAATGAAACAGTGGTAGGCAACACTGCAACTTTTAGGAGAGGGAGTTACAGTACAATACAAAGTCACTAGCAAAGAAGATCACAGAGGCTAGAGTGACAGATGGGACATTTGCTACTAGAGACACATAAAAATTCAACACAAGCCCTTATGTCTTTGTTGAATATATTTAATGTTAATTAAGCATCAGAAGATACAAGCTAAGAAGATTACATTGGTACCACAGCGCAAGGTGATAAAATAGTGAATAGGGCAACTACTTCAAGCAATAATGCATTTGTTTGTTTCAGTTATATTTTTCCTCTGCTGTTTTTCTTTGGTCTCCATTACTTGGTACTGGCTGTTAGGTTTTATGTTCATACGTGGGGTTTAAAGAGGTTATTGTTTTATGCTGCCTACATAAATAGCAACAAGCTGTTGCTATCCCTGCTGTGCAAGGAAAGGAATGATTAGATTATCAATCTTGTATATAGTAACATCAGATTGTTGTTATATACAAATCTAATAGAAAATGTAATAGAGAATTCTGGATTCTCTTCTACCCCTGCATTTCCAGTGAATTCAGTAACTGTGTGAGAACTGACTATACACGCTTACCAAGACGGACACAGCCAAGGTTTCAGAGTGAAGGTTGTTAGGGCCCAATCCTCTAAACAGTTATGCCTGTAAATATACTTGTGCAGCTACTACCCCCATGGGGATCACCAGTTCTGCTCATGCAAGTTCTGTATGTACTCACATGCAGGAGTCTGTGGGGTTTTGCCCTTAGTCTTAACCCACCCAGTTACTGCATGACTTTTCACTGTACACATGTTGCTACTACCACTACCAACTTGGACCTGCAAGATCCCACTTCATTCTAGAGAATCCAGACCTCATTCTGCTGTGCCAAGTAATTACCCAACACAGAATTAATGCAAAAAGCAGGAGAGTTAAGCACACACATATATATATGTGAAAAGCCATGTGGCCCTATGACAACCAAAACAGATTAGTTCCCACAGTTTCCTTGCTATCCCGCTCTTCAATTAGACTACTATCTCTTTAGGATTGTGACCATCTTACAGTTCTGTGTATGTAGTGCCAAGCACAACAGGGGCCTACATCTATGACCGAGCCTCCTGGACATTACTGCAATACAAATCATCATCCGAATGATAAGCTAGGTTATAGAACTTGTACCACAAGAATTTGTGCCACCAAGTTAGAGAAGGAAAAACCTATGCCTGGAATGTTGCTGCTTTTATTCAACTTGTATTGCAGCCCTGCAGCTGTTTAAAATGAATGCCCATTTTATCTTTAACATGCCTGAGAGCACTACTTTCAATCCAGCCCAAACTGGGCTAAATACGTTATGTATAACAATAAAACATTTTTTAAAAATGGAATATATGGGACCTTTCAACATGAAAAGAAATTAATGAAATACGGGATCAGAAATAACATAAGCAAAAAAGCTGCTGTTCATCCAGTTCTACTTTCCTGAGTAGACACGAGAGTTCCCTGCCATCAGTCTCACTTTCTCCATCCTCACTAGTTGCATGCCTCAAATCACTGAAAGTTAGCCGGGGTTGGGTCTAGTCACCACACACTGAGAAAACACTAAAAAGTTCTTCAAGAGGCAATATTGGCAGTTCAGAAGACAATGCTCTGACTGCACACTAAATTAATGCTCCAGCAACCCAACAGGAGGAACTACTGAACAGCTCAAGCAGCCATTTCACTCCTGAGTATGTGTTCAATAAAAATCTCTTTGCACTTCTTGCAATAAATGGAGCTGTTAAATCTGGCAGGGATACCGGAGTTAAGTAATTATATTCCACCTACCTATATTTTTCCCGTAGATTTAACCAAATAAGGTGGTCTTTATTTCCTGTACTATGAGCCTGAAAAAAAAAACATTGTGTGCAGCACTACTCTGTACATACAAATAACTGCTGTGTGCTACTGGAGGTGCCTGTAAATCTACACACACTCTACCATGTTGCCCAGTGCACGATAAGTAGAAAAACCACAGTAGGTATTATAAATATTAATATTTAACTGAAATAGAAAAGGGAACTATTTTTAAAGGACCATAACTCCTATTCTCATAAAAGGAGATATTTGAGCTGGTGTGCTCTTTAACCAAAGATGGCTGATGAGTAGAGTGCTCAATCATACTAGACAGAAGCATTAAAAAAAAAAAAAAAAGTGTGATTAAGAATCTTGCTAGGCTGGAGTAGAGATAAGGGTCAAGTTGACTGAAGAAAAAGCACCGCCCACTTGCCCATGACTATTTCAGACAATGATAAAACACTAGTGCTTAGGGATATAAATCACCTCCAATTAAGACTCCCATAAATAGTTCATTTGACCTGCCACAAGAATGTGCAGTTGATTCTTACTTCAGAAATTTGGCATGACAATGAGGGGGAGGGTTAATTAAACAAAAATGCAAATAGGTAAAGATCTTTAAAAATTGATTACGTGATTAAAATACATTATTCTTGGCAATGAAATAAACACTGCTTTGCCAGAGTTATAAAAAAAAAGTCTAAGAGATGCAGGTCCATTTTAAGGATGTATGCCTCTACTGTGGGTACCAGCAGAAAGAATAAGTACTACAGCTTTCATTCAGAGGAATCATTAAAAAAAAAAGTCTTCTTCTCTACTCTGGGAAGGAAGAAGGAAGAAAAATGACTACAAAAAAGAAAAATTGCCACAAACAGTTTCAGTTACAGAAGAAGAATTGCAAAGAACTAAAGAAAATCTGTTTGTTGGCAAAAAATCAGGCTCCGAAAACCGATCCATCAAATTCACACTGCATTGTCTTCTTGTTTGGCTGAATAACAAGCTTATATTAATTTAGGTGCCTAAGTAAAAGATGCGTATTCCTTCCACTGCTTTAGTGCCCGATTCTGCAAACCCTTAATGATAGAAAGTTTTTACTCTCTTGCACAGACCATTCATAGCAGTTGGGTATTTTTATAAACATTTGAAGGATCAAGGACTTGAGAAGAAACGTATTAAAAATATAAATCGCTCTTGTATCACTCAGCAGACAGTTATTTGATCCTTTTTGGTAATTTACCGATTTGAAAATAGCATTCACTTTATTTCATAAAACTAAGCTCCTAAATAATCATGTCCACTAGGTCAAAACTACAAACTGCTATAAATTTGCTAACACCTACCATAAATTGTGGCACCGTAATGCTGAAATATTCTAGTTGTCAGGGCAGTAATGGTGCAGACGGCCCTGCATTTTTAACCTTGATTGTACATAATTGTTAATCACTGACCCATTCTCCAACACTCCTAGACCCAAGCATGTTGCTAAGCAACCCATTTTTGCTCCAGATACTTTTGGCCATTGCTAAACTAGCTTCAAAAAGTCAACAAAGTGAGTATTGAGCTTAAGACAGACAGGTTTTGAGGTGGGCAGGGGAAGGGTGCGTGTGTGTGCATGTACATGTGCGATGAAGGTACTAGGTAGTAGTTGCATTTAATGGCCTGTCTTTAAAATGTAATATTAAGTGTTACTTGCCATGTATCAAGAATTCTTAAAGAGGCCTTTATAACACTGTAGACTACAACACTGTTTAGTCTTTTAAATTAATAACATTAATTGCTCCTTGCTCCTAAAAATTCCAGTGTAAATTAAGTGCCACCAGCATTATGAGAGAGACATTCCCTGAATGTCTCTTTAAATTAAGATGAATACTAAGGCGTTTCATTCATAACTTGCACTTACCTGACCAGGATATCACACCTCACATTTCCAGGGCTTAATAATTCCAAACTAATACAATTTACAACAAACACCACCACAGTGTTTGGCTATGAATCCAACAAGAATCGTCACCCCAAGAAAACTGCAATTCATACTGCAACATATTCATACTGCAAATTACAGAAATGTCTCAAAATTAATATTACCATGGGCAGAAAAAGGATTCCACTGCACTGAATTTAAAAAAAAATATGTTTAGAAACAGAGAGCAAGCATTATTGGGGAAAACATGCTGTTCTCAGAAAGCTAATGATAATCTAATTACTCTTTAGGCCAGATATAAAAATGTTCAATAGCTAGCTGACATAAAATAAAATAAAGAAGTTGCCATACTATGCCAGGTCGCTGAGAATATCCAAATGGTTTTTATTTTGTTATTTTAATGATGTATCACTGTCATAAAAAGCTACTACCACACATTAAGTTTAGCTATTAGGAGCTAGATCTTTCTTCCATTGAAAAAATCAATGGCAAAATTCCACTGATTTCAATAAAAGCAAGACTGAGCAAATAAATCATCAAGGAGGAACTGGTAAAATTATGAAAGTAACGAAAGTCAATGAAGTTCCATAGTTGTATTTTTACAACCTCCTAGATGAAAGCAGACCCTGATGAGTAGTCTCAAAGAACTTGGCCATCTTAGGAAAAAATAAAGCTACATGAACATTCAAGTAGTTGAAAGTGTTTAATTTCCAGATTGAGGTCAGGTCAGTTTGCATTTGCTTAGGATTATTAAAAATAACTCAAATAAGGACAGGGACTCAATCATTCAAGTACTCAGTGCCCCAAAGTTAACCTCTCCTTTCAAAATGAATTTCTTTTCATTGTATATACTGCATTTTACAGTGTACAAGTCTACGTGGTGAATGAATCAACCCCGTATTTCTGATCAAAAAAGTTAGGATTTTCATAGATCTGGTGTAGAAGCAGACCCTTCCTCACTGAAGCCACCTCCAGGAGTGGTGTTAGGCACTTGAACTTGGCTGTCATCTTGTCCCAGCACCTTTTGAATGCAGGTCAGTGCTGGCCACTGTGGCCAGAGACTGTGAGCCACAGCCAGGCAGACAGCCGGAGCTCAGCATGGGGGGCTGCAAATGGCTCCTGCCTGGCAAGCACTGCTCACTGCTGTCACTCTGCACCCTGGTGTTGCTGGTGGTGGGCAGTGGCACCATAGCTCCCGTGCTGTCAGATGGTGGTTCCCACCCTGCTGGGTGCAGCAGGGTGACCGCACAGGGTCTGGCTGAAGATGAACGAACTTTCAAACATTTTTTTTTAATTTAAAAGTATTGATATAGTGTATAAGTGGAAATTTAAGGGTAAATATTTGGACTTCAAACTTCGACTTGTATACCATTAAATATGGTAGTTATGATTAGAATAAAGATCTCCTAGGAATAAAGGCTGATTGAAAAAAAAAAAAAAAATACAATTTTACATGAAATATTTTTGTGATTATTTCCTCCCACCAGCACCCCTTTTTCAAATGGCTCTAATGAGTAACATTTTTGTTTAAATATTCACTGCACTTGAAATGCAATCCTAGCTCCATTGGGGTCTCTTTGACTTCAGTAGAGTCAGATTTTCACCTTCAATGTAAGCTCAAATCTAAACATGTGCATACAGTATAAAGATATACCATTGCACTCATGTCCACGATCAACACTAAAAAGCAGGACCTGGAGTCTGTTTTACTTTAAGAAAAATGATAAAACCAAATATAAGCACCAGCAAATTATTAGCTTGAAAAAAAAAGTTATTAAGCATTACAATACCACATGAAACCTGGGGCCCCAGAGTAATATGACCAGTTTCTTTTACTGTGAGTCACACAGCAGAAAAGATTTCTGAATGTTTAACTCATCATCACCTACCTGGTGATGCCTGCTCTCTCACTGGCTTTGCAAGACTCTAATAGCATCAGTACATTTTAAATAAATCTGTAGTGCATAGCTGTCACTGCCTTTTCAGTCATCCTGAGTGATTAGATATTATCACCACTAGTTGCCCCCTAAAAGATAAGCATCACTTCAAGAATAAAAATAAAATGAAGATTAAAAAGACTGTCATAAGCTATCTGCCCTCTGGACTGCAATACAACATTAGTACACACAGCCTGGCTTGGACTTGGAGATAAGGCAGTAAAGTTTAACACAAGCCTAATACCAGAGGTTCACTTAACGATGATAAGCCAAAAAAATTTAAATACTAGTACAATCACTTTAAGCTCCTAATGCATCCATTTCTCCAAAATGAAAAAAAATTAGATCCCTTCACAGATTTCCATGCCACAATAGGTCACCTGCCAAAGACATACCTTAAGTGCTGGGTTTCTCATGACCTGCTCTACTCTTCCATATCATACTTGCAAGCAAAGAAAATACTGAAACGTATGAACTCTTCATCTTTAAGCTGCCCACAGTATAAAGACTTCCTGAACAATTATCTCCTCTGCCTGTCACTAAGAGCAAGAAGGAACAGACAGGAAGTATAGAGCAGTGCAATATGCACATGCATACAGGCATTGGCATATGTATGTTTGCTCCCAAGCCAGCTAACAGATGGCAGAACTAACTTTAGGCCTATCAGCCTTTGCAGAACTGATTTCAGAAAGAGAGACTGAGCTGTAAAATACACTCACAAAATGCAAACCGTTCCTAAAGAGGGAGGTTGTTCAGGCAATAGCCAGTAAATATTGCATTCCTGAAAACTTCAAGTAAACAAAACACACACCAAAAAATCAAGTAACTTCCCATGCATCAAGACCCACTGACTGATCCCCAAATCTTTCTAGTAGTTAAGGATCAAAATTAGTAGAAGTAGTGTACTGAGCAAACTGTGTATAATTTGTCAGGCAAGAAGCAAAAATCTGGCCACATGCAGAATTGGGGGGGGGGGGGGGGGGGGTTGAACTCAAATTCTGTTTATTCAAAATAAAAATCAAACCTTAAAAAAAACCAAACTGTTGGTTCGGGGGGGGGGGGGGGGGGGGGGGGGGGGACGACGACCAGACTTTTTTTTTTTTTTTTTTTACAACATTCAGCTAAGATGACAACTTAGTTTTCAACATCAGTTCTTCAGATTGGTAGGCTAGAAATAGATGTTGATGGACGAAACAGACTGAGTGTGCCATGATACTGCAGCACAGCTGATCTGCTGCACTGACAAGACACATCACCCCTTTTGTCCCATGCTTGATGGTGAAGGACAAGGGGCAATATGATCTTCCCACTTTGCCCACTCAGCAAGACCTATGCCCCAGAGTCTATCACCACTTTTTGTTGTGCCACTGAATTTCTTTTTATGTGGCACAACAAAGGGTATCAGCGTCTATTTGCTCAGCATTTGTGCTGCCACAAAATTTTTATGGAGGCACAAATAAGACATCAGCCAGCGTCTGTTTCCACCCACAGAGTTACAAGAGTCACAATAAGACAGACACCACAAGCCAAGAGGAGAACTAGCACCTCTTCAATTATAAGCTCTACTGGCAGACATATCAATGGCAGTTCTTCCTCAAAGCCAGATCCTGAAATCCTTTCTCCCTTTATGTTCAGCCTTCAATCTGACAAAAGTCCCAAGGAAGTCCATGGCAATTTTTCCCCCAGAGTTGTTTCTTCTTTGTCCAACTTTATTCCACCTTCTCACCAATCACTTTCTCTGGTCACTGTTTTGACTCTGAACCAAGCTGATGTGGCCAAGAGTCTTTGCCACCTGAATTATTGACATGCAAGAGCTCATCCACCCATGCAACATGGCTCTCCTGTGAGCATAAGTGAAGAGATAATGATCCGAGTCATACAAAATAGTAGTACCTGTAATGCAAACATAATTTAAGGAGAGAGAAACTACAATCAGCTAGAAAAGATGTGCTCAAACTGTGGCCTGAGGGCTGGATTTGGTCCACAAAGCCAAGTCTTTCATCCCCTGGCACTCCTCGCAGGTCAGGAAGCTTGGCAACAGGGAAGTGGTGACAGCAATAGTAGCCAGACCAGGTACACACACAAGCCATCAAAATAAACCAAAGATCCAACCTGCACATTGTCTATTAAGCACATTCAGTGGACAGCTAAGGGCACAATTTTATTTATCACGTCAATGACTTAGATCCTCGACTGGAAACAAAATTATGTACAAGCACAAAAAAAAAAAAATCATGTCTGCATCACATGCATTTAAACTCACCTTTCCACTCCGATCAGAATGCAGGACAGCGTACAGGGAAACAGATGGCCCTAGACTGAACACAAGGCACAATTCACTTGAGGAGCTGAGGCAAGGGCTGGGAGGCAAGAAGAGATGTGGATCAACCCCAGGATTGAATTTAGCCTTGTATTTATAGCAGGGCTGTGTTGTAAATATTTGCTTTCCCCTTCAGCAGCAAAATATCAACTGAAGTAAACAGTCCATTTGTTGACAGTGGCTGCAGTTTTAAAAGGACAAAAATACCCACCGTAATGCGATTGTATGTCTGAATCTCTTGCAAAGCTTCTCCCTTACTTCCAACCATTGTTTTGCTAGGATGCTGAGTGACCATCAGGATGTGCAGACTGAGATTATATCATTGCGGAGGAGGTTAATACAAAGAAAAGAAAAAAATAGATAAGTGTCCCAAGATGTTAACATACCCTGCTAGCCAGTCAAAATACAGAAAGGACAGCAGCCATGTTGAAACTAAGCAAAGAAGAAAAGGCTAAAGTATGTGACCTTTCCATTCTACCATAGCTAAAAATACTGATGTACAAGCTACAGGCAAGTTTTAGGACTAGATCCAGTGAGGGACTGAGCTGCTTCAAGCTCTGCATTAGCTAATAGAAATGAGGCAGCTCGGGTCCAAAAAATTCCATCTTGCAAGGTGTGGAATACCTCCTCTGAAAAGAAGTGTTTTCCAACTCCTATTGTAGCTAGTGGAAATAGATGAAGGCCTCAGCACATCCTAGTGGGTGCTCAAAACTTGCAAGATCAGGTCTTTTCCAAGCATGATAAAAGGTGCGATGCCACCAGAGCTTCAACCATGTGCTAAGCTGAAAAAGTGAACTTTGAAACAGAAAGCAAGCATCTAAAACAAAAAGTTGCCAAACCTGATCTCTTGCTCTCACTTACTCAGGCTCTCCCACACACCTCCTTCCTTAGGCAAATCTCTTCACAAATATAGCCCACTAATAAGCTTGTGTTGCTGGTGCCCTTCTGCACTTGACAGACAGGGAATGCAAAATCTGTGACAACTCCAGCTAGAGAACTGTGGCTCTTTAGCTCAAGCTGTAGCAAATCATTCCAATAACTCGTTGGGTCACCGGGTAAATCCCAAAGAGTTGACAAGAGGGTGAGTGTTACCACAAACAGCAAACCTAGATTAAATGTGTTCATAAAGTACGTGCATAGAGTGTAGACTGCCTCACGATGCTTACTGCTTTCATGAAGTTTTAAAACCTTATTTTTCTGTTCAATGAAGTCCACACATCATCTCATGCAATACACCCATTAGAAAACCACATTAGTCTATACACATTTTTCCATTATTTTAAAATCAAAAGTTAACTGTTGTGTTTTATTTCCATTTTAGTCAAGCTATACTTCATGGGCGACTGGTGCCTCCTGAGTCTAGGGGAGGCACTAGCAGGGGTGAGGTCCCCCAGCGGCCGACTGCCGACTGGGGGGTGGTCCCTCAGATCGATCGCCAACCCCAGGAGTGCCGGCAGCAAAACCATAAGTGCCGGCAGCGCCTCTCTTGGCGCCCCCACTCCCCTGGCAGTGCCAATCTCAGGGGGGGCACCGGCCGGCACTTACTTCTGTGCCCCAGCTTCCCGGCCAATGAGAGCCGATCTCAAGGAGGGCACATGGCCCCCCGTGCCTGTCCTATGCGTCACCTATGCTATACTTTGTGGCCCCATTCCTGCAAGAGTGAAAGGCACGTGCTTAACTTTACGGTGAGTACTACTGCCTATTCACAATGTGTACACAGACATTGTAAAATATACTCAACTCCAAGATCCAAGCTTTAATAGCTCAGATTCTGATGTCAAATCTTACCCATTTTATTCACTGAAGTGAATAAAAGTCATGGGGATGGACTCAAATGCAGCTACTTAGAGAAGTAAGACCAACAAGATTTGGACCTTAAGGGTGCAGGCAGAAGTGCAGCTCTCAGCTGTAAATCAGAACGATTTTTGGAAAGCCTTCGGAGTTACAACAACCTCCCGAACCAAGCCAAAAACTGTTCATTCTGGGGGGACGGGAATCTAGCAGTGGGCTGGGAGCCTGCAGCCAGGTGCCCGCAGCAATGGCCACAGCTCACCATTTTCAGAATGGGAAAGGGGAAGGGCAGTGGAGGGAGCTCATCCTGGGGTTCCCCAGCAGGTGCCAAAAGGTGCGGTGGGTGAATTGGAGCCCACCTACTTCAGGGGGGCTCCAATACACTGTCCCAACCTTGGGAGAGGGGAGGGGTGCTGAAAAAAAGCCAGAATGAGCTCCCTCTGCTCCTTTCCCCCCCCCCTCCCTATTTTGAAAACAGCAACAGGCTGGGAGCTCTGCAGATACAAGTTACAAAAGGAGCTACATTTTGAAAGGTCTTTATCTGATACCTCATCCAACGAGAAGTCAGACTTTCACCTGATTGGTCATTTTTTAAGATGTCTGCAGCTGTGCACTTGTGTTTGGTCACACTATAAACTGCTTTCTGTGGTCAGATGAGGCAAAAAGTGTCACTTTTGTCTGCACCCTAAATGCACAAGGATCTGCTCATTTCTCCAGATTTCAATGGTCTGGGATCAGGTCCAGGGAAAGAGGGGAAGGGGTAAAAGCAAAAGAGGAATACTCTGCCATTCAAAAGAAAAACCAAGCAGCATAAAAGTTAAACCACTACAGTGCGTGGTCATTTTGGGGCAGTTGGCCCATGCAATTTGTAAGGCATGGGTGGCACCTACACGTGTGCTTTACTGAGGAGTTGACCAATTAGCTCCACAGTAAAGCATCACTGTCTACACATGCACCAGTATTAAGGAACAGTAAATTAACTCTGCTGTAGGATAGTACTGTCAGGGATAGTACTATCCTACAGCAGAGTACTTATGTGCACCAAAACGCACATGTAGACAGTGACGGGGGCTGGCTGGGGCATTTGGATGCTGAAGTGCAGGGACTGTCCACCACCCAGCCCCTCACTTTAACACCCTTGTGCCCCAGCCAGCCCCTCCACCATTCAACACCACCACCTGGAGCCTGGGGATGACCCCCACCAAGTTCCCCTGCCAGCCCAGCCTGGGGCTGTTCTGCCCCAACTCAAACTGCTGCAGTCCCAAACACATGTGCAGATGATATGCCCGTGGACCAGCCAACTCCAACGCAAACTGCGCCAGAGTTTATCATATCACCTTAATGACACTTAGATGCACCCACTGTGTCACAAAACTCATACTACCGGCATCACCATCATCCCACATGCCACAAAATTGTTAAACCAGGACAAAAGAGGTGCAGAACTCCTCCTACAAGCCGCTTACTGCCTTCTTCACATCTATTGAAAATGAGGTCTTAAATGAGAGTTGATGCCATATAGCACCTCAAGAAGCACCTCTCAGCTCTTGATGGGATCCAACACTTTTCACTGCATGTGTCTCATACAAAGCAGAGCCTTTTTCCACACCAGACAGTAATTGTTAAACAAAAGTTATGTTTAATAATTATGGTTACACTTCTAAACTTTTAATTAAAAAGGCAATACTCTAGAACAGAGAGAGAAAAGAAAATTTTGGTAAAGATATTAACTGCATATTTTGCTTCCACAATGTAATACTACATTTAATTTAAAAAACTGCCTTGCAGGCATGCATTGTTTGTGTTAATTATATACTTCTAGCTTCATGTATAAGTAGATTCAGGCCACAAAAAAAAAAAAATCATATATGGGAGATTTATAAAAATACAAGATTCAGCCAAAGAAAGGCTTACACTAATTAACGTTTCCCTGAAAACAGAAGACTCTTTTGCTTATGGGAATTTAATATTGATGCTAATTTCTATTAGTGCTACTTAAAATGAAAATACTAGCCTCCTCTTGGCTCTGTCCATCTCCTCCTCAACAAGCTCTTCCTTTGGAAAAACGGAAGTAAAAGATCTCATTGGGCTGGAAACAATGAAAATGCTTTTTATATGAAGGGTCTAAAACTGCCTCTCTTACCCATACTGAGTAGCACCTTACTCCATGAATATTCCCAGGTGGCCACGTTGAAGGAGCTTTGTCCACACTGTACGAATATCTGCTTCCACTAACAGGTCCTTGCTCACCCAGGTACATGTACTGGATTCAGTGAGACTACCTGCATGAATAAATGCTCCAGTGTGAATAAGGTGCCATAATCTCACATAACAGCAAGACAGTAGAAACTGGGTATGTTTACAACCCTCTCACTTTGCAGTGGTTTATCAAATTAAGGACAGGCTGTCATTTTAAATGACACCACTTCTCCACTCAGCTCAGTGGTCCTACATATTTGATCAGAGACCCCCCCTTGGAAATAAGTCTCAAACAGCTGGAACAGCTCAACAACCCTATACAGCTACACCTATCCTCAGCTAGTTCACAAACCTTCATGTTTACAGAGAGGCAAAGAAGCTACCACAATTATTTTCAGAGGCTCCACTGCCTTCCACTATATCCAAAATGTTTTCAAATTCTAGAAAACTGGTGCTTAAGTTGAACAGTTTTATTTTTAAGTGTATTAACTGTCTAACATTATCTGTGCAAAATAGAGTATACGATATAGTCACATTAAAGGCATCACAATTTGGCTTTTCCACCTTTGAGTAGGTAAGCTTCACATGGATTCTCATTAAAATTCATACCACTATTCATGAAATAAGGTGATAGCCAACCATGAACGTAGGTATCCAAAGCTAACTCATCTGAATACAACCATGAAGAGATAACAAGGAAGTCTACCCGAAACCAGAAAAGAAGAGTGTAAGCATCTCTACATGAGACAAGATTTCACACGCTTCATCTTCTGGGCTATGTTATTCTTTTGTTTTTAGCAGACCTTGCATCAATCAAATATAGAAGTCTCCTGTCTAATATATGCAGTCTTTCGAAGCAAAAATCTTCCATAAGGAAGGACCAATTGGGTAGTAATCCATTTTGAGTAGAACACATACACTGGATATTCAGTAGCAAAAAATTATAATGTTACTAAAAGAGTTTCTGTGTTACATTAAGATTTACAAGAAACTATGGTTGATGCTTAAGTAAGCATAAAATCAAATATTTCTAGTTTTATGGAAGCGTTTCATAGTTTCTAAGTTTCACTTACCTATTAAATAAGTTCACATCCAAATTCAAAATACTGAGAAAAGCACAGGGTGTTAAGCCAACACTAGAACGAAGCCAAGGTCAAGCAAGGGACCTTTACCCCTTTTCATCACCCTAAACAGCCAAACAAAAACTGCATTGTCACCATATTACATATGGACCAGGACTGCTTCCTTTTCTCAGCCACTACAGAAATGGATGACAGCCTAAGATCTGTTAGCTCATTGGTGCTCAGCATTTTGGTCCCATGGATCAAATGAGGCTCAAGGAGCCAGGAGGTGGGCTGGATTGGGCCTTGCACACTGGGATTGGGCCCCATACTGTCCTGTGGGGAACCCTGGGGAGTCCCACGGGCTGGATGACAAGGCACCAGGTGCCGGATGCAGCCAGCACTGGAGGTTGAGCACCCCTGTGCTAGCTTATACAGCAGGTGCATAAACAGACTGTCAATGGCCACAGAAATAAAACTGGAAAGGGGAAGAAATGACAAACATATAGAAAAAAATTACACTCAGTGCATTAAGAGGTGCCCTCCACCCCCTGAAATGGATAGCAACAGAAAAGACAGAAAAAGATGTAGTACTTACATTAGCCTCCCAACCCTACCCCATGTCTGTGTCATCATGGTAAATATTTTACTATGCACAGGAATACACAAAATTTTCTAGAAAAATAACAATTGGTTCCTCTCTGATTTCTCTCTCTCTCTCTCAGCCACTCTGCATTTCCATCAGCACGAATGCTTCCTATGCCACACACTACTGCAACAACCCGCATAAGACAATTTTTTTTTAAAAGTCAGTGTTAACATGAATCCCATGTCCGTTCCTCTTTTTTTGTCCCGTGGCAGCATAGAGATATTTTGAAGAGAATTCATCTCATCCCAGCCATGCTCAAAGCTCCACTTTGCTCGCAAAGCTAAAGCAGGAAGCATGCAGGAACAGGAGGACAGGAGAGCACACACACACACTTCCCAACACGCGCTCACCCACGCTGGCTGCCAAAAGACACTGCAATATTAGTACCACATATATAATTCATATTCTTATTGAACTAAGCACTCAGCCCCTATTCATCAAAAAGAAAATTGAAGCGAAAGCCTCAAACTCCACAGAAAGTCTCTGTTCTATCTGATGCCTTAACCACAATTCTCGCTGTAGCAAACAAACCTAGACCACAGAGGGCAAGCACAGAGAGATTTTAAGCTCGTTGATCCTGAAGAGGCCGTGTTAGATACCAGAGCTCCCAATTCAGTCGTTAGGTAGTAATGGCCAATTTCATCTTGCCATCGGGAGCCTTGCTCCCACTTCCGCGACCACCCGTGGGAGTGCCACCAGCATCAGCAATGCTGGGAGAAAAGTACACCAGAGGGATAGGCTATAGGGATAGGCTAAATTGGACGTTAATTATAGCACGGAGAGTAAGTGACAGTTACTGGAGTCAAGGGACACTTTTCAATTTAGAAGACACAAAACATACACCCACAAAGAAGCTCCCTGGCTATATTTCTGCCCCTCTCTAACCCCCGTTCAACTTTTAATTTGCATTTGCTTTTCAGATTGATGGGGCAAAAAAATATTCCTGAGGCGACAGATTAAGCTGCTGAACTAGACTTCCAGGCTCCAACGCTGACAAGGTTATCACACTGGAAAAGGAAGGGGGCAAAAATTAAGCATCCAAAAAAAGGCATCTGTTGTAAAGGTCCTTGGGGCACAGTCATGTCTGGTATAGATAGTAGAAAAAAAATTATATAGGATTCAGGAGTTAGCTGGGAGCAGTTACAGATTTCTCCATTGTGAGGCAGTGCCAGAAGCAAGTATGGCAAAAAGGAGAAAGTGCAGATTTGCAGTTACTCAGACAGCAGTGGGTAATGAGAGATCTATCAAGCAGAAGGGCCAGTTACTGCATGCCAGTCTGCTTGTTCAATGAAGAAGCCAAAATACTTTGCAACTCTCTATGGGCCATTTAAACAGGGACTCTTTCTTTGCTACATTATGAGAATTTGTACTGATCTCCTTATTCACAGCTGTAGAATTTAGAGCTTGAAAAATAACCTCGTCAATAAGATTAAGGCAGATTTTAGTTCTGGAGAGCAGAGGAATCCATAAAGCACATCCTAGGCAATTCTAGTATCTACAGCTCACATCCACAGGAATTCACACTGTTTGGAAAACTAGAGAAACAGAATTTCCATAAAGCCAGGACAAAACAAGGCAACTAGAACTAGACTAATTCTGCAGAGAAAAACATTTCAAGGAATTTGCTGCCTAAAAAAAGGAACTAAAATACTATTATTCTTTAAATGCATACACAACATCCTCCACAAGAAAAAGCTATCCTGAATGCAGGAGAATCCTGTGGTAGAAGAGAGCAGTGAAGGGGAGGAGAAATAGAATATGATTGTGGAATTAAAGGCTGTATCATAATGCATGTCCAAAACCAACCCTAATGAAGGCACTGCTTAATTTATGAATGCTTGACTTCACAACACTGATGCACTCTGAACCCCAAATTGAAAAGACATGCTCCATTGTTTGTTTTTTAATTAAAATTTTTATTATACACATACACACAATCTGTTCTGTGGAACTACAGTTAACCTTGATTTGGGTTATCACTATCAGCAGATATGGATCTATGGATCCACAGCAAAATCCCTACCACTTGAGCTAGTCAGTGCATCAGGTAAGGCTAGCGAGCTGTTATACTCTACTTGGAACTGTCACTTGACAGGAACGAGACGTACTTTGCTAGATTTAACTGTCATTTACCAGATATCCAAGTCTATCCCAACGGTAACAATGGGTTCAATTCGGGTTTTAGAAAAGGGCATGCACCCTTGTGATTTTGAAGTGGAATTATTATTCTAGAATCAAGTCACTTGCATCAGGTGTTAAGTGTCCACATAGAGAGTTATTCCAGCATAAATTACAGAAAAATAAAATTATTCTACTATAGCTATGCCAGTCAATTTCCCAAAAAGATAAACTCAAAAAGTCATAGTTTTTAAGATAGTGACTACAATCCTGGAAACTTTCAAGTTTGCATGAAAAATTCCACTGAATAAACCATGAAGTTCTGTTCAAAAGAAGGACAGACGAGAAAAAAAAAAAAACCAAAAAAAACCCTTCCCTTCCTGAAAGATAGGTGACCTTTTAAAACTCCAAATGGAGGTAAGTTCTGTTTAAGATACTGGAGCTGTGCAAATTTATACTAGCAGAGAAACAGGCCCCAGCATGGGAAAAGGGGTCTCATGGAATCCAAGTTCATCCTTCCCTGCACCTCCCTGATAACACCAGCTGCATTCCTAGTACTACTGTGGGGAGAAAAGAGTGCCCCGAAGCAACAGACTGCTTCCTCCTTCACTTACTATCAATTATTTATAAAGCCCCATCAGCCTGTACAGGACTGCAGTCAATGTAAACAAAGAGCCCGTCCCTCCAACAAAAGGCATCCAAGGACATGTGCAAACACCAAGGGCAGGACCAGAAGGAGCAGCATGATCTCATGGGTAGGACACCAGGCTACAACTTGAGAGTGCCCTATTCTACTCCTGGCTCCGCCACTAACCTGTGGACTTAACCTATGGTCACTCTACCCCCCTCCCCCCCCCCCACCTTTGTGCCCCATGTCTCCCTTTCACCCTCCCTTTGATCTGTTTAGATGTTCATTTTCTTTTGAAGCAGGGACTTCTAAATACTGTGCATACACTTCATAGTACAAAAGAGCCATTCATCTTGGTTAGGGGCTTTGGGCACTACTGCAATTTTAGTAAGTAAGGACAAAACACAACATTTTAGCCATTTTATGAAAATAGACATGTTAGTTGTGAGATGAGGGATCTCTAAGCATCTGGGGTGGAGGGAAAAAGGTATTAAGACACAAGTGGAAGAAGGATCCATAAAAGGCAGTAAGACAACAAGTATCTGATAAGAGATAGTACAAGGAGATTAGAACAAGACAGACACCAGGATAATATTACAAAGCGTTTAAAAGAAGATGAGAGCTTTCAACTATCACTTTAAGCTTAACTGCGTTTTAAAGTCTTTTTTTTCAGTAATCTGTATTTATTTTTAAAAGAAACATTTCAGTTTGCTTTTACGTGCTGTTCTGTGTCGCAGCAGCAGGTACATCGGTCTGCCTTCATTCTTTGTCAAGTGAAGTTCACCCATCTCAGGAATTTTAATGTGCTTCTGCTGTTTAAGACGACTTCTTTTTCCTTCTTTTACCCAGCTGAACCAAGGAACCAACTTTCTAAATGCAGAAAACTTTGGCAAAGATTAGGAAAAGTGATAGCCTTGTCAGAAAGAACTTAGAAAAAAAGAGTAACATTCTTCTCCTGCCAAGCATTAAGGAAGTAATTTTAAGAAAAAGCTTCCACTAAGAAGGAACACTATCATAGATAACTTCAGAGAAAAAAAGACTTAGGGCTATCTTGAGCTTTGCTGGTAAGTGTATGGGGGGTGGGGGGCAGGGAAGCACTCCACCATTACTAGTAGCTTTACTCAGCTACAGTGAGGCCGAATTTGGGATTTAGTCTCATGCTGCACCACATGGCTTTAATTGTGAGCTCTCATTAGTTACCGAAGACTGGGTCACAATTAAGATGTTTTTAAATCTGTGGGCCCTGATGCCCTCCACTTACGAGCGTTGAGAAAGCTGATGGGGGTCATTGCTGTGCCCTTGGCCTGACTGTACAAGCGATCGTGGTCCACGGGCCAGGTGCCCGGAGATTGGAAACTAGCTAATGTGGTCCCCATTTATAAGAAAGGGAGAAAGAAGGACCCAGGAAACTATAGGCCCATAAGCCTCATATCGGTCTTGGGGAAAATCCTTGAAAAAAAATTATCAAGGATCACATCTATGAGGGGCCAGCAGGGGAGATTATGCCCAGGAGAAATCAACATGGATTCATCAAAGGCAGATCCTGCCAGACCAACCTGATGGCCTTTTATGACCAGGTAATTAAATCCCTGGATGATGGTGTTGCCATGGATGTAGTCTTTCTGGACTTTAAGAAGGCCTTTGACTCTCTCTCTTACCCCATTCTCATTAATAAATTGACCGACTGTGGCGCTGATGCCTACACAGTTGGATGGGTCAAAAATTGGCTGCTGGGGTGCACCCAGAGAGTGGTGGTGGACAGGTCGTACTCGACCTGGCGGGATGTGAATAGTGGGGTCCCCCAGGGCTCGGTCCTGGGGTCCACACTGTTCAACATCTTCATCAGCGACTTTGACGAGGGGGTGGAAAACACATTGTCCAAGTTTGCTGATGACACCAAGATGTGGGGAGAGGTAGGCATGCTCGAAGGGAGAGAGAGGCTGCAATTAGATTTAGACAGACTACAGAAGTGGGCAGATGGTAATAGGATGGGGTTCAACGTAGATAAATGCAGGGTGCTGCACCTTGGGGAGAAGGAATCCACAGCATACATACAGGCTGGGGAGCTCCCCCCTTATGAGCACAGAGGCAGAAAGGGATCTTGGAGTCATTATCGACTCCAAGATGAACATGAGCTGCCAATGCCAGACCGCAGCCGGCAAAGCCAACCGCACCTTGTTGTGCATCCAAAGATGCATCTCAAGCCAATCCAGAGAGGTGATACTCCCCCTGTACACAACACTGGTCCGGCCTCAACTGGAGTACTGCGTCCAGTTCTGGGCGCTGCACTTTAAGAAGGATGTGGCCTGCCTTGAGAGGGTTCAGAGGAGGGCTACCCGCTTGGTTGGAGGGCAACAGGGCAGGCCCTATGAGGAGAGGCTGAGGGACCTAAATCTGTTCAGCCTCAGCAAGCGGAGGCTGAGGGGGGATTTGGTGGCTGCCTACACACTCGTTAGGGGAGATCAGCAGCAAATAGGAAGGGTCCTATTCCCCCCAGCAGCACCTGGGGTGATGAGGAACAATGGCCAGAAGCTGCTGGAGAATAGGTTCAAGTTAGAGATTAGGAGGCACTATTTCACTGTTAGGGTGGCTAGGATCTGGAACCAACTTCCTAGGGAAGTGGTCCTCACTCCTACCTCAGGTAAATTCAAAAAGAGGTTGGATGAACACCTGTCTGGGGTCATGTGATCCCAGTGTGTGCTCCGGCCAGTAGTGGGGGGTTCAGACTAGATGATCTGTTCAGGTCCCTTCTGACCCCAAACTACTGTGATTTCTACTATGAAGGTTTATGACATAGCCACACTGTTACTCTCAGCATACCAGCAAGCCAAAACAACAGCAGTATCATAATTGTTGCAATGTAAGGAATACCTTATGTAAGTAGATACAGGAGACCCTTGCCATCCTTGGGGGATATGTTCTTGTATACTCCGTGAAAGGCGAAATTCGCAAATAAGGCACTGCATTCATGAACACAGCGCCCCCAGCATCTGGGGGGGGGCACGGCTGCTCTGGCAGCACAGCAGCAGCAGAGCTCCCTAGGAGCTCCTTTAAGATGTGGGTTCGGCATTAGTGAATATTTGAAACCGCGAATACCGAACCCGCAAATAGCGAGGGTTTCCAGTATACTGTACTGCAATTGCTCTGAAGGGAAATGGGTTAATTTCTGGTACCTCCTAGTTCCTTAAGAAAAATAAAAAATAAAAAAATATCAATCATCTAGTGCCACGAGAAAGGACATGCAATGCTAGCAACACAATCAGTGTTTGACAAACACAGGAAAGTTTATTGCTTTAATTATTGCCCCTTTAGAGTTAAGGGAAAGTGCTCAACAAAAATCTTTAAACAGAGGGTGCTTTCAATAAACGGGGAGAGCAAGAGTTGAAGGCAAAGAGCATCCCCTATCAAGGTAATATTAGAACTGGTTTAATATAAAAGATGAGAGGGAGAAAGAAACTCTATTTTCATGTTTTCTGCATCTTTCTAACACTGTCTACCAGTATATACACAAGTGACGAGCCCTACCCAAAATACTGGGCCCATTCTGCCCAGCTCCCAGCAGTGCTAACCAGGCCTAAGTCACAGACTAGGTGGAAGCCAGTGAGCTTTCAGGACCAATGCATTCATCCAGTTTCACATAGAGAGTTGAACTCTCAGGCAAGTATGATACCAAGTCACTATCAACATCCTGTCAAGTATATTGTGGCTGGACACTGTCCTCGCAACCTCTAAATGATTCAGAAATAGTTGCCTCCCCCTTCTGATATTGCCAGTAGATCTCTTTCCTTCCCTTCCTATAGCCTGCAATATTGGTAGGTTTGAGGAATTGGGATTTTTAAAATCGGCAAATGTTGATAAACATCCATTTCACCTCACCACTCACAGGAAGAAGAAAAAAATATTTCCATTATTAATAATCAAAATTTATAGAAAGGGGATGTAGGAAAAACAATGGCTGATGGAGTGTGGGATGAAAGAAGGAGAAATCCTACAGAACCATGATGACTGTAGTTTGGACTGCAACCACGAGAAACCCTAGGGAACAGGGAACAAAGGAAGAGGAAGTGACAAAGCGGACAAGGGAGCTATGGGCAAGTGGAGCCAGGGCTGATGGCAGCTCTGCTGCTTGGCTGGCAGCAGTCCTACAACAGTTATGTTTGACACAGTGGGCACTTAAACTGCACTATAATAGTATACTCTCATTAATAAAAACTGTCTGTCCCCCATACCTCTAATCTCACACAATCCTGAAAAAAAATAATCAAAATAATATCCATGTTTATTTTTAAGCATTTATATCTATCTAAATTATTTTAAAAAATAAAAAGTAACTAAAAATTGAATTCTGCCAAGCCTAAATAATGAGAAGAGAGGAATCCTGAAGCTTCCTACAAACAGGAGGGGAAAAGCTAGTCTTCAATGGGAATAAAAGGAGGTGTAACATCTGGCTTTGAAGCACAAACGGGTTCAGAAACTCCTCTTCCCCAGACACAACCAACAACTCTGCATCTTCCTAGACAGAGTATTTTGCATAATAATTCCTCTCAGTGTCAAGGAGGCTTTAAAAGTACTCCTGGGCAGGAAGAAAGGAAGATTTTAAATTTGCATCAGACACTTGGATGGTAGACATTTCTGCCATACCTGCATTTATTACAATAGGGATTAGTGCTACCCATGCAAACACAAATACAAAAAAGACCTCACTTCACTGACCAGAGGTTTGACATAGGCAGAGATGTCTAGCACCCATGAAGATCTCCTAAACAATCCATGTGGAATTAGCAGGCCAGCAACCACTCCAAAGGTGATGCAAATTTCAGTATCTCTTTGATGGCCATGAATCTGAATCTGCAGGTATGCAAGTAATGCAGGTATGTGAGTGGAACAGAGTGAAGCACAATGACTGAATGCAGCAGTGTTCCGAGAGGGAAGATTTTTCCTTATTTTCTCCAAGATAGGCCTGATGATCCTTCATAGGGGAAGTTGCTCCTTCAATTTACAAGCAAACGAAAGAGTGAAGAGGCCTTCTCACCTACTTTATCGATGTGAAGGCATTTTTATAAAGTTATAAAAACTAAGATCTTCAGAATTCCTGAACTCCACTAAAAATAGTAATAGGTTAGGTTTAACAATAAGGTAGCAATGAGTTATTTAAACATTTGATTGGAACGAAAGGGAAGGGGGTACCTTCCAGAAATAGATCATAGATCTCTAATATATAGAAAAAGCAAGATATATTTTTGTGTGTAGATTGGGTTTGATCAGAATATCTAAAATCTTTAAGAACCTGACAAGCAAACAAGTTTCTCATCTATTACACACACACTCCTTCCCCCCTATATGTTATATAATCAGCAACACTGAAACCTGAAAGGAAGCGAAATTATCTTGGCAGTTACATTAAGGTTTATTAGCTAGGAAGGGCCTTACAACGCAGAAAACTTTCCTGCCGGCAGTCACAGAGGGTGAAACCTACAACTTCTAACATTTAGTGCAAGTGTTCAGGCTTGCCCACTGAGTTTCAGTATCTGCTAATACTGAAACTGTGTCAGACCAGGGAGTACTTGCAGAGACTGTAAGAGCCCTTGAGCCTTTTGGAGCTTTTGGCTTGCACTGGTTGAGTCCTGTAAGGCACACAACTATGGCACGCTTTGTATGGTGTCTTGTGTTGACAAAACAGGCTCTGGGCCACTAAACCAGATGTGTATTTCATGTATGTTTTTGGGTGATTGAGTTAAACTGGTTATATTCCTCTCCTCGTGTCATTGCTTTTACTTGCCTTTTTTTTTAATTATTTATTTAAAGAATAAAATTGAGAAGACATCTCCTGCAACCTATACCAACTCAAACGGCACTTGGGAGCTGAAATCTAAAGGCATGTTAAACCTGCTTTTCTCCATGGGTCCTGCACAACGGCCACTTCCACTCTGACACCCATCCTATTTCTTTTGTATGACAAAAAACAGTGTCCGTATATCTTTGTGCACTTTGGCACTTTTGTCGATTCAGGAGCTCTTGGCTGTCAGAGACGTTACCAGGGATCACTACGTGGAAATGGCTCTCGTAGACCCCCACCCACCCATCCTATTGATGTGATGGGGGGGGGGGGGGGAAAAAAATCAAGAATGTAGCAGAATGCAACAGAAGAAAAAGAGAGCTGCTGATTAGAGGTTCAAATACCGTTTGAAAGAGAATAAAGTAAATTCTTAAAAGAGATTAATATTTTCACTGCTTATCTGGATGTTAGAGACTAAGTTTGAGAATTTGAAGTAACTGGACACATCCACCTGAGGTGGAGCCAGCCAGCAGCCCTAAAGACACAACTTGTGTCATGGACATTGTTATGGCTGGACATAAGGGAGCATTCACTGCTACTGTCTCCTAGTAAAGGTCTTTGGGGAACGACATCAGAATTCTATTTGCCAATCTAAACACGTCTCTTCTTTCTTGGGATTTTCACGAGACAAAATTGTTAAGCAATGGGAAGAGATCATTCATCCTGCTCAGTGCTTCCCCACCTCCATTTATGTTGGTTCTTGTTTTCAGGGACAGGATCCCTCACTATATGCCTTGGATGCCCCCTAAAGCAGGAGTGGGCAAAATGCAGCCCACAGGCTGGATGCGACCTGCCAGGCCATTCTATCTGGCCGGCAGGACCCCTAAAAAAAAATTAGAAAATTAATATTTATCTGCCCATGGCTGCCTGTCATGTGGCCCCCAATGGCTTGCCAAAACTCAGTAAGCGGCCCTCCACCTGAAATAATTGCCCGCCCCGTCCTAAAGCTTGCCCTCAGTTGTCAAGATGCATAGGCAAAGGCAGTTATGTTGTCTGACAATACCAGGATGCATTTGTTTTGCAGACCTAGTTGTAGCCATCTGAAGGCCAGTCAGACCATTAGGAGTTCCTGGACCACTGGCTGTTCATGGATTACAGCCCTTGTGTCATGCAGGTTCTCAAAGCAGCTCCCAAGCCCATGAGATTTATCATTGTGGCATTCATTCTATTCGATATGCACTAGGCACAAACCTCCTCTTCTGTCCATCATAAGGAGAAATAAAATAACCAGTGGCTTAAGTAACTTAACATTTGTGATCTCAACAATGTGGAGTGCGAGTCTGCGGAGACATCTTATATACCACTTTCTTCACTTCCAACACCAAGATTTTCATTAGGCAAAAAAGATGCGATTAGATTTTCAGTAAGCACCAATCTTGCGGGTTCACTCTCCTAAGAAAGCAGCAGCACCCTTCACTGTACCTCTCGTCCCTTTCAGGCGTATGACCATAGAGGTTGATACTGCTCTTCCAGAAATTTACTGTTTCTGCAGAGGAAAGCCATCATAACCTGTCTTTGCTTTGTAAGGTGGGATGAACAAATGGCACAGGGCAGCAGGGTCAGGAGAAATGAATATACAGCCTTGTACACTTGAGCTTTTAAAGTCCCATGTGCCAAACCAGGACAGCTCTGGTCAATAGGGCAAATTCTTCTGTGATTCAGATGCAATCACAGTTACTCCGAAGACAAACTTTATTCTTGGTTTCAATGGCATATGTCCCTCTCTGCAAAGGCCAAAGTCTCTTTAGCTTCTACTGCCAACATCGCCCTTGGCCATGCTGAGTTTGTAAAAATTCACAAACTGTCTGAAAACTGTACTCTGTGAACTCTGTAGAGCTCTACTCCAGAGCACTCCTTCCAGGCCGCCTGAATGAAGCAGAGCAGTGCTTGTCCTCATCACCACTCCAAAGCCCAAAGGTCTCCTCTGCCTGGCTCGAAGTCCATGCTTCCTAGCTTAACAGAGTGTATATTTTCCTCTTAAAGCTGTGTGATACTCTTGCGATTCTGTGTACATTTTATAAATTCTGTCTAACACTGTTGACTTTGTATGCATACCAGACTGCAAAACCCATTTTGACTACAGGACTTGATTTTTGTTTTCTTTATTCAATTACCTCCACAATACGAGACATTTTTGCACCTGGCACAGGGCTAACAGAGGTTTTTCAACTTTATCACCCATTAAAAGGGAGGACCCTTAGATAGAGATGACTTCTGCTCAGGGCAAACCTGTTTTTCAAGTCTTAAACCTAGAAGCAAGGTAGTAGAGAGGCCACCTGCTGCCTCCAAAGCGGCAGATTGCCTGATCTGACAGAGGCTGGTAAAGGAGTCTCATCTCCCCTTTTATTGGAAATAAAAGGCAAAACTTAGGAGTGGAGCAGGCGGATCCTGGACTCCTCCTCTAGACTGGAGATGAAACAGAGGCCTGGAAGCATGTGCAAGCCTTCGTTGTTCTGTCTAGATCAGTATATTTATTGTGCTAAAGAAATATTTGTTTTTGGAAACTTATAAATAATACAACCTCTAAAGATGTTACCTGCTAACCCAGTGTGCACATAAAAAGATTGAGGACCTGAGAAAGAATATCTTAAGTAGGACCTTCAATGTCTGTTCCGGTCTCGGGGAGCTTGCAGGCCACGCAGTCTTACTTTCATGCAAGAGAAACAGAGGAAGTGGTAGAGGCTGATGGCAGGAATGGCGATAGAAGCCTGCTGAGATGCAGGAAATTGAAAAACACACACAGGTCTGGTATTTTGGAACCCAAACACAGCATCCCTCTAGCAAAACTGTGCCAGGTGACTTGAGAGCAGGCAGAATTTTTCAGAAATCATTTTACAGGTATGAATTTAAAGAGATGGACGGACTCGACTAGATGGAGGGGGAGAAAGAAAAAAACAAACAAACAAACAAACAAACATATAGGTTACAAGACAAGACATCCAGACATCTGTGCATGGACTGGTAAGAAGAGTTCCTTCAATAGGTTATAGTCCTTCTGAAGCATGTTGCTTGGCAATTGTTAGACTGGAGATTTGTATCCAGCAGCCGTTCTCAGAAGACATTATTCCTGGGTCCGTCCTCTCTCTCAGCGAGTCTCTTTTGCTCATTAGGTTATAGAAATAGCCACACATACAAGAATTCAAAGCAAAAATTCTGCGATTGTAGGTGCTACTGAGGGTCCCTTAGTAAACAGGGTGGTAGGGGGTGGAGGGAATCACTTGCTTGCTAGCACAGCTCAGAAACGAGCAGGTCTGCCACAACCACTTCACTGTCCCAGGCTAAAAACTGAGATCAGATTTATAGAGGTTCGGACCAGGCAATAGGATACACATGCACAGAGAGAGAAAGATTAAAAATAAATGCACAGGCCAGAGTAATGCAAACCCAGAAATAAATATGTGAAGGTGATATAATAGGACAGTTCACTTCAATTACCCCTACATCAGGACTGTCTCACCAGTCACCTGGAACCTCATGCATCCCCCAAAGAATTGACACACAACCCACAGGCTTCTGCCCCACTGCCATTCCACCTTCCCAATTACTCCTGATATGGCAGCCAGGAGGGCTAGGGATAGACATTACACATGAACCGGTTTAAATAATAAAGAAACTGGTATAAACCCGTAACAGAACAGAAGTTCAGTGCACATAAACCTTTTTCAAAATGGCTGGAACTGGTTTGAGATAAACCTGGTTGAATGTAGTATCAGACTTCACTGATTTGGGTCAAACCAGTTTTTAGTGTCTGTCCCAGACCCCTTCCTGATTCAAGTTAAATCAGAGTCCCACAGCATCCCAGCATGCTCTCTGGGCTGGACGGGGCTCTCTGCTCCAGAGTTGGGCTGGCCTGTGCCCTCTGCTCCCTGGCTACAGCTCCGGCAGAGACTGTACATAGTGGGGTCTGCCTGACTTCCTCCTGCTCCCCTCTCCCCCTCACCACTCTCTGCTGAAGCAGGGATCCCCCCCTCCCCTCTGCCTTGCAGAGGCATATCAGCATCAGACAACATACTACATGCCAGCTAGTCTGTGCTGTGGGAGATGGGACAAAGGCAGACAGTATAGTGTCCACTTAGGGCTTTTTGGAGCCAATCAACAGGTAGCTGGTAATGTCCCTCCATTCCTTCCTTGGAAAAGCTGTTTAAGAAGAGCTTGAACTACAGAAGAGAGGCTGTTGTTTCCTTAATGGGCTGATAAACACTGAGTTGGGGTGATAAACAGAGTTATCAACTCCCTGCTGGGATGCAAGTGGGGGGGCTCCCTAATTAGAGTATCCTGCCCAGGCCTGGCCACATTCCCCCCCAGGTCATCACCGTGGAAGAGAAGGGAGGGCTGCTTTACCGCCCCCAGCTTCTAGCCTGAGCCACTGCAGGCATGTGCCAGCATTTCTTCAGTCCACAGGGAATGTCTGTACAGTTACAAACCAGTTTAGCCTATCCAGGTTAGACTACCCTGCAAAGATTAATTGATTCAAGCTCCAGCTTTTTTAATCTCTGTCCTTACCTCAGGTGGCAGCAGTGCCCAAGCCATACCTGTGGCAAAGGAGGGACACTGCCTGCACTGCAAGTGGATGGTACCTATGGCTGAGAAAGTAAAGCAGGGTGGAGCAGGTGCTACATGCACAGGAAGGAGAGCCAAACTGCCTGTCTGTAGGGGTGGGAAAGGAAAGCCCACATGGCAGTCATAGCTGGGAGAGGTGGAGATCCAAGCAGCTCATGCTGTGCAAGGGAGAGGACAATGGGCAACCCACAAACAAGGGAAGTCAGGGGAGCACCCATGCAACTCCCACCTCCCCCAGGGCCATGGGCTGTGTGGCATGCAGCAGAAGCTTGACCTACATCATAGGGCCTCGAAACGTTCTTCCCCCTACAAAGTAAAGCCTCACCCAAGAACAAGCACAGCTGCATACAACCCTGGCCTCAAACAATACAGGCCTCAAACCCTGAAAAGGAAAATTGAGCCGGTAAAATCATCTGATGGGTACATTTCTTCCAGCTTAAAAATTCAATGGAAGCCTCCTTCTACCTCAGCCCTTAGACTCAAGCTCTATGTTTTAACAAAGCAAACTTTGTTATATGGAAAGCTTGGTGTTATAATTTAAAATAGATAGCAATGAAGGTACAGCATATTTTTGGCCTTTTCAGAACACCTTTATTTTTATACACTCATGGCTTCCAAGAAGCTCACCTACCACACAAATCGGCTTCTATATATTTTTCTCCTACTAAGTTCTCTCTGCCAGAAAAGATACTGTAGAAGTTTTCTAACGTTTCCTTACTAGACAGTGTTCATTGTAGCCCTTTTGCTTTTCCAAAGATGCAGAGTGCTCTTATGTCAAAGCAGCATTACTGCCTCACAGCATACACCAAGAGTGCAAAAACATTTATTTTATTCATTAGGCCATAAATCGACCTCTGTTGCCATGAAGTCAGGGTAGCTGATAATCTTTTTATTTATTTATTTTTATCATCCAGCCTCCCACCATGAGAATGAAGCACTCAGAAATTCTGCTGCCCTTGAAGGCCAGCCTGGCCATTTAATCTTTCCACCAACTGAAAAGTCAGAAATGCATAAGAAAAACATCAAATATTTAAGACAAGTTTTTGTACATACAGTGTTTTGTATAGGCAATACAATACAAGAAAAGTTTATAAACAAGACAAAACAAGCTTACATGGCTCCACCAAGCTGGTATAAAAAAAAAAAAAAAAAAAAGTCAGCCACCCAAGGTCTCTGCATGGGTTATACTTAGTAAACTGTGTACTTGGGTGGTACCTTTTCCAGAACAAGTTTTGACTTGTGTTCTGTACTTTAGTCAGCTCACATCATTTTATTTTTGATGCCCAAGATCAAAACTGAACCTGGAAATGGTCAACCTCAGTACTGCTGGTTAACACTGTAAGATTGCTACCCTTTAACTTATGGCAGTGGCTTTGCACATCACGTGCCCAATAATTCCAGAGACGTCCCCATAAGGCATTAATTTCAGAAACCCGATAGCAGGTGCAAATGTTCTAAAATCCAGAGAACATGATGCAGAGAAATGAGGTGACTTTTAAGAGGTCAGAGTCAATTTTTGGGTTCCTGTAGTTCTGAACGGACATAGCCTCCCACCTCCTGTGTGGAGCTCAGGAGGACAAGTAATCACTGCCCTTGTTGTGGACTTCATAGGAAACTGTCCAAAATAGGTCACAGACATTGTCCATGTATATACACGCACATTTTGCACAGGCACACTAATCCCCACTCCCAGCCAAAAGAACACGAACCAATTAGACCACAATCACCAGTTGTATTACAGTCTAATGTCCCTTAGTTTGGACACCACTTAGGATGACAGTTCTGGCAACTTTTGGATATCTCTATGATTCCCAAAAAAACAAACAAAGAGACCCCCAAAAACACCAATAGACAAGAGGATAATAGGCAGCTTGTTGTGGCAGATAAGCATTAGTGTTCATATTACTGCCTTTCAGTCTCTGCAAGCTGACTCATGCATCAGTGTACACGCCCACCATTTCTGTTTCTTGTAGACTGTGTTAAACAGAGACAGCTATCTACAAAACTCAATCCAGAACACACTGTTCCAGGGACATGTTTAAAATTCACAGTAGTGTCAGGCATCCAGTGAGGAAGAAGCTTTTAATTTGTACAAGAAGGAAAAAAAACCCACACACTAGACCACATACAGACACACAACCAAAGACACATGAAACAAAAATGGTGTAATTCTGAAGTCATAAAAGTATAAATTATTGCTTTCAAATGCTTCTATGAAGACTCATTCAAAATAATATTTTGCAAGTAAATTTCCCCATAAAAAAGGTTTCAGTTTCCAAAACAGGTTAAAATTGATTTTATTTAGATGAAAAAAAAAAGAAAAAGTGACGGGTCAGCAAACAGTTTCCTGCATAATTTTAAGTATGTATATACAGATTGACAGTGCACTACAATGACTCCATATGGATAATTATAAAAACTAATCTACAGCTTAAACCCCTAATCACTCCAGACCAGGCACTAGCTTGAATGCAAATACTACTGTTAACATGAAAATTAAGCCATTAAAAATGCTCAAGTAGCATTAACAGTATTATTTAAAGCCACAGGTAGTGAGGAGATTCATAGCTGAAATCTTGTGAATAGCATGGGATTTGTTCCTGTCACAGCTACTGGTGGCCCAGTTACCAGTAGAGCCCGACCTCTACAAACCTCTCATGGGCCAAGTACAGACAGCCAAAAAGCCCAAGGCTGAATCAATTCAATCTTCACAGGTTAGTCTAAGCTGCATAAATTGAACCAATAAGCAAGTGAACAGACATTCACTTTTGATTCCAGAAATGCAGCCACATGCCTGCAGTGGCCCAGGCCAGAAACCAGAGGGTGCTAGAGCACGCCTCCCTGCTGGGCTGGAACAACCATCTTGGACCAAGGTTAACCCACCCTACCCTGTGAGAGGGGATTTATGAGGGATGCTGGAGGACTGCGAGTTGACTCTGGAGGGGATCTGGGACAGGAGTTCAATAAACCAATTTAACCTAAATCAGTTCAATCTGATACTACATCCATCCAGATTCATCTTAAACCAATTTCAGCCATTTTGACGGAGCTTTATGTGTAATGAACTTCTGTTATGTTACAGATTTGAACAGGTTTCCGATCATAGCTAGGGACAGAAATCGCACATAAATTGGCATAAGTGAAGACAAGGCTGAGCCGATTTAACCTGTGATTCACAGAAGTGCAGCACACCCCTGTTTGAAGAGGGTACAGAGTGTGCCTTACAGCAAGCTTGTCTGAGTAAACCAGAGGCTTGCACTGGTAACTATGCTGATGGCTGAAATCCCCAGTGTAAACAAGACAAGGTCCTTATTCAACTCAACGGGCCTTAATATTGCAGAGGTTTCCAAACAACAGTCTGAAGATCCCACTGGATGCAATAACCGAATGCAAGCAGGAGGGGTGTAGGCAGGGAAGAGCCAGAAGACAAGTATTAAAAATGCCATTTCACTCACAGTTCTATATTTCCTTATTCTTCAAGAGTAATACTCAATTTATAGACTTGAGGGCTGCCTTAAGTCTCAATAGACTGGAGGCAGTCCTCAGAAGATGCCAGCTCATAGCTTTCACTCATTTTTTGACTACAGAAAAATAACAGAGCAATTCTTCTCCTGCAAAGAACTCAGAAAGACCATAGCAGGTCAGACTGTTTCTAACACTATGGATTTCTATTTGAAATCTCTAGGTTTATCTTGTGAATCATGTCTGTACATCTAACAGTGCTAACATTGAGTGGCATCTTATGGCATTCTTGAAAGGATTAAGGTACCCCAGGGTGTCACCAGCAGCCTGGTTGAGAATCACTGTAAGTTTAAGTAAGATGTTTAACATTATATAGTTTAATGCCAGATGAAACAGAATCTTCCAGTGTGACAAGCCCTAAAGCTAAATTTATAAATCTATCATTTGAGTTTTGTAGTAATTGGCATAATTCATATTCCAGCCATAATGAGAAGTCACCAGCATTATCAACTGTCAACACTTATTACTCATAGACATGCAGAACAGCTTTGTTCTGAACTAGAAACCACAACTGTAGTAATTGATACCAAGGACAAGACACTTAAACCAGTCTTGCCATACAAAACGCTTTCCAAAAGGGAAATACATCAGACAGACATGAAAGCCATATCCATCTCTTTTTGCAACTTAAATCAAAGCATGTGGCTCCAGTAATGAAATGGAAGGGGGGGAAAGGATTCTTGAAACCTATTTTGGGCTTAATATACACTTAATGAAACATTCTGTTCACCAGTTATTGAAATTTCATTAGCAGTTTCAGAGGGAGCTTCTTCATCCAGAAGTGATGGAATACAATCAGTTCTTCCCAAAACTACATTCATGACCACATTAATCTTAGATGAGTTCATCTGAATTGATGTTAAACACCAAATCAATTAATACTAATTGCCAATCTTATTTTCACAGAGAGATCTTCACACTCTGGCAGACCTCAAAAAGGAATATTTGTACAAAAAAGCAATTTACTTGTCTGGTCTCCTCATTCATTTGTCAAGTGTTTATATTAGTTGCAGTTTCCTGACTCACAACTATCCTCTCCTTCCTGATGCCACAATCAAGTCAGAGTCCTGCCTTTACTGTAACACAGCCTGTAGCAACACACAGTCATGTTTATTATACTGAGAATTGAGAGTAAAATTCCTGACTGCATTGGCTTCAATAGAAATGTTACCATTAACTTCAAGAGGACACAGATTTAACCTTACAACTTCGTAAGATGAAGAACAAGTTAAGCCTTCTCTGAAACAGAGATTTATCAATCAATTAATAAATGCAGCTGAATTCATGTTTGCTACTCAGAGCCAGAGCCTCTTTTTTCCAATGTCACATTTCTAATACAAGCTATATAAATAACTCAGAGTAAATAAAAGCAGAAGTCCTCCTTTTCTGTTGAAACGAGCCAGCTTTTCCACTACCATGCTCTACACAAAATAGCCACCCTTTTCTGCAATTCAAGCAGTCTTGTTCTGCAAATCTCTCCTCAAAGCACTTCTCCCAAATAACTCCTTGGTACCGATCTATTCTTGCTCTGGTATCTGATCAAGTTAAACAAGAAACCGTGGCTCAATACTGACCATTTTTCAGTTTTAGTTAAGATTATGGGGAGATCATGGCAAGCCAATAATCTCTTTTGAGAAATAAATAATTGAAATCTTCACAGACTCAGACAATCAGGTTCCAAATATTCTTACAGAAATAGTCAATGATCTCCTCCTGGTAACAGACACCTGTCCTCAATACTATTGATCATGAGAAGTTTTTGATTTGCTTACAGTCTGAGGAGGAACAGACAGACTGCCTTGGGGCTACTTCATTCTTTGGTCTTGGAGCAATTCCTAATGCCAGTTTTGAGTAACTGTGGTCCCAGCCCTAGGGATCTCTTATGCAGCATGTCTTTAGGGTTCATCTTATCCCCAATTCTGTTCAGTGTGTACATGGAACTGCTGGGCAGCATGAATAAGAGAGTTTTCAAAACGAGAATGACATTTAACCCACTCTGCATTTTATCCAACTGAACAGGACCACTAGATCAGCATTTCTCAACCCAGGGGTCGCAACCCAAAAAAATGGGTCGCAAGAATATATGAGAGAGTCACGAACAAACTTTTAAAACAGATCAATGAGCTTTAAAAATGGATTCTCCTCTAAAGGAGAAAGATGTGGGAAACTGTGACTTCTCCCTTGCAGGCTGTCAAGAGTTCCAGCCTGCGAGGGGCTGCTTGGGGCCCCCCCAGGCCACACACCCACCCCCTGCCCCATACACTGCAAGGCTGGGGCTTGGGGGCAGGAGGTCGGGAGTGAGGGGCACTGGGTCAGGACTGGCCACTGATGTTTACAAATGGGTCCTGGTACAAAAGAGGTTGAGAACCGCTGCACTAGATGACTCTCAATGCAAGCAGTTAAGAGCCTAGATCAGAGCACAATGACAAATTCAAACCTGATGCGACTAAACCAGGGGTTTTCAACTGGAGGTACATTTACTCTTGGGGGTACTTTGGAAGGCCCCAAGGGGTATGTGGCAGCAGCACAGAGAAGCTGCTAGCACTTCTGGTTTTGCTGCCACGTGACATGCAGAAGGACCCCTCCCCTGGCCGCGGGGGGAACCCCTTGCCCCTACTCAGTGACCAGCCACCAGGGGACCCCCTGCTTCTTGACCAGCCACTGGAGGTACCCCGACCAAAAAAAAAAAAAAAAAAATGTTGAAAACCCCTGAACAATATGACAGATGGCCAGCCCCTGTTACCAAGGATGTGGTTTGCCAGCTAATTTTGCAACTGGTGGGTCTTTGCAACTGGTGGGTCACCGGACTGTTGTTTTAGCACCAGTAATTGGTATGGCAATTTCTTGCATTTGCAGCTGACCAAGGGATTGTGACCTTCTTTCTCCCCAGCGCAGACCTTGTTGCTATTTTGTCAATCTAAAAGACCACTCAAAATTAATCTATGCAGGGACACGTACAAAATCAGCTCAATCTGAAGCAGCATCTTTTTTGCCCAAGTGACACGTGTCCCTGAACATATGTGCCATTGTTCTAGAATCTATTTTGCTTGTTGGTTTCCAAAGTAGTCTGAGGAACTCTCCAACCCATAAAGCCTTAAATGGGGTTTTCACAAGCTCACTTCCTTCTCAAACATAAGCTGCTCTCCACCAATACCTATACGTTTTCTGCAGCCCCCTTCAAATATGACAACCCTGACCAACTACCCAGGAAGAAAAGCCTCCGTCTCTAAACAGCAAAGTCAATGCCTCCAGCATGGTTACCAGTTGGCCTTCCCTTTTGTTCTTAGCCAGTTCACCTCATCAGCTTCACTCAACAATCATTTCCTCTCCTGCTGCTATAATGATATTCTCTGAAACCAAACTCAGAGCCCCTTTAGTAGTGGCATCTCTGTGGTCTGAAGCTAAGCCACATCTGAAAAATATCACTGCCCTCTGAAAAGCTGAGACCCAAAATGTTGTCCATAATTACCAATTGCACTAACATTTCGTCTGTAATAATACTCTAGTCTTCTTCCACCCTTTCTTGCCTCCCTGGAAGTGAGAGTTCGCATCTGCCAAGCTGAATAGGAGTTTTCAATTGACTTTCTGCAGTGATGAATTTTTTTCAGATTCCTCACAGAGCATTATCATAGCCAACCCCTTTGCATTTGCAACCCCAGCAGCCTTCCCTAGCCTTTCACTCTTTCTGATGTTCAACGTTTTCTCAGACCTCAGTCTTCCAATAAATAACAGCTACTCATGCCCACTTCATGTTGCCCCTCATCTTGTTAGTCAAGCTCATCTAATGTCCCGTGTATCACAGCAATGATCCCAACACAGCTCCTCTTCAAACATCCCCCTGGAACCTTTTCTTTCAGTTACTACCATCTCATTTATCTGTCAGTAAAGTCATGGGGGTGGAACAGGAGTCTTTGGTCTCCATCAACTCAAAACAGTTTTCTCAATTGCTTCCAGTGTAACTGCCACCCCTTTTGTAATCCAGACCAGTCATCCTGTGCGTGTTTTACACTCACTCTTCTTGACCTACATATTCTACAAGCCATGGCAGCTTGACCGCTATCATGTTTTGCTCCACTCACAGAGTTTGCTTATGACAGGGTCATGGGTCAGTAACCACTCCTCTTTGTAAGAAGCAGCAGACCTGTTCTCCAGTGCCCAACCTCTGCCTCCCTCATTTTTCTCTACCCATTTCAAGGGCTTTACCCATGGATTTTTCTTAATTTTTTTTTTTTACTTCAGCCATGGATGTTGCTTCTACGCACGCTATATCTACCTCTATATCCGCATCCAGCGTTTCAATCCTTTCCTCAATTTCAGGTTTTTCAGTCTCACAAAATAGAGAAAATGTACACACACTCTCAGAGAAATCCAAGTCCAATGTGCCAAAAAATAGTGCTGAGGGCAACAAGGAGCAGCTGCAGCTGGAGGCAGTCCTGGAAGGTGTGGAAAAGAGTCTCTTCCACCACCTCCTCACAGGAAGGGCAGGCCACTGATACCACTGAGTATAGGTGGCTGACCAAAGAGCCCATGGCCAGGGCCCCATGCAGCTGCCGTCACTGGAGGTCACCAGTTCTCTTAGCAAAGGGTAGACTGTACAGGATGCATCAGGCTGACCAGGTTTGCTCTGGTCTTGCTGCCAATAGGCAATGCCTCCAAGTCATGTCAAAGCAGGCGGCAAGGACATGGGCATGATGCACTTTGATGACTGTCCTGGTGTACATAGATTCATAGATGTTAGGGTCGGAAGGGACCTCAATAGATCAACGAGTCCGACCCCCTACATAGGCAGGAAAGAGTGCTGGGTCTAGATGACCCCAGCTAGATGGTTATCTAAACTCCTCCTGAAGACCCCCAGAGTAGGGGAGAGCACCACCTCCCTTGGAAGACCGTTCCAGACCTTGGCCACTCGAACTGTGAAGAAGTTCCTCCTAATGTCTAGTCTAAATCTGCTCTCTGCTAGCTTGTGGCCATTATTTCTTGTAACCCCCGGGGGCACCTTGGTGAATAAATACTCACCAATTCCCTTCTGTGCCCCCGTGATGAACTTATAGGCAGCCACAAGGTCGCCTCTCAACCTTCTCTTGCGGAGGCTGAAGAGGTCCAGTTTCTCTAGTCTCTCCTCGTAGGGCTTGGTCTGCAGGCCCTTAGCCATATGAGTGGCCCTTCTCTGGACACTCTCCAGGTTATCCGCATCCCTCTTGAATTGTGGCGCCCAGAATCGCACGCAGTACTCCAACTGCGGTCTGACCAGCGCCCAATAGAGGGGAAGTATCACCTCCTTGGACCTATTCGTCTTGCATCTGCTGATGCACGATAAAGTGCCATTGGCTTTTCTGATGGCTTCGTCACACTGCCGGCTCATGTTCATCTTGGAGTCCACTAGGACTCCAAGATCCCTTTCCACTTCCGTGCCACCCAGCAGGTCATTCCCTAGGCTGTAGGTGTGCTGGACACTTTTCCTCCTTAGGTGCAGCACTTTGCATTTCTCCTTGTTGAACTGCATTCTGTTGTTTTCTGCCCACTTGTCCAACCTGTCCAGGTTTGCCTGCAGCTGTTCCCTGCCTTCCAGCATGTCCACTTCTCCCCACAGTTTTGTGTCATCCGCAAACTTGGACAGAGTACACTTCACTCCCTCGTCCAAGTCGCTGATGAAGACATTGAAGAGTATCGGTCCAAGGACCGAGCCCTGCGGGACCCCACTGCCCACACCCTTCCAGGTCGATACCGACCCATCCACTATGACTCTCTGGGTATGACCCTCTAGCCAATTCGCCACCCACCAGACCATGCAGTCATCCAAGTCACAGCCTCTTAACTTGTTCACCAGTATGGGGTGGGATACCGTATCGAAGGCCTTCCTGAAGTCTAAGTATACGACATCCACCTCTCCTCCTGTGTCCAGGCGTTTTGTAACCTGGTCATAAAAACAGACTAGACTAGTCAGGCACGATCTGCCCGCCACAAACCCGTGCTGGTTTCCCCTCAGCATAATTTGTCCTGCCGGGCTCTCGCATATGTGAGCCTTGATAATTTTTTCAAAGACTTTGCCAAGGATGGAGGTGAGACTGACTGGCCTATAGTTGCCTGGGTCCTCCTTCCTCCCCTTCTTGAAAATAGGGACCACAATGGCCCTTTTCCAGTCCTCCGGGACTTGGCCCGTGCGCCACGAGCGTTCGAATATTCCCGCCAGTGGCTCTGCAGTGACGTCGGCCAGTGCCTTCAGCACCCTCAGATGGAGCTCATCAGGGCCTGCCGATTTAAAGGCATCCAGTTCCTCCAAGTGACTCTGCACCATCTCAGGGTCTACGCATGGAAGTCTGGCACCCTGCTGCTGCCTCTCTACAATCCCAGTGAGAGACTTGTCATGCCCCTCGCTTAGGAACACTGAGGCAAAGAACTCGTTGAGGAGTTCAGCCTTGTCCCCTCTGTCCGTCACCAATTGTTTCTGCCCATTTAGCAGGGGTCCTATTCCTCCCTGGGCCTTCCTTTTACTCCCTATATCTCTAAAAAACAATTTCTTGTTGTCCTTTACTTGGGATGCCATCCTCAGCTCCATGGTAGCTTTGGCCTGTCTAACTGCCTCCCTACAAGCACGAGCAGAGGAGGTATATTCGTCTTTGGTGATCTCTTCTTGTTTCCATTTTTTGTGTGCTCCCCTTTTGGCCCTTAGGCTGCCCTGGATTTCTGCAGTCAGCCAGGGAAGCCTCCTGGCCCCTTTCCCTCTTTTACCCCGCATGGGGATCGTCTCGCTTTGTGCCCAAAGGATCATTTTCTTAAGGCACAGCCACCCTTCTTGGGCTCCCATCATTTCAAAACTCCTACTCTGCGGTGCGTCCTTGACTAATCGCCTGAGTTCATTTAAATCAACTTTCCTAAAGTCTAGTACTTTCACCCTACTAGTTACCTTACCCACTCGACGTCTTATGGTGAATTCTATTATTAGGTGATCACTGTCCCCCAGATGGCTACCAATCTGTAGGTCCCCTACCATGTCATCCCCCGTTGCCAATACCAGATCCAGTATGGCATTCCCCCTAGTGGGACCATGTACCTCCTGTGTCAGGTGGAGGTCCTGTACACAGGTTAGAAACCAGTGTGAGCGGTGGGACTTTGCCGTCTGTGTCTCCCAGCAGATGTCTGGGTAGTTTAGGTCCCCCATGACTACCGCCTCTTTAGCTTTTATGGTCTCTGAGAGCTGCCTCAGGAGCCCCACATCTATTTCTTCCCCTTGATATGGGGGTCTGTAGCAGACCCCTACCACCAAATCCCTTTCTCCTTGCCCCCCATGTAGCCTTTCAGTGCAGTACAGTGCCTTTCCAGAGAGGATCTCAAGACAGATCCCATCACTATTCTCACCAGGCATAGGGAGGGACAGCAGAGTGCCAGGCCTACCACTCTCATTGCTGCCCACAGCCAGAGAAGCAGGCAGTAGAGAGAGTCTGTCTAACAAGCTGCCATTGAGGAGGGTTTAATTACATGCAGAGGTGGTCTGCTAGGATGCCAAATGCATTTACAGGGAGGGAAGCTTTCACTTCAGCCAAAAGGCATGAAGCAAAACAGACATAATGCAGGCCCAGCCAGTCGGCCAAGGCTTTGGCCAAGAACCAGGTGGGTTGATGGTGTGCAACTACGCCACAAAAACAATAAGGTTTCTTATTGAAAGTGAGGCTCAGTGCCCCTTGCTGCAAGGCCAAGGTATGGACCAGGAGAGAGGGGGAAAAAGTGCTTCCCCATTTTTCCCATTATTTGAGGAACTTGAATAGAAGTTGGTGAGCCACAAATAACCGAGCAACAAACTCCAGGGACCAGATTTCTTCTTATTTAAATGGAAGAAAAAGAATATACCCAGAAAAAGGTGAGCAAGACTAAAAGGTTTCCAGACCTTAGGGTCCCCATGAAAGAAACTCAGTAATCTGTTGCAATCCAAGAAAATATCCATCTCAACTGGAATTAAACGTGTCACACAAAGTGCACCTACGGTTCATTAATGCACCGCAATTATGGCACATTAAGTTTACTACCTCTATTTACAGGTACTAACCTAAGGCGCCATAATCAGAGCTGAAGTGCAGCAGCACTGGCACATGCTTTTTTTGTGATGCTAACGCATAGTAGACTAATTCTACTGCGCATTAGCACAGTTTTTGCCTGCTATGCTATGCAAAGTAGAATTAGTCTACTGCATATTTAGTGTCTTACATACAGGTGCCCACAGAACGCTATTTTTAACGGAGAAAAAGGAAGACTAGCAGAGTAAGAAGGCTTGGAAAAGACAGAGATACAATATTTAAACCCAATGTTTAATAAAAAAATTAGTTTCAGGTGCAAGAGGGTAGCAATGTCTGTCACTCCAGGCAAAGAGATGGGATAAGTAGGTACTACAACCCATAGAAGTCTTGATTAGACTCCTGAGATAATATGAGGAAAGAAAAAAAGCCTATCGAGAAGTACTGTGAAGGTAAAAAAAAAGAAGATGGTCAGACAGGGAACTGAACTGAGGAAAGCCATGGAAACACACTGGGGATTAGTCAGGAGATTACAAATCCCACAATTCACTAGAGCAGAGACAGCATCAAGAGGCACAATGATGAATCAACACTCCTAGTGAATCCACAGTCACACTAGGGCTTGAGCCAGAAGGCAAAGGCAATACGTACATCATGACTTTACATACTGCTTCCCAACTTGCCACTGAAACACCATTTCCAGCCCTATTGTGGGTTGGCCCACCTAAATTAAGCGTGGTGTTGCAGAGAAACAGAAGACATGCATAAGGACTCTTGCTGTATTATATAGTTAAAGGGGACATCCTGCATATAATGAGTTTATTTCTAAGTTTATCTACAGAATTTTCCTCCAAGGCGTATGCCATCACTCACGTTGATCAAATACTTTTGCGTAAGTAATCAAGTTGGTGTGTGCAAGTGAGCTACTTTCTCTTAAAATCAAATCTAATCTTGTGGGGAGGGGCAGTAACAGGGAAACAGAGAAGGGAAATCACTGCCCTCTAATAAGCAATGTGATTAACTGAAATAAAATAGGAGTTGTCATTAAATCCCCGATAGCTCAATAAAAGGTCACTAAAATAAAGGAAAAATGTACATATTTAAAAATCCGCAACAACCACGAGTCTCATTCAGTGTTGCTCAACCCATAACCCACAGGCCTGCAGCATCATGTCATCCAGCCCACGGTGCTCCCCACAGGTCTGGCAGGGGAGCAGTGGCTCTACTTCTTGGCTGACAAACTGCTAGGCCCATGGGGGAGCCCTGGGCCCTGCACACTGGATCAGATGCAAAAAATCTCAGTGCACAGGGCTGAGTGGAGGTAGTGCCGAGACCCGGGGCCCACTCCTGATATGCAGGCTCGGGAGGGAGACAGTGTCAGACTCCTGGGGCAATCCCAGGGGAAGGGGGCAGTGCCAGGCCCCATTACTGGATCCTAGGGCTGAGCTCCATCTGGCCCACCCACCAGTCCCATGCCACTAAACTGGGCCACAGGGTCATGAAGTTGAGCACCAATGCTCCAGTTCAGCGGTTCCTAATCTGTGGTACAGGTACCACCAGTGGTATGCAGACAACCTGTCAGTGATACACGTTAACAGATTTATTATAATTATTTTATGACTAAATTTGCTGGTGGTACTTAAGGTTGTATTGTTTTAAACTGATGGTGCGCAATCTGTCAGAGTTTGAGAACCTCTGCTCTAGTGTAACTTATCAGAGATTTTAAGGACATTCAATTTCTCCGAATCTTCAAAAAACAAACAAACAAACCAAACAACTATTTGAGTCAACGTTGTTACTGTTCATGGAATTATCCAACAGACTATGGAGAGGAAGACTAATAATGGTAGGCAGGAATGAAATAGATAATGAAAGTAGCAATTAAAAAGTAAAGAAATCAGGGAATACTATGACATACAGCAGTAACTTTCTGCATAAGCAGATTTTGTACTAGCTTCCGAGAGAAGATAACCCCTAGTTTAAGCATTTATAGCAGTGGTGCCCAACCTTTTCATTCTGGAGGCTGGACGGATGGTTCCAGGTTTGTCAACTGGCCAGATCCTGGCAGTGGGCCTGATCTGGCTGCAAGGGGCTGCCCAACCGGACCCCAATCTATCCACCCAGGGCTGCAGTGGGAGTGCAGGGTGGCTCTGTCCCCATCTGGCTGTGCAAGGAGGGCAGAGCATCCCCAATCTGAACACGTAGGGGGAGGGGCAAAGCAGCCTCAATCTGGACTTGCAAGGGTGGGAGAGGTTGGAAGTGTGCCCCAATCTGGACACATGGGGGAGCAGGGCCAGTCCAGCACTGATCCAGATGGGGGGGGGGGGGGGGAGATGGCAACAAAGTGTTTTGACCCCAATTCAAATGTGGAGGTGGGGGGAGAAGCAGCCTGACCCAATCTGGATACGCGCAGGGTAGGACCGGCCATAACCCTGATGCACGGGCAACAGCCCAGGCAGGGCAGGACCCAGCCGTGCAGAGCTTCTACAAATCCCCCAGTGCCAAATTTTCCATCCCGTGGGGATCCCTATAGGCTGGATGCCATGGCTCCATGGGCCAGAGACTGAGCACCCCTGATTTATAGCATTCAAAAGCATGTCCCTTTTTATTACTGCAGTTTCAGCCATACATTTCACAAACATAAGGATTTACTACTCTTAATTCTTTTTCCACCCATAATTCAAAATGGCTGTTTTTAAACTTTAGGAGTTGATGCACACAAAGACTTCATTGATAAGCAAGCATTTTGCAAATTAAAAATTAAATAATAAAAAGATTTATTGAGATCTAAAAAGCATATTCTACACACATGCACCATATTACTTTCCGTGCTTCTTTCGGCAGATGCTGAGGTCTGATAATCTGGAATTTCTGTGCGAACCATTTATATCTGGAAATATTATATAACCATTTCCCCACCTTTTCTCCCTTACTCTCTAGGATTACATTCTATTCATCTTTTGTTTGGAAAACCTGCCTTAGCATATGGACCTACTTTTCAGAATGAGCCTAACTTTTCCATACAATAATAAATGGGAAATTCTATGCCAAGTGGGGCACATAAGTGGATGTAGGCCCCACAAGTTCAATTCTGTTCCACCCTGATCAAATCCATGAACAAAAATTAATTCTAAAGGCAGATAGGTCCTCTTCCTCCCTGCTGTATTTTTGTTTAGTCCATCTTAAGAGTCAGGTGGATGGTGTGTTGCAGAAGCAGATGCATCGATAGATTTTCAGGGACTGGATGATGGGGGGGTAAAAGACAATTACATTTGGGTACCAAAGTCCACTTAGGATGAACAGAAGCAAGTCCCTGATGCAGACAAATCCTCTGTTATTGTCCTCAACTGATGGACAGCTGAGGATTTGCCTCGGGACATTCCTCATGGGTGACTCTACTGCTTAAGATGAAAAATTCATTTTTTTTTAAACTAGATTGTTTTAATGGTAGATTGAGTTTCTTGTTCCAACTGAAAAGCATTTGTATGCAAAAATCTGTCTCTCTCAAGATTTGGCTGTAGAAACTAAAATTTGTGGAGGGACTCGAGAAAGAGGTATATACAGTCCATGTTAGATAAAAGTGAACCTAGATGTGCTGGTGCCAAGATAAATGCATTTACCCAATTTTGCATACCAACATCAGTACCTTCATTTAAAAAGACTAAGCCAATTAAGTTGATTACACAGGGCATTTTGATGGGTTCTGAACGCACAAGAAAGTAAATATATAGTTCTTACTACAGCAAACACTACCTTTGGCTCTTCTCCCAGGCAGTTTATTACTACTATCCTCTGCTGTAGCCAGTATGCAATAACCCCACCATCAGTATGGATAATAACTACTCCTGAACAACCTGCTTACTTGCAAATGATTTTAGTAATTTTACTAATCTGTACAATGCTGCAAAATTTGGGACCATTACTAAGATAATATCATCCATATATCTGATAGGGGAAAGCCAGCCAAGAACCCAAAATATTTAAATTTACATCAAGCCATTACCGGCTGCTGGTTTAATCACTGGGGCAGTTTGCTTCTACAATTTGGGCAGCAGAGCAAAGATTCATAGATTGTTAGGGGCTGGAAGGGACCTTGTAGATCACCAGGTCTAGTCCCTCTGCACTAGGCAGAAAAAGAAAACTGGGGTCAAGTGACCCCAGCAAGGTGACCATTCAGTCTCCTTTTGAAGATTTCCAGGGTAGGTGACTGCACCACCACTGGAGGGAGTTTATTCCACAGTCTGGACACCCTGACTGTGAAGGAGTTTTTCCTGGAATTGAGCCTGATGCTGCCTTCCAGGAGTTTGTATCCATTGTTCCTGGTCTTCCCCAGGGGTGCCCTGGTGAACAGATGTTCACCAAGTTCTTGATGCACTCATCTGATGTAGTGGTAAGCCGCTACCAAGTCCCCTCTCAGCCTTCTCTTCTGCAGGCTGAAGAGGTCCAAGTCCCTCAGCCTCTCCTCATATGGCTCGTCTTGCAAGTCCCTGATCATATAGGTGGCTCTTCTCTGGACCCTCTCAAGTTTCTCCAGGTCCTTGTTGAAGTGTGGTGCCCAGAACTGGACACAGTACTCCAGCTGTGGTCTCACCAATGCAGAGTACAGCATTGCACTGCCAGCTCATATTCATGGGATGGTCGATCACTACCCCTAGGCCCTTTCGGCCAGGGTGCAAATCAAATTGTTACCACCGAGCCTGTAGGTATGCTGGGGATTGTTTGCCCCTAGATGGAGCACCTTGTATTTCTGACAGTTGAACTTCATCTGGTTCTGGTCTGCCCAGCTCTCCAGGTCCATCTGTATCTGCAACCTATCTTCTGGCATGACCACACTCTGCAAACTTGGCCAGTGAGCTTTTCACCCTCACATCCAAGTCATTGATAAAGATGTTGAAAAGCCAGGCATGGACCCCTGAGGGACACCACTGGCCACTTTGCCAGGACGACACAGATCTGTTCATAAGAACTCTCTGGGTCCTACCATGCAGCTAGTTTTCCACTCACTGAACTGTTGAGCAGTTAAGCCCACAATCTTCCAGATCACGACGGTCTGGATTTCAATTTCATTTTAAAGTGCCCCTCTAGTTTATTAAGCTAAAGTTACAGGCTAACCATGCTAAGCAATTGAATATATAGGAGTAGAAAGGAAAATCCATTGAACTGGAATGTTACTAACAAAAAAATAGAAAGCAAGACCCCTGAGGCATCACCATATGTAACGCTCTTGTAGGTGAGCCAATATTTAAAAGGAAGGGTTTTTTTCCCCCCCTAAAATTCCCCAGGTAACCTCCAAATCACTTTATAGAAGCCAGTTCTAGAGTTTCTAGTGGAGTAACTTAGAGCTGGCTGAAATGACTCATACTTAAGTTGATAAAAAGTCCTCTTGGAACATAGAGGATGCCCATATTGCAGATACATCAATTGTTCTGAAAGTAGCAATGCCTTGAAATACCAGTACAGCTCTAAAACGGCTGGGTTCTGAATAGCTGTGGTCCATTTCTTGCTTACAGGCTTCAAACAGAATAACAACCAACAAAAAAAAGCAGATTATCTTTTTGCTCAATGGGTAGCCCTATGGTTTTGGATACAAGACATCCAAAGTTCCATTCCTTCCTGAAAAGATTTCCTCTGCAATGAGGATAATCCTTCATTTGATGTTTACTCACTTGACTACCTTTCATCCCACGTCAGGCTTTTTCACTCATGCCTGCCAGAATGCACTTTCTACATTAGTTCTCATTATAATTATAACCGAGATGGCTCTTTCTTTCTATGCTCTCTAAGTGGCTTAATGCTGCAACTTTCAGATAATTACTTCAGAAGCTGAAATTTCTCATGCTTGTTCTCAGCTCATAAGTGAAATTTTAAAGATGATGCAAGAGGTCATTTGAGATGGTTAGATCTCTATTCAAGAAGTACAGCTGTATTTCCAATGATCACTAAGAATACTGTCTTTGTAATGCACTGTTAGCATATTGCTCAGTTACGGCTTACAACCACCCAAAATTTAAAGTTACGATTGCTCTGGAAACCATAACACAGCCACATCTGTACATGTACTGTAAGCTTCCATTATAAATGCATATATAACCCCAACACTAAGTCCATGCAAAAAAAAATATTTGCTAAGGAAAGACATAATTTCTTCCCCCAAACATCTGAGAGGCCAGCTCAAAGAGGTGAACTTGAGGAGGGCAAGAAGTCACCATTGAGGAGAAAGCCAACATAGAAAAGAATAGGTTTTAATTTGCTCTCTCCTTTTCACATAGGAAATTTGTAAACACTAAAGCAAGTGCTGTTCTTTTCCTACAGGTACATACAGGGCCTACCACACTGCATGCACATCTGGGGGAGGGGGAAGAAAACAAGCAACAACAAAAAAAAGCACACCCCCCCCCCACACACACACACCCACCACTGGAAGCATCAAGAGGCAAAGACAAAGTAGAGGGAGGATAAGGAGAGATTCTGCAGAAGAGGCATGCACCTGCTCTTCCAGGAGTAGGAGGCAGCACAAAGAAGGCGTGAAGCTGGGAGTGGAGGAAGGAGACAACAACAAAGAGAGAAGGTGCTAGAAGGGAGAGTAGGAGGAAAGAGATGCGAGATGTAATTGGGGAGGAGGATTTGATGTGGCAAGACAAAAAGCCCGATAAGAAATGGAAAAGATTTCATATGTACAAGGCGGCCTGAGTAATGGTTGCTGTGGAAACCATAACTTTAAATTCTGTGGCTAAAAAATCTAGCAGTTCTATTTATACCATGCTCATGACTGTAGCATGAGCAACTGGTTTGAGAAATTGTTAAAGCTGGTATCAAACAATTCGTACTTGCTCTAAGTAGCAATCAGGTGGCACGTGAGGAATGCTTCTGCCTTCCCAGTTACCGTGCAATTAATGTTGCAGAGCCACAGCAAAGAGATCTGAATACATCAGGTACTGAGTCACTCACTGGAAGTTGCCCCTTCTTCCAAAAAGGCCCCCTAAAAGACAGACCATTGGGTGAGCAGTAAGCAGGATTTACAGAAAGCCATTTTAACCAAAATGAATTAAACCAGGGCTGTCCAACACTCCCCCAACTGAGGGCCACACATGTTGTTGGGGTGGGCCTCCAGGGTCCCTTCCCCTTCCATGTGCTCCGCCATGCAGGAACACTGATGGCACGCAGCCCCCCCACGCACATACCCTAGCCCCCTTGCATGGGCAGCACCAGGGTTCAAATTACAGGGGAGCTTGGGGGGGCTGAATCCCCCCATAAAAGATGAGAGCCCCCCCCCCCATAAGATTTGAACATCATAACCTGGGGGGGAGGGGGGGGGGGGGGAAATGGGATGGGATGACTCTGATTTTATCTGGCCATTGTAATGGACAGCCCAATGACTCCCCACCCCCAGAGTCAAAGTGTAATTCAAACCCTGAGCAGCCCCAGTGGCACGGACCCCCCCGAACCTGCCCCTGCCATACAACTGCAGGGAAAGGCAGCTGCAGCAGCCTGTGGGACACATGCTCACTGGGGTTGCCAGCCCTCCTAGACTGACTGGGAGTCTACCGGAATTGGCACTGATCTCCTGGCAGCTACTGAGAGCAATCCAGGAGATTGATATTGTGAACGGATTGAACAGTACAATTAATGACATTACATCATGTTGGAAAAAAAAAAAAATTTCCTGGAATAGCTTCAGTCAGAATTGGCAACCCTAATGCTCACCCCTCACAAGCCTCGTGTAACCCACAGGCTGCCAGGTGGACCCCCTTGAACTAGAGAACACCCCAGAACAGGATAATAAAAAAAGGCAGTTGAGCAGCCTATTTGTTACATATTCTTTGAGAGAACACTGGACCAGATCCCAAAACCCTCCATCAGTTGTTACTCTGGTCCCACTTTCATTTATGCTGAAACGCCACGCTATGCAAAAAGCCCAGGATGTGTGTGACCTTCAAGGATGCACAGAAAGACATTGCTTAGGGCAAAGGATAGCGCTCCTGACGGCCCCAGCCAGCGTGCACAGCTTCCCAGCAGAACTGCTGCCACCTGCCAGGTGAAGTGGGTGAAAGGCAGCTGGAGCCCCATGCACTGGGGCAGGAACCACCTAGCTGCAGCTTCCCCCTCCCCCCCAACTTCAAGTGCTGCAGCAGGGGCAGGAGGGGGAGCCACTGGAGGCCAGGAGAGCCAGCCATACCCAGGTGGCTGCAGCAGCAGAAGCCCCAATGTGAAGCTGTGCACACTGACCAAAGCTACAGCAGTGCCACTGGTGGGAATAGGTAGGGCTCAGCCCCATGCAAAGGGCATGGGAGCAATCACAAGCCACATGGCAAGGGGTGGAGGACTGTACCCACAGTGCACAACCGCAAAGAGCCCTGCTACATATGCCCCCAACCATTACTGGTAGTGTCCCAGGAACCTAGCACATGGACAGCCCCTCCACACATGCACACCCCACACATGGGTGGCAGAAGGCTGGGGCTAATGGGACTTAGCCCTCCCAAACAGCTCCACTGCTCCAGCGCCAGCACCACACCCATGTGCCAGCCCCGCAACAGCCCTGCAGGAGGACAGAGCAGCCTCACTCTGTCCCACTGTCCTCCCAAATAATATTCCCACCACTGATGCCCAAACAGCCCCCCACCCCCAACATACAGTATACAAAACTAAACTTTACTTTGCGCTATTATGTAATCACCTCTACATACGCTGCTCAAAAAAACAGCATAAAATCAAGACAAAAATATTTGTGAAATAAAATTAAAACGTTAAAGAGTTTGATTTTTAGTACATGATTTGTTCTTTATCTATAATTTGTTAAAATTATATCTTTGAAAAGATTTTGCTTGCAGCCCTTGACAGCATCTTAGGTGGCCCTCCAGCTGAAATAATTGCCCACCCCTGACTTAGGGTCAGTAATAAAAGAGCAAAGCAAATAAAAGCCACAACAGTAAGTTAAAAGCAAATGTGACTTGGAGACCGTAACTTAATGCAAGGTTTCAGTCTGAGGCAACCCTGCGACCACATACCTAGCTCAACAGAAAAAAGTCTTGTCCTATCTTGTCCCTCTACTCACCTGTGCTGCCCTTGGAAATGCTTACAGTCTTAAGAGAAACCAAGCGACCCACTCATGTGGGTAATCTCACAACAGTACAGGAACAAGTGCATGTAAAATGCTTCTTCTGCCCCTGAAAGCAGGGGGAATTGTGGGGGACAGGAGGAAAAATGACCCCAACCACATTCTCCAGTGAGATGTGGTCTTCCCCAACATGCTGTACTTGCTCTTATCAGAGGATAACTTCCCTTCGGAAGCAAATTCATTCTGATCATCATGCCCATGCTTATTTAGTAGCTTTTAGAAGTCCTACTGAGACTGGACCCACACTACACTGATCTAGATAGCGAGAGAGATTCCCTGCAATGGAGTACGGGTGGTCCAAACAGATAAAACCAAACAAAGGCTGTGAAGGGGATCTGCAGACCTGACCAAGCAAAGCACGAGGCCCATAACAGAGCAGAAAACACAACCCAGATCTCCTAACTTCCAGTTCACTGCTCTGTCCATTAGACCACAGTGCCTCCCAGTGAGCCCAGCTGTCATATATATTATGCTAAAGAACACCCTAATGGAACGACCTCCGGTTCCATCCCGGGAAGGACAGACTTGGGTTTTACAGGTCCATCAAGGACAAAGTTCTCTAAACAGGAACTCATGCAGCAACTTAACCAGGGGTCCACGGAAGATGCTTTTCCTTGCTAGATGAGGGCTTTTCAGCTACGGTAAAAGGAAGACTCCTTTGCCCTTGTTCAATTATGCATACTGCAGTGCTGGAGTGTCATCAAAATTGACAGAAGCTTTTCATTAATACAAGAAGGGGAGGCAAAGGTGCCCTAAGCATGGATTAGGCACACAAAAAAATAAAACAAAAATAAAACAACTGCAGAACAGAACTTTCCCCTGCTTTATTGTGATAAAAGTTTTCTGCATGAGGAACTGCAAAAATCAGAAATACTTTTGCAATTTGGCTGGTGAAGGTGAACCATACTGTTTAGTCAGAGCTGCTCTTAGGAAAAGGGGGAAAAAAATACGTCCCCTGGATAAAAGAAAAAGGCAAATCACTCCTCTCTCAAACTTGTTCATTCCTGAATGCTTTTCTAGTCTCAAGCACAACGCAGAAGTCCAGTCGCTCACAGGGAATTACGGACCTGCTTGTGCGATCTGCATAGATGGCTGTATTCCCAAGAGCCCCAGTTCAGCCTGAGATCGTGTGCAGCTCTCAGAGGTCACCAACCTGCAGGAGGGCTGCATGAAGTAACCCGCATGTGTACAGAGGAACACGTGCATGTGAAATTCTCCTTCGGCCCACAAAAGCAAGGGGACGCGTGGGCGAAAGGAGGAAAAAGCTCCCCCCACCACATTCTCCAGTGAGCTGTGGTCCTGCCCTGACCTACTGCATTCGCTCTTATTGGAGGACAACTCCTCCCCTCAAAACACTCACTCTGATCATCATGTCCATGAGGATCTTGAAGTAGCTTCCAGGAGCCCTCCCTGAAACCGGAGTAACCAAAGTCAACGGCACCCAGCCAAGACATAGGCACACGCTGCACATCTCTGTGGCAGGGCCCCCTCTCCCTGAGAGACCTAGCAAACCCTGGGGAGTCACTTGGAAGACCCCAAGGCTTTGGCCTTGCCCTGGGACCAGGGCCCAAAAATGCTTAGGGAGGTTCAAAGAAGAGGTCCTTTTAAATATTAAATGCTTTGAAAGGCATTTGTTTAAGCCACGTCACAGCAGGGAAGGAGAAGGGTGGGGGGTTGTGGAGGCGAGGCAGTGTGAGGGATCCGGCCAGAGGGGGATTCTGGAGGCAGCCCCTGAGCAACAGGGCGAGTTGCGAGTGCAGCAGCAGGGGGCAAAGGAGACGCCTCCCCCTCCTCTCGGGGGACCTGCAGAGCACTCAGCTCTCTCTAGCCAGCCCAGCTGGTGCTTGAGGGGAGGCGAGGGCAGCCCACAGAGACAGCATGAAAACAAAAGCAGGCCCCTCCGAGCATCCTCCAGGACCCCCCCACCCACCCAGAGCCACGGCCTCGCCCCGGACTGCAACCATCCTCCCGCCTACAGTGGTCCCTGTGCTGTATCTGTGCCCAAGCAAGACACTGCGGCTTGCCCCCCAGCCCATTGTCCCAGACAAGCTCGAGCCCTGAGGCTGGTGGAGCAGAAGGCAGAGACCCCCCCTACCCTGGTGGCCCCCAGCCCCGTCCCCCTCCATCACCAGCCATAGCAGCAGCAGGAGGCACAAGGGGCCAGCCCGCATAATGCTTGTTGTGGAGGGGACACACACGTACACACATGTACACACACATGCACAGATACACACACATACAAACGTACACAGACATACACATACCCACGGCTCATTCATTCATTCAAACGTACACACACATACATAGATACATAGATACATACATACATGCACGCATGCACACACACCCGCAGCTCGCTCGCTCGCTCGCTCGCTCATTCATTCATTCATTCATTCATTCATACGCACACGCAGCCCGCCCTACCTGGCCGCCCCGCAGCAGGCGATGGAGGCCGGAGCCGCCGCAGAGCGGGACGCGCAAAGGATGGAGCGCTTCCAGCGGTGCAGCCGCAGCCACCGCCGAGGCTGCTGCTTAGAACGCGCCGCCGCCAATAGCAGCCGCCGCTGCCATATTGTTACTGCAAGCGCTGCGAAAGGCGGGACCACGCTGGCCCCTTGGAGACCGGCCGCCTATTGGCTGCCGCGCCGCTCCATCCGCGCGCGCGGCACCAATGAGAAGAGCCGGGGCTCAGCCGCGGGGCGTTCGGACTTGGAATGCGGGCTGACAATGGGGCACGCTGCTACCGGGTGGGGGAGGGGCCGTCCCCTCGGGCCCGCCCCCCCCCTGGCCCACGTGCCGCCGCGCTCCGAGCGCGGGGGGAGCCTGAACCAAAGCGGCCCCCGGCCCGGCCAATCCGGCCGCCCCGCGGCCTGTCAATCACGCCGGCGTCCGCCCAATCCGAAAACAGCAGCGAGATGAAGTTAGCGCGCGCGGCATCCGGGCCCTGCGGGATTGGCTGCCTGCGGGGGGTTGCCCCGCCCCCTCTGCCGGAGGGGCAGGCAGTAAACAGATCTGGGCTGTAACACGTGGGCGACTGCTGAGGATGGGGACGTAGGACGTCTGGGTTCTCTCCCTGATTCCCCGCAGCCCTCGGGGCAGCCTTACACTACTGCAGGAGATGCTCAGTATAGCCAGTGGCCCCTCAGTCTGCTGCACTGGGAAGGATCCTGACAAGACATTTTCCGTTGACACTAAAACCAGTGGTTTTCAACCCCGGGATCCTGACGGGTTTCCAACTGGCCCGGATTGGCCTGGAGTGTACCAGAATCAGCATCGACCCCCTCCCGACTATTAAAAGCAATCTGGGAGACTGATGATATTGTGAAGGGTTGAACAGTCTGATTAATAACATTACCCATGTTGGGGGCAATCTCCTGGAATAGCGTCAGTCAGAGTTGGCAACACCTATTCATGACCCAAAAGTGGGTGGCAAGAATATGTGAAAGGGCTGCAAGCAAACTGTAAAAATTGATTTTCTTTTAAAGGAGAAAAAGTGGGAAACCACAGGTTTCCCCTTGCAGGCTGGCGGAGCTCCAGCTTGCAAGGGGCTGCTTGGGGTTCCCGTGCCCCTTACACCTACCCTTTGCCCTGTATACTGGGGACACGGTCAGGTCTAGTGGTTGATGTTTACAAATGGGTTCTGATCCAAAGAAGGTTGAGAGCCAGTGCTTTAAACAGGGAAACAAATAGACCGCTCTGTCCCTCTTCCATCCTTCCTGCATGATCTTGCTGTTCTAGTGATGCCCTTCTGTGGCTCACATGCCAGCAGCATGCCCATGTCCCCAGGAAACCACAAAGCAAGCAAGAAAACAGGAGTGGGGGTTTTTTTGGCCACAATACAACTGTTTATTGCCACAAGTCACATTAGATGTTAAACACTGAAGGCACGCATGCATGCCCCACCGCCTCAACACACACAATAAAATGACTGTTTATAAAGGGGAAGGTGCTGCTCTGCATGCTGCTGAGGGGATAGCCAGCAGGGGAAGTGAGTCAAAGCACACACCTTGCTGACACGTCCTGTGGAGGCTCCCGTTGGATAATGACAGTAATTACAATTAATAACTTACAATGCAGGCATGAAAACCAGGACTGTGACAGGCATTCTGGCCTGTGAGAAACTGGTGGGGAAAACAGCAGCTGTCAGATAGAAAAAAAATGTATTTGTTTATAAGGTGCTATTAGACTAACAGAATCATAGAGAATGAGGATGGGAAGGGACCTTAGGAGGGCATCTAGTGCAGTGGTTTTCAACCTTTTTTTGTACCAGGACCTCTTTGTAAAGTTTGATGGCCAGTCCTAACCCAGTACCCCTCACTCCTGACCTGCTGCCCACAGTGTGTGGGGTAGGGGATAGGTGTTTGGGACAGGGAGGGGACCCAAGCAGCCCCTTGCAGGCTGGAGCTCTGCCAGCCTGCAAGGGAAACCCCACAGTTTCCCACATTTTTCTCCTTTAAAGGAGAATCCATTTTTAAGTTTGTTGATCCATTTCTTAAAGTTCGTTCACAATCCTTTCATATATTCTTGTGACCCACTTTTGGGTCACAACCTACGGGTTGAGAAATGTTGATCTAGTCCAGCCCCCTGCTCAAAGCAGAACCATCCCCAACCATTAAGGTTTTACAAACAATGGGAGAGTATTTAAAGAATAAAACAGACGTGTAACAGTGTCCCTTTGGGAAGAAAAATGTTTTTGATGGCTAGGCACCAATCATAAACATATGTGGAGACATGCTGAAACAGACACCATTTGGACTTAACCTCATACTACCATGGGAAGGCAGTTAAGAGTTAGACCTCCCACAATGTCCTTATTATATGTTAGATCAGGCACTTATTTTATTTTCTAAATGGAAACACTTTCTTTCCTTTATCTGTTAGACAGTAAAAGCCATTATGCAATTATTACAATCTGTTTATATAACAATCTCTCTCTCCTTGTCCCACACCATCTCCTAGTATGTTTCCATTACAGTGTATGGTGATTTCTTGAGGCCAAAGTAACTTTGGTTTTGGCACAGAGGCAGGAGAGATTGAAAAGGTTCCATCCATACTGTACTCAATGCCAATGCCATGTGGCACATGGTCACAGATGAGTATCTTGATGACCACAAGAAAGATGGAAAACAAAATTGGTATGATCATGCAGCCGTGTTTGACGCCAGTTCAAATGGCAAAGGGCTCTGTAGTGAAACCACTGCATAGGCTGAAGGCAGCCATATGGTCATGAAGGACTCGTAGGATGGTAAATTTATCTGGACAACCAAACTTCGATAAGATCTTCTGCAGAACCTCACAGTTAACAGAGTTGAAGGCTTTGGTGAAAATCAAAAAAGGTCATATACAGTTCCTGGTGTTATTCTTGGCATTTTTCCTGGATCTACTGGGCTGCAAAAATCATGTCCATGGTGCCTCTTGACGATCTATAGCCACACTGAAACTCAGGAAAGATTTCCTCAGCAAGAGGGAATTCAGCAGAATTCAAGCAAGGATCTTCCCAGTGATGGAGAGCAGGGTAATACCTCAATACTTTCCACAGTCAGACATATCTCCCTTTTTAAAGATGATGACAATATTGGCATTCTTTAGGTCATCAGCAATTTCCTCAGTGTTCCAGATTTTAAAAAAGTGGAGCTTGAAGGTCATAGTTTCCCCACCAAATGTAAAGGCCTCAGCTGGTATGCCACAGGGCCAGATGCTTTGTTGTTCTTCATCTGTCTTATGGCCTGATGGACTTCTTCAGAGGTTGGTGGACTGGTAAGTGCTTCCCTTACTGGATGCTACAGAATAGATTCTATGGTTTCGACATTCACCATCAATTCTTGGTTCAGGAAATTTTGGTAGTGCTCTTTCCATCTTCAGATCTAAGTGGGGTGAGTCCTCAAGAGCTTAGTCCAAACGTAGCCTTGATTGCACTGAAGAAGCCCTGCATGTCATGATTATCAACAAATTGTTGGATTTCTTTCGCCGTCTCTTCCCACCATATGTTCTTGATTTCTCAAATCTTCCTCTGGGCTTCAACTTTAAACTATCAAAAAGTTCACTCCTTCTGACCAGATGTAGGGTGGTTTTGCCAGTCACAGAAAGCTTTTCTCTTCTGATTGAGAAGGGCTTTGATCTGAGCGTTATTTTCTTCAAACTAGTCCTGATGGCATTAGGTGATAAAGCCAACTGACTTCATGCAAGCCTCATGGATGGTCTCTTTTAGAGATTGCTAATCTTCCTCAACACAAGTGTTATCATTTTCAATCCTAAAATTGGCAAGTTTCTTACTAAAATACGTTTGAAGGGCTTCACTGTGTCTAGGGGTCTGAAGGCATTTGATGTTGTACTGTCTTCAGACTGATTTGGGTTGCTTTTGATGTTCCAACACAACCTTGATGGATATGATTGATCGCACTAAACAATGATCAGTAGTAGAATTTCAGTAGGATAATGGTTGTGTTGTTGTTGCACATATGAAGGAGGATCTACAAATGGCCCTTAACTGCTTCTCTCAAGCATACCAGTGCCTGGGGCTAACCCTTAAGATCAAAATAAAAAAGGTGTTTCATCAGCCTGCTCCAGGTTAGTCAACACCCCTAGCAAAAATCTTCATTGATGGACAGGAGCTGGAGAACGTTGTACACTTTGCATACCTCAGCAGCCATTGTTGCCCTGTGGGGTCAGGCCAACTCTCAGGATCTCGATATTGCGCTGTTAGACAGGAGGATGTGACACAATTGCACATATACAAACACACAAATCAATTAGGTGCATACGCACCCACATACTACCAGCTCAGGCACATACACACCCAAACCAGTCTAGGCACATGCATACCTATCACCAATTCAAGCTCATACACTATACACCCCAAAAGTTAGACACAGATCACTAATTCATATAGTGTGCACACAATGACATATATATATATACACACACACACACAAACACACACTCACCAGTTCACACACATACAACCCACCTACATATACACACAGGTAAGTTCCTAACTTGGAGGTTACAGTGTGTTTGTGTATGCTTGGGGTACCTGGGGGAAGGTTGAGGTAAAAGAGAGAGTGTTAAAGTGTAGGGAGTGAAAGTTGCCAGAACCAGGATTAGAACCAGTGGACTATAGAGAAGCTGGCTGAGGAACTGAGCCTTGGGATTACTTAAGGTAGACTGGGGCTGGAAACTGAGGCAGACAGCTGAGATATTGTGGGGGGCAGATAAGGAGTGGCAAGGAGGAGACAGCCAGGAAAGAAACTGAGGCAGAAACCCGGTTGCTCAGGGGAAAAGGAAAAGGCAGTGGGGATAAGACAGTGGCAAAGAAACAGGGGATTTGGAGGCAGAGAGGAGCTCAGGACAGATGTTGGAGGTGGCAGTGAGCCACAAGCAGGAGAGGGAGAAATGAGACAGAGGTTAGAGGGGCGAGGAGCAGAGATTGGAGCAGGGCCAAACCATAGTAAAGCAAAACCCAACTTAGGGGTTGGGTCCAAATAACAGTTTTATTAAACAGACAACACACTGCACAGCCCCATGAAGTTATTGCTTCACACACACACAAGCACTCACAATGGCAGCAGGAGACAGACTCAGTGGAAGTGTTGGAGTCCAGGTAGGGAAGAGAAACAGAGTCCAAGTCCTTGGTTGAAGAGGGGGTGCGGGGTGATAGCTACCTATCCAGACTGGATAGGGGTCCTTGTCCAGTAGGTGTTGTTCAGAGGGGGATCGCCGGCAGGGCCTCTGGGTGGATAGGTGGTGTGGCATGGTGCTGGTCCAGATGGAGAGGGTGTCCTAAGGAGTCAGTCTTCACTACCACTTTTAGGGGGCAGACAACCTCTGATCTCCTGTGGGGAGGGCCTGTCCAGGCAAGCTTAGTCCCATTCCAGAGGGCTCCTGGTGTTCTTACTGAGCATGTGCAGCCTTGGCACAATGGTGAGTTGCCTCATCTTTTGTTTCTTGAATGCTGAGGGTGGTTGCAAGGGCTGGGTCATTGGTCCAGGTATTGGTGTTGATGGTTCAGTCATTCAGAGGGAGCTATTTTTAGACCTATTGCCATTGTCTCTCAAGCACCCTCATTCATCCCCATTAATTCAGGAACCAAGTTACATAGCAGGGGTAAATGTGAATCATGGGTTACACAATGAGGCCGGAGACAGGATGGAGACTTGACAAACAAAATGGAAACTTTACATGACTTATGTTAACTTACATATGTAGGCCTAAAGCATATATTATCAGTAAAACAGTAATATAGAACAGTAAAAATCAATATAAACATAATAATTATACAATATAAAGAAGGAGAAAAAACAAAATAAATACAACTTGCTACCAAAATAAAATGCTGAAGCTTATCCTATGTCTTAGCTCACTTATCCTTATCTATAGGGAATAGAGAGAGAGAGACAAAGTCAGAAATGGTTGGGGAAGGGGAGGGAATGCATTAAAAGAAGAAAAAAGAAAAACTGGGGTTTTGCTACACCATCTCTCAAAGAAGGCCAACATCGATGAGGAGAGCTAGTATAGGATCCAATGTGCCAGCTCTGCCTTCAGAAGACTGAATCATCATGTGTTCAATGATCATGACATCAGGACTCAAACAAACCTCCTACTATACTAAAGCTGTGGTATTCCCAGCTCTCCTCTACAGCTGTGAAGCTTACAAGGACCTCCTGAAAAGCCTGGACACCAGCACTACCTCTGGAAGATCCTTGGCATAAAATGGGAAGATCATCACACAAATACCAGTTCCTCACTAACAGTAACACCACCAGTATGGAAGTGTTGATATTCAACATAAGTTGCAGTGGACAGGGCATTGTACGTGCATGTCTGATGTATGTATAATAAAACAACTACTATACTCCCAACTCAGCCTGGGACAAAGGACATGCGAGGGCCAAAGGAAATGCTTCAAAGACAGCCTCAAGGCAAACATTAAGAAGTGTGGCATTGGCATCATAAATTGGGAAAAACTAGCCCAAGACATGGCTACATGATGACGCCTTGTGAGAGAAGGCACATTGTACCTTGAGGAAAAGTGTCTCGCCCTGGAGGGAGAAAAACAACAGAAATAGAAGGAAAGGAAATCCATGGTCCAACCGTCCCTTTAACCACCTGTGGCGTTTGCCAAATGATCTGCAGCTCTAGGATTAGCCTTTTTAGCCATCAGTGGACTCATTTACAACTCTTACCTTGATCCATGGGAGTGGTCATCCTTGACCATGAGGGATCATTGCCGCCACCGATGATGGTGGTTTCTAATGAAGTGCCAGTCCTCCCTCCTTTACCCAGACCTCTAATTCTACCTGTAGGATTGGACCCTAAAACCTCTTAGAGGCTTCTGTTTTTTAGGACTACCGAGAATCAAGACAAGTGCTCTTCAAATCACTTCTTTAAGCCACTTCTGCTCCTTTTTTAACATCTAGTCTTCAGTAATAAATATATCAATCATCATCACCCTGCTTTCTCTTGAAGATATTGTTATGCTATAAACCTTGAGACATACCATACTATTCATGGATCCTGATGAGGAAAGAGTAAGAACTAATATAAAGCTGTAGATTGTAGGTTTATCTCATAGCAGTTGGGTGCCTAGATGCAGAGGATGTTGTGAGTGTTGTTCATTTGCAACTAGAACTACATAGTCTAATAATGTGTTTATTGATATGTTAATTTAAATGCAAGGCTGTTTGTTTTAAAGTGCAGACACCCAGACTTGTGACATTTAAATGAACATTTAGATGATCACCTACATGGCCAATGAACCCACAAAAACTGGTAAGCATGAAAACCCAGCTTCTTGGTCTGTTCACCTGATAATTGCTTTAATGATGTAATGTTCCTAAATTGTATTTTATTGTCTGAATGTATTGTCTCTCTGTAGCCGGCAAAGCAGTAGTGTGGGTGGTGGGTTTATTGCCCAGATCTTGAAGTAGGGTTTCAGTGTTGCTGTTGCCTTTTTTCCCAGATCTTAGTGATATAACTGAATTTTTATCTTAATAAAAGCATTTTTGTTTTGCTTTCCTGATAGACTCCATAGATATGTCTATGATGACAGTTAGAGTTGACCTCAGGGTCATTCTTAACCCTATGGCCATTCACATATCTACATTATAAACCCCTAAGAACAATCTCTGAAGTCAGTTTAATGATAACCTAATCCTAAAAGCTCTGGTGAATCTCCCCAGCTTTGAGACAACCCCCACCTCATCTACTTCCTTACCCTCCCTGAAATGTTTTGAATATACCCAATTATACACTCACCAACAGCAAATCCACTTTTGCCCAGCCTTAACTTCCAGCACTTTCGTAACCTAGAAAGGCTCTACAAGGGGCCATGGGATATATCCTAGTGCTGTGCTCTAGAAATAAGCAGCGTAGTGTGGGTGGCTTGAGTAGAGGTTTTAAGGTATGAGTTAGATGGGGATGGGCCATCAATATGGCTCAGGCTGCCCGAGGGCATTCTCAAGATCAGCCTTACGTATCAGAACAGACAAACACCATTATTCCAAGTACCTCACAGATTAGCAAATACTCAGGCACCTGCACTGAACACCTGCACACAAATTATGTGCAAAAAAAAGATAAAGGCAAAATATTATGCCTGAAAAGCGTGTTAGTTTAACTTATTTACAATAGCTTGATTTCTTAACCGGTTCTTTTCCAAACTTGGCATAGCACATCCTTCACTGAGGATAACATACTGCCAAATTTCCACTCCTTAAAATTAATTTTGTTGAGCTATCCCAGCACAAAAAAAGCCATCTGGGTTATTTTTAGATGTGATTGTATACTAATAAAAGATTGAATAGATTTTCTTACATACTGTTCCAACCATTGTCAATCTGCTGCTAAAATACCTCTTGCAGCATAGTTAGATCTAGTGATAGAAATTTAGATACCCTCTGTTTCATGGAGGTGGACTATTGAGATCCCCTTCTGCTTTAGATAAGGCTTAACTGGGATAGTATTTTTTCAGTCATTTATAATTTGATGTCTGAATAAGTGTTTTGGAAAAATCAATTAATCCATAAATATTGCACCCTAAAAGTTATTTTACAGTAGCTAACCAAACTGCATATAGTTTTAAAATAATTAAAACGGAAAGTTCCTCTTTAAACATCAAGATGGGAAATTAAAAATAAATTACTTCTGTTGCTACTATTAATATTTTGACATTAACTGATTTAAGATAATTCATTTTCTCAATAAGCTACTCCAAATAAGAGTCTTCTCTGTTTTACACCATTCAAAATATCAAATACCCTCTCACCAGTGAGCAGGATGCTTTGGAATGATATTAAAGCACAAAACTTCAGATTTTGTTAGTCAAGTCATTGATTAATAATGGCAGGTTTTCAAATGATGTTACACCAATGAAAATGTGAGGCAATATTTTTTAAATAGATTTAATCAGCAGGAAGGACAAGATAGGTGTTCTTTCATGCCATTAATTTATAGACAGTATTCCTAATTGATTTCAGTGAAGAAACTTTATTAACATTTTGGGAGCATGCTATTATCCTATATTAAGGGAATTCAGTCAACGATCATTCAAAATATCCTTAAGAATTTAAGTACAGGAAAGTTAATCCAAGCTGTATCCTCTGTCTTATAACTTATTACATAATTAGTCACACAATTTAAAACCTGTCCTACATCCAGTCCTAAAGCTTATAAATTAATATATGATACTTGCATATCTATACATTTGATTATAACAGTAGCCTGAAACCTTTTAGGTGATATGACCTGGTCTTTAAGTATCACTTTGGTTTGTGATTTCAGGAAGAGAGGACTGGAGGATGTGCAGGTGGAAGACAATGACACTGGGGCAATTCACAATGGGCTTAGCCAGCAAAAGCACTGGCAGAAAGCCTCCAGCCACAGACAGGTTGCATTGTACAGAGCTAGACAAGTAACAGCTACTTGAATAAAAGATGCAAAAAACAGAATTTAAGATTTGTGTGACCAAGGTTTCCTGCAGCTTCCTTCCTCTGCTTTAGCCATGCTTGCTTTCCCTTTTATTTAATACAAGCTGCTTATATAGGAGTCTCTGCACTCACTACCAGAGGATTCCAGTTGCATTGAGATGATCCTCCTAGCTTTACAAACAGATTCCACTAGTCATGTATCAGAAAGTAGGTAGGGCTACACCTGAGAACCATGCTTCATTGCCCAAGATTTAGCTTATAGTAATGGGATTTTATTCATATGGAATACAGCAACTGAATGACATAACATCCTATAAACATCATATAAACAATCTATAAATAACAGCATTGAGGGATAAGGCAAGGGTGCCTGTTTTAGATTTGATATCCATTGCAAGACATCATCAGTAGCCTGGTGCAGGTCTTCAGTGCTAAAGTGATAAATAGGACATTCCTCCATGATGTGTGCTATAGTTTGGATTTTGCCACACTCACGCCTGGGGTCTTTAATAAAATTCCATTTATGTAGTTTGTACTGGACATTTACCTTGCCCTGTTTGACGCTGTGCAGCTCCACCTTGGTAAAGCAAAGCCAGGAGCTTTAGATGTGGGGTCTGTAATAAGAATTTTGTTAATGATATCAATAGTCTTCCATTGCTGAATCCATTTTTCCTTGATGTCAAAGTTTTCATCGTTCAGCTCTTTTCCCACACTCTACAATGGCCTTCTCAACTTAAGCTTTGACCTAGGGAGGTCATTAAGTTCCTCAGAAATTGGTAGTGAATTGAATGTAAGCAGTTTTCGTAGACTCTTAAAGTAGCCTGTTTACATCAGAGATCAGGCAGAGGGATATGAGATAGAACAGACAGGCAAGGAACAGGAGTGGATCTAGGAACAAATGATAAAGCCAATAGCAAGAAATCTAACTTTCTGAAGTGGAATAATAGAGAAGCAGGCATTTAAAACTAAGAAAAACATCACCTGAAAACATAACAACTTTTGTTTTGTCAGGCCAATGGAAAATATGACCTAATAATTCTTATCCATCTCTAATATAACTTACAATCCCACTGGATCCAGATCTCCAAGGCCTGTTTATTTTCTGCTGCTTGCAAACCCACAAGACTCCTGATACACACAATGGCTCTCAATAATGCTTCTACTGTAACAGGTAAGAAGAAAGCTTTCTGCAATGCATCAGCACTGTTTCAGGCGCACACGTAGTGGAAAATTGAAATATCTGAATGGCTGTGTTTCAACTCAGCATGGACGTAGAAACCTTACATTTTAGGCTGGATGATGTGCCCCAACAAATTACGTTCTCATTTATATTTAACAGCATCATTTTAGACAATAAAGTACTGAAAAGAATAAGGTTCAAGAAACAATATATCTGATAACTACTTGAAAAAAACCCAATGCCATTATATGTAAACATCACACAACATGTCTATGTACAATTCTGGTGTAAGCAGGGCATGATTACAAAAGAAAAGAAAGGGTTTCTGCCATTTGTCTGTTGTGTCATTTTACTGCTCTGATCCTTGTTATTTCCATCTTTAAATTGGGCATAGTGCTTCCAACTTTTGTAAAGCACTTTGAGATCTTTCAGTGAAAAAGCTCTATGCAAGAGAGGCTTGATTCATTTTTCATTCTGATGTTCATTATGATTTTCTTCAATAAAGGTAAACATTTTTGCACATAAAGTTTTTTGCCCAAGGAATTTCCTTGAGGAATTTACCAGGCATTTTCTTACCAGAGGCTAACACACACATCCACCGATGCCATAGGCAGCACTCTCCCAAGAAACCTGGACCAGCCCACAATGACTGGGAAGAGGAGAGTACTACACACTTTCCAGGATGATGATCTTAAACTTGAGTAGGAGATTCCAGCTTTTGTGCCTGCCTCTGATGGTTGATGCCTGATACATCTGAAACTTTGCTATCCTCATATGACTATTAGGAGGAAGAAATAGCTCTATTTCTCTCTCTCTCCCTCTCTTGCCCCTCTCCCTCCCCCTCTTCCCCCTTATAAAGTGGAATATCTTGGCTGCTGTGCCAAGCGAATCTCCACTGTTTTACTCTTCCCTCATCATATTTGGGTCTTCTCTGATGTGCATAATTCAGTCCCTGGTTCAGCTGAATGAAAATGAACCAATTTCTGGGTGAAATTCTTTGCTGCCCACAAGATTCTGAATAGCTCTAACCACTATTTGATAATTTCATGCTACTGCTGCTTCAGAAAATGATGAGCAGTAGTACAGACACTGGTGCTTCCTACAGATTCAGGATGACAGCCCTGAATCCACTAACATTTAGATTTAGGGTGACCATAAAAATTTGAAGGCAATCCAGGATGGGGGAACCAGCACATGTGAACATCCCCCACAAGGATCAAAGAAGCGGGTTTGGGCAGGAAGTGTATATGTACATCCCCCCGCCTAACCTGTGGCTCGCAGGAGTCGGGTTGGGCAGGACAGCATAGCACACACACACCCCCACTCACACAGATACACCTGACCCCAAGGTTCCCTGAAACGGAGCCGGGCAGGACAGCACACGTGCGCGCACACATGCTCGGTTACTGAGTCAGAAGCTGCATGTGTGAGCAGGTTTGCACCGATCCAGGACTTTTGCTTCACTTTTCTCCAATAGCTGTGATGCTAAGACAGCCTCCAAAATCTGGGACTGTGCCAGCCAATCCGGGACATATGGTCACCCTACTTAGAATGTCACCTTGAAAACCTTAAGGACTAGAAACAGTCAATGAACACTGACAAGTTGACACCTAGTCATGTTTTTACTTAAATAATTAGGTCAATGGAATGTCACATGCTACTAGCCCTGAATCCTCCTGTGGATTTTCGTGGTTTTATATTTGCATTTTCCTATTTTTCTCCAGTGTTTTCCCTCTCTCTTGTTGCAATACAAATGACACACATGACCAACAGGTGCAACTGCCTTGCTGCAGAGAAATTAAATTGGCTGCACGCAAGGTGCTGTCACCAGCCCAAGCTGAACTGAAAAAGAAATAAGCACTTTCTCTCATGTTCTTCAGTTGTAGTCAACATCTGTGTCAATTATTACAACAGTAAGTAAAAACAAATCATACAGAAATGTGATCTTTAAGTTGACAGGGACCCTTTAGTTCTTGCAAATGAACCTTTGAATTCTGAAGACATGTATAGCTTAGCTTCTCAGATCACATTTTTCACAGGCGAGTCAGATCCCAATTTTCCCTTGGTGACCCTTTCAATTTAAAATACATTAAAACATGATGTGTAAGTTCAAAAAAGTGCCAACCCTTTATGTAGAAAAGAACCATACATCTGTCCCTAAGCTGTGGTTCTGTCAGATGCTGAGCAATTGAGCATGCTTATTTTCTTCTATCTCCAGTGGGAACTGATAGTGCTCAGCACCTTTTAGGACTGAACTCTTGGAGGAGAAGGATGATCTCCTGGGTTGAGTACAAGCCTTGACCTAGAGAGAACTGGCCTCAATTCCCACTTCTGCCTGTTTAAGTATGGGAAAGTCATGTACTCTCTCTGTTTTGGTCCTCAGCTGTAGGGATAACAGTACTCTTGTTTTGCAAAGTGGTGTTGTGAGAATCAATACATGAAAAAGAGAGTGAGTTGCTCAGATACTGCAGTGCGGAGGGCTATATACACACCTTAGATAGACTCATCCGTCAGAAATGTGTGGGCAGACAGTTGTGTCACAGGAAATCTGATTGCAGCATTGGAGCTTATGCCTGCTAATATAGATATATTTTTAAATAATCTTACTGCATTAGCTAATTTACTCAGGCTTCAGCCTATAATGGGTGAAATCCATTAGTCACCTGACAACTTTAGTTATTCTGTAATTCAAGTCATCTCTCTATATTTATACATCCAGACACACACATGTGTGTGTGTTTTATACCCTTCCACCTACTCCCTGCTAATTTAAAAGCTGTTATTTTTGGCTGTCAGTAACTGTGGGAATAAAAAGTTCTGTTTTCTCAACAACAACAAAAAGAGTAAGCAGGAAACAGAATGAGGGAACGAACAGACAACTCTGCTTGCTAAATATCATTTGCATGACATCAGGAAACTAGTGTTCAAGTAATTTGCCAGAAGAAAACAAATGGTGTTCCTGTTCAGAAATCTATACTTCTTAAATTCAGGTTAACTGATTCATCAGTTTGAAAATAAAAACTAGGCACTTTTGACATGTGCTGATCATAAACTATTGATTGGTATATGGGATAGCCTGGAGCAGCTCAGCCAGAAGAAAAGATTTTCAGTGCATAGCCAGACAGAGAAAAATGTGAATGTGAGGATGCTAAATCAGTGAGTGCAAATATGAGACAGCATTTGTTTAGAGAAGGATTGTTAAGGGGTAGTAAGACTAAAATCTGGCATACTTTTTGTTCTCCATCTGTCCTCTATCCATTTGCAGAGTCTGTTATCTATAAGTGTGACCTTTCTTCTTTCTCTTCAGAAGGCACATTTCAATATTTTTTCCCCAAGAGAGAAAAAGTTGAGTATTTCTGAGCAGTCCTGTAAACAAACCAGTGTACTTGAGAGACAGAGGGGAGGGAGAATTTCAGTAAGAATATGTTTCAAGATAATCCAAGAAGGTTGAAAAATATTAATAAACAGGCTTTTGAAAAATCATTTAAAGATGTTAGTAGTGTCATTTTAAAGGCATGCAGTCTCATTATATAAAGCTGAAATTCACCCCTATGCATCCAGCCACTGCGATGGCTATGTACCACTCGGGTCACATCTCAAATTGGAAGGCACTTTAGCAGGGCATGCTTTGTTGGTGGTTTTCTTCACAAGGATAAACTTTGCTAAGTCTTAAGATTTTGCTGTTGATTCTGCCTGTGCCTGAAAAAAAATATATCTCCTCATGCCTTTCCCAGAGCCCAGACAGGGGCTTTCTTCCTGTTAAACTGAAAGACCTCCAATTTGTTTCAAGATCGTAAGCTCTATGCACACAGGCTAACTGCCCCCCTCTAGGCCTGTATTTGTACATGTTCCTATATGCCTGCTTAGTACCCCTTGGCAGGCATATTCCCTGTTGTTGCAAGTACAGGATATCTATCGTTTTCCCATAAACTACCTTCTAAAAGCGTTCTTAATCTTTGCATGCCCACAAGAATCAAAAAGCAATATTTATTTTTCTCATCCAGCTTTTCAGCTCATAACTGGAATAACAGTAGCTGATCTAGGATTATACAAAAGGGGAAAGTGCATTCGATGCATTACAGCCCCCCTTAGCCTTTGCTCTTTGAAAGGACACTCATTGGAAGAACACTGTGTTATCTTTGCTCGCTACTCGTCACAAGTCTGAAGCGCCATGTATGTGCACAAGGTGTTCTGTATAAAGGCAAAGGCGGAGTTTTCCTGAGGGCATAATAGCCAATGTCATTAGTAGAATGGATATATTACAGCCTGCGCTCCCGTTCCTAATCTGGTGGCTGTGTTACAGAGTTCAAGGGATGCTGTCAACTTGATTGTTCATTTACAGATGTAGAGTAACACATTTAAAACATTTTTTTCAGAAAAATATTGTTATTTAAAATTAAATATTTATTTTATCTGTTTGGATTCTAAGCATGAAATGGGTTAATGCATTAGCCTTTTACTTCTGGAAACTCAGGGTCAGGCATGATTTAGGTCACTATCAGAAATGCTTTAATTGTTCTCAACCACATACCATTGGGGACATTTGCCCTTGTAGTCCATCATGAAAACCTCCCCAGGACTTGGTCCAAATTCTGCATGACTGCCTTTCTCCTTTGAAAAGGTAATTGTGATAAACACAGCAGGGATAGCTGAGGCCAGAAAGGTGCACTGCAGCAACATTTCTCCCCTATTTAATCAGTAAAAAAATAGAGTACTGTTTGCTGTACATGTAAATTATAGTTTCATGTGGAGCATTACTATGATCTTTAATAACAATGTGGCATTTGAGGAGGATAGAAATAAACAGATTTCTATTAAGCCATTTCTATTTCTACTTTCAAGCTAAATTCCTCTGTATGAAGGAGGAAAGCCTCTCTTATAATGATAGACTAGGGACAGACTACAGAACTTGCAATAAGGAGATTTGGGTTCTGTCATCAATTGCCTAAGTGGATTTGGGCAAGTCAGTTCATACCTCAGTTTCTCCACACAGTGTGTAAAAATAGATAATAATGCTTACTTACCTCACTGGGATGTAGTAGAGCTTGACTCATCAATATGCATTGCATACAAGGTCTGAAACGCTACAGTGCTGAGCACCATAAAATGACTTTAAATTAAATAATATTGGTATTTGTTTGCTTGTTTCTAAATGGCATTATTCAGCTTGTCAACTGGGACTCTTGTTTATGCCTCAAAACTATTGCTAGCTTGCTCTGTAGCAACATCTGCTGGGAGAAACTGGGAGAAGCAGTACTACTAATACCAGGGGTGTACTTGGTAGCCGTGTTGGTCTGAAACAAGAAGGCATACGAAAAACTAGAATTCTTGGTTCCAAAATGATACCTTTTATTAGACCAACTGGGAAATTGCAAGAAAACTGTCCTTTTCTGCAAGCTTTCGGGATCAAAGTCCCTTCATCAGGCTCTGGGAAAAGTATAGATGGTACAAGATGGTAAAAAGTTCCCATAGGGGGCTTTTTACTACTTTGCACTGCTAGTTCCAGGGGTGTAGCTTCTAGCCATGTTGGCCTAAGGACACATGCAGACAAGATTCTCTGGGTAAATCCAATATCTTTTATGAGACAAACTCAAATAGCTGGAAAAATTATTCTTAGCAAGCTTTCAGGCACAAACATCCTTCGTTAGGCTGAGGAAGCATAATACCATGCACCTATTAACAGGTAGGCACATAGTCCACACTACCACAACATCTCACAACACATCTGTGAAGTAAAGAGTGCTCTTATGCAGAACTAAGGTGCAGAAAAACTCAGTAGCTGGCTTTGACCATGGTGACACTGGGAGACTGATGCAGTAGAGAGTAGGACCTACATCTGTGGGGTCCCAGGCTAGGGTTCTTCTAACCCTCCCTCCTCCCATCTCTTCTGTTGTGGAAATAAATATTGAAAGCAACAGCACCTATACCACCATTTGACAGATTCTGCTCAAGAGAGACGCAGGACTGGAAGAACGTGGTCATGATATATCAGGACTGTGTTGCAGTGTCACGGAGGGTGAAAAGGGCATTTATGCTGCTCAGGAGAAATCTACCACTGCCATAAGCAGCATAGGTTGAGGCATCCTATATCTCCTAGTTGAGACCACTCTTGAAGACTATATGCACTCTGAGGGCCAGTAGAAGGCCAATGTGGCACATAGGTCCACCACATATACTATAAGTAGAACTCAAGCATGGGCCTGTGCTGTCTCCACTGAACAGGGGTGAATTTTACCTTTTGAACTTAACTGTGAATTGCCTTTCACAATTTCACCTTCTGAAGTAAGTTGGTAATCTTACCCCTGTTTCCTAGCACAGGTGACCCGTACTGCCTGTCTGCATGTAAGGGAGTGAAATCAGACACTGCAAAGCCAATGCTCCCCTTCCTGCATAGGTTGGAGAAGTGTAGACAAGCAGAGAAACAGAGAAGATGGGATGTAACTCTCTGTGCCAATGTGCTAGCCAGCATAGCTGAAACATTATGGAAAGGCAAAAACACTGCTTATGTTCCCATTGGAGCATGGTGGAAACAGAGACTGAACAATGAGCCTGAAGCTACCTGAACCACAGTCAGAGATTAGATGGCAGCCTGGGTGGACATACCTGAGCTAACTTTAACATAACTATCTTGCGTAGCAGTGAAGCCTGCCTGGGATCTTGGTGCTTCCTCAGATGTCTAGCACAGTAGTTTTCATTTGCGGACCCCTAAAACATTTTGAATGGAGATGCAGACCCCTTTGAATTGTGAGTGTGGGTATTCACATACTTTTGACTGATCATAGTCATCTTTCATGGACCCCTTAAGCATAGTCTGAAGACCCCCTGAGTCTAGCCACTGGTCTAGCCCACGCTAAAGACCCTGCCCCTGCTATTGTTACCTACTCTACCTAGATTCAAGCTAGCTGGAATATGTCGATGTCTATGTCACATTTGTCCTGGGAGAAACCTTTTCCTTCCAGGACAAAATGTGTTTGTCCAGATGTACATGTCCATTATCCCGGGAGAAAAACTAAAACAGTTTGTAGGATTAGAAGTGCTAACATTTTGTCCTGGGACATTGTGAAATGCATTTAGATGGTTGTCCTGGGGTTTCATCATTGAACAATGGCAGAAAAGAAGCAATGCATTCAGCTGTTCACTAAACTCTGACTGGAAAGGCTAGGTATGTATGTGCCAGTCCCACAACTTTTTGGTTCCAGGACAAATGCAGGCACAACTAGTCCCAGGACAAATACATCTGGTCCCAGGACAAAGGCAACATTCTCAGCTTGTTTGCTTAATTACACCTCCCAACTGGACGGCAGACATAGATAGCCCTCACAATATAGTCACAGCATAGTCCTTGGCTTGTCCCCCTAGAATTGCAGTCCTCTGCTACCCATTAAACATGGAGAGTCCTGATGGATCAAACCCCTTGTGACTTATTTTCCTGAACACTGAAGTTCATTTACAGATTTTCCAGGAAGGGGATTAGCAAGAAGAGGCTCCCAGTGCAACCCTGGGAGCAAGTAGACGCTTATCTGAGTTGACTGGTGTCCAGCCTAAAAATTATACCTCAGGGAGACATTTTCCGAAAACTTGAGGAATGACAAAGTAATGAGCAGACAGCTCTCCTGGCAGAAAGTATACAGACTGCAGCAAGCCTCAGCCAAGCTTTCAGAAACAGCCTTCCCCATGATGTGTCAGATTAATTTGCCATTCTGAAGCAATCTCGCAGCACAAGGCAAAATGTGACAGATTCTTTGTAATGAGAAGAATTGCTCTCAAATTGCTAGGACCTTGTGATTTAGAGAGTGCCACACCACCAGCTGGGAGGGGTTACATTCCTTTTCCTTTCTTATATTTTCATAGTCACCCAGAAGCTTTTTTGCACAAATATGAAAGTTTCTCTGGTTACCAGATCAGTGTGAAAAAGGTTATATTGCACACAGGCTAAAGGAAAGTTAACCACTGACTTGCCACTCTGACATTGCTTCATTTAGAGCAGTGGTTCTCAAACTTGTTAGACTCAGGGTACCTTTCAATAGGCTCAAGTCACCCCTAACTCAACTCAAGGCACCCTTTGGAAAATGCCAGCTCTTAGTTTTCTTTTGGTTATTGACTTCTGAAAACTACTACTTCTTCTGTTGCAAATAACTCAGAAAGACCACAACAGGTCAGAATGGTTTTAATACTATGGGGTGTATCTACACAAAAAGCTTAATGAGTAGAAAACTAATTCTACTGTACTAATGTGCAGCTGGCAAAAGTCATGCTAATGTGCTAATGCACAGTAGATTTAATCTAATGTGCCTTAACATCACATAAAAAATGTTCATCTGCGCTAATGTAATGTTATTACAGATACTAATTTAATGTGCCATAATTATGGCACATTAATAAACGTGTAGATGCACCCACAGATTCCTAATTGCAATCTCTGGATTTATCTTGTGAATTATGTTTGCACACCTAGCAGTTTTAAAATTGCATGCATGCTGCAGATCCTTGAAAGGATCTCAAGGCACCCTGGTTGAGAATCACCAGTTTAAAATCAGTTTTAACATAGGAAAAAGTTAACCTTAGCCTGACAGTGGGTCACATTGTGGACTGCTCTACATCCCTGTTTAGAGGGTAAAAAAATGAAGGGTGTCTCGTCAGTCCCCTCTGCAAACTACCCCTAGTAGCAGCCTAGAGGGGAAAACAGCCTATTCCTTTACCCCTTCACCTCACCTGAGAGTGAGGTGGGTCTAAAGGGAAGGAGAAGAGGGAAAGAAAAGTTACAGTTGCTCTTGTATCTAGGCTTTTAAACCACACTCACAACTGCTGTTTGTAGGCAGCGTGGGTGGGTGACTGCCTCTGCTACAGCAAATCAGGAGAACAAACTAGCTGGTGTTCTTTTTCTTTCTGCTATAAACAACAATGTTTATAGCATTTATCCCCCTTGTAACAGCAGTGGCTCTGCAGAGGTATGCACCTGGTGAATCTGATCTAGTACCTCCCCAGTTCTCCCACTCTGCCTTCCCTAGGAATCATCTCCCAGTGCTGCTTTTTCCCGCTGATATTTAAATAGTGTTTGCCAGGTAATCAGGCAGATTACTTATTTAATGTACATTTTGGCCAGACAGTTCTTGCATTTAGGACTAGGGGTGCACTGATACAGATTTGGGGGGCTGATACCAATAGGCAATTTTTAAGGAAGCATATCGGCTGATACCAATCTGATTTCTAATACAGCGGCATCCAGCTGGTAAGTCTGTTATGGTGGAAGAGGAGTGGGGAGGGAAGAGGTGCGGGGGGCAGATCAACGCCCCCTGTGGTAAGGGAGGGAGTGGGGCTGGGGTAGGCGCTGTCCAGCCAGGGAGGGGCAGAGCTGAAGCTCATCTGGGGAGGGACAGGGAGGGGGAGCAGCTCCCACTGTTGCGTGCACCTTGGGAGGGCATGGGGGGCATGTGCCCCCGGATCTGCACAGGGTGGGGCAGGGTGGGGTGGGCTGCAGCTGTGGGCTGGAGCTGGGGGCTGCACTGGGCTCTTCGCAGCGGGTGGGGGGGGTGTGGAGCTGGGCCAGGCTGTGCTCAGGGTGCGTGGTGGCAGCACTGGGAGGGGGGCTGTGGGGGCTATGGCAAAATTTGGGGTGGCTGCAGCCCCCTCATTACCCCTCTGCCAGCGCCGCTGTCACCCTTCCCAAGTGCAGAGCGGCCGAGCCCTGCCTCCCCCACTGGGAAGAGCCTGGCACTGCCCCAGTCCCAGGCCGCAGCTGCAGCCCGCCCTGCCCTGCCCTGTGCAGATCTGAGGGCACATGCCCCCCATGCTCTCCTGGGGTGCACGCAGTGGCAGGAGCCACCCCCCCCTTCCTAAGCCCACCCAGACAAGCCATGGCTCTGTCCTGCACCCTGCCTCGCCCCGGCTGGGCAGCGCGTGCCCCAGCCCCACTCCTTCCCTCACTGCGGGGGGGGTGTTGATCTGCCCCACCATGCCCCTTCCCTCCTCCCTCCCCTTCCACCACAACAGACTTACCAGCTGCACGCAGCTCTCCAAGCTGCTGGGCTATGCTCCTCACTGCCTGAGGGCTGTGCTGTGGCTGTGCACGAGCACAGGCCATTTATCAGCCAAATTATTGGCCTCATCAGGCTGATACAGTTAATTTTCTTTGTATCAATGCTGATCTGATATCAGACTGATGTATTGGTGCACCTCTACTTAGGACTCCTTTGGAAAGGACTTCTGTTGTTACTAGGAAAGACAGTTACTCTTTAACTATCAACAGTTGGTTAAAGATAACAAAAATCTGAAGGGGGGAGTCAGGTCCTGGAAGGTAAAGCAGGAGATATTTGAATATATGAATTCTATCACATATACCAGGCTTATATCAGCATCCTTTCAAGTGTGCAGAGAGACAGCACTAAGGTGAATCCTAAGTTAATAGCTCCTCTTTGAGAATATGTTAAGTGTAGAAGAGAAGTAAGCATATAATTTCCTGATTACGCAGACTACTAAAAAACATTACATCATGCTTCAAGAACTAAGGGAGCAAAAGAACAACAGATATAAAGCCAATCATGTAGGAAGACTCTGATGGACTTTGGTTCAAGAGAGAGCACTAACAAAAAGTTTCAGACTGGAGGGTAGAAAGGAAAAGGGAATATGCTCCTTTTCAGTACTGAAGGATGGGTCAGATGTCTTAAGAGTGGCTGAACTGTCCAGAGAGGAACACAAGATTTAGCTTCCGTGAAAGGCTCCATACACAAGGCCACATTCTAAGCAGAGTTTCACAGAAGGTGCATCCTCCAGGATGAGAATAAGGTGGGGTTAAAAATGGCTTTAACCTGCCTTTGCACTTCCTGAATTCTGGGCCCAGCTCAGAGCCTGCAGTGTAAATTGTATCTGTCTCTGAAGCTACTCTGAGTTAGGACAGCTTTTCACAGCTACTAGTAGGCAGCTCTGGAGCTCAGAGTAACTGAAGCACAGAGTATACCTGCTGTCCTGCCACCCACAGCTAATTTGTCCTCTTCTGCCCCAGCTCTGGCTTTGAAACTGGTTCACAAGATGCACACAGTGGGTGCATCTACATGAGATGCTTTACTGCTCAATAGCATAGTTTACTGTGCTGTAAGTATGTATGTCTACACATGCACAGGCTAACTGTTCAGTAAACCTCGCTAATCGTGAGTAAATTTGCTAACTGCACATACAAGTAGCAAATTTACTTTGATAAGTAACAGTGCCGTAATGCTCATGTAGGCGCCTGACTGGGAGCAAATCTGCTTCTGGTCAGCTGGCCAGAAGGGGGCAGGAGATTGTTCCTTGCCCATGGGAGCTGCCAGCTGCTGGGGCAGGCTCTACCACAGGAGCCCAGGCAGGGTCTGTGTCCCCTGTCCCAGCAGCAGGGAGCCCCAAAACCCCTGCTCCGAGATCACAATAGGAAAGTGGAAAGTGGGGAAAGTGGGGGCTGGGAGATCCTTATCTCCCAGTGCCAGCTCCATGACCATGGGAGTTTTGCTGGGAGATTCTTATGTCCCAGCCAGAACTCTGTGGTTTTGGGGCTCGGGGATAAGGATCGCCCAGCACCGGTCCCACGACTGTGGAGCTGGTGCTGGTAGATAAAGGTTTCCCAGAATGTGCCCCACAACTGCAGCACTCAGGCAGGGCGATAAGGATCTCCCAGTAATGGCCCTGCAGTCATGGAGCTGGTGCTGGGAGCCCACTGCTAGTAGGGGCTGGGGAGCCTTTTCCCTGCCCATCTCTGTGCTCATAGAGCTGAGTGGGGAACAAGCTCCCCAGCTTGTTCCCCAGTCAGCTCTGTGAGCCTCCACCCTGCAATTGCAGAGTGGGGACTGGGAACTGTCCTGGTCAGAGACAGGTCCCAGCCCAATGCCCTGATTGGATGATTGAAGCACAGGGCTTGGAGAGAGCTGCAGGGGTGGCATAGGTCTCAGCTTCCTGCCCCAATCTGCCGGTAGGGCAGCTAACAGCAAGCTAGCTGCCATCTGCCCCACTGGTGGATCAGGGCAGGGGGCTGGGACCTGTCCCTCCCATGCAGCTCTTTCCAAGTCCCCTGCCTCTGGTTGGGGAGCCCAGGCCATGAGATCTCTGCTGCATGGGGAAGAGGGACATTGTCCCTGCCCTGGCAACAGGCACCCCCCCTGCCCCTCCCCCAGGCGCAGGGTGTAATGTCCCAGCCCCAGCTAGGAGACAGATGTTTCTTGGCCCACTGCTCCCTGCCAGACCCTGGGCTAGCACCCAGTGGGAGCCTAGAGTTCCCCCTGGTGGCAGCAGGGGCCCATTGCTGGGCCCCCAGAAGAAGGAGCAGTTTGCTGCCATTAGCAGCAAATCTGCTCCCACTTCCCTGCATGTGTAGATACCTACCTGGGAAAGTTTACTCACGAGTGATTTAGTCACAAGTAAACTGATCCTGGATCAAATGCATGTATAGATGTGCCCACTGTGCCTCAAAACTGCACTTGGCGAATACTGTGCACAGCTGAGAATCTGGGTCCCTAGATTTGTGTCAATCAGTTCCTACCAGTTGCAACACCTATCCTCAATTAACTGAGCTGGTAACCTGACACAGGCAGAGAAGCCTTTCTGTTTCTCTTCATTCTCCAATTCCAGTGAATCACTTTTCCAGTGTGGGCATTTGTTTTTCATCCATGTGACCAAATTGTACCCTGTCCCTACAAGGACTCAAAAGAGGGAGACCAGAAGTTGGCTTTGTGCCAGGGGCCATGCGGCTCCTGGGTTCAGCTGAGCACAGGGACTGTGGGAGCGCCGATAGTCTGTGTAGAATTTGGTCCTTGCAGCTCTAGGATGGTGTAGGTGGTACCCCTGTGTCCTTTCACTATATCAGCTGCCTCAGATCTGTTTCTGATATTTTGCTCCCTTAGCTCATGAAGCATGATGCATTGTTTAGTGGTGTATGTAATCAGGAAATGATACCTTAGAGAAAGCAGGTGCTTACACAGTTGACATTCTTGCCTTGTGCTTGCAATGTGGATTCTATTGCTTTGGGTGTTATAGTCCATCCTTTCCCCCTGCACTGGCAAAAATCATAGATATTTTAAAAGATCAGAAAGCTTGAGCTGACAATTTTGATGGAGATGTTAGAATTATGTCATTACTCCATTCTGGAATATCATCCACAATCCCCTCCCACACAGCCACTTGCAAAATAACTGTTTGCCTCCCATTTTAAAATGCCTGTTCTCTCAGACAGACAATGCTAAGGCAGCTGAGTGGACATGTATTTAGTAATGTATCGTTTTCTCCAGAAGCAGAAACAGTTAAAGTCCCTTATGTGCCCTATTTAAAGTCAGAGCTTGATTATAAAATGCTGTTCGGTGGTCCAGTTCTTGTCCCTATGGACATCAGGGAAAACAGTTGTGGTATCTTTGATATCTTCCCAGACTAGATGGTTTTTCATCCCAATCTTCCTCACAAAATGGATTCTTCTCCCCCATATAAATATCAGCCACCATCTTCCCCTCCAGTCATAACAGGCATGAAAGGAAGTGGAAAACACTAGGTGCCTCCATTTAGAGCACAGATGAATAGTCACAAATTCTTCAAGATCCCTATATCACAAACCCAAGTCAACCCCCACAACCTTTTTATGTGTGCTTTGTGTTTCTAAATGGTGATGGCCATTTTAGCTTGTAAGTCTTAGTCTGAGTGGCATCAGAAGCATCTCTTGCCTCAGTATCTGCTGGAAATGGAATGTAGTTTAATGATGCAAGAGAGATGGATGTAGGTATATATTTTATTCCAAAGACATCACGGCGGACAGTTATCAACTAATGGTAAATGTGCTGAAGGTGTCAGAGAGGGATGTTCAATTAAACCTGGGTCAATGGTGTCATCTAGTGGTTGTTGTACTGTAATTCACATGATTTCACTCTTGGAAAGAGTGAACTACCATAATTTTTGGTACAGCCTGTTCAGATTGCCCATGTAAAACAGATGGGGAGCACTGCAAGTTTTAGTGCAAGATGATTGAGCAGGAGATGAGGGGGAAGTGAGTTGTAATTGCTTGCTTTCCATGAACTAGCATGAAACCTGTTTCTACTGCCACCAAAAGACTGATAATATTATTTTTGCCAGGGTACCATAGCAAAACAGTTTTTCCCCAACCTGTTTAGAGTCTCCCACATGTGCTATGCTTCATTAAATAGACCTACTGATTAACAAATTTTTATTCTACTCCAAGCTATTGTTTACTGATTACATGTTGTAAAAACAAAGCAGCCTTGTTACTGAACACCATAAACCAAGGTTAAAAGAAAAGAGAATGGTGGCAAGCAACATTTCATGATGAATGTGAGGGAAAGAAGGAAACCAGAATCTCAGCTGTCACAAGGACATACATCCCAACAAACTGACACTTTCCAGTTCCATAAGAGAACTGGTTTAGTCCAATCTCAAAAAACTGAATAAAACCAAATCAGAGAACATGCATTAGAGTATTAGAACAAACCACCTATACATTTAGGGTATGGGCTAAAGGAAAAATTAGAGAACTACAGAAATTCAATGTGACCTTCTCTTAGTCTGCAGGCTACCTCCGTCCTGAGTTCCCTAACTGGTATCAGTGAATATCTGTAATGCTGTTGTGCATAACTAGATAGACATAGAAATAAGTGTTGTTTTTTATGCTTTTGGGATATAACAATAATGGGTCAAAGCTATAGATTTGTCTTCTCCCACTTTTCTAATTGTAGGGTAATAATTAAGGGAATTGTAACTGTACGTTAAATTTATGTTTAAAGGGTAATTAATCATTAAGGGAATTGAAGTGGTACCTTAATTTTGTGTCTAAGAATACAAAAGAAATCGTTATTATACATGGGCTATAGTCCTGTCTCTCCAAAGGCTGAACAGTCCTGAGTTATTGGTAACAGAACTAGGCATATTGCTGTGGCTCTGGTATCACCAATAAAATGTACACTCTGCTACTGACATGACAGCAGAAATTCCTAGATTTTGGCTCAGGGAGACAGTATCACTACAGGTTTACCCTGAACTGAATGTCATCTCTAGGGTGATCTCAGTCTCCCTATAGCTCCAAGTAAGGTGACAGCACTGGAAGTGCTGATTCCTATTATTCATTTCCTAGAGAGAAAGTCTTGATTCCTAGCCCCCTATATTGACACTAATGATGCCTCTCTCCAGCTGTGAATTTGCATACACCTTTTTGCCATAGGTTATGAAACCATTTCCAGATTACACAAGCCCTGGGAGATGCTGACTCCCCAGCACGCTCAGTGTACTTGTGCTTTTGGCAGACTGACAAGATGGAGATATTGCCTCTTCTACAATTCCCTGACAAATGTTGAGATTTTATATACAGTTAGTACTATTTATATAACAATGCAGAAACATTTATTATAATAGCTGCCTCCTGCATTTTACATGAGTTATCCGTACAATGGCACCAGAAATCCATTTTGTTGATTGCTTTGCAAACATGAGTTCTCTTACAGCAAGTTTCTTGTCCCTGACAGATTTTTATCTCTCATCTCACAGCCACTTGGTTTTCTGAATGGCCCCTTGTGAGATATTGCCAAGTTTAAAAATCCAGCTAAATTTTGTCAACTGGTTTTCCATTGTCTGTTATTTCGTGGATACAGCTAGTTCATTTCAATAAATTAGACAGGCTTCCTTTGCAGAAATGTTTGTCCCTACAATATAGTGTTCACTTAAGTATTTTTTATTGTATTTTAATTATCATTTCACATAATTTACTAGGTACTAAATCAAGTCCATTGGGTCTATAAACCCCAGATTTATCCAAAAGTAGCAGAGGTAAGGAAGCACCTCATCAACAGCTGAAATGCAGCCTGCTACAGGACAGTATGTGACACCTATTTAACTGCTATAGTACTCTGAGGGTGTTGTTAGATGTTTCCCTTTCCACATGTTAAATGTACTTAAGACAGGAGTGTCCACATGTTAAGGCAGGAAAAGATGAGCTAAGTGTGCTCTGAGTGTTTCAAACGTGCACCTCTGCAGGTGAGATCTATCTGCAGCTGGTGTTAGGCAGTTTGTGTTGTGGTAAGATCAGTCGGGGCCAATAGGAGCAATTTGTAGCACTCCAACATCCCAAGATTTCTAGTGCTCCCATCCCTCCCACATTAGATGCTCTATCCTCCTGAACTCTACTGCCCCAAACTGGCAGAGCCAGGTAATGTGTCTGATGGAAAAGGCGGGGAGCCAGGCAGCTGCAGGGGAGCTCTGGGGAAGACAGGAAGCTACAGGGGTGCCATAGGGGAGAAGACAGCCACAGGGGAGCTGCAGGAGGCTGGGCAGCTGCAGGGTATATTTGGCAGCTCCTAGTCACTTCCCTGCTCACCAGCCTTCTAGCAGCAATTCAGAGTTGTGAGAGTCAGAGAGGGTATTAACCCTTAATGGGCAGCTGATCACAGCATGTTCTAACATTAATACTGCATAACATCCCATAGAGTTAGCACTGCAAATTATAACATCTAACAACACCGTTACAAAAATGCTGAGCGGCACAAAGATTACTTTTCCTCTATGTATGCAATGTGTCATACAACAATCATTTTAATCAGAGTTCTACTAATGAAGAAATATTTATCTTAAATATGAGAGCATACTTTTCTACTTCATTAAATTAGGTCTAATTGTCTGAGCCTTTTGCACACATGTAGATCTTTGTTCAGCTTTGTTTGAACCTTATATACGTAGCTCTCATTCCAGTTTATTCCAGTGCTGCTAAGGAGACATGTTACAATATTTTGTACCTGTTCCAGTTTCCCTAATATTGAATACTTCAGAGTGGGCACATCTACACATGTGCCTTAATGATCAATTGGATCTGCCTTGGAATGGGCCTGTGTCCCTATGTTCCTAAATGCAAGCTGAGCTCTGAAAATTTGACCCCGTGAGCCTCATTCTCCTCTACGCGCATGCTGATGTACATAGAAATACATCCACTAAAGTCAGTGGTGCTAGAGGGAGTGGAAGCAGGGGTGAGGGGAAGGAATCAACATAAGAGAGAGATCAGGCCCTACTAGCAGAATACTTCTTGATATCTTCTTGGGGTGACTACACAGAATCTAGAACTTTTACCAAATGTTTATTTCAATGTTAACACTAGATAAACTTATTTCCCTATCTATAAGCTAGTGATTCATATAGTCATGCAGGGTCTCATCTCATCTTGACCAGGGAGCTCGTGTGAGTATTAGAACCATCTGTTTTTTCCCCTTCCTGTTTCCAATTATTCCCACCCAATTTACACTATTCTCAGAAGCCACGTTACCCTTGCAAAAGATTATTTCCCTGACTGCACTTCACAAGTTTACAGTCAAACATTGCAACCATTTCACCAGCAGTCGTACAAGATCAGCTAACAATAACCAGCTTGAAACTAAAACAACCTCTTGTTATTTGCACTTAGCCACAATTCATGTGTCAAGTGTATTTTGTAATTAGCTATAATTTGGCAAGCAGTTCAGCTGCTTATCACACACTTGCTCAAGATGTTTCTTAGGAGAATTACTTACCAAGACAAGCATGTCAGACCCACATTCAATTTTGTTCTCATTACCAACCTTTTTGCTTCACACTAATAGCACTGTAGAGGTGACCTCTGCAGAATTTATTTTCTAAGGACTTTCTTTTAACTCCAGTTTATTTTTCCCCGTTTTGATAATTTTCTATTTCTTGTCTTTTTTCCTATGTTCCACCCCATCTTCTTAATGAATCTCTTTCTAAATTTCCTGTTTTCTTCTTAATCTAGGGTCTACTTTCTGTTTTCTCCCATTCTCTCTTTTCTCTCTTACTACGTCACTCTCTTCCTGCTCTATTTTCTTGCTCCATAACTTCCCTTCTTGCTTAAGAGAGGGATGTACTGAAACCATCTCCTATATGGACAGTTCTAGAAACTGATATGGGCACAGAGGCTGCAGAGATGTCACAGTGAATGGCTTTAAATGTCACTGCGACTAGGCTTTGGCTATGCAGAGGAAGGGATGGACTGAGTTATGCTTTCTTGGCCTGTCATTCTTTACAGTGCACAAGCAAGGAAACTTTATACTAGGAATAATCCACACCAAGAGAGAGAGGGATTAAAATAAATGCAACAGAGCTTAGAAAGGAGACCAAACCTAGAGAGAGAAACCACAGAAATCTGAAGTTTCTGACTCAGTTTTACTGACTCAGAAATGCTTATTGCATTTGCTGATTCGAAAAATTTCATCATAAACCTCCTGGTATTTTTAGGTCTTTAAGCCTCAGATCCTCCAGTGTGAATATATGCAACTCCCATCTTTTATTTTAAATAAATAATTTTTATGCATTTCATGTAGAGGAAAACATGAAAATGCTTTTTTAGTTGTAGCTTACCTTAAAGGCTCAAAAACCAAGAGAAATATGAAAATAACCCAAGCTGTATTATTTTTTTTAACTCATGATCTTGAGGGGTTGAGTTGTTGTTCATGACTGTTTAGATTGTCAATGTACCAGTTCTCTTCACTATAATAATCTCTTAATTACAATCATCTCTTTTGTCTAAGACTTTCTTCATGCTTTTTCCTGGTAGAAAAGATTCATTGATGAATTGAGTCACGAGGAGATTCACTAGTCACAGTTAGTTTGTCATACTAAAGTATAGAAAAACCCACTGTTAGCTTAAGAAAAAAATATGGCAAAAATCACAAATGTATACACCTCCCCCATGCAATAATTTACATCTCTATTAAATTTTAACCAAAATACTCTTTATTTTTTTTAGATTAAAACTATTCAAAATCATATAATGTATGCAGTGTTTTAAGTTAATTTTACACTGCAGTTGTGATGCATGCCAGTTCAGCTATGTAGGTAGGACCTGTATCAAAAATCACTTTGTATCTAGACCAGTAGTTCTCAAGCTTTTGTGGAGTCAATGCACCCCTCCATAACTTTTGTGAAATGATTGGCCCCCAATTTAAAAAATGAATTTATAGATAACAGTGCTTACCTCCTTGCAGAGGGGCTTGGCAGTGGGAAAGGAGGAAAATTCAGGCAAGGACAAGCCTGAGCCTGCTCTTATCTGTTTAGTTGGTTATCTCCTAACTTCTGATACCCTGGTTGAGAATCACTGGTCTAGATTGTGCCTCTCTATAAAGGCCTCTGAATGTATGTTAGGACCACAGTATTCCCCCATACTCCTGGGAAATCACAGAATTCTAACTTCTTGTGAGCATGACAAACCACAAGTCTAATGGTGGGAGCTGATAATTTAAGTCACAATTATTATGGTTGTTTTGTAGTCACTAAATAGACCTTAGCACAAGGTTATATCAGCCTGTAAAAAAGTTGTAGTACGTAGTTTCTACACTATACCTTGTGAAGGGCTGAAATATTTCAAGAAAAAACTGTGGAACATTCAAATAGATTGGGCTTTAGATGGAGCCCAAGACCTGGGCTATTTTACAAGACCTGGGTGCTATTTCTATCTCTTCTACCGGGTCTGCTTTGTGCCTGCAGGCAAGCCACTTCACCTCTCTCTATTCCTTGTTTTGAAAGTCGGCAGAGGTCAGCTCTTACCGTGTGTTTGCATAACACCAGCAAAAAGCTCTGATTTCACTTGTGGCTTTTGAGTACTACTGTACTTAAATACAAATAATGATGAGGAAATATATCACTTTCCTAGTATATTAGCCTCTCTCCATTGGGCTAACATGAAGAACAAGACTTCTGCACACCTCCACTGTAAAATTTTGCTCTCAGAGGGTGCTTGTACATGTGATGGGGGTTTAGTACTCAGGATTTTATTCTATCCCCCCTAAATTGAAACAGTGGGATATAGAATAAAACTCTGAGGACTAAACTGTTTCAATTTTTTCCATCACAATACAATGATGGGCCCAATCCTTTTTTTGTCAGAGCCAGAACTCACCTGCTGCCAGTGGGTTGAGTGACCCCTGAGCTGCAGGTGGCCCCAGTCCTTCTCTCCAAAGTAGCAGCACCCTTCAGGGCTCCCCAGGCAGGCTGCTAGTGGGCCAAGTGCTGCCCCAGCTTGGAGGGAACACCAAGCCTGATCCAACTCTTCCCCAACCCCAAGGTGGGGCAGCAACCAGCCTGCTAACAGCCTGTCTGGGTGGTCCCAGGGGGCGCTGCCACTTCAGAGGGAAGGACCAGGGCCCCCTGGAGTGCAGCGGCTGCTTGGTCCACTGGCAGCTCACCCCCCGGCCAAAAAAGAAAAAAGGATCAGGCCCCTCACTGATTCTGCCTTCAGTAGTCTTCTGCAGCCAGCAGAAGACCTGGGGCCTCCCGGGAACAGGTTGGTTTAACCCTGGGGCTTTGTGGAAAGGGAACAGGAGGGGAGCTGGGTTTGCTGGCAGCCAGAGAAGGCAGTGGGAATGGTGTATAGGGTGCAGCACTACCAGGGTGGGCTAGGAGCTGGCTGGGTGCTGCCTCAGCTCAGAGGTGCCTTATCCAACACTTCCCTGAGCCTACCTGGGGTTCCAGTGCCCCATGCACTGTTCCCACTGCCTCCTCCAGCCGCTGGCACATGCAGCTTGCCTCTGGGGCAGTGTGGGGAGGTGGCAGGAGGGCTGGGCGTACTGGCAGCTGGAGAAAGTGGCAGAGATGATGCATGGAGTGCTGGAAGCCTGGACATGCTTGGGGAAGTGTTGGATTGGGTGTCTTTAAGCTGGGGCAGCACCCGGCCAGTTAGCAGCCCACCCAGGCTTCCAGCGCCCCGTGCACCATCCCTGCTGCCTTCTCCAGCAGCCAGCAAACCCAACCGCCCTCCTGCCACCTTCCTGTGCTGCCCCAGGGGCAAGCTAGCCCATTCCTGGGCAGCCCCAGGTGTCCTGCCAGCCACAGCAACTTGCTGAAGGCAGAAGCTGTGATGGGCCTCATCCTTTTTTTCTGTGGAGCGTGCCTGCCTCTCCCACAGCCAGGGGGTAAGCTGACAGCTGCATCATTGCAATTTGTAATGTTGCAAACTGAACTACATCAGAATGTTGTTTAGTTTGCAATGATGCAAACTCATTTAAAACCCCTAAAACTCTTGCATGTGTACAGTGTGACATCATTAAGCCACACACAGTGACATTTTCATCACGCGTACATGGTAATGGCATGACATATACAAGCATGCAGAGAGGAACACAGAAGTGACCTGTCCTTTAATTCTATAATGTACAGTTCAGCAGGGGTACAACTTGCCCATGCCTCTCAATCTAGCCTCTGCAGGTTGCTCCTGTGGAATCAGTCTTGCACTCTCGACTTTCAGGAAGTCTCAGTATCTTCACTGGAACTACCAAAAGGAATCTGAAGAACAGGGTTTGGTTCTGTATAAAATGTTTAACCTCTAGCTCTTTTGAATATTAATGTGCAATGAGTTCACCAGTTGCATTGTAAATGGCAGCACTGGCAAAGGCAGATCATTTTAGTTTACAGCAGTGAGTCCCATACTGTCCAGGAAGGGCTTCGTTAACATCTACATATGTCTCTATTAAGTCTAATGATTCAAGATGCTGAGTTTGCTCAGCTTGTTATGTACTTTGGGATCACGATCATGAAGCAGACATTAGCTGTTAGCTCAGTTCAGCTATTACAAGGAGAAATGAATATGGAAAACAGTTAATATTATTTTAATCTTGTATTATATTTCATTTAAATTTTTTTCAGGCTGATATTAGTTTAATTACATGGATACTTTGGTTATCAGCACAAACACTTAATTGGAATGATAAGTTGTTCACTAGGGAGTCCCAATCACAGAGTTCCTCCTATAATAGTGTTTAATCATTCCTAGAGCACTTTTCATCTTCAAAAATCTTTACAAACATTAACTGAGTTAATTACCTCTCTCAACATCTCCTTTGAGGGGGATGATGTGTCATTACCCACACTTAACTGATGGGAAAGGCTATCACAAGGAGGTAAAGGGCCTGATTCAGAAAGGTATTGAGATACATAACTTCCATTTAAACACCTATATGCCCATTGATTTTAATGAGAATTCAGTCACTAAAATATCTTTTTGGATTTGGCTTAAAGTAACTTGTTCAACACAACACAAAGACTCAGTGGCATAGCAGGCATTAGCTAAGGATGTTGCAAGGCCTGTGACTAATGGGGTGGGGGGAGTTTAGAAATTATTGCCTAGAGCGTGTTGCTTTATCTGTAGCCTGTCACTTTTCCTGCAGTATAGAGCATGAACAAAGAAGTTAATTCTGCTTTCTCTGCATATATGGGTTGCTCCCAAATGCAACAGACTTCAACAATCCTCTGGGATTCACGACAGGGCAGGGATTAAGGACAATAAAGAGTCCTTCTTTAGGAAGTTGGGAGCAAAAAGAGGGTACAGAGTAGCATAGAACCCCTACAGGACGGGTGGGGGGGCTTAGTGATGGATAGCAGGGACAAGGCAGAGCTCTTCAATGAGTTTTTTGCTCCGTCTTCTTAAATAAGAATCTAGACGAACCCTCAATATGCATCACGGACACCAGCAAGGGGAACATCAGCCAACCAACAGTCAGTGCCAACACAGTAAAAAGACACTTGGAGGGACTGGACGTGTTCAGATTACCGGAACCAGAGGGACTCCACCCACGGCTAATGAAGGAATTAGCGAGTGTCATAGCTGAACCACTGGCAAGGATATATGAGCACTCATGGTGCTTGGGTCAGGTCCCGGAGGATTGGATGTGGGCCAATGCCATCCCAATCTTTAAGAAGGGGAGGAAAGAGGACCTGGGGAACTATAGACCTGTCAGCCTTACCTCTATCCCTGGGAAAATCCTAGAAAAAAATTATGAAGGAACACATCTGTGGGAGCCTGCTGGCAAATGTGATGTGGAAAGGTAACCAACGTGGGTTTTTAGCAGGCACGTCCTGCCTGACTAACCTAGTTTGTTTTTATGACAAGGCCACCAAATGTTTAGATGCAGCAGTCGAGGTGGATGTTATCTATCTGGACTTCAAGAAGGCCTTTGACACAGTATCTCATACCATCCTTATAAACAAACTGAGGAGATTTGCCTTGGATGATTATATGGTAGACTGGGTAGTAAACTGGCTCAAAGGTTGCACTCAGAGAGTGGTGATGGATGGGTTGATGTCAACCTGGAAAGATGTGTACAGTGGAGTCCCTCAGGGCTCAGTTTTGGGGCCAGCGCTGTTCAACATCTTCATCAGTGATCTGGATGAGGGGGTGGGAAACACCCTGTCCAAATTCGTGGATGACACAAAAATATGGGGTGAAGCTAACACCCTGGAGAGGAGGAACCAGATCCAGGCTGACCTAGACAGGCTGGGGAAGTGGGCAGAGAGCAACAGGATGCAATTCAATAAGGACAAGTGCAAGATGCTGCATCTAGGGAGAAAGAACTGCCACCATACCTATAGGCTGGGAGGTGACCTTCTCAACATCACTGAGGCAGAAAAAGATCTTGGAGTCACTGTTGACTCCAGGATGAACATGAGTCGTCAATGTGATGAAGTAGTCAGCAGAGCCAATCGCACCTTGTCATGCGTCTGTAAGTGCTTCATAAACAGGTCCAGGGAGGTGGTTCTCCCTCTCTATGTAGCACTGATCACACTGCAGCTGGAGCACTGTGTCCAGTTCTGGATGGCACAGTTCAAACGGGATGTGGACAACCTGGGGAGGGTCCAAAGAAGAGCCACTCGTCTGATTAGAGGCCTTCAGGGAAGGCCCTACGAGGAAAGGCTAAGGGAACTTAACCTCTTCAGCCTCTCCAAGAGAAGGCTGAGAGGGGACCTTGTGGCGGCGTACAAATTCATAAAGGGAGAGCAACATGAAGTAGGTGATGATCTGTCTACCAGGGCACCCCCTGAAACAACAAAGAATAATGGCCATAAGCTAGTGGAAAGAAGGTTTAGACTGGACATTAGAAAAAAGCTCTTCATGGTCAGGGTTGCCATGATCTGGAATGGGCTTTCAAGGGAGGTGGTGCTCGCCCCATCCTTGGGGGTCTTCAAGAGGAGACTGGACAGGCACCTGGCTGGGATCACATGACCCCAGATTAGGTGACCCTTTTCTTGCCTGCCAGGGGCAGGGGGTTGGAATAGATGGCCCGCTGAGGTCCCTTGCAACCCTAGAATCTATAAATCTATGAATCTATGAATCTGAGCTGGGTAGAGTGAGTTGGTGTGCAGTCCAACGTTATAAAGTGTTTGCATAGATGATCGAGATGTGGCGGCCACAGAATAAGTGGATCTGTCACCAGGTGAAGCCATGTATCACTGTGCCCTACAGATTCCACTCATCTCTAAGGCTGGAGAAGGGAGTTCAGAGAGCCAGAATATACTGCTCTACAGTCCAGTGGAAAACCGGAAGTGCTGGTGAAAGTTTTGCAGCTGGTGCATCAGGATCTCAGGGGGTGCACATGCACCCCCTAGGCATCACCAATGATTAAAGAGGTCATTCATTGTCTTTTCTTCCTTAACCTATAAGATTTGGTAGGAAAAGCTAAGCTAATTCAGTATAAGAAGCCACAATACTGATGTTTATCATCATGTATATACACGTTTTGGAAGTTCAAAATATTTCCCACAACAACCATACATCGGCTGAATTACACTTACATTAAGCCAGAAAAGTTGTCACAAGAAGAAAAATACAATATATTTGGATCAGATACTAGAAGGATGGCTACTTTGGAAACTACAACTTCTGAACTTCTCTCTTAACTTCTTGGCCATATAAAATCTCAACCAGAATGTCATATTAATGTGCTGCAGGGTTTTTATGCTTGGTACATTCTGTATCCTTACAGCACCTAGAGGGTTTCTCATTTCATGTTGTTCTTGTACTTGTTTAATGTTTTCATCTAAAGAATTATTAGCTAGAGCTCTGTTTATCTCCATCATAGTTACATAATAATTTGTAGTGATTAGTCATTCAAATGAACGATTTAAGAAATAATTGGGGCTAACCTGAGCCCCAGCATTTAGAAAGACTTGTACATGAGCTTTCCTTTATGTACAGTGTTGTCCCATTGAGCAATGTTAAAGCTGATCTTGATTTTCAGCCTCGTTGCAACAGGCACTATACAAACTACTGCAGGGCCACAGCAGAGCAAGGCATCCAGTTCCACTTCCCTCTGCTTCAACCCTGCTCACATTCCAGCTCACCTCCTTGGGTGCTTGTCCATGTAATCGGCGTTTAACCACTAAAATTGTTCCTGGTTTAATTTTTCTTTTTTAAGTCAACTAAATAAGTAACGTGGATGTGATTTACCACATAAGGGCGTATTATGCTATGACTAGTAAAAAGCACTAAAGGGCATGTCAGAACAATTTTACCCTCATGCCCTTTCAGTCCTACCTTACTGCCAGGTGGTGCTTTAGGACAAGAAACACCCAGCCACAGCACTTCTGCCGCCTGCTTTTCCTGGGTGCAAGTTGCATGGGCACTTGGGGGACTGGGGTGCAAAATCTTTCTGTGCAAAGCAACCCCCAAGTGTGCTCAAAGCATTGCCTCACCCCCGGCTCTGGGATCCCAAAGGGCATCACCCCCCTCCCCTGGGCCAGTGCCCCTTGCTTTCCTTGGTTGCAAGTTGCACGGGGCACTCAAGCACTTTTGGCACCAGACCTTTCCATGCAAAGCCACGCAGGGCTTCCCAAGTACACAAGCATTTCCCAAGGATGGGTGAAGTGGGGAGGCACCTTTCAGGCAGCACACTGTTTCCATGGGGTACCGGGTATGGGGTACCCTTCAGGCTATCCCCAAATGTGCTCAAAGCATTGCCTCACCCCTGGTCCTGGGGTCCCAAAGGGCATCACCCCCTACCCTAGCCTGGTGCCCCTTGCTTTCCTTGGTTGCAATTTGCATGGGATGCTTGGGCACTTTGGGCACCAAACCTTTCTGTGCAAAGCCCTGCAGGGCTCCCCAAGTGTACACAAGCATCTCCCAAGGCTGGGTAAAGGGAGGGGGGAGGTACCCTTTGGGTGGCATGCTGTTTCCATAGGGTGCTGGGTATGGGGTACCCTTCAGGTGTAATGTGGACAAGCACCCCTTGTTGCCAGAAGGAGGGCATGATCAAGCAACCCTGCATAAGGCCCTCAGCTATAAGACTTAAGTGAGTCTTAATAGAGATTCCTGTATTTCTACTAGCAGTATCCACCTTTCCCACATCTCTCTCTCTCTCTCTCTCTAGTGTACATAATCAAAGTGAGCAGTGCCCCCATGAATTTTTCTTATTTTGGTGTTTACCTCTCTTTGACATTAAGTTCAATAAAAGGCAATAGCATTCTACCAAAGTTAGGAACAGCAATGATGTTGTTACCAAACATTTTGCCTGTTCAGTTTCTTGCCTGGTTTCATAAAGGCTGCTTTGTATGAGCAAGAGTTAATGAAGTGATTAAGTTCATAGTAAGCAAAACGAAAAAAAATCTTATGCTTAGGTTCTTGTATAAGACTCCTATAAAAAAGTACTTATGTAAGATAATACTTTTGTGTTATGTTTGTAAAGGAAGAAAAAGAATAAAACAAAATACTTCACAGGGTGAGGCAATGACCAATATAAAGTTACCACATTCTTTCTCTATGTGTGTTAAACAGCCTCTTTCATATAGCTCCTTATAATGATCCTTTCCATTCACTTCCCATTGCCAGTCTCTTTTCCAGTGCTGTCTCTCAATATTTAACTGTGTTCTAATTTAGACAGCAAGCTTCTCAGGGAAGAGGCCTTCTTTTTAAAAGTGACTGCATTTTTCTTGCACACCCATTGTGCTACATACTTTTAAACTATTAATAATTAATGGTGTCTGTTTTGCATTACATGGCACTCTTCTCTGTAATAAAGAAAATGCACCTATCAACTGTGTGTTTGGAGGATGAACAAGGGCAGATCTTGATAAGTCTACTAGCTCCAGGGAAAAACTAATGAAATCCTCTATATGTTTGTACAGTATTATAGGCAGATTTGGAACAAGCCTGCATACTGTGCAAACATATAGCAAAACACTCAAGATATTCCTTCTCATGAAGGAATAGAAAGAAAATAAATAGTAGCTTGTTGGTGTAGAAGTACAATGAAGCCACAGATCCTCTGTACCAATGGTTTTCAAGCTGTGGTCTGCGGACCCCTGGGGGTCCGCCGGCTATGTCTAAGGGGCTCGCGAAAGATGACTATGATCAATCAAAAGTATGTGAATACCCACTCTTACAATTCAAAGAGGTCCACACTTCCATTAGAAATTTTTTAGGGGCCAACAAATGAAAAAACATTGATAACCACTGCTCTTGCTCCATACCATTGTGAAATGGTGTTAACTTCCTACAGTTACAAACTATTTTAAATCAATCTAGGTTTAGTTATAAGGCAATGAAATATCAACCTATTTCGTTTCTTGTATTTTCAGTCCACACTATCTCTGGTTGCAATACATGTGATAGAATGTTTGGGTAAAGGATGTTTGAGTACCGATATGAAGTTTTTGTTATACCTTTTGATGCAGTGTTCAACACCTGATGGATTTTTTCCATTAGGTGAAGAAACACTTGATAAAATAGATAGACAAAATTCTTTAACATGGGTACAGCCAACACCCTTGATAGAGTAGAGCCATTCTTTGGTACAAACCTGCTTAATTACAAAGAATGTAGAGAGTTTGTTTCCCGGACCCGAGTACTGTAGGCAGGACTGGACACAGGCATGGGCAAACCAGGCGGCCGCCCAGGGCCCAGACAGAAAGGAGGCCCGAAAGAGGTAATTTTTCCCCATTGTCTGATTATTATCATAATCTCTGGTGAAGGGGAGCCCTATACTAAAAGTTTGCCTGGGGCCGCCAGGAATCTAGGTACGATGCTAACTTTAGGGATCAAACAGCAGGAGAAAGTGCATCTAATTATCATGCCAAGTCTCTTTCCATCTCCCCCTGTACCCAAAACCCCCTTCTCTCTCAGGTTTTTCTTGGGGTCCTACTACACACTTTTGTGTCATGTACACATTTTTCTGTTTGTCTCACACATTTCCATGTTGCTTTCCCTGTGTTCTTCAGGGGGAGGGGGGAGTGTTCTGATGTTTTTCTCCCATGCGCAGACACACACCAGCTCAGTCAAATCAACCCAGGCCCAGCAGTTCTTACCATCTCCTCCCCATACTCCATCCAGGAAACCTCTGGGACCATGTAGCCCAGCCACTGCCCAGAAATGAATATGGTTTGGTTCTTAAGTGGTGGTTTTCCATTGTTTCAGCTATTACCAACTGAAGGGGATATTAACTGTTTCCATATTTAGTCTGAATTGAAACCTGCGATTGTGCCCCAATCTTCAATGAAATTGTTTGATCACCCCAACATAACATTATTTTTTAAAGGAGGAAATATTAACTGGTTTTATTCCAAGTGCTTAGAGCAAAAGAAAGAAAAAAATAACAAAATCATTGGCATAAGATAATACATTTCAATAAGCAAAAGCACAAAAGGCAAAAAAAAATCTGTTACAACCTGGCCTAGTACCCCTTCTTACAAATGAGTAGGCAACTGATCTGGGTAGAGTCTAGTTACTATTTCTAGCTCTTATCTATAGGACACACTTCAGAGATCGAACTTCTTCCCTGAAAATCTTCCTTGGAACATGGGGCGTTGAGGCCCAGACATCTTGAATCTAAAACTCAGTTTGGGAGAGCTCCCAAGATTACTTTATGCAACTCTCCCCCATGTTCCAGCTAGGCTGTGGATACTCTGGTTTTCTAGGTAAATCCATTTGACAAAACATGTGAGGAAAGCAAGGAGCACAGGCTCAGCAATAAAAAATTCCTAAGCATGTTCACTTTATTCTTGAAACACTAAGGAACTGCAAGTATTCAAAATAACAAAAGTCCAGACACACACTATCCTCTAGTCTGATGCAGGCTTTCCTTTGAGTCCAGTGTTCATCAAACAGCAAGGACGGGCACAGTTCACAGTTCTCTCTCCTGCACATATCTATGGTGATGATGAGTGATGACTGTCCAAAAAGCAGGCTCCATGGTTCAACACATCCTTTATCCTTATCCTTTTTATGGATGACATACTTGATCTGGGAGATCCAGCCCTTTGTCGTGGTTGCTCTGCACGGAGGCCTGTATATAGAAAATCTGTTGTTCCATGGGGATAGCCTGCACTTCAGAGAAGAAGTCTGTGATCCCAGCTTGTGATCTTGACGGTTTCTCAGTGAGGCAGAAAACATATTTCCTAGGCAGGAGAACAGTGCAAAGCCTGTCCTCAGGCAGTTGGATCACTTCATAATCACTGTGACATAGATGTTTACACAGTCCAGTGGGTGGCAAATTGGCTTAGTGGTCGCACCCAGCGAGTGGTAGCAGATGGGTCGGTATTGACCTGGAAGGATGTGGGCAGTGGGGTCCTGAAGGGTTCAGTCCTTGGACCTGTACCCTTCAATATCTTCATCAGTGACTTGGATGTGGGTGTGAAGTGCACTCTGTCCAAGTTTGTGGATGATACTAAATTGTGGGGTAAAGTGTACGCTCCGGCGGGTACGAAACGATTGCAGGCAGACGTGGATAGGTTAGAAAAGTGGGCAGTACACAATAGGATGCAGCACCTAGGACACAAAAAGGACAAGTGCAGAGTGCTGCACCTAGGACACAAAAATATCCACCAAACCTACTGGCTGGGAAGTAACCCTCTCAGCAGCACAGAAGCGGAAAGAGATCTCGGGATCATAGTGGACTCCAAGATGAACATGGGTCGTCAGTGTGACAAAATCATCAGCAAAGCTAACTGCACTTTATCATGCATTGGCAGATGCATGACAAATAGATCCAAGGATTCATAGATTCATAGATTCATAGATGTTAGGGTCGGAAGGGACCTCAATAGATCATCGAGTCCAACCCCCTGCATAGGCAGGAAAGAGTGCTGGGTCTAGATGACCCCAGCTAGATGGTTATCTAACCTCCTCTTGAAGACCCCCAGGGTAGGGGAGAGCACCACCTCCCTTGGGAACCCGTTCCAGACCTTGGCCACTCTAACCGTGAAGAAGTTCTTCCTAATGTCCAATCTAAATCTGCTCTCTGCTAGCTTGTGGCCATTATTCCTTGTAACCCCCGGGGGCGCCTTGGTGAATAAAACCTCACCAATTCCCTTCTGTGCCCCCGTGATGAACTTATAGGCAGCCACAAGGTCGCCTCTCAACCTTCTCTTGTGGAGGCTGAAAAGGTCCAGTTTGCGGAAGCTGAAAAGGTCCAGGTGATACTTCCCCTCTATGAGGCATTAGTCAGACCGCAGTAGGAGTACTGCATCCAGTTTTGGGCGCCGTACTTCAAGAAGGATGTTGATAGACTCGAGAGGGTCCAGAGGAGGACCACTCGTATGGTTAGGGGCTTACAGGACAAGCCCTATGAGGAGAGACTGAGGGACCTGGACCTCTTCAGCCTTCGCAAGAGAAGGCTGAGAGGTGATCTTGTGGCTGCCTACAAATTCATTAGGGGGACACAGCAAGGAATCGGAGATGCTGTGTTCACCAGGGCACCGCTTGGGGTAACAAGGAACAATGGTCACAAACTAACAGAGAACAGATTTAGGCTAGAAATCAGGAAAAACTTCATGGTAAGGGTGGCCAAAATTTGGAATGGGCTTCCAAGGGAGGTGGTGCTCTCCCCTACCTTGGGGGTCCTTAAGAGAAGGCTGGTTAGGCATCTGGCTGGGGTCATCTAACCCCAGCACTCTTTCCTGCCTAGGCAGGAGGTCGGACTCAATGATCTGTTGAGGCCCCTTCCGCCCCTAGCATCTATGGATCTATAATAAAAATGGAGTCCATAAATTTGGCACAAAAATTCCATTGTCACAATGTCATTTAGAGGTGATCTGCACAGGGGTAAATGGGCTGATGATGTATATAGAAGTGTGTGTAAAAAAGAAGGAACGGGATTTCAACTCATTTCTAACATTAGAAATGAGTGTCTTGTTTACCCAGAAATATTTCAGCATTATTTCAACATTAACAGAAAACAAGACCCAAAAGACTGAAAGCTGAGCATTTAAGGGAGTCATTTTCAGTCAAAATGCTCAAAACTCTTGCTCTTTTTTACACTCACTAACCCTGCCTAGAGATAATAAGGAAAAAGATGTCTTTGTTAAATCAACACCCTCACCCAACACTGCCAGCTGATGCCTACCCCTGCTGTGCTAGTGTGGTGGGCATGTGTTGGTTGCAGCAGTGCTTCAGAGCCCCAGCCTGACCCCTGGGCTTGTGCCAGCTGCTCCCTGGCCCCTGGACACCATGCTTCTGTGGTGCAGGCACATGTAGTCTCCAGCAGTCCCACAGGCTGTTGCGCATGAGCAGGAGACTGACTGGGAGGACTGTCCTTCCAGGACAGGCTCCATGCCCTTGAGGAGTGGGACACTGTCCTCCTCAAGAGGATGATGGAGGTTCAGGAGAGCAGGCCACCATGGTGGCCTGGGCAGTGGAGGTCACAAAGGAGGACCGTCAGGTGCCTGACACCATCTTGGCCCTGGCAGCCACCTTTGCACCACTCGCTGCCCAGCCGCCAGCTCCGGCTTTGCTTGCTTCCTGGTAGCCACCCACTGCCCAGCTGCTGGCCCTGACCCCAGCCCCGACCCTTGCTCCAGTCAGACCTGCTCCCTGGCAGCCAGCTGCAGTCACATGCCAAGCCCCACAGTGGGCCTGGGAGGAGGTCCAGTGGTGCCTGCAGTGGACAGGGCCCCCCACCCTGCTCCTGAGCCAGCTCCCCTCCCAGCCAGGCTGCCCATCTGGGCTGCTGCCCACCACTCACCTGCCTGCCATGTAGGTGTTTTATTGATGGTGGGTGTTGGGTGGGAGCTGTTGTTGGGGAGGGAGGGTGGGAAGGAGTGTGTTGTGGTAGAGAGAAATAAAGATTGTTGATTGAAAACTATACAGGATGCACGTGGTCTTGGGGGTGCGCTGTAGGCCTGAGGGCTGCAGGCAACCTCCCAGGTGCTCTCTTGCAGGGGGTTGGGGAGGAGGTGGTCCATGGGAGCCTTGCGAACATGGGGCCCTGTCTGCCGCTGCCAGGGGGAGGGTGGGGAGCGTCCATGGTGTACTCATCACAGGCTCCCAGAAGAGCATCCCTGGCCAGGCTGAGACTGCCTGCCATGAAGAACTCTGCCAGGCTGAGCCTACCCCCACCGGTCTGAGACCCCTGGCACCTGGGCAGCTAGATCGGGAGCCTGCAGCTCCCCCTGGCTACTGGAGGAGGTTAGAATAGGGCAGGAGCAGGCCTGGATCTGCTTAATCTTATAAGGAGCAAATCTACTCCCAACAGGGTGCATGTGTAGATGCCTTCCCAGGGCTGGTTTATTATGCAGTAAATTACCATGCACTAAGTCTAAATAGCATTAAATGCACGTGTAGACACAAAGCAGGGCAATGGGAAATCAGATGCTATTGTTGCTGTTCTAGTGTCACACACAGCTGCAAGTGCGCTGGTATTCTTGTTTCTATTCTACAGTCTGCTTTCTATTATGCTTTCAAAAAACCCCATTTTTTCTAATTTTTACAAGGTTTGCAAGGGCCAGTCAGAAAACAATTCCATTTCACAAAAAATATAAACGTTTTGAAATGTTGTTTTCATTCTGATGTGTAATGAAACTGAAACATTTTTTAGCAGGTGAGTCCCACATTGCAGCACTTCCTGAAATGAAGGAAACTCAAGTTCAGCTCCTTGCTCTGAATCAGACAGTGTCTCACATGTTAGCTGAGTGTTGTAACTGGGGGTTTTAACTGGGGTGAGCCACTGGTTACAGCACTTGCCTTGGTTGCAGAACTCAGGTTCAAGTGCCTCTGTTAAATCAACAAGACTAGGCAGTTGAACCTGGGCCTCTACTGTTTCACATGACGATTACCCATCCCTTCTGGGATAGTTCTTTGAAAGAAAGTCTATGCTGGCCCTGAGATCCTATACTTTTCTGCAAATCATTCAAGTTTTGATAAAACAATTTTTCTATGGGAAAAAGTTCAGTCTCCTCTAATCATCAACTCTACTGTGAGACCCTGCTTCCTGTGAGATTCTGAGTACACACTGGGTATCCTAAATGCCCGCTGACAGGAGATTGTAGATTCAGACCCTAGTTTTTCTATCCTTTCTAATCTTTAAAATTTTTGACTATAGTAATCCAATACAAAATTCCCTTTTCTTTTTCTCCTTCAAACTCAACCTGTGCTATAGTTTGCCCTTCCACCAGGTGGACTGGCTGGGAGATAGATGTCTCTTCTCTCTATTTTTTGACAAAAATTTTAAGAAGACAAAAGATTTTGGAGGTATTTGGAGTGAGATTTTAAGTTTAATTTTACAATATGAAAAATGTCCAGCATACCTACTGCCTAGGAAATGACCTGCTTGGTGGCATGGAAGCGGAAAGGGATCTTGGAGTCCTAGTGGACTCCAAGATGAACATGAGTTGTCAGTGTGACGAGAAGCCATCAGGAAAGCTAATGGCACTTTATCGTGCATCAGCAGATGCATGATGAACAGAACCAAGGAGATGATACTTCCCCTCTATCAGGCACTGGTCAGACCGCAGTTGGAATACTGCGTGCAATTTTGGGCACCGCACTTCAAGAGGGATGTGGATAACCTGGAGAGGATCCAGAGAAGGGCCATTCATGTGGTTACGGGCTTGCAGGCCAAGCCCTACGAGGAGAGACTAGAGAACCTGGGCCTCTTCAGCCTCCGCAAGAGAAGGTTGAGAGGCGACCTTGTGGCTGCCTATAAATTCATCATGGGGGCACAGAAGGGAATTGGTGAGGTTTTACTCACCAAGGCGCCCCTGGGGGTTACAAGAAAAAATGGCCATAAGCTAGCAGAGAGCAGATTTAGACTGGACATTAGGAGGAACTTCTTCACAGTTAGAGTGGCCAAAATCTGGAATGGGCTCCCAAGGGAGGTGGTGTTCTCCCCTACCCTGGGGGTCTTCAAGAGGAGGTTAAATAGGCATCTAGCTGGGGTCATCTAAACCCAGCACTCTTTCCTGCCTATGCAGGGGGTCGGACTCGATGATCTATTGAGGTCCCTTCTGACCCTAGCATCTATGAATCTATGAATAATGATGAATCTGCCATGGAGAAGGGTTGCTCTAAGAAGTAGCGTCTATAAGAGCTGGACACACCCTCACTTGAAGTGAAGCCAGAAGATGAGCAGAGAAGAATGAGAAGTAATCAGCTAGATCTCTGGCCTGACTTTGTGTAATTAGCGTCTGTATCTGACTACGAGGTTCAAATTGTGCAGGTGCCAATAAACATGATGCTTTATCATCTCACCTCATGTGAACATGGGATAATTTCAACCTAGCCCCATTGCTACAGGCTATGAAAGGAAGAAAGTTACAGCAATTAAGTATATTTTAAAAAAACCCATGACTGTGAGATTAAGCTTTTTGCTTGTGTTATGAAACATGTCATTTCCTTTACAGAAACTTCAGAAAGATCAGCTACAAAGCTCTGACAACTGGTGGAGGAACTGTGAGCACAAGCACAGCCCTTCATCACAAAAAAGAGATTCCTGAGTCCTCCTCTAGCCGAGTGAAGTGATATTATTACAGAAAGCCCCTGCTCAGAACAGCCTCTTTTCAAGGAGACTTGGGCCTGCATAATGGAGACTACTAGCACTACCAAGGAGGTTTGGAGGACAGCTTTTAGTTCTGAATGGTCTAAATCCAGTCTTCTAGGGCGCTTATGCGCGGGAAGCATGCTGCAACAGCACGTTGAAGCAGACTCTATTAACCGAGTCTGCCGGAGCACGTAAATTGATGAGTTCTGGCAGCGTTGTACGTCATGTGTATCAGCGGCGCAGCGTACCTTTGTGCTGAGAAAATGGCAGCAGTGCTCTTTGAACACGTTCAATATGCTTTAGTTCAAAGCACCCTGTCGTTTTTCTCAGCACAGGGATATCCTATGCCTCTGATATATGCAGCACGTGGGCATCTTTAATTAGCACAGCTTGCTCATTAAAAGCACCCAGCACCCCGTTGGGAGCACGTGTGAAAATGCCCAGCCAGTGCTGTTACATTTGGAGTAAAAAGCAGCTGGGGTTTCAGGCATCCTGCTCCTGTTTCTGCCTCCCTGATTTGAAGCTCAAACAGTCGCTGCAGATAGGCACTGTGAATTGGGGCTTAAATAGCATTTGACACCTGTGCCTGGCATGCTGCATTGCTGTGTACATGAGCAGCGGTAACCATGTTGCATAATCCTCAGCCTCCATCCAGCAAATTCTTACTCGCCTTTACTCACTACTGTCTGGTTGCCTGAGAGGTGAGGTGGGCCCAGGTTCGTTAGAGTAGGCACAGCATCTGTGGCATATTTGAACAGAGGTAACAGTCATAGCCACGGAGTGCTGCAGCTTGGGATGGCTGCCCCAGCCCTAACGCCCAAGATGAAGCCTGCAGAGCTGTGCTTAGTCAGACCTGGCAGGGGTGAACTAAAGGTGGCAAGAGCATGTCTAGCTATGAGCAACCATCCCCCTCGGGGCTGAGGAGACAAAGGCAGGTACTTTTGCAGCCCTGGGACGCGCACGCAGCACGCTATGCTCACGCATGCGCACTGCTGCGCCCAGGGCGAAAAAGGCGGAGGGAAGGAGCTAAGGGCGGAAGGACCTCGCCCCCTCCCAAGATCCAGAACGAGGTCTTTCCCCAGCACCTCAGAGCAGGAGCAGCGTTGCGGCCGCCGATTGGTGCGCCAGCAGGGCTCCGCCTTTTGATTGGCGGGTGGGCGCGGCTGCTGTTTCCTGATTGGCTGCGAGGGAGGGGTGGGATAGAGGAGGCGGTGCGAGCGGGGAGGAGCAGCACCGTGATTGGCTGGAGGGTGCCGGGCGGATATAAAAGGAGTGGCGCAGGGGCAGGAACACGCCAGTGCGCGTTTCTTCGCAGTGTAGTTAAGCTGCTTGGCGCGGGGGAACATGGCGGCGCTGAAGGCTGTGTGTGTGCTGCGCGGGGACGGGCCCGTGTCCGGCGTCGTCAATTTCGAGCAGAAGGCAAGGGCTGGACCCCGCGCTCCCACCCCGGGGCTGACGGCGGGTGTTACGTAAGCTGCGCGGGAGGTGATAGGTCAGGCTGGAAAGTGCTGAGTCATGCGAGGGGGTGGGCACGTGTGTCCGCGTTTCTCGCGATTTAACCCGGGCCGGGGTCCTGGGATCCCCGCTCTGCCTGGTGAGGGGTGGTAGGGGAGAAGAGGCAGCAGCTGGAGCCAGGAAAGAGCTGGGTGCTGGGGCTGGCCCCGCAGTCACTTGCTTTGATATTATATTGTTATTGATTAAAAAGTAATATGGTTAGTATTGCTATCAATCTGATGCTGCTGCCACTAATGCTAATAGCTGTGAGCCAGATCCAACCTAGGCAGTGGTGCCAGCCAGCCTACAGTAAGTGGCAGCAGTGCCAACTCTGCTCCCCTGTTGCCACAATTCTAAGCCTGCTGGGCTGGGTGGCAGGGTGGGCACTGCTCCCCTACACCCTTGCTTCAGTTTAGAGACTAGCACAATGCCTGAAGCCAGGGTGTGGAAAATTGTGGTCTCGGAGCTGTAGCAGCAGGTGGTCTGAGCAGCCTGTCAGTGCCTGATGTGCCTAGTCATGGGTGTGGAGCCGTCCTCCTCTGCCCCGGCTTGAAAGCAGTGAGCTGTGCGTAAGGGGTGTGGGGGAATGCTGCAGTAAGGTGCTGCTGCATGTGGTTTTGGATAGATAAGGCCAAAATGGGTTTTTAAGGGCTCTTAACTAAGATCCTTGTTGGGTTAAATCTAGGAGAGTGCGGAAGGGAAGTACAAACATGAGTTTGTCATTAGTGTGTTTAACTTGTGATGTATCTTGAAGAGTATACACATGGTGTACAAAGGTGTGGCCTTTGATAAAGGTCTTAGTGTTGCTGTGAAAGATGAGGGCTGACTAGCTAAGCTGCAGCTTCCTAGAAGAGGACCTAGGAGTTGGAGTGGATAATAAGCTGAATGAGGCAACACTGACCTTGTTGCAGAGAAGGCTAATGGTATACTAGGCTGTATTAGTAGGAGCATTGCCAGCAGATTGAGGGACGTGACTATTCTCCCTTTATTAGACTAACTCAAATAGAATAAAGATATCAGACTTGCCTGAAGAACCCTGTTCCCCTCTGTTTGGCACCGGTGAGGCTACATCTGGAATACTGTGTCCAGTTTTGGAGCCCCCACTACAGAAACGATGTGGATAAATTGGAGACAGTCCAGCGGAGGGCAGTGAAAATGGTGAGGGGGTTAGGGGTGTTCCTTGTATCTAACCTTAAGTTTCTCACCAGGAGGATAGTGAAGCAGTGGAACAGGTTACCCAAAGGTTGTAGACTCTACATTCTTGGAGGTTTTTAAGTCCCGAGTGGACAAAGCTTTGGCTGGGATCTAGTTGGGAATGGTCCTGTTTTGAGCAGGGGGTTGGACTACGTGACCTCCTTAAGTCCTTTCCAACCCAAATTTGCTATGATTCTGTGACACTGCAGTAGTTCTATAGAAGAAAATTTGGGTGGGGGGAACCCTCTGAGGTTATGGAAGTAAATGGGTCAAAAGGCAGCTGTGTGCACACTTGCAGTCTGAATCTTGATGCTAGAGTCATGTGTTCAGACCAGTGATTCTCGACCAGGATGCTGTGGCACCCTAGGGTGACTTGATCCTTTTGGAAGCTAGCACTGCTGGGTATGCAGACATGCTGTGCATGATAAATTCCCATTTGAAATCTCTGGGTTATAATATTAAACATTTGGACCTGTTCTGGTGCAAAGAACATGGGAAGACCACAAGAATTTTTTTTTTTTTTCTGTAGTAACCTCCCCCCCCCCCCCCCCCCCAAAAAAAAAAAAAAACCCAACAAAAAAACAAGAAGTTTTCCAAGGAGTCTAAAAAAAGCTTGAAAACTGGTTTAGATGGAATGAGTCTGCCTTGGGGGTGTGACAGCACACAACCATATACTGCATTAGCTGCAGTCCTATACAAACCACAGGACTGAAGAATGCATTCTCAATCAGGAAGTCTCAATCAAAGCTTTACTCCTTTGTATGCTTATTTACAATTCTGTAATGAGTTAATAACAAGCTAGAAATTTTATTTTCTTCTTTTTGTTTTGAAGGATAGTGGACCAGTAAAGCTGTCAGGAAGCATTCAAGGTTTGAGTGATGGAAAACATGGCTTCCATGTTCATGAATTTGGAGACAACACTAATGGTACAGTTTTCATCCAGGGTCTCAATGTAGCACTATCATAATGCAGTTTGGCTACTAGCTTATTGTATTTGATGCAGCCACTTTTATTTTTTGGACACTGGTTAATAGACAGCTGTGGTAATGCTTCTCACTTCAATCACATTCCTTTCATGCATAAAACCTATGTATGTAAAAACAAAGAAAGGAGTTGAAATGATCTCAGCATTGTCTTGCTGTTTACCAGCAGGAAGTGATGGCATAGATGGCAACATGTCTGAGCTACTGTTATTCCAGCATGCAGTTGTAAACCTGATGCGTGGGCCATAAGAGGCTGTTTAATACTATGGCTGTGGCACCTGCCAGCAAGTTAAGCTAAACACAAATGAGAACCTATTTCTTGGATAAACTCTAAATGGCTCCTTTCAAAACTTAAGTTAAGATTTGACTCTTGGTGGAGCTTGGCTTTTTCAATTGTGATCTAGGGCAGTGTGAAGAAGCTTGTGCAGCACAGCATAGTTTCGTAGTTGGTAGGGTTGGAAGGGACTTGAGCAGATAATCAAGTCCGACCCCCTGCCGTGGCAGGAAAAAGTACTGGGGTCAAATGACCCCAGCAAGGTGTTCATCCAGCCTCCTCTTAAAGACGCCCAGGGTAGGAGCCAGCACCACTTCTCTTGGAAGCTGGTTCCAGATCCTAGCCGCTGTGACAGTGAAGTAGTGCCTCCTGATGTCTAGTCTGAATCTACTCTCAGTCAACTTGTGACTGTTGTTTCTAGTCACTTCTGGTAGTGCTCGGGGGGGAACAGGGACTCCCCCAATGCCTGCTGGGCCCTCTGACTAGTTTGTAAACTGCCACTACATCCCCCCCTCCTCCTTCTCTTGTGGAGGCTGAAGACGTTCAGGTCCCTCAGCCTCTCCTCGTAGGGCCTGCCCTGCTGCCCCTGATCATGCGAGTGGCCTCCTCTGGACCCTCTCCATGTTGTCCAGAACTGGACGCAGTACTCAAATTGCGGCCTGACCAGTGTTAGAGGGGGAGGATCACCTCTCCTTGGACCTGCTTGAGCTGCATCTGTGGATGTATGACAAGGTACGGTGGGCCTTCCGGACTGTGTCCCCACACTGTCAGCCTATGTTCATTTTGGCATCAGTAATGACTTCAAGATCCTTTTCTGCCTCTGTGCTGACAAGAAGGGAATTCCCCAGCCTGTAGGTATGCTGTTGGTTCTCCCCTGCCCCCTAGGTGCAGCATCTTGCACTTTTCAGTGTTGAAACCCATCCTGTGCTCATCTGCCCGCCCCTGTAACCTGTCTAGGTTTGATTGCAGCCTGTTACTCCCTTCTAGCATGCCCACATCCCCCCCCACATCTTATTGTCATCTGCGAATTTGAACAGGGTGCTTTTTACCTCTTCATCCAAGTCGCTGATGAAGATGTTGAACAGTGCAGGACCAAGCCCTGTGGAACTCCACTGCCCACATCCCTCCAGTTTGAATAAGATCTGTCCACCACCACTCTCTGGGTGTGGCCCTTCAGCCAGTTAGTGACCCATTTAACTGTGTAGGTGTCAGTGCCACAGTCCCCTAGTGTGTTTGTTTGTGTGTGTGTTTGTGTTTTTACTGAGAATGGGGTGAGAGACTGTTGAAGGCCTTCCTAAAGTCCAGAAAGACTACGTCCACTGCTACACCTGCATCTAAGGGTTTTGTGACCTGGTCATAGAAGGCCACCAGGTTGGTCTGACAGGACTTGCCTTGAATGAACCCATGTTGGTTGCCCCTAAGCATAACCTCCCCTGCTGGCCCCTTGCGGACATGCGCCAGGATAATTCTCTCAAAAAGCTTACACAGGATCAAGGTAAGACTAACTGGCCTATAGTTTCCTAGGTCCTCCTTCCTCCCTTTTTTGAAAATGGGAACCACATTGGCCCTTTTCCAGTCCTCTGGCACCATGGCAGAGCACCATGAGTTCCCATAAAGCTGTGCCAATATGATCAGACAGAACTTCAGGTCATGAGCAAGGAGTTCTCCAGTGAGCAGGCTCCTGGTACAGATCATGGTAATCACTTTAGAGACTTCCTTGGGTGCTAAAAAGTGCTGTAGCTTCTTAACAACTTGAGTAATAAAAGTTGTTCAGGCAGAACACACTATACAGAGTTAAGTCCCTTATTTCTTTGCAGATAGATGACTTTGCATTAATGCCCATGCTAAAGACCATGTAATCTGTTACAGGATGCATCAGTGCAGGTGCTCACTTCAATCCTTATGGCAAAAAACATGGTGGACCAGATGATGAAGAGAGGTAAGCTCTGGAACTTAAACCAGAGAACACAAAGTCAATGCTAGAGGTGACTTGCTTTTTTTTAACATAAGTGGCAGTGGAGTAACTTGTTACACTAGGCTCTGGGAATTGGGTTCTCTTGAACCCCCAAGTTGCGGTTTTGAATTGATATGCTCTTAGCTTGGAGTCCCAGTGCCTCTGCAGTATCTTCTTGCTGTGGCCTTCTGTTAATCTTTAGCCAGCAACCCAACCAGCTGCAATACCTGGACATGTCTGCAGTAGCTGGTATTGGTGGAGGTGGGGGTGGAAAACCGCATGTCCTGGAAAACTGAGGGTGTCTAGCTGCAGGAGCTGCTGTTCCACTATTGGCACTGACAGTACCAATACATAGCCATTTCACAATGGTGTAACCTTTCTTTAATTGGGGTTTATCCTATACCCTCTAGTTCGCAATAGTACGTGGATTGACATGTCTGTAGTTGAGACCTTGATGGAGCACTTGTCTAAATCAACAGTTCTCTACTGTTTATAAGCTCCTGGGCTGTGCCATGCTATGGTGCAGGCAGTTGGTGTTGGCTGTTCCGGGAGCTGCTCCAATGTGGGCTGGAGTGTGTGGACGAGCAGAGCCCTGGGCGGTGTGGGATGCAGCACTTGCCCCAACCCCAGCTGCAGTGGCCCCAAAAGCAGCTAACACCAGCTGCCTGCTCCAGGGCATGGCGTAGCCCAGAAGCAGAAGTGAGTGGGGACAGGCAGAGCGTGGTGCAGCTGGTGCTGGTAGCTCTTGGGACTACTGCAGCCAGGGTTGGGATAAGTGCCACTCTGCTCTGCTGCCTTGTGCAGCCCTGGGAATGGCACCCCTCCCCCCATTCCTTCCCCAGTCCCAACCTCACTCCGTCCCTTACTGCCATAGGTACCCATCTCTGTTTGTTACACTGTAAAGTGGGTTTGCGTTATGCAAATTTGATTTATGTGCTGTTCTCCGGGAACATGTGTATGGCATAAATCAAGGGGAAACCTATAATGCAATTCCCATTTCACTTCCCTTTTTTTATAGTCATAAATGAAGGGACCATGTTGATATTCTGAAGGGAGCCTGATGATCTTCTTGGGCACCGATGGCAAAACTTAAATGCCAGGCTTTTATCCCTTGGAAATATCATTCTCAGTGATGCATCTGGCTGTACCTAATGGCAAATGACTGGAGTAGCTGGTCTTAAATGACACTGCCTTGTGGCCAGATGAACACTGAAAAGCTGAGAACTGGATGCAAAAGTTTTAGTTATAGTTCACTTGTTTTGTTTTTGTTTTTTCTGTTTCCCCTGCCGCCACCACCCCCCCCCCCCCCCCCAACTAAGGGAGGGGAGTGGGGGGGTAATGTTTTTTATTTTGATCCTTGCAAGTGACTTGATTTCAGCTCTTTGGTAAATACTATTTATTTAAAACAAAAAAAAAAAACAAAACTACATGCAATGTGATTAGTCAAAAAAAAAAAAAATCCAATCTTGAGGTCACCACACACGATGTTGGCTACCCTGGGGCAGGAATCTGAGTAAATAAAAAGTCATGGTGTCTGGCATCTTTGTTTATTTTGCAGTTCGGAAAATACAAATGTCACTCGGTACATGCAGTAGGAAATTGGTACAAGCAAAACAGCTGAACACTAATGACAAACTGAGATTGGGCATTGTGAACTTGCAATATTTTAAATATTAAAAGTATCTTGTTTCAGGAGTAACCCAGTGTTCTAGGAGCTCTAACTTAGGACAGCTCTGGACTCTTAAGCAAAAAACAAATGCGTCCCCAAAACTTCCTTAACTCATAATGAGCCTTTCCTGATGAGCATGTTTGGCCTGAAAAATGCCAAACCTATTCTTGATAGGAATAAAATAATATTTTATTCTTCCAAAGCTGTAGGTCTGCAAACATGTCCTCAAAGGAATAAGTGTATCCTATGAGCTTGCATAAAATAACTTAAAGCACCTGTAAGCTTGAAAGAACCAGCTGCTTGGAATGTCACATACTTGGTGTGTTGTTTTTGTTGGGTTTTGTTTTTTTTTTTTTTTTTAAATTGGCTCAATTATTACTCCAGAGTGTGGCTGAAGACTGCTATGGGTTCACTTTTTGAGTTGGGCAGTGTTGTCTTAAGCTGCACTTGCTTGTTTTTCCTAATGCTTGCACCAGTCAAAAGCATTGCCTGTATTTGGTGGCCCCCCAGCTCTTACTGAGACTGAAGTATTAGGCAAGGAATTTACTTAGTATCTTTTAAAGTTGTGGTAGGTTAGCAAAACTCATCTTTTTTGTGTACTAATGCTGTTATGACTTCTGTTCACTTTGAAGTGGAGGTGGGGGGGGTGAGAGTATGAGAACTCTGTTCCAGTGCAAATAACAGCTAGGTTTTGGTTTGAATGCACTTAGTTTTGTGTGTGTTTGTTGTTTCCATTTGTGTTGTTAAATGGAGAACACTTTCACTTCTTGATACTGGTGAAAGGCTTGGCCTCTAAAGGCTACCTCTTCTCTGCATTCCAGGCATGTTGGAGACCTCGGCAATGTGACTGCTAAGGGTGGAGTGGCGGAGATATCCATTGTAGATCCCCACATTTCACTTACTGGACCCAATTGCATTATTGGACGTACCATGGTGGTGAGTACTTCCAAATATGCTCTTCCATCTACCAAGATTTAAGTGAGAGATTGGAATCTGCTATACTGAACCTGTACTGCAGAAATAGTAAGTCCACTGCAAAAAGAACTGTCAGGTATTTGGCTTTTAAGTATTTTAAAAAAAGCAATTTGTAGATTGTTTTTGAGCTAACTAGATTTTAAGGGGTCGGGAAGCCTTCTTGTGTAGTTCTGCAAGTTGGAATTCCTGAAGATGGTAGTAAAATATGGAGGAGAAAAATGCAATAAAAAGCATTTAAATTACTTAATGCAAGGGTGTGTACTTGTTTGTAAGTGTGCAAGTGTAGCTGTGTGGCTTGTGTGTGTTTTTGTTTCCTTTTTTTTTTAAGGACAAACTTCCAGCCATTAAGTCCACCCAGAACCATTACCTTCAATCCTTATTTAGTGAATGCTGTGCTAGCAAAAGCTAACACAAGTGAATGTTTGCTGCTTTCTAAGCTTTAGCTTCTGGAAGTATAATTTTAAATGGAACACATGGTATGCTTAAACTTAAGGTTTATAGGTCTTTTCTATTGATGTGAACAGAGAAGTTCCCTTCAAGGTTGTGGAAGGGGTTAAAAGCTAAAGGTATACTACAAAAAGAACAGTCTGGATCAAGATAAAATAACCCTGTGTTAGTGCCGCCCCCCCCCCCCCCCCCCCCCCCCCCCAAAACATCATGAACCTTACCGCTACAGCATGCTTCCAGATGTAAATGATAGTTGGCTCACACAGTGCCAAGAATGTGCTTCTAGTCTGGCAGCCTAGATAAAGGTCAGTTTTCATTTCCTTGCTTAATTTCTGCTTCCTTTCAACTGTTCAGCTCCTTGGCTACTGAGACAGTCTCATCTGTAACCAAACACTTTATATACGTGTTTTACTTGAGTGTAAACTCTGCATGTGTCCCTCCTCCAGTACCTCACTTGATTTCTAATATGGTTCAAAAGTGGCTTGGCAAAGGGCACTCTAGCAGCAGTGTTAGCTTTTGAGTTAATAGCTAACCACCTTTTTAACTTGGCTAGTGTCATCCACTTCAGATGGAGGCTGACTCCATGGCCAAACTTACTTTGGATTACTTATGTTACAGGGCTGAATTCCATGCAGAAATGTGTATAAGGGGTTGGGGACTGTTGCATCCATGCTTGAGGAAGCAAGAACTCTACTGTAAACTAGACTAAAGGGAGTAGGCTTTTATATTCTTGTTTTGGTCTGAGATTCAGGGGTAAATCTGTATCTTACAAGTCAATGAAAAGTGACTGCTAAATGATCAGTTCAGCTTGCAAAGAAGTGTTTTACATCTGGGGCACAGTTGAAGGGCAGCTTGGCTAGATCTAAAGAAATTCTACCCTAGTCACTGCATTACGAACTTTGTAGTAATGATCTGAATACATGTTAACTTTTTTGGAGAGGCTGAGGTGGAGAGAGGCAGCTCCACTTCCTTCATCTGGACTGAAATTGCCCTTCTGCATGGAAGTCAGGGACAGGTACATCAAGGCCTCTCTTGGGATTTAAACCACACATGAACTAATACTTCTAACTTGCTTTTGCTACTGCAGGATACATTAAAATTACTTTTATTGTGCACTCATATCATTTGTATATAATCTTTTTCTTTTTAGGTTCATGATAAGGAAGATGACTTGGGTAAAGGAGAAAATGAAGAGAGCACAAAAACTGGCAATGCTGGTGGTCGCTTGGCTTGTGGTGTAATTGGAATAGCCAAGATGTAATTGTTGCACTGTATGTGAATTACTTAAGATGGAAATGAGAAGTTAGGCTTTAAAAGTTGCATTGGAAGCACTATTCTTGGCCTTGTTTTGGCAGAAGCTTTACCATTTAATCTCATTGCTACTTTGAGTCAAGTGTCTGTAAACTGGTCAAACTGACTTGGTTTATTTTGTACAATGTTCATTGCTATTAAACTGATATTGATGGAATAGTTTTGCAGTCTTCTGCATCAACACAATCTGTTCTAGTCATTAAACTATCATTCTACTAATGAAATCACTTGTCTCACTGGTCCTTTATCATACTGTTATAACAACTTAAAATGTGGAACATGGTTGAATAACTGAAGTGTTCCCTATGTAGGGAACAGTGTCCAGTTTCAGAAACAATTTGATGGGTAAAGTTCTGCCTAGAATTGTCAAGACACTAAAAAAATTCCATTAAGGTAAATGAAGGGAACTACTTCTAAGCTGAGAACTTGCCACTCCCACAGGTAATTCTTCAAATATTTTGTGGGGCTTGCATCACAACACTGTCCCAATCAAATAGTTAATAATAACTTGATGAGACAGGTGAGGCTTCTCTCTTTTGCTTTGCAAAGTAATTGCTGTTCAGGCCCATTAACACTTCTGCTTTATCTACTACAGTGGTGGAGGGTGGTGGTGGCAACAGCTATGCCTAAAGAAGGGATGTAGTGACCTTGAACCTTTTAAAAAGAATTAAGATGAATATAAATGAAACTAGTTTGTTTTTCAGAGAATCTTGAGGCTTCCAGGAGTAAGGGGGTGAATAAAAGACTATCCCTCATCTTCTGTTGCTGCTTTAGTTGACTTTATTCCTGTCATCAGAACAAAAGCAGTGGAGTTAAATAAGCTAGTATTAGGCTCTGAGAAAGTAATTGAACTCAAAACTTATTTTGAAGTGGTAATAGCTGGCATATTCTGGTTAGTTGGACAAACCAAGCACACAGATAGGTAGCGGGAGTAATTTTGTAGCATCTCTTATCATTCATGGCTTAAATACATAATAATTTGAACATAATAGCAGCTCTCTTTGGACATACGAATTTGGAGATTTTTCATTCTCATATATAATAGTTCTTCATATCTGGATACAGGGAGAAATTGGAGTCTCTCTCCCATTTAGCAAACAGCTGTCACTTCAGACAAAGCCAGCTAATTCAGTATGTCTCAATGTATGCACAAATGATTACACTACTGTGAGGAATACATACTAAACAGAAAGCCCTTACCAGCTAAACTTAATGAAATATCCACTATGCAGCATGTCAGACTAATAGAAATGTGCAGCTTTAAAGGGTTAAATCATTCCTGCTATACAGAATCAGAGGTTTAAGTCTCCTTGGGAGAAAAAAGTTAGCTTTAGTAGATTTGAATCTTGGCATTCCTTTACATATATAGTCAATAGCCCTTTATACACTTAAATTTCAATGTAATGAAATGATGTTGCTCTAACAAGAAAGTGAAAGATATATTATGCTCACATTCATTGTTGTATGTGGCCAAGAATCACCTATCCAATTTCCATGTACCTGTGCCATTCAGTGGATTAACCTGTCTTTGGAGTGATTGGATTCTGAACATCAGAACTGATGTTAAACATCAGTAAAATGTGCATGAAAATACACCATCTTATCCTCCTACCAATCCTCTCAAAATGCATTTTATAGAGTAAAACTTACTTGAGTTTAAAAATCTGAAGGATAGTTGCCTCTTCTAAAAATAAGTGAAGTTTTGGTTCTCCTCCCCAAACAGGAAGCACAAGCCATAGCCTTAAGTACAGACCAACTACAGCTATACTTGAGTACCAGCATCCACCAGTACCATACCACTGCCCCAATTAGTCTAATTAAAATTTTGCTTTTATGCAAGTGCATAGGTGCCTGCTTTGAAATTAGACAACTTTGTTATTACATTAAATGTCTGATAAATCTAAAAACTTTGATTCAACTGAAATCTCAATCACACTGTGGAGAGAACAGTATTAAACTGTCAGTTCTTAATGTTCCTATAGAAATGCTTCATTCCAAAACAACAGTGATCAACACCAATTAATTGCCTCCAGTTTAAGGGAAACTTCAAAGCCCTATAAAAAGGGCTTTATTCACCTGAGAGAAGTTTGTGTTCAGGGTGTACTAATTATGGTTTTAAGAAGCAAGCCAAAAAAGTAAAAGTTGTCTACTTTCAGGAGACACTATTCTACATAATGTTGCTGGTGTGTAAAAAAGCAAATGGCAATTGCATGTGATATTTAAAAGAGAATACATCTTAGTGCTTAGTCAGAGCTTTGGCAAAGCAACAATAAAAATAGGGATGAAAGCAGAATTAAAGAAAAAATGCTAGTGGTTTTTTGGATATTTGCAATATCCTACCTAAGCAGAGCTGGTAAGAATGTAAGGTGGAATTTATGCAAACCAAAATACATAAGTCCCCTGTCTCCTTCATTCTTGTCTTCAAATTTTTTTAATAAAATGTATTCATTCAAAAAAAAAAAAAAAAATCTACCTCCTCACAGAATTATGGCTGTTCTTGCTAAGACAGTTTTAAGCCTAGACATAAATACATCTGGTTCTCTATTAAAAAGTTAGTTCCGCTGGCCCAGCATGAAACAAACATCAAGGACACAAGTTTTTTAACATGGAAGTTGAGTTCACTACAAGTATGTAAACAGGTTTTTTTTCTCTCTTTATTCCGCTATTGTGAGAACATAAAAATATATGTCCTTTCCCCGCAGCCATAACTCCCCTATTATTCCCCCCTCCCCTCCAAAAAATACCCTTGCTGCAGAGCAGCTATGAAAAAAGTACTGATGTAAGAAAGCAGCTGCCCTTCACGTAATAAGAAAAAGAAAACTTTTAAAATGTAAAGCATAGCTATCTCAAGGAAAAACATGTTTAAATATGCACAAGATTCACAGAATTTTTCCCACTGTATTTTAGAATATAATAAGCATAAACTGAAACTGTTGTCCAACATAAGCCTTATTTTCTTATGCAGGTTAATCGTGAAGAGCACTTCCATATACAGAATTTGTCTGGGTTTTACAGTTTGGTTCAATTTACTGTGGCCATCTCCAAATTGTTTGCACCTGAAGGGCTAACTGAACTAGTACTTGCTCTTGTATAGTTTATTTGACAAAATAGTTTAAGTCAGATGGAGAGTATGGTTAAACTTACATGAATACAAGAAAATGCAGTTTTTTTCCCCAATAGTCTGACAAATACACCACCATGTGGATAAGTTTTAACCTACCTCTTGTTGAAAGTACAGGAGGTAGACAATATAACAGACAACAGTAACTAGCTAGATTTTTGTGAAGGAACAGGCAGCATTTTAAAATCCTTTTAATATTCCCCTCTTCTCATCCCCACTTAAAAAAAATAGGTTAGCATTTTAAAATTGGTGATTTGCTGTCTTTGATTTTTTTTCCCAACCCACTTTCCAAAAAGCATCAATGAATTACAAGTACAAAAGATGCTGAACTGGTGTGCTTCCCCAGCCCATCTCACACAATAATCTTATAACATTACAAGCAGAGCAGACAAAATATGTCTGAGGGTGTCCACTTTCATCCATTTTTTTTTAAAGGTTAATTAGGGCAACATTTACCACAGAACCAATTGGAGGAAAAAGTAAAACCTTGATTGCAATGCAAACACTAAACAATTACCTCTTCAAACAACGTTTTAAAACCACTAACTTTACCTAGTATGGTCAAGTAGATCATTAAAATGCAGCAATCTAAAATCAAAATAACATGTTACAAATAAAAATTTGCTTCTGTGAATAGCTACACAAACAGATGTATTTTTTTTAACAAATATAAACAAAACAGTCTAATTTAGACTCCAGTACAGCATTAACAGTTCAAACTTTAAGATGTTGAACAATCCTTTTCCACTTCAGTGCAGTGTAGGAAGAATAGCACACGTTAAAGTTTGTTACGAAAATAGAGTTTATTAAAAACACATCCCTATTGTTTTGAGGAGCTTTCACCGTTACCTTTTCTTAAATTAAAAAAAAAATAATAGAAAGCACTTCTACTTCTGATTTGTAAACTTTTTAAAGTCAAAACTTTAAAAAAGTTACAGCAAAAATGGGTAATATTTTATTCATATCTTCAGTATCTTGTGTTATGTTGTGGCTATTTTAAATAGAAGGGAAGCAATCAAATTGCTTACAATTCCCCACCAACTACTGAGGGGCTGTGATATAGCAGAAGCAAATATAATACAGCATAATGTACAACTCTAAAGCTCTACACTCCAATAAATGTCACTGTCATGTTTTGACAAATTCCAGTCTCTAACGAGGAGCCTCTACAACTGAGCCAATATCCTTTGCAGCTTGTTCAACAGATGAGGTAGCCTCAGATGTTAACACTTCATTAGGTTTTACACCTGTGGGTTCAGATGCTCCCGTAGTAAGTTCTGAAACAATGTCTGCATTTTCCACTTTGCCACTGTGAGATTCATGGTTGTTGTCACCATCTGCCCTGTCTGTCAGCTCAGGTTTCTCCTTTCCTCGATTTTCTTCCTTGTCTCTACGAGATTCCCTATCTCTAGAATCTCTCTCTCTGTCTCGGTGTCCACTGGACCGTCGATTTCTGTCTTCTAAGTCTCTGTGTCTATCGCGTTCAGGGCTTCTTCTTCCCCATTCTCTCCTTTCACGATTACCAAGTCGCTCATGATCCCTGTCATCATTGCGGTTACCATAGCGCTCACGATCATTTTCTACCCGATTTCCAAAAGACCTCCTTCCATACCTTTCCTGGTCTCTATTAGAACCGAATGTCTGCCTATCATTCCTAAACTGCCTTCCATCTCTATTATCCTCAGGTCCACCTGATCCTCCACTTCCTGACATCCCTCCGCCCGGCCTAACAAAGGGGCCAGGTGGTGGAAATGGGTTTTTCATTCCATGAGGGGGAGGCATGCCAAAGCCCCCTGGCCCAGGGGGTGGACCTCTGTGTAACATATGGGGAGGCATATGCCGTGGTGGCATCAAGGGAAAGCGTTGCAGAGGTGGTGGTGGTATTCCAGGAGGTCGCTGGAGTGGTATTAAACCAGGCCGTGCCCCAAGGAGTCCAGTAGAGGGGGTCTGTAATCCAACCACAGGAGCAGGTGGTGGTGCAACTCCTTGAGTACCTGCCAGCCAAAACAGTAAATGTATTAGAACAAAGCTGAATGAAGGAAATACCTTCATAACGTCAGAGCCCTGCATGGAAGTTATGCATCACCCCCAGGGTGATGGAAAACGCTTGTTAGCTAATGCTGAATAATAAGCCCTGCCTCAGAATGTATTAGTTGCTCTTTTCAGTTTATTCAAAGTGCACACCTGCCACACACTGAGCGTAAAGAGCAAGATCCCTTTTTAAACAAGCCATAGAGATGCATAGTGTTTCACATGGCAAAGCAACCCACTTTTTCCTTTTGTCAACTAGCATTAGCCATTTCCCAGGACAGACCAAAGTGAGTTGTTTCTTATCCCCACCTCACTGCCTGGCTTGGCCATACCTTCACCTCCTTCCAGGTTACATTCCACATTTCAGAACAGCTGCAACCTCCTCTCAGTCAGACTGAAAGCCTTCTGGGGCTGCTTTCGTTACATACTCAAATGAAAACACCCTGGACTTGAAATGCATAGCAATTTGATTTTTGAAGCAAACAGAGGAGAGATGCGACTATGGCCAGAACTAGTGGCAGGGCAAGACTGAACCTGCCAGTTTTAGGTTGTTTTGAGAAAACTAGCGGCAGTGTACAGTCAAGAGAGATTCAACACCGTTATTTTTTTAATAAGCCTCTCTTAGGTTTCTTTTTTAAGGAAAATAAGCTTTTTCAGTTCATGGCACACAATCTAGGTCGCTTTCCATTCCTAGATCTGGGCTGTGTGCAAACACTATCTGCATAGAAGGAAGGAAAGAAAGCATAAAACCTGTGAACCTCAACAGCAGAGAAGACTCGGCTCAGTCTGTCCACTGCTCCCCTGTGAACCCAAAACTAAACAAAACCATTACATGCGACAGCTAAGCATTTAATACATGGAGTGTGTGTGAGCTTCTATCAAGAAGTTCCTGCTGTTTGAAGTAATAGCACAATTGCTCTATATTCTGTGTAGCTTTTATACTGTAACAGCTCCATGGTTATTCCAGCTACTAATGTTTTATGTACAATTAACTAGTATTTTATTGGGGAACACCTCCCTCCCCCAAACCTTCATGTACCACATGGAAACAAGACACCCCCAAAAGTACTAGTACTAAATAAAGTTTTTCTTCATGGGATCCAAGACTGCATTTTAAAGAGACTCTCAGTAGGGTTCTGCTAAACATAAATCTGCTCTCAACCCACCTTGTTCTTTATCACTCATCTTGTTTTCAAACTTTTGACATGATTCTAAGGAATGTTTTTATTCATAAAAAACAAGTTATGAAAAATAAAATAAAGGTAACAGTATAGATTAGAGAAATTTGGAATGTCTCTTCCAGTGGAGCAGAAATACCATAAAACCTCACCATCCCCTAGATTAGTGATTCTCAACCAGGGTGTCCTTTTAAGAATGAGTCACAGTGCCATGCAATGTTAGCACTGTTAGGTGTGCAAACAGGATCCCCAAGATAAATCCAGAGATTTAAAATAGAAACCCAGTGTTAAAAACACTGCTCTCTCGTGGCCTTACTGTTGCAAAGAACTTGGAAAAGTTGCTGTATTATTTTTTTATAGCCAAGAAAATGAGTGAAAGCTAAGTAGCTGGGCATTTTCTGAGGGGTGCCGAGTCTAAAAAGGTTGAGAGCAACTGACCCAGGTAGTCTCATAAGATTTTAGCATAGTACCATTACTAATGGCCTCCTTTTTAAAGCCACATTGTAAGCAGGAATGACCTCCTTTTTTCAAGTCCCTCCTCAATTCAATTCATGCTATAGTTTCTCTCTCCTGTAAATCTATTTGGCTGCTATGCATACTAGAGCCTCTCTGCCATCTAGATTAATGTGAGACATCAAGAAATGATCCAAGAGTCCAATGCTATCCCCCAATCCTCCCTCCTCCCTTATAGTACTCAGTCTAATTCCCAGTTACTACTCATTATTATTCCTAATTAAATTCGTTCCTTAGAACAAGAATACTCATCACAGAATTACCATATTAATGGCAATATAATTAACCTATTTGTTTTTCTGTCGGTTAGTGGAGACTATCAGGAGAGCGATGAAGATTTCAGTGGCTGCTCCAGTCTATGATGTGGCTGTCCATCTTCCTGCCTTTTTTCCAGGCAGACCTTTGATTTACTAAATAAAAGACTTACTAGTTAAAGCCAGGGTGGTGCATTCTTCTTTTTCCTTTTCATTGGTATTTTCCTAGAAATTTTCATCACGCTATACTGGTAAGCATGCTCTTAGTCGCATTATTTTGTGATCAAAATGTTTCCCTAGATTTGTATAATGCTGAGTATATGATCAATATGCATAAATATTTCATTCTGCTTCAGTGAAGACAGTCCCTGTTTATATTTTAATGCAAAAGTATTTTATAGTGAACTGAAATGTGATAAAATGGACATGTTTTGATGTAATTAGTTTAGTGAAGCAGGTAGATGCTTTTGTTTTATATTTGGACAGATACAGATATGATAATATTACTTTTAGAGGTTAATAGACACAAACATGCTTTACCTCATTTTCTAAATGACCACTAATACCCTAATTTCTCAATTTCCCCCACTTCTCAATGTCCAGGAGCAGACAAACTGCAGTGGTTTATATCCCACAAGTGATGTAAGATTTCAAAACCTTGTTTCTTTTTTCAAACTTGGATCGGATCAGAGAGTCCCAGAACAGATTAACAGATTTTAAGTGAACCGCCCAAACTTTCAGCCTGAAATGCATCGCTGTTGGTTCTACTACAGTTCCTTACGTTGGATTACGTTTTACTCCAAAACACAGTCCATAAACTTTGTAACTAAACTTGGAGTGTTAAATAAAAAATATGGCACTAATCTGAATGTACCTTGTACATGAAACTTGGTATAAATTTAACTCTTTAATCTTTTAGGGTAGAAAAATGATCAACCTAAGCATTTGGTAAATTTGAATGCACAAGGCTTCTTGTTTAAATGTACCTACCTTTAAGGCACCATAACGATTTAAGAAAAAAAAATTCAGAACAGTTGGTTCACTGGTCTTGTGCCAAGTTCTTTTTAAAATTTACCTTTCCAGGCATAAAACAGACTTGTTCATCCATGTTTATGGACCTCAGTGAAGTATCTTGATCACACCATTTTACGCTCATTTTCTTTGTTCAAAACACATTTATAATACATTTCCAGTCATGTGTTTCCTAGCTGCTTCATTCTGTACCACTTTAGCTGGAGCATAGTTCCTACTAATAATTCACTGGGCATAAAAGACACTGCCATCATGAAGAACTATGTGAGCTTGGTTCAACATTTATTCAACACTCATAGGGAAGAAAATATAAATGGCTTCCAGAGCTTATAGCCTACTCATACATACTAAGATTAAAAATGTATGAAGAACTCAGCAACATGTACCTGATGTACTGCAACCACTTAAGAGAAACATGTTATCTCAGTGATGAAATAAAAACCATTATTATATCGTGTGTCAACCTGTGTTTGTGACATCATTTCACTTTATTACTACATGACCTATGCCTCAAACTGCATTGTTTTGTACAAGTAGCTTTAATTCGGGTGGTCTTGCTTCACGTTCTAAAGAAGCTGGCAGTTTTTACAGTTGATACTTTTTACACATTCCTTTACAGAATGACTAACATTTAGTACTCTGATGCAGCTGAAGCCAGCTACATTTGTATTCTGAAATTAAACTGTGCACAATGGGTTAGCCTGTTTGGAGTCCACCGGAACTCCTTAAACTGCTATTCATTAAGCCTTTTAAGATGAAACAGGAACATTTGTTTTGTCCAAACATCCGATTTTGCTCCCAGTGCAACTCCTTCTGGGGATATGTTAGAGTGGCGTGCGAGTACAGAAATTCATACTTTCAGAGGTACATCAAAAGTTTAGCACAAAAACTGCTGTCATCACTTTATAGTTTTTAACTTCCAATACACATCAGCTTTGCACTGCAAGTCTTGGATGGAGGTCCACACCTCTCAAAACAATGTCAATAAATTCTACTATGAAATCTTTGAGAATGGGGCTGCACCGTAGGAGTTTACAGCTGATATAATTTGTCACTTTGCCCCAGATAAAATGAAAGTATAGCAATTTTGGGTTAAGTGATCTCCAAATTTTCACTTGGCGCACACGTTTCTCTCTGAAAAGGAGTTCTGTTTCTCAAGGATTTTCTATAGCATGTTTTCACACAGGCCATTATTTTACATAAATGTGGGTTAGGCTTTAAATCCACATTTTGGTACTCAAGTAGCTGGTCTTATTTTCCAAGGTGCTAAGTTCTCAACACTGAAGACAGTAGGAGCCGTTAGATAGCTGATGCATTCAGATGTCACCCTATCTAGTACAATGTGTTATTATAACCTTTAGAATCTAACATTAAGCAGCCATTTTTTTTTTTAAAGTCTTGCTCACAGTATTTAAATTTGCTTAAAAATACAATCTGACTTCTTGAACTGTGGCTTAGAAAACATTTGTTGATGAAACAAATCCAGGCAAGTTCTACCATAATTAATTCATTTTGTCCACATGAATGGCAAATGAAAGAAGCTATATCCCTTCCTCCGCTTCTCATGTAGTCAAGTTGAGTTTACAGATTTTGTATTGCTAATACATAATGGGAAAGAATAAATTGTGCATCACACTTTGATAATAATGGATCTACATAATAAAAAAAATCTAGCAAAAGAGTTATGACAAATATAAAAAGATGGCAGATTTTCTATTTAAAACCGTTTTACTTTTACCTGTTAATACAGATATTACCGTGCAACTATCCAAGTGGTAGGCAGAAAGGGGGAGGAGGTGGAGAAGAGAAATGTTGAATGTACTCAGTACTAAAGAGGGATATTATGAAGGAAGGGAATTATAATATACTCAATGGAATCTACAGGAAATCTACCTTTGGCTACAGTATAAAATTGCCACAGTTGGAAGTCTGATAGTTCACCAGATTATATGTACCTATATAAAGCATAACATGGTGCCTTCCACTCATATAATAAATTCAAGGTAGAGTTTTTTAAACATATTATTCAATATGAAGTTCCATCTAGTGGAATTCAGATTTAAGCCTCCTCACAAAATAATTTAAAAGCAGAGTTATCAGCATTGAACAGAAAAGGCATGAATCAGAGGTTCTAGGAAGTAAGCTGGGTATCAATTTCTCTCCCAAGATCACCAATTTTTTTTGCATTTTTATATGGAATAATTTGTGGTGCTGAAGACAAACATAATATTTAAGCAAATAAAAGGTGAAGTAGATCTAACCATAATGAAACCCACAGCACACACAAATTTCCTTCAGAAACTAATGTACAGAAAGTTTGGGCACAGTATGATTAAATATGGTAGATTCTTTGAAGCCAAAAAGACATGACATTGCTGACAGTGGAAACTACAACTCTTGATATGAATGAAATCAATGACTGGTATGGGGGAACAAAACCACTAAAATATCACTGTAAGAAAGCATAAATCTCACAGTAATAAAGAAATTTAGCATTCTTTATATACAGAAAATATGTTGTATAAACCAAACAGATAAATAAGCTTCATTTTAAAGTTACAAAAATATATGGAGACAAAAAAACCCTTCCATTACACAGATTAGATGCAAATATTCTTAGAAAGATTAGTATGTTTATGAACTTCTGTTTAGGGTAATCCTCATGCCTGGAATTCAGCTGGCTGAAAGATGTTCTTCTATGCTGTCCACCATATTTGCAGATCATTTCTTCATTCTTTTTGTTCAGCTACATCCCTGCCCCCTCACCGCAATCCTTAATTCTCTGAGTGAAGCCTTCACAGCGCTCTTGAAAGTTTTGAGAGTCTTTCCCCACTCTACCCCCATTGTGAAAACTCACTTTAGGGTCACTTAAGCAGAAGTTAAACAGGACTTCGTCATAGCTGTCAATGTCTATCTAATACTTCATACTCCCCTGCTTGCTTTTCCCCATGGCAAGGGATATTCAAACACAAATGACACTGTACATTTTTGCACATGATCCATCTTGCTCTTTTTCAACAGCAAGTTATACAAGATGGCCTCCACCTCCTTGCTATCCTGAAGTGGTAGAGAACATTGTGTTTACCTTCCCTCGCATCTCCTCCTAGTCTAAGGAACAAGAGGCCAGGTTCGATTCTCACTCCTTTGTGCAGTAGCACAAAGCTCAATTGCAAAGGTGTTCCACTCTGGTTTTAAAAGGATATAAGAATTCTAGTATTTACTGACTGAACAATTTTAAAAAGCACAACCAAAATGTATTAGTAATTTTCTGACTTTAATGTTGTAAGATATATGAATCTCTGCATTCCTGCTGGTATCATATCTGTTTTTTTATTAAGTTTTCCTTTACTCTGAGTTGTCTGTATGGAATGTTCTTGCATAATTCCTTGACATGCAGTTTCTATCTTTTAAAGTAGCCCCCAACAACTTGAAACGTGCCCGTTTTAAAAAGCAGCAAAAGTGGAGCACTAGTGTAGTATCGGAACATACCTCCCTGAAAATGCGTGGCTTTACAATCCTAAAGAAAATCACCTCTCCCCATCTGTTGCTAAGTGAAAGCTCCACAGTTGGTGTACCTTATTGAAAGGTCAACTATACAGTTTATTCTCGAGTACAAAGTACTGTTAAAGCACAAAAGTAAACAAGCTGATAAAAAGAGATAAAGTTTTATTTCCTAACCTTCCAAATGCACTTTTTTAACCTTTCATAATAAGTAAGTAAGTATAGCAGGTAAAAACATTCAGACATCTGCATTTTCTATAAATACATCAACGTTACTTTAAGATTTTACTTTTACTTTCTTCCATGAAGTCAATCTTCTCACTTGACAATAATCCTTTATTCTATACGTAGTGAGACAGCAAACTGCCAAATGTTTGAATAAATACCAGGTTTTGAGTGGAATACTTAAGTCAAAAGACTGTCTTAATTTTATTATTTTATTTTACATTATTTTATTTTTTTTAATTGTTAAAAAAAATGCTACTACATTCAGTTGTAAAAGATAAGGAAACAAATCACCAAGATGTGACTATCTTGACAGAACAATAACATTTTTATTACTGTAACCCTATTCTTTTCTCAGCCCAGGACTTATAATTTTTTCCTTTCTGTACCCGTCCCATTAGTTTAGATTTTTTTTTTTAAATAGTGTCCATCTTGAGGCAATTTTATAGCATGATTTTCAGAGGGCAGATACATAGCACTTTCTAAAAACTGAATTTCTTCAAGGTCTTGTGTTGAACTTCTAACTTTAGGCATCCAAAAAAAAAATCTCTAGTCATTTAAAAAATTTTTAGCCACTAAGTCCAATTGTTAATTATAGGGATGGTGTATTTCTATTTGTCCTGCCATACAAACAACAAATTTCCAGGCTCAATATACCAAATAAAATTATTCCATTCTTTTCAAGTTCTTACTTAGAAGCTCCCACAGTCCAAGTGAATAAACAGTCTATAAATTCAATGGTAATGTTTTTATTGAAGCAGGAGACAGCTTTTTAAATGAACATGTGGTATGTATCCTATACTGGCAGAGATAAGCAAGTCATGTGAAAGGTACTCATTCTTCAGGCAGCTCTAGAAGACTAAATAATCTTTAAATTCTGGAAGTGCCCATATAATAAAAAAATTCAAATCTCAGAATGTCTACAGCTAACTTGTTTACAAGTCTTTTCTCTCAAAGTAAGATTGTGTAACAATAATATAAGCTCAGGTACAATAAAGTATCTCAAACTTTGCATTGAGTAGAGTTGGGTGGAGATTTTACTTTATAAAATGACCAATTCCACAGACAAAAAAAAAAAATACACACACATAACACACACACACACACACACACACGTTCATATTTTTTAAATTTATTTTTAAAAAGAGCAACACTCCTTCAGTGGATGTGTATAATTTCCTTTATGCACATACAATTCAAGCCTAGAACGCAGCTCATATCATGACTAAGCATCTGTATGCCATAAAAGATAATTTAATTATGCAAGTCAATTTGCTAATCTCAGACTGTATATAATTTACTGGACCCGGCTAATGTCTTCCCACCCCAAATTTAAAAATCTGGAAGTAGATTAATTCCATTTTCTGTTTCCTCATGATGTAAGCCTTATTGGTAGAAGTTTAAATGCCTGTTCAATGCCAAACCATGGCATGAAAAAGCCAGTATTTGCCTAGGCATAACCAGGACAGAATTTTCAGTGGTTTATTTTGACTGATTTTGTTTCCCATCAGTTGAAGGTAAACAGCAAGACAGATTAAAAAAAAACTGAGTTTAAAAAACTTTTTTTTAAGTGATTAAACTGGGATAAATTTGAAAAAATATATAAAAGGGAACTTACCCAGAAGTGGCACAGGTTGGCTGACAGGAGCAGGCATAGGTTGACTGGCAGGAGCAGGTACATTAGTCGGTGCTACTGGTGGAGGAACAGTTGCATACATTTTGGAACTGTCACTAGTTTCAGAATTTCCTCTAGATCCAGAAACCACTGTTGGAATAGGATTTCCAACAGATGCATCCTTTGTAGTGTCTTCACTTACACCAGTCGCAGTAGCTAAGGAACAAATTACATTAGTGTAAAGAAGTTAATATTATTTTTCCTGTAGGCATACAATTTTCTCTCTCTAGTTACCTTTCTCAGCTTACAAACACTTACAGTTTGGGATGTTTACAGGCGGAGTGTGAGGAACAGATACGGGAACAGAAACTGGAGGGGTTATAGGTGGTGGTGGCCCAGGAGGAAGAAAACCTATACAAAAACCAGGAAGGGATCAAGTTTAACACTACATCATACTTTTACATTATGTGTTAATTCTGTAGTTTCACTCAGACACTTTTAATGATTACTGGATTAAACTAAAGTATATTTTCTGGAAGCCTTCTATATACCTGGTGGCAAATGCATTGGGTTGAATCCAGGTCGTAAAAATGGAGGTGGTGGTGGGGGAGGAACCCCAGGGGCAAATCCAGGAGGCGGGATTCCCATTGGAGCAGTGAAAGCAGGTGGCTGGAGCGCACCAACTACAGGAGGGCCGGATGGGTGTGGCGGAACCTACGAAGAAAGGTAAGAATTAGCCTCAAAATTAAAAATGTCCATATATAAAAATGACCATATCGCATTTAAACAAGGAAAACATCTGTGGTTAATGACCTGAACTGACTGTTTCTGGCCATCATGCTATTCAAGTTATTATTAATCCATCACAACTTTCATATCCAGTTTTCATTTAAACATTATAAATACAAAACAAACAAACAAGCTTTCCTGCATTTTTCTCAGCTTTAAACAAACAGAACTGAACTAAACTGAAGAAAGTGTTCTTTCTGTAACTGCCAAAAAGACTACTTCCAGGTAACTTACTGGTAAGTTCCCCCAGTTCAGAAGTTTAACTTTGTTTATAAAACTTGAGCAACAGTCACTGTTCTGCTTAATGTTTAAATCAACTGAATAGATAAATCAGTTTCAACTTCTAGGGGTGTACAATGGATCTATAATCGGCCCCCAAAATCTCTAATTTCCAATAAGGCCACCTCCAGCTGGTAAGTCTGGTGTGGTGGAAGAAGGGAAGGGGCATGAAGGGGGCAGATCAATGCCCCCCCGCAGTGAGGGAGAGGGCAGGGGTGGGCAGGTGGCACGGCATGTACCCCCCAGATCTGCGCAGGGCTCTTCTCAGCAGGGGCTGGGCTCAGAGCAGGTGCCAGTGGTGCTGGGAGGATGCTGCATCCACCCCAGATTTCGCTGTTGCTCCACTCCCAGCGCTGCCACCACCAACCAGCTGGTGCAGCCCCGGCTCAATGCCCCGCCTCCACCCATGCACTGGGAAGAGCTGGGGCTGCGCTGGGAGTGGAGCAGCAGCAAGATCTGGGGTGGATGCAGCATCCTCCAGGCCTCATCAGCACCTGTTCCAAGTCCAGCCCCTGACAGAAGAGCCCCACACAACCTGCCCCACCCTGATCCTTTGAACAGAAAGTTCTTTTTTTTTTGGTTTGTTTCACACAACTGAAATATAAACAGAAAAATGAAACAGAACACAGATAGGCGTGATTTTACTCAAACACGGGAACAAAAAAGACCAGTTAAATTACATCCGAGTGAACTATGAGAATATATATATATAGGGCACCATCTTAGGAAGGAAAGCTTTTCCTTTTGTATTTTCAGTCACATCAGCCCATTTGAGTAGTACAAGTAGATAACAGGATTACTATTATTCCTAAAAGCAATAGTTACTGTAGCCAAAGAGCTGAACTACAGTACTTAGGCATAAAAACTGTTTTATTAAATTCAAACTATAGGACCATTTAAAGCTGTGATGCGCCATCTAAAACAACTAGGCAGACTATGCTTTACCGACCAGACTGGGCTGGGAACCACTCCCCCAACTAACCCCCCAACACTGTGAATGTGGAACTTGAAAAAGAGAAGACCAGCTCAAGCCCCAAGTCCTAGGCTGAGGTTGCATGGTTTACCAGAAATAAAAGCTGGTATTTTTTGTCATAGATTTTTGCCATCTCCAAGTCTGCCAAAAAAAATTTGCAAAAAAATGTTGCTAATAGATGACATTAGCTGGTATTTTGTTGCCATAAAATGAACACACTTGACACAGAGAGCGCTCCATTATTTGTGTCAATAGAACTGTTTTCTGAATAACTTTTTTTTAAAAGGCAACATAGGTTTCTTTGAGAATATACTTGCACTGAATTACATGAACTACATGACCCAACTTAGTTTTTGTTACAAAACATTATAAAACTTAACCTTTATTTACATTTCCTTGCTGTAATGGTTATATTCCTAAATCCTAAGACAAAAATTTCCCCTTTTTAATAAATCAATCACTCAGTTATGCGAGTTATCCATGTCTTGCTAATGTAGACAGACCTTTACTTGGTGTATTTACTAGGGCTGTGTGAAGCTTCAGTCACTGATTCGATTTGGAGGAGATTCAGCCCGATTTGGCAGCCGAATCTTCAAATCCAAATTGAATCAGGAGACCCATTAATCTCTCCGAATTGAATCAGAAGCCTCTGAATCGATTTGGAGAGATTCAACAATTCGGCCATAGACACAGCTTTATATGTTTTTTCTGCATACCTCAAGGTACCAGGTGCAGCTTGTGAACGCTGAGATGGTGGAGTGGATGGAGCGTCCCACGGGAGCGCCAGCGGGGGGACGACATGCATGTCAGCAGACCCAGAAGTGGACCACAACTATTTCCAATCCAATTCCAGGTCTACCGCTAAGCACGCGGAGGACCCCACCCTGCTCCTGTGAGACGCTCCATCTACACCACCATCTCAGTGTTCACGAGCTGCGCCTGGTACCTTGAGGTATATAGAACCCCCCCCACCCCAAACCTGTGTTTATGGCCGAAATCGCTGATTCTCCAAATCAGAATTGAATCTTCAGCTTCAGATTCAAATCCAGCCAAATTGAAAATCAGGACAGTGATCTGAATCAGTGAACTGAATCCCTGTCCCCTGATTCGGGCTGAATCCAAATCGAATATGACCCACTTTGTACATCCCTAGTATTTACCTTTCAATCAACATGTTATTTATAATAATTGTTGTGGTTTTACATCTGAATAATGTGCCGTACCTAAAAATTCAATACAAGGAACCCATACATCAACATGCAGTTTTTTTCCCCCACCCACTTATTTAATTTTACTTTAATGTATTAATTTTCTATTGCCTCTACACATGGACAAGAAGAGAAACAGATGTGAATCGTATCAACGAGTAACTGGAGAGTATTTCCTTCCCTAATTTTAAAATACAAGCCATACAACTTTCAGCGCACACATCACTGAAAGTTAAACTTCTTTTAAGATTTAAAAGATCCCCAACAGATGCGTCAGAAAACTGCATGCAGTTGTGAACCGTTACTGGACTTCTGAACTACCCTCTCCAAGTAAGAAATGAAACATAGTAGAGAATCCACATAAAAGTACTGATTATAGCTTTTGACCTTTTGGGAACATATTTGGACAAAAAATGCTGGATTTCGATGTCCTAGAACAGGGGAGGCAAACTTACCTGGCCCCATGGGCTGGATGAGGTCGGCTAGGCTGGTCTGAGGGCCAATGTTAATGCCACGTACAGTCCCCATGGTTCTAGGTCCAACCTGCACACTGCCTGGAGCACACGCCAACTCTACTTTGCCACCTGCACTGCACACAACATGCAGTCTGGACCTGGAGCTGCATACGGCACAGGAAGTCCAGGGCAGTCTGCATGCAGCGCCCCACTGAACTGGCCAGTCCAGATCAAGCCGTAGGACATCCATATGCACCAAAGCCAGTGTGCAGTGCCAGTCTGGCAGGGTACCAGATGCTACCCTGGACCCCCTGTGCCATGTGCAACACCAGATCCATCCCATGTGCAAAGCAAGCCCCAGAGTGGAGTCAGTGTGTGCTGCATGCAGTGTATAGGCTAGACTGTGCATGCTGCTGGACTGGCTTTGCACAGTAGCTCTGGCATGGCCCAATCCAGACCAGAGCATGGGGCTGGGGCCAGTGCTTACCCTATCTGGTATGTGGGGTTGGTCCAGAGACCCACAGGCCAGATCATAAGGGTCCACGGCCATAAGTTTGATGCCCTTGCTTAGTTTCTCCAACTACGGTAAGATGTTCACAGGATAACAAGTTTTTAAATACCACTATTATATACAATTGCTAGCTACGGACTACAAAAAACTCTTTCCACTTTAAAGCCTGACATTTGAAAATAGCATGCGTTTCATTATCCTATTAGATTAAGAGAGGCCCTAAAGCAACCTAAACAACTTTGTACAGAAAACCCCACACAGATTTATCCATTTTTTAAATATTTAAACCAATTCCATTTTTTTAAATGGAGGCAGGGTTCCAATATTGCCTGTTCCTGAGTCTGCCTGCCATTTTGTGGTCTACTGATCACATTTCCTAAGTTAAAAAAAAAAAAGCAGCATTCTTTTTGTCCTCTTACTTTAAGAAAAACCCAAAGTAGGGAACACTTAGAAGTTTTACATATGCAACTAGCAATACACAGATGACTGCCAAATAAGCAAGTAAAGGTGAAAGAAAATTACTTTTCCCTCATCACTTTTTTTTTTATTTTTTATTTTTATTTATTTATTTTTTTTTACACTTATCTTAGGCATCACAACTGCCAGTATTGGTATACATTTCAGACTGATGTCATTTAAGTCACTGTCTCCTTAACTAAGGGGAACACTATCAATGTAAACTATACAAGCATTATTGTGTACCAAAACTAGAGTTCGGAAATTTGAATGACTTAAAGACTACTCACTGAGATGTACAAAAGTATTCCAGTTATGTTCAGATTTTAGAAGTACTGTATCTTATTTAAGTTAATAAGTCAGTTTATAAACAGTACATTGAACAAGCCAAGGTAGTCTGTGATAAACTAAGACTGAAAGATCATGACCTCTCTAGTTAAGAAAAACCCTGCGATAATTTTCACTGAAACAAAGCTTATGTAAAACAGGTAATATGCCTCAAGGAAAGATTTCCTAGGCATACTTAAAGCATAATCTTCTTTTATGATCTTAGTATAAGTTTGGGGTGGAGGTGAGCACAGTTTAGGGATGAGATGAGCAGCCAACAGTAGCAAAAGAACAAGATAAGGACTATTTAGAAAAGCTGGATGTGTACAAGTCAATGAGGCTGGATAGGATGCACCCAAAGGTGCTGAGGGAGTTAGCTGACATGACTGAAAAGCCACGGGCCATCATCATGATGATAGAGAGAGGTCCCAGACTATTAGAAAAGGGCAAATATAGTGGCCAGCTTTAAGAAAGGGAAGGAGGTGGATCTGGGGAACTACAGATGGGTCAGCTTCACCTCAGCCCCTGGAAAAATCATGCAGCAGGTCCTCAAGGAACCCATCTCTAAGCACTTGGAGGAAAAGAAGGTGATTAGGAATAGTCAGCAAGGATTCACTAAGGGAAACTCATGCCTGACCAACCTGATTGCTTCTATGAGATGACTGGCTCTGTGGATGCGGGGAGACTAGTGGATGTGGTATACCTTGACTTTAGCAAGGCTTCTGATATGGTCTCCCACAACATCTCGCAAACAAGCTAAGGCAGTATGGGTTGGATAAATGGGCTGTACGGTGAATACAAAGCTGGATGGACCACTGGGCTCAAAGGGTAGTAGTCAATGGCTCAATGTCTAGTTGGCAGCCAGTATCAAGTGGAGTGCCCCAGGGGTCAGTCCTGGGGCTGCTTTTGTTCAATGTCTTCCTCAATGACCTAGAAGATGGCATAGAGTGCACCCTCAGCAAGTTTACATCAAGATGACAACAAGTAATAGATACACTAGGAGGGTAGGGCTAGGATTCAAAGAGACCTCAATAAATTGGAGGTTTGAACCAAAAGAAATTTCATGAGGCTCAGTAAGGACAAGTGCAAATTCCTGCACTTAGGACAGAACAATCCCATGTACTGCTGCAGGGCGTGAACCAACTGGCTAAGCAGCAGCTCTGCAGAAAAGGATGTGGGGGTTATAGTGGACAATAAACTAAATATGAGCCAACACTTTGACCTTGTTGTGAAGACTGAACGGCATACTGGGCTGCATTAGTAAGAGCACTTCCAGATTGAGGGAAGTAATTATTCCCTTCTATTCAGCACTGGTGAGGTCACATCTGGTGTACTGTGTTCAGTTTTGGGCCCCCCACTACAGAAAGGATGTGGACAAATTGGGGACAGTCCAGCAGAGGGTAACCAAAATAGCAAGGGTGCTGAGGGACATGGCTTATGAGGAGAAGCTGAGGGAGCTAGACTTAATGAGTCTGGAGAAGAGAAGACTGAAGGGGGATTTAATAGCAGCTTTCAACTACCTGAAAGGTGGTTCCAAAAGAGGATGGAGCTAGACTGATCTGTGGCAGCAGATGATAGAACAAGGACAATGCTCTCAAGTTGCAGCAACAGAAAGTTTAGATTGGATATTAGGAAGAACTTTCTCACTAGCAGGGTAGTAAAACAATGGAACAGGTTACCCAGAGAAGTTGCAGACTCTCCATCCTTGGAGTTTTTAAGACCAGGGTAAGACAAAGCCTTGTCTGGGATCATCTCGTTGGGGATGCTTTGGGCAGGGGGTTGAACTAGATGACTTCCTGAGGTTCCTTCCAACCCTAATTTTCTATGATTCTTTGATAAAACTTAATACAACATCCAAGTAATTTTGGTACATTCAGTCACTGTCCAATGCCACATTTTGAATTCAGTATCTACAGATGTAAGCACTAATAAAGTCCTTAGTACAGCCACATGATCAATATAGTATTCACACTCACTTCCTGCAGCTTCTATGGTCTTTTACGTTTTTTGTTAATTTGACTTGGCTCAGCTGCTGAAATCAGACCAGCTGCTTTATCTTGACTGGACCCAGAGGTCTAAGACTAGATAAGATGCATTTTTTCCAACATAAGAAAGTTAAAGCTTTATCATCAATTAGTTGTCTGACTTGAATGGTCTTTCCTCTGCCTTCATGTCACACAAACAGCCTACACTCCTAATCAGAAAAGGCACATCAGGATACAAAATAAAGAAAATTATTTATAATGCCATGCAGAACTTCTCCCCTCTGACTCATGAATGAATATGCTGAACTTTGATTTTAAGTAGCCTTCTAGTTACAGATGTCCAGCCACAAAGTAAAGAAAAAAAAAAAAAAAAAAGAAAATGACAATCTCACCTGTGGAGGAGGCACAGTTATTGGTGCAGGCATGGGAACAGGAATTGGAACAGGTAAAGCTTTAGGTATTGGTGACACTGGCTCAGTATGTGTGGTTTCTGCACCTCCATTTTGAGCAACTTCATTCTCAGATTTCTTGGGAATTCCTTTCCACTCTGAAAGAAATGAATAGACACTGTTTCAGCTGAATTAGTACAAACCATACTCACCGTCAAACATCATTAACTAGAGCCACTGTGAATTACTTTTGAAAGTTTAATTTTGCCACAAATTGGTGATTTGTTCAAACTGATGTTATACAGCATTTCATATTTAGATGGAAAGTTATGCTTTTTTGCCTCAAACTAATGAAAATAATGCCAGTTTTAGAGTGGAGTTGTTTGGAACAAGTTCTAGTCAAGAAATGTAGTTATTTCAGGGCAAAGGAAAGTAGTTTCCGCTCTATGATAATCATTATGTTAGGGGTAATGATCTGTATAAGTCCACACTCCTGGGCAAATAAAAAGAAGGAGCCAGTCTGGCAGCATGCAATAGAACAGCAATATTAATTACAGCCCCCCCCAATGCAATTTAAAATGAAAACATATTTTGGAGGCTCTATTGACCATTAATGTTTTCCATGAAAGGAGACAAGGGGAAACCAAAGGAGATGACCAGCAAGACAAACCTGAGGAATGGAGAAAAGCAAGGTATCAATTAAGGAGAAAAGCAGGAAGGAAAAAAAAAAACAAGAGGTCAGGAAAAAAAACTGCACAAGGATAAACCCAGGCATTCATATATTCACTATTTGTTTTTGTGTATCCATAATGGCTAACTGGACCAAACAATGTTTAACAGCAGTGGTTCAACAATGCTAGTTCACCATACACAATGTCAGAATGTTAAAAAAAAATCCTAATGTCCTAATTACTAGCTCACAAACCAAGAAAGTAACCTTCAAATTTAAAATGTCTTGTATTTAAATACAAGAAATGCAAAACTCTAGAACTATTGGTTCAGAGAAGATACCTTTAAGACCAACTAAGAAATTGCCAAAAAAAATTTGTGTGTGTATTTAATACAACATACTTGTGCTAATAATGCTGTAATAATTAGTTTGAAAGCCGTAATAATTAAGCAAGCTTAATTAAGCAACTGTGTGTGCAACTGACCTCGTGTGGCTTACTGCAAATGATCATTTTCTTATTATAGGTAAAACAAATGTGTATTTATAGTGCACATTTATAGAAATATATGGGTACAGCTTAGTTGAAATCAAATACAAAAATATCACCAAAATAATGTTAAAACTAATATGGAAGCCATAATAGAGACATTTATGAAAACATACCATTCGCAGGTCTACTGAGATGTATAAACCCAAGAATTTATCTGAAGAGTTTTAAAATCAGGTTATATTTTACCTGGACTAAGCGTTTCATTATCCAACATTCCTCCTTCACAGAAACTTTCAAGATCTTCAGGCTTAACTTTGTCCCAGGGAATATAGGTAACACCTAATTCTACATCCCAATACTGTTTATAATCTGGTTTAATTCCTTTATTTAAAGCCCATGCGATCTTAAAGAAAAAGAAATGGATAGTTAATGAGTAGTTTGTGTTTTAAGTTTGCTCAGGACTAACTCCTCTCTAAGTTGAGTAGCATTCAGCATCACAATACAAGTTTGATATCATGAATCAAAAGATACCACAGACAACTGAAACCTAATTAAAAGTTTAGACAAATCATAATTACTTAAGAATACAGTTATCTGAAGTGGAATTAAACCAGGACTTCAGATATAATTCTTATATAGATTTGGCAAAAGATGCTCCCACAACCTACTACTTGCCTTAGAGTTTTGAAAGACTTATATACAACAGTGTAAAACCCCCTAAAAGCAAAGAAAGAGCATTAAATATTTGTAAGTATTACCTGAACTAGATACTTACTGACCAGCAGAAGCTGCATAGTAATTTGCTCTAATCGTGAGTAAATTTGCTACCTGTAAATACACATAGCAAATTTACTCACAATTACTTACTATACCATACGGCACAGCAGATAGCCAACCAGGAGTAAACTTGCTCCCAGTCAGCAGTGGCCAGGAGATTGCTCCTTGCCCGCAGGAGCTGCCTGCTGCTAAGGTACTAGAGTCCAGGCAGGGACAATGTCCTTGTGCTCCAGCAGCAGGGAGTTCCCAGGCCCCGCTCCCAGATTGTGATTGCCATCCAGCTGAGAGCTTGCTGTCAGCTGCCCCACCGACACATTGGGGCAGGGGGCTGAGATTGGAGCCTGATTGGGCTCCCCTGCAGGTCTAAGTGCCTTGGGGCCCCAATTAGGGAGCCAGGGCCAGGTGCACCCTGCTGCCGAGGAAGGGGGATATTGTTCCCGCTCAGGCTCCAGTGGCAGAGCCCTCCCCAGCAACAGGCAGCCCCTCCCCGAAGGCAGGGAACACTCTCAGCCCCCACCAGGAGACAGCTGTCCCCCAGCCCATGTTCCCCACCAGCCCCTGGGCTAGCAGGGAGCTCCCCCTAGCTGCTGCAGAGGGCCAGGAGCAGACTATTGCCAAGAGCAGATCTGCTCCCACATCCCTGCACATTTAGACACCTGCCTGGGGTGGGTTTACTCTAGCATAATTTACTTTAGAGTAAACCCACCCTGCAGCATTTGCACATGTAGGCATACCCTGAGAAGTTAGCTTGATAACTAGTTAACAAAAATCAGACCTTCAATTGTCTCTCTCTAGGAAACAGCCATGTTAAGATGATCAAAAGGAAGAATGTAACTTTATTTAGTCCTGTGTTCTCTACAGGTTTCCCATTCAACAAAATTCAATCTTCTTGGGGTTTTTTTCTTGTAAACTTTTGTTTTTTTTTAAGTATACACACAGTCTATTTTAACTATTATAAAGAGTTTCAAAAAGGCATCCTTTTTGTCAATGTGAGAGAAATCCTTAAAAGGGAATGGGTCCAAATTCATTGTTCAGCTGAAGTTTACTCACCAACAACCAAAATAATTATGTCATTCGTCTAAAAGATACCTAATACAGTATTTGACAGTTTAACAGCTAAAATATAAAATAAAGATTGTAAATTTTAGAACTGAATCAATTTAAAAATTATTTTCGAAAGTGATACCTTTATAGATTTCTGATTGACTTTGAAGTTGCCTCGGCTCAATTTTTGTAGGGCGCGATAAGCATCTTGTCTGTGAACCATTACAATATAGGCACATCCTCTAGGTGGTATCATCTGTCACAATCACAAACATAACATTACTTAAGCTTCTGCACTGACAGAACAAAAGCAAGCGATAGCACACATTTCATCTGTTGCATGCTTCAACATCAGCCTTACATTACAAGAAGTACTATGGGTGAATAAGAGGGCATAAGCAAGCTAATGCACAATAGTACCCTTTTACTAATGTAAGTGTGTTTACATTTCACATGAAGAAAGGATGCTGACTGTTAAAGGAAGCTTGCCACTAATACATGAAACTTTTTGCCTCAGTCTTCCCAAAACTTAATTCCCAACTAATCTCCATTTCCACTTTCCTTTGCATAACAATTTCCAATATATTTGAAGAAGAAATGTTCAAATGTACAATCAAGGGTCTCCATATCACTAATATGGAAGCAGGCAAATGGAGGACAGAATCTGTCTGAAGCATATTATGCGCCTCCTTAGCCCATTAGCCAAAGCAAATGAAACAGAGGTAACTAGCCTGGGGTTAAGCCCAAAAGTAATGTTGCTCTTAGAACACAAACACAGCTTTCCCTCGCTTTACGTGGGTTCTGTGCATGTGATTTCACTCTTATGCGGTGACCCTTTTTATACCAAAAATTAATTATATGCAAGGTAAATTCACTCTTATGCAGGAGTGATGCGCACCAAAATATAGTCTCCTGTGTGGAACTGTGCTCCTCGCTTGTGGTCTGTGATGCATGTTTCTATAGGTGCCATCCCCATTATGGCTTCTAGGTGTCCTGCTAGCTTATCTCCTACCCCTCTCCCCAGTCCATAAATGAAGCACAAGAGAACTTCACTAACACTGGAGACAAAACTGGAGATTTTGAACTGTGCAGAAGCTGGTGAGGGGTCAGAAACGTGGTAGAAATGGGTCTGGGGATCAGTACAGTCAAGTCTTAGAATGCATCGCTATTTGTTACATTGTAAAGTGGGTTCCCTTTGTGCAAATTTAAGTTATGCGCCATTTTCCAGGAATGCGCGTACAGCATAAAGTGAGGGAAACCTGTACACGTTGTGGCAAGTGCTCTGTATTTTCCATAGAACTGTTTTACTTAATTAGAAAGTGATGTAAATAAGAGAAAGAGGCAAATACTGACCTTGCTATTGAATACTAAAAATAACATTTTAAATAAATGGGCGGAAAAAGCCTCTCTGCAACTAAAACATAAGACATCTGTTTGGGTTTTTTTGCTATTTATACTCACGTTTATAGATTCAATTGGGCCAAACTCCTCCAAAAGACTTCCAACATCTTGTTGAGTTGTTCTTTTGTCCAGTTGTCCTACCCAAAGTGTAGTACTACAAACTAGAATTAAAAAAAAATTTTTTTTTAAATTAGAATTTTAAAAGTTTGACATGTTACTTACTACTAGTACTTTTAATGCAACCCTTGCAGTAGAAAGCTCATTAAAGATTAACTGAAGATTTTTGCTCCTCCTGAAGAGGATACAAAACAACATCAATCTTTCAGAACTATCTAAAAGAAATATCTAAAAGCTATTTCCTTTTTTCCTTCCTTCAGGAGATGAACTCAGGGTTTCACTTGTGCCCTTTACAGTAGTCAGTATTTTAACCACTGTTAGAATACATATGCAGATTTCAAATTTGCCAACACTTATCTGGGATTTCTGACATTCATGAGCTTTGCAATTTAACATATCAAGGAAAACAATCCCCTTACACTCTTAACAGCACAGACCTATGGATCTGCCTGATGTGATGGATAAACACTAAAGCAACATTGATGCTATTGCTATAGATTTCCATTGCAGTCCAGTGCAGCAGGCTGCAAAGGAAGAGACAGTAAGTATGGAAGAAGCTGGTACCTAACTTAGTTGTGGTACCAGGCACAACATTAGAATGGTCTTGCCTGTAGCCAGGACAATCCAGTAAAAGTGAATGACTTTTTTTTTCTCTGTGATATTCCTGATACTGTTCCCTTCTATGCTTCAAAGATGAAGATGTATGTTGAGTATATTAGGTCAGAGAGAAGCAGGCAAGAAACATACGCAAGGTTTTTATAACTCAAGTCATTTTTTAGATTGAAAATACTTCAATATACCAGCTCCCACAGCCACCTTTCATAGGTCCTTAGCTTCTGTTTTCCCTTCTCCTTTGGCAGGTCCCAAGCAGTTAGCCTCAGATGTCTCAGATCTCAGTGGCAGTTAAAATGACAAATGAATTAATCAGGCAAGGTGATGGCAAAGCAGTATCTAAATATCTGTTGAGGTGCTTGGCAAGATTACTTATCCTTCTGATAGTGGCACTGAGTCACCCAAAAGTCCCCGCTGTTCAAAAAATCCTTTAGCTGTTGCCAGGTATGTGTCAAAGAAAGGGTCTTGTCCTGGACTAGCATTATAATCATGGTCTTATTTTGTCTGACCCTAGGAATTCCTTCACATGCTCAAGGAGGACTTAGAAAAAAACCTTCCTATAATTCATCTAGAAATGTAGACAGAATCAAGGTCACAAGAGTGCAGCATTGTTGGTTCCCACATTCCCTTCACAAATATCTCATTCAGATTCAGACCTACTGAACAGAAAACAGAAGCAGATTGCTCAACCAAAAGAGGCAAAGACTATGAGAGAATATCACATGACTAGAGAGAAGCAGATGAATCCCAAGGCACAGCAATACTCCAATAAGGTGAATTATCCAAGTACAAAAGGATCTGGAAAACAGAATGCAATACACTAACTCCACGTTAGCCTCAGAATAAGCTAAACTATTCTGTTATGGTTTAGGAGACTTTATCCAGATGGGCCTCAAAAATTCCCATGGCAAAAGGCACCAAGGTAAATCCAGGCAATCCTTAGCACAAGAAGGAGTGGACTTAACCTTTCATTTGAATCAAAGAAAGGATTTCTAATGGCCTTCATGGTGGGGGAATCATGCAGCAGTGCAGGAGAGGTAAATCCCTGCTTCTCCCTAGGAAAGCCAGTCTTGATCTGAGGCATTGCAGAAGCCAGGAGAGACAGACACGCCTGTAAACTATAGAAGACATAACTGCAGTCCCTGGTGAGTACTACCCTACATCCCACTCTGATCCTCAAGTCTGATATTTCTGCCTTCAGAATTCTGTTTTTCATTTGAAGACAGATCCCAACCAATCTAAAAGCCTAGGCCTACCTACCTGTGCAGATAAACTGGGTAATGGTCCATCATTAATGCCAAAATGAGACATCAGCAGACTGCCTATGTCCTTAGACCAACACTGCTACAACCAACACCCCTGAAAAACGGGACATCAACTTTTGTCAAGCTAAGCAGGACTGTCCCTCAGCACTAAGGAGTCAGCACGAGCTGAAATTTTCCAGTACTGAGGATCCCTGGCATGAGCATTTCCTGAAACATATCCGACACATTTTGCATTGATATCAAATTTCATATAGGTCTTCCATTATGAATCTTGACTACAGTGCTAACTTAGACACAGATTCCCTTCTCACAGAATTAAGATAATGACATAAATGCTGAAACAGTTTACAGGTTATTTATAATCTTGCACAGATCCAAGACCCTTTATCTTGACCAAATTAAAAAGCTTGAATTTCTTGGGTTTCCTTAACCAGGAAACCTGAAGCAAGTGTTTATTGGCCGTCTTTCTGGGTTCACTGAGTGGAAGATCAACAGAAACACTAGATGGAAAATAACCCTCAAGGTAGGAGACAGACATATCAAGGACATGACTGGAATCAGGCAAGACACGAGCTGTTTAAAAAATGCCATCCTCAACAAACTTAAGTCAACTACCCAACCTATGGAGGCAAAAAAACAAACAGTGGAGAACTGGAAAATACAAACCCTTACACTACTTACAAGTTATATTAGGTGTTTGAGAAAAAAGCTTACATTTCCTCAAAATGAAGAATGAATGCCTAATTCTGAGGATTGTATATCTACACATGACCACAGTCAGAATGAACAGAGCAGATGAGGCAGCACTTCCTAACTAACCTCATCTGTGCACATTAAGTGTGCATTCAGAGGATGCTTGTGCATTAAGGAATACAAAAAACCCACAGGTTACTGATGCATTAAGTATTTTCCCTGTTCACTGAACATCTTTTCTTGGGAGGGCATAGATTAGTGGGCACATTTCCTTATGTTGCTTCAAACTAGTCCAGAAAGGGTAAAATAGTAGCCCCATTCTTTGTCACGCTGAGCAGAAGCTGCATGGAACAGGCTTTATTAAATGCAAAGAACTCGGGTCCACAGATAATGCCCCAAAGCAGTTCTTCAACTATCATACACTTTATCTCATTAGATTTTAGGGGCATTTTTACATGTGCTCCAGGGGTGGGTACTTTAATTACAGTGACTCTGAGATCCAAGATCTGATCCTTAATTAAGGCATCTGGAGCATCTTGTGTATCAGTGTCTCTGCACTTCTAAATGGCGGTAGGGGTGCTTTACCTAAAGCTCGAATGAGCTTTAAAGTGCCCCTACTGTCATTTAGAAGCATGGGAATGCTGATAAACAAGACATGGAGGGTGGCTGGAGCACAGTAATTACCATGCTCTGGCAGACTCTGTTAATGGAGTCTGCTCCGATGTGCTGTAATTATAGTGCATTGGAGAAGCCTCCTGGCTCATGTACAGGCACCCTAGAAGCTTAGTTCCACATCTGAATTTTTAGCTGTTTTATTAGTTGCAATATTTTTCTGAAAGTGCACTCAAAACTAGATCTGTAGAAAGCTTTAAAAAAAAGAAGTCCTGACATTTTGCACAAAATGAACCTGTGAACAGAAAGACTGAGAATCTGAGAAGCAGTATAAGAACAAATTTGCTATCTTTGTTACAGAAATAAATTGGGTTGAGAGAACTCACCACTAACAGTTTCTGGCTTGATCTGAGGAAGGCCTTTTGACCTGCGTTCTCTCTCCCTCTCTCGTTCACGTCTCTCCTGAGATCGAGACTTTGGAGAGTGCCGGCGCCTATCCCGAGATCGGGAGCGAGAACGACGATGACGTGACCGTCGAGACCGAGATCCAGATCTTGATCGTCTTCTCTTGGGCGATCTAGTTTTAAACGAAAATATTTAAGCCACACTATTTGTTATACACCATCATGGGCCTACAGACAAAACACTCTAGAGCAGGGGTAGGCAACATTTTTTGGCCAGAGTGCCGAAAAAATGACAATGTCTACCCTGTAAGGTGCTGGAGTGCCAGCACACCACAAAAACAAAAAACTGGGGTGTAGTGGGTACATGGCAGGATGCACTGCATATTTAATACTATTAATAATCATTAGTGTTGCTTTTTTTTTTTTTTTTTACAGTAAAAATTAGAGAGAGCGCTGGCGTCAGGTGGGAAGCGGGGGCTACTCCAGGGCTCTACTACTTGGGCCACAGCAGGGGGCCCAGCAGCACCGGAGGTGGGGCCCAGCCGGCCTGCACAGCTCCACGGGGATGGGGCGCAGCCACCCTGCCCACAAAGGGACGCTGCCTGGCTGGGGCAGGACACCAGACTCAGGGGGCTCCTGCTTGGTCTCCGTGTGTGCCAGGTACAGTGGGAGCAGGAGCTGCAGCCACAGGCTGTTCCCCAGGCTCTGGGAACAGCTGCTGCAGCCAGTGCTCAGGGCCAATCCAGCCGGAAGCCTGCAGCACAGCGGCTCTGTGCAGTGCCTGCCCCAGCGCTGGCCCCTTGAGGGGAGCTGCAGGTGGGCAAGGCCAGGACCCAGGCAGGCCGAGGCAGCCGCAGCGGCTGTTCCTAGGCTCCAGTGGGCTCCCACGGCCAGGCCCCTGCACTGGGGACTGCTCTGTCCTGCCTGCAATGTGCCCAGCGTGCAGGGAGGCCGATCCTGGAGAGGGAAGCCCCCCCCAAGCCCAGCGTCCTGCCCCAGCCAGACAGCATCCCCACGTGCGCAGGGTGGCTGTGGCCCATCCCTGTGGAGCTGTGTGGGCTGCCCAGGCCCCACCACGGGTGCTGCTGGGCACCCCTGCCTGCCCACCCACCACAGCTCAAGCCCGCAGAGCCCCAGGCAGCCCCCACTTCCCACCCAGCCCCTGCCTTCCTAAGGGCCCAACCGGGCTGGCTTGCCTGTGGTGCCTCCCCCCACACCGCCCAGACCATCCCGACCACCCAGCCCCAGCACCTCAGTGCTACCCCGGATGGGACAGGGCATCTGCCTGCCTGGGCAGCTCCCTCCAGGGGCCAGCTGGGCTGGAGAGTGCAGCCTGGGAGCACGGGGCGGGGGCAGTAGTGTACAGACAGCCGCCCTCCCTGCATTCTTCTAGCTCCGCCCCGGTGCCTGCTGTGGCGCTGACACCTGTGACTGCACAGGAGAGCCTGGAGCAGCAGCTTAAACCCTCCCCCCCCCCTCCAAAACCCTAATTTCTTTGCATGCCAGGAAAAATGTCTCCACGTGCCGCTAATGGCATGTGTGCGGTGGTTGCAGACCCCTGCTCTAGAGGATGCCCTGGCTCCTCTAAAGATGGGGAGAGAGAGGCTGTATGATATGTTCTGTAGCACAGCAATTGTTAGGGGGTGGCTAGAGGTGTGAGGATTGGAGGTCTCCACTGGAGGGAGCTACCTGTGGCAGGAGGCCAACCCCAAGGGGTTTTTCACAGGATTTGATGGCTAGGTGATAGTAAAGATTTGGTCAGTTTTGTTTTACCACACTGTTGTCAAAGCATTTTCATCATTTTTTTTTCTTTTTTTAATATTTAGTCTTCCTCTTAATAAGCCCTTTGATTTTTCTGTTATTTAACAAATTGTCCATGGTGAAATTATTATTTCAGGGCAAGTTAATAACCTGGACATACCCACTCAAAAGAGTAGGGACTAATGAGCTTATACAAGCCAAGGGTGCATCTCTAGGAGCACCCCAACACGTTAGGGTTTTGGCACATCACACTACAAACTTCTATTTGACCCATAAAAAGCAACAATTCAGTTGCTGTATTTATGAAAACTGAAATCCCTTTATAATATGGGGAGCTGCCCCAGAACTGAAGTGTCACACACCTCCATAAACGAACGCGCGCTCACTTGCCCTGTGGAATCTAACTGTTCCGTGCCAAGTGAAACAAGTTCAACAGGGGAGTACAAGTATGTGCCCACAAAAAACCTACAGTGCAGTGGCTGGGGCACTACCCTGGACATGGGAGATGTGGTTGATGAACACTGTCTCACCACCACCACTTTTTCCCCCCAGTGTTTCATGCACAACTTGATCTGCTAAGCCTGCCATGAGAATACTGGTCAATCAAGCCCACTGGACAACACTAGGGCAGGAACAGTTCCTAAATAATAAACAGGCTTTTACTATGACAGATGTGGAGCTCTGTCATTATTGCAGTGCCTCTTGGCCTCTTTAGCTGCTTTCATGACAAAAACTTCAGTGCCTACATACAGTCTTTAGGCATCTCCTCAGCAGCAGCTGAAGGGAGTTTTTGCATGTAGAAATTAGGAGGAACGGAGACACCTAGGGTGGGAGGGGTTCCATAAGAAGACTTAAGTGACTCATTTCAAGCGACAAAGACAAAGCAGAGGTTTGCATTCCCTGAACCTCAAGCTGTCCTCTAGGTCCCAAGGTTCTTAAGCTGACAACCACACACACAATTTTGCAGACAAAAAAAACCCCACAACTTACCTTGAAGCAGATCTAGATCTTGACTTTCTGTTATCAGAAACATGTCGCTTTCCTTCTTGAACAGGGGGCTGTTCCACTTCCATTTCCTAAAGTGACCCACAAGTTAAAAGGGTGTCATTATTGTAAGAATTTTATTTCAGGCTGTGATTATTTCAGTCAATTAAACCCTTCGCTGAGGTTAAGCTAAACTAAACTAATACTTAGCTCGGAACAGAAACTTTCAAACAGGTCCCCTTCACACACTACTTTTTTGTGGGTTCAAAGTGCAGGTCTTGACATTTTTTTGTAACACGCCAAATATTCAGGCAAGCTATCCCGCAATAAAAATGGCAAACCAGTTGCAGAGCACAGCTTTAAACTTGCTGGCGGAGGAGGTGGGTGGGCGGTGGCAGCACGCATCAGTCCCCACGCACAGGGACATTTAAAGCTGTAACTGTAGATGCAAACTCCCTCCACAACCCCCAGATCCACAGTGCCCATGCAGCCAGATGCACATGCCCTGTTTCAAGGTGCACAGCACCAGCAGCTGAGGATCAGACAGCTGCATTGTCCTGGCAGATGTGACTCAGATGTGACAAGTTTTATCACAGATCCCGAAAAATCACTTGGACCTGCCACGCACGCATGGCATGACAGGAGCGATTCTGGGGATCTGCAATAAAATTAATCAAATCCCACTCACAAAACAAAATTATCATATTTCCTCAAACCCAAGATAAGGCAGCAAGGGGGGGGGGGGAAGAAGACTGTAATTGCCCAGGGGAGCAGGCAGTGGGAAAGCAGGTTCAAGCACTGGAGATGGGGAGGAGACAAGATGGAGATAAATTTAAGACACCCCCCTCCCCACCAATTAGGTTCTATACATGGAAAATTATAAGGAATTTCTAATTTTCCACACAGAGAATCTAATTATTGGTGGGTCATCTTAAAACCCAAGTTATTTCAGATTCAGGTAAATACAGTACCATCTGGAAGAGGGTCACAGAAATCTTATTTCTCTTCTAGTCACCAATGGAAAAAAAGAGTTCAACATTAATGAGCACATAATGTTTTAAAAAAAAATCATCTGAAACCCTCAAACAGGTTTTTTTTTTTTTTTCAGTTTACTTAAAATGTCAGTGTCAGACAATACGTATTTCCACTAAAAAAGTATGATCAGAGTAACTTTAAAGACAATAGTTTTAAAACCTTTTTAAGCTTATCACTGTTACAATTTAGATTCAAAACCACCACTCAGCTGATCACTAATTTACATACTAGTAAAAAACAAAAGATTTTACTTAATTTCCAACTCAAATTCTCAATTTTCAATCTTAGCTTGAATTTTTTGTTTGAACAATTAAATCTTCAATCAAGCAAAGATTAACATTACTGGCAAAATGAAGTCTACAAGTAGGAAACTGCTCGTACAGATGTTATGAGACTCCTTTTTAACCCAGCCTAACCTTTCTTCCCCCACTCTCTCAGCTCCATCCCAAAGATTTTTTTAAAAACCAAACAGGCCAAAAACTACTCAAAAGCTAATTAAGAGATGTGCAGTTTGTACTGTGTACACCAAGCCACTTTTGAGGCATAAGCAAGAAAACAGAACGGTTCTTTTAGTTGACAAAAGGCTCTAATCAGCAAAGTTCTTGAAAAGTCCCTTTAAAAACTAAGTATTTTTCAGACTACACAGTCTCTCTCTCTCTCTCTCTCTCTCTAAAAAAAGGACAATTTTGTTCCAACTATAAAGTTTTCTTATAACAGGGAGTCAGTCTGAAGTTGACCACCTGGAGTTAAACATGTTTAAAGATACTCAGGGAGACACCTCAATTGTATACATCCACACTGGGCATGTCTACAAGTTCATTAAACATGCCTTAGATACTGAGCATTTAGTTTAATATTTGCTTAATAAAGTACTAGCACTGCACATGTTTTTTCTGTGATGCTTACTGCATATTAGCTTAATAATACTGCACAGTAGGTTATTAGCATGGTTTTTAACCACCACGCTACTGCGCAGTGTTATTAGGCTAATGTGCAGTAAGCGTCTTGTGGGGAGATGCCCATTATGTATAAATAGCCAGGTTCTTTGCCAGAAGCCCACTAAATAGCCTTCAATGCTTAAGTCCATAATTAAGTAACACCTATTAACAAAGGGAGGGAAAAATTCAGACTAAGATATTCCCTATTGTGAGAAGAAAATTAAAGAGACAATTGAAAAGACATACACATTGTAGTAATTTGGGAAAGAACCGAGATGTGCTCAAATCACCGCTTTTCACATTTCTTTATAGGAGGCTCTATTTGTGACCTTCTCTATAAACATTAGAAATCAATATAATTAAAAAGACAACCACCCTTTGCAGATGTGTGTGGTTTAAGAATATTATACTCATTAATTTATCACGAACTGAATTTGTTTCAGTACCTTCCATCAATTTGAACTATGATGTCATTTGCCTTAACTGCATCCCAATTTAGCTAAACTGGTTTGTAAACCAACTTATGTTGGACAATTTTTTAAAACAAAACTTCATAAGTCACAGGCTTTTTAAAATGATCTTTTATACTAGATCGGGGTGTCAAACTCACCCTGGGCCCTCGGTCATATCAGGACCATAAGGGCTCCTTCAGCACCAGATCCATAAGCCAGCAGCAACTGCTTCAAAGTCTGGGGCTGGGAAGCACATTTGAGAAGCAGGATGGAGTTGCATTCAGAGAGCAGCACATGGGGGGGCAGTATATGGCAGCATGGGTCCATATTTGGGTGGTGATGCACATCTAGAGAGGCCTGCTGCTGATGGCCATGTCTATCAGGGTCTAGGGACCCTAAATTCTGGGGCAAGCCCCCCAACATCCAATAACCTGCCAGATGGAACAGTTCTGCAGGCTGAATCTGCCCCACAGGCCATACATTTGATACTCCTGCACCAGATGGAACAGCCTTTTCAGTCTTTTCACAAGATCTTACAACTTCTGCCCAGACCTCAAGAGAACTTGCTTTTCTTTTTTTAATTCTATAGTCCTATAAAGGTCAAGTTTTTAAACTTTATATTCACATCTCTGCAAGGCCTTGTTATGTTCAGATCAGAATGCCCAACAGACTTACAGATAGTGCCATTTAAACTTTTGTAAAGCAAGAAGAATTCAGACCAAAAAAACAAACAAAAAAAGGGTGCTGTGCTCCATCCTCTCTCATGCAGAAAAGTGAAATAACTTTAAGGGAATGGCTCTGATGTTCATGGTGTCATTCTGTTAGAGACTAGGGAGGTGGGGAGGAGCAGGGTTTATACTTGACAAAACATTCAGTTTACCAATACAGTGCTTCTTTTTGTACAATGTTATAAACTGATTCAAACAAGTTTAGCTTCCAAAAAGACGTTAAAAGTTTCTATTATATAACTAAGCTTTGGTTCATGAACATGGAAACATAATGGTTAGTATTCACATTTTCCCCAGAGGGCAGAGAAGATTCCTGACATCTTTCACCTGGACACAGCCTTTGGAGAAAGCCACCAAAAAGAAAACACAGAAAAGGTTGATTGATACTGCTGTCTTTTGAACTAAGGCTATATTTAGAATATTCAGTTTAAAAGACATATTAAGTATAGTATGCCTTGAATATAAAACTTTTTCCTGAATTGAGTACTCTGAAAAACTAGTTGACACTTTTTCCAAAGTACCCTCCCCCCTCAAGTTCCAGGTCATGGTTTTCAACTACTTTGGTTATGGAAGTAACTAATATATGCATCAGGCCTCTGGCAAGATACACTTACAAGAAGGACAAGACTGTCATTTCAGTAAAATGGAGAACAAGTGTGTTACTAAGTAACCACAGGTCCAAGTCTCTCAAGTCTCCTGGCTAGATGAATTCTGTAAGGGGGGGGGGAGGAAAATACATCTATATAGTTTATAAATTCATATATTGCAAAGACAGAAGATACAATTTTATTTACCCATCTTATTAACTGAATGGGATAGCATCAGTCTTTCCCTCAGCATCAGGAATCTAGTATCTTGCTACTGCTTGAAACAAACTGATCTCTCAAACCCCAACTCCTGGAAGACTAAAGCATTCTTAAATTCTGCTCTTCCTCCCCGAGTCAAGGACTTAAACCAAAACCTAAACTTTGCCTAACAATGTAAAGAGATTTAGATACTTTGCCCAAGACAAAAGTCGGGAGAATTATGTTCTGAATAAAAAGAATGTGGGCCTCATTTTTAATCACAGGAAAAGTGGTAAGAGTCTCATGCATCTTTAGCTTTAACTGTTTCAAATTCTGAACAATAGCTGCTGCTTTTGTATTCTTGTAAGAACTAAATTTTCTGACAGGAATACAAACTAACGTACACCTCTCACCTGATAAGGCAGACAACCATGGTAAATTAAACTATAGGTCCTTTAGTCAGAGATTTTCCTCTATTTGTGTTCTACCATCTTAGAGACTGGAAGACTTAAGTGATCAGTGCAATCTCTTTGAAAAGATAATAATTTTACACTGAAAGGCTTAATGCCGAGACAACTATTATAGACAATGGTCCACTGAGCTGAATATGAGAACACGTTCAGTTCCAGATGAAAAACCTGCCAAACAGCTGCAGCAGAATGTCAATGTATGGTCCGAACCAGCTCCTTGATTTTTGTAATGGTTTAAAGCAGGGGTGGGCAAAATGCGGCCTGCGGAACGGATCCAGCCTGCGGGGCCCCTAAAAAATTCAGAAAATTAATATTCTCTGCCCTTGGCTCCTGTCAAAAGTGACAGGAACCAAGGGCACTAGGACCCAGGGGAAGCCCCGGCAGGCTCCCACAACAGCAGGGCCCGCTCAGCCCCACCCCCCCAGCCAGAAGCCCCAGCAAGGGGCTTCTGGCCTGGGACCATACGGCTGCCCCATGCTGGAACTGCAGAGAAGGGGGAAGTGGGGGACAAGGGCAGGGAAGGACCCCGGGAAGGGAAGGAGCCCACGGAAAAGTGAAGCGCAGGGAGGGGGAAGTGGCCCCTCCCCTACCCTGTGGCCAGCGCCCTGCGCTGCAGCTGCTCGCAGCAGCCTGTGCCTGCTCCAGACAACCTGGTGCAGGCTGCAAGCGGCTGCAGTAGGGAGTGCTGGCCATGGGGCGGTGGGGGCAGGAGGGAATAATGACATTTCCCCCCCACCCCGCTGTTCCCCAGGCTCCTTCCCTGCTCCTTCCTGGGACGGAGGAAAGCAGCCCTTTCCCGCCCTATGGCCAGCACCACCCTGTAACCCAGTAGTGTTTGCCACTGCCGCCTGTGGGCTGCCCAGCACGTGAGCTCTGGACAGGCGGCAGTAGCCAACACTGCCTGGTGCAGCACGCAGGGGGGCTGCAGCTCCTGCTGCCGCATGCAGCCCCCATGGGCAAGCCTGAAGCTGGCGTGGAGCCCCGGCTGGCAGCAGGGCCAGGTTACAAGTTGGTGCTGAGCTCAGGGAAAAGCGGCCCCTCACTTGCCCCATGGCCAGCGCCCCGTGCTGTAGCTGCTCACAGCCCACATGGGGCTGCCTGTGCCTGCTCCAGACAGCCCCGCATGGGCTGCAAGCAACTAAGCAGGGAGTGCCGGCTATAGGGTGGGCGAAGGGCCGCTTTACCCCATGCTCAACACCAGCTTCTTCCCTGCCGGCAAGCAAAGGGTTGGGGCTGTACACTGCCCCCCACCTGTACTGCGAGGCTGGGGGACACTGGGAGTGAGTGGGTGGGGAGCCAGCAGGAACACAGGGCCCACACTGGTGTCCAGGGGCCAGTACAGGAAGAGCCCAGAACAGGGTGGCAGGAGCGCGGGGTCCCGGCCGGCAGGGGCTTTATGAAGCCAGGCCAGCTCCCCCCACTCCTGCTGGTGCAGTGCAGCCCGGCTCCACAGACCCCTGCCAGCCTGTGCCCCACTGGTGCTGGCCCTGGGACACGAGACCAATGTCCCAATGTCTTGGAACCAAAGACATTGGGACATTTGTCCCAAGATAGTGACCAGGGGGTGAGGCACCTGTCAAGGTGCGGGGCTACCCATGCATCCCTCGACAGCCTGCCAAAACTGAGTAAGCGGCCCTCCACCCAAAATAATTGCCAGCCCCTGGTTTAAAAGGAAGCAAGATGTTTCTAAGAGTGCACAGCCCCTGGATTTCATGCATGTTGAATCCACAAAAGGAGCATCTTCCCCAGGGGATCACAAAAGTGTGTCAAAGATTCCAGGTTACTCACTGGGGTCTCTGAAACACCATCTACTACAAGATACAAGGGCTTATCATCCAGAAAGTGAAATGGAAAAGGGACCCACCAGTAAAAAAAAATTCTTGGAAAAATATAGGAATCCCACAAAAAAGGTCAAGGAGAAACACTTAATAGGGATTCTCTCACTTTTGACAGCTTTCTCAAGTATGAGAGATGAACGGAAACATGCAGGACATTATTAATGTTCCCTGCTAGATGTCCTGAACCAACAGAGAAAGAGTGGTCATGCTGCAAAATGGACCTTACTGCCAAATTTTCAAAAGCATGTCCAGGACTGGGGTGAAACCTCATTATTTTTGTGAACCAGGATTAGTCTTGGATAACCAACTGTCTCTGCAGGGTTAGAACTTGTAAAATTACACACCAGGATGATATGGTCTGCCAAGAACCATTTCTCTGTTTGGGTTGAAGGGATATGAATATTCATGTAACACAATACCCAGACTGACAAATAATAATAAAAAAGGTCTAACAAAATTTAAGTAACAAATTTGTTTACTGACCCTTTCATAACAGAAGCCAATCTCACTGAGTCCATAATAACCCCTTGGGCAGTCAAGGAGAAGCAAACAGTCTGTTTCCAAGACCCTAATCCAAGTCTTACTCAAAGAGAAGCAGACAAATTTTCATGCTGCTTCTGCTAGAGAGGCAGAACACTGCACTTGTGGTATAGTTTCTGGAGAAGCACTTTGGCCACCAAGACTTCACAATGAACTGATTTTATGAGCATCTATGGGCATGGTTTCCATTAGTAATGTGTTCTCCTGACAGACTATCTGCACTTAAAACACACTTTAAAGCAGTAGGAGACAAAAATGGCAAGTGGCAAGGGTCCTCACCTGCTGATGTGTTTTCTGCATGTGTGGTGGCTCGCTTTGTACTGGAAAAGGAGTCTGAAAAGTTTGCTGCACAGGTGGTGTTGGGGGTATTACAGGCTGAGCCATAGGAGGAAACTGTGGTGTAGGCAGAAGTCCAAAACTTGGCATTTGTCCATTGGGAGGAAGTGGAACCTTTGGAAAAAAAGCAAAAAAAAAAAAGCGTGCATTTTAAGTTAGTCCTTCCTGAAAAAATTCTAGTAAAACGATACACTTGGCTTGATAAGAAACTGCTCTGAGCAAAACAAGTATAAAAGTCTTAATTTTAATATGTAAAAATGCATATTGACATGCTAAATTTTTGCATACATCTCTGCATATGGGCCCCCCTTGTCATGGCCCCTTTTCACAGGTGTGTTAAATCCTGTAGTAACTGCTTTAAGCATTCTAACATTTTCTACTCTCGGTAACTGACATTACTGTAAAGGTCCTGATGCAAAAAACATTTTGCACATGCTTAAGTTTGTGTTACCATTAAACCTCTGTATTCAAAGTTAAGCACGTATGTCAGCTATAAGTACAAGGCAACTAGTAAAAAATATTTCTTCATACTCAATATTTATGCTTCCATTTCTTTGCACCACAAATGTTTCATGAATTCTGTATTACCAATAGATGCTATGAATATTCAAAATTGCAATAGCTTTATGACAGAAAAAAAGTCTTAAAACTACCTGGTGGCGTATTGGATCCTGTTGCATTCCCATCATTCGCTGTTGAAATGGATCTATATTTGGGAGTTGTGGATATACTGGTGGTGGCATACCTTCTCCTGGAAATCCACTAAACAACAGACAATTACTCTGGAGCAGCAAGTTAATATTACAGACATAAACATTCAGCTTTTACTAGGTTTTTACTGCACATTGAGTTTTTACTGTATTCTTACTGTACTGAATTTTTTTATACATTCATATGTGTTTACTCATTCTTCCCTTAAAATTAAGATTAAAAATTCACCAATTCTGAATCCACAATACTTTCAACACCTTTTCAAGAAAAAAACACAAAACAAAACAACAAGTGTTCTCCTATAACTCTCCACAGTAAGGAGACTCACTAGGAGTTTTTTGCAAGATTCTATGTCAAACACTGAATTACAGGCAGTGCTGCCAAAATTTAAGTCCATGTAAAAATTAATGTCTTATCCTACATAAAATTGTGAATTTGCTGAACTTTAAGCTATTCAGGCTGAAGTTTTCTACACTGGGTGTCTACCCTAGGCTAAACACTATTGCTTCACTCTGGTTTTTAACAAAAAGGATTTACCTGTTTCTGAGAACAAAGGATGGGTAAAATAGTCTTACAAGCTGGTTGATCAGCTTTAGTGCACCTACACTTTGGAATCTGAATACTGGGTATGAGACGGGCTGCGTGTCTCTCTGAGGGATCAGATATGTGCCATTTGCTGCTAATTCAAGCAATAATATCCATAGTGCTCAATGAATTAAATCAAGTTTACTTAGTTAACATGATGGTTGTGTTTGCCTCTGTTGGAAAAGCTGGATGGTTTGTAGTAAACAAGCTAGGACTGCAGAAAGAGAAGAAGAGTCGCATACTATGGCAGCTGAAAGGAAGTGAGAATTTGATATGAACCCTAATTCTGCCACAAAATGTGAGAGATACTAAAAAGTTTGGTGTAAATGACTTATTTAGTGTTTCTTATTTTCTTGGTGCTCAGCTCAAGAGACTCGGGACATGACTATCACTGAAATCAACAGGATTTGCCCTTTAAAGTGGTCTAACTACATTAATTACATTGAAAAGTCAAGTTCCAGGATGTAAAACTAGGCAATCAAATAAGGGCACTTTGATGATGACTCAGATCCCACCAGTAAACCTGGAAAAATATTTCAGTTTACTTCACTGAGGTATTATGAAAATAAATTAAATATTTGTGAAACCATCAAGGTCCAAGGTGATGTGCATGATTAAAAAGCTTTAGGAGACTAATTCCATATTTAGAGCAATATTTTGATACGTATACAGTACACCTAGTGTACCTCTACTAAGTGTACAGTACATATAGCATTGGATGAAAAAAGCTGAATAAACCATTTGAGCCCCATCCAGCTTGAATGATGAGGGTCCGGGGTGGGGGGAAGAATATGTGATCATCATGTAATTAGAGACTATAATACATACAGCACAAAGGGGCTGAAATCAGTTTAAACAGTCATCCTTACTGCAGGTATTTTTTAACTCGAGTGCTAAAAGACTAACTGACTTCGTACTTTTTAAAACTTTTGTTTGCAATTTGACTTCATACTTTTTTCTATATGTACTATATATAACACCAAGCTGTACCAGCTACTAAAAACATACTAATCCAAATGTTCAAAACAGCATCCAACTAACAGCCAGCAAAGTAGACAAGTGGATTTTAATAAAAAAATGCCCCAAAATATCCACCTTTATAAACAAGTGAATGACTGAAATTTTGAATCTAGAACCGAGTTCTTGACTACCTTATAGAACACCTTCCCCACTCAGTGTGACATGCCAAACCCTCATAACTCTACCATTCAAACAAGCAACATGGTTGTTACTATCCATGGCCAAAGTAAGAGCGTAGCAGAGTTCTCAAATAGCTTGGAATTTTAACAAAAGGTTTTGTTATAAGTCTCTGTCTTCCTAATTTGGTTTATTTTACTATGAATTCAAATAAGACTTACAAGGCTGGTTGGGAAATGGAAGGAGAAGGTGCTGTATCTTCTTTTTTTGAGTCATCCACTGCTTCCGGTTCATCGTCATAGTCAAAACGATCTAGCAGCTTCTGAAAAAAAGTTACATTGAACCACCTCTACTTTTCATGAATAATTGATACTTGACAACCAAAATACTTCTGATATAAATACTTTACTAGAAATTTGGAAACTTTGCAAACCAAGGAAATAATTTCTTAATTAATTCAAAAGAGTGAAGAAACATTTACCCAAAAGAATGATCTAAGCCACTCTAAATCATTTCTATTCAACTTTTGAAAGCAACAAAATATATTTTTGCTGAAATAAATCAAAATATAGTTAATCAATTGGAATCAACAAACCAGAGGGCATCTGTGGGTTTTTGGTTCTAATGGTTGGTGGGGGGGGGAAGAGAGGAGGTGGTAGATGGGCCCTTCTCCCTGTGAAAAACATTGCCAAAAACATTCTTAGGTGGAGTCTTTGAATTAGATCCTTCCAGAAGATCGCATTACTGCACCAAAATGGGAATCCAAAACTGGGAAGGATTACGAACACGCTGGAACACGTGAGCACAATTCAAAAGGTTCTTGACAGATTGGAAAGCTGGCTACAACTAACAGGATGATGTTAAATGCACACAAATGCAAGGGTGCTACACCTCAGGAGGAATAATCAAAAACACAAATATAAAGTGGGAGACATCTAGCTGGATGGCAACACTATGGAAAAGGACTTGGGGGTCTTAGTAGACCAGACTCAAGATGAGTCTGCAGCATAATGCAGTTGCACAAAAGGCTAATGCAGTATTAGGATGCATCAATATAAACTTTAGGCGCAAGACACAAAGTGATAGTGCCTCTCGACTCAGCACTAGTTAGGCCTCATCTTGTGTACTATGTGCAGTTCTAGGCTTCACATTTTAAAAAAGGACATGGAGAAATTAGAGAGGGTCCAGAGGCAGGCAACAAAGACAATCAAGGACTTGGAAGGCTAGTGATATGAGGAGAGGCTGAAGGAGTTAGGCATGTTCAGCTTACGGAAGAGGCACTTAAGACCCTGGCCCCCTGTCTGTGGCAGCTGCCTGGCGGGGGCTCTGAGGCCTGGACGAACCAGGAGTCCCCTCAACTGTCCCATATGTGCCCAACTTGAGGCCCTGGAGAGGCAGGTGAGGGAACTCCAGGCAGAGGTCAGCAGGCGGTGGGGAATCAGGGCAGTTGAGGAAGAGATTGATGGGTACTTCCCAGTCTCTGCAGGACCACACACCTGGAGGGAAGGCGTCACAGGAGGCGGTCGATGCAGAAGGATGGAAGACAGTCACCTCCAGATCTAGACGTTGCACTACTGAAGCAACTCCCCCGGCAGCTGGGAAACAGGTATGATGCCCTAGCATCACTGGGAGAGAGTACAGCAATGGAGGCAACCACCACAGCTAACACCAGACAGACTGAGGCAACTGGGCAGCCAGAGAAGATGTCAAGCCACTGTGGTGGGAGACTCTCTCCTGAGAGGAATGGAGGGAGTCATCTGCCACCCGGATCCTACAGTACAGGATGTATGCTGCCTGCCCAGAGCTAGGATTTGGGACGTTAGTGAGGCTTCCAGACCTAATGAGGCCCACAGACTACTACTCCATGGTCGTCAGCAACGTTAGAACGAATGATCCAGCCTGTAGTAGTCTGGGACAGGTCATGGCTGACTACTATGGCTCTGGGGGGTAGGCTTAGAGGCTCGGGGGCACAAGTAGTCTTCTCATCGGTCCTCCCGGTCAGTGGACGTGGTCAGCACCACAGCAACTAAATTGAGGAGGTCAACTAACGTTTTCGGAGCTGGTGCCACCATGCAGGGTTCAGCTTTCTAGACCACGATCCGTACTTCCAGGATAAGACCTTGCTGGGATGGGATGGCCTACATCTCTCTCCAAAAGGTAAGCGTCTATTCTCCTACAGGTTGGCAGACTTCCTACATAGAGCTTTAAACTAGCTTCGTCAGGGGATGGGGATGCCGAGTTCAGGACAAGATCGGGGAGGACAACCCACGAACCGCATACTGGAATTGATCAGGTAAGTACTGAGGGGCCCACTAAGAATCAAGATAAGGGAATACTAAAGGGAACCTATAGGGGGGCTAAGGTGTCTCTACACTAATGCTAGACGTATGGGAAACAAGCAGGAGGAACTTGCATTTCTGCTTGCAGACAAAGATCTCAACCTGGTTGGTATAACAGAAACCTGGCGGGACCCTACCCATGACTGGGCAGTGGACATTGATGGCTACAGGCTATACAGGCAGGATAGATTGGGGAAAAGGCAGGGGCATTGCTCTATGTGTTAGGGAACATTATACATCGTCTATAATAAAGATGGGAACAGAAGAAGGGTGGATCAAAGTCCTATGGGTCAGATTACAAGGGAGTAGGAGTGAAAGGGACTTGGTAGTGGGGGGGGGGGGTCTACTACAGACCCCCACACCAGGAGAAAGAGTTAGACCTAGAATTCTTGAAACAGATCTCAAGGGCAGTACACTCAAAAGACCTAGTTGTCATGGGTGACCTAAATTACCCAGGCATCTGCTGGGAGGAGTAGTCGGCCAGGTTTACCCGTTCAAGTAATTTCTTAGCCTGCATACAGGACTTGCATCTAACACAGGAGGTATGCAGTCCCACTAAGGGAGATGACTTACTTGACTTGGTGCTGGCCACAGGGGAGAACTTGGAGAATCTACAGGTACAAGGTAACCTAAAGGATAGTGACCACCAGTTGATAGGATTCACTATCCAGTGTAAGGTGGGAAAGACAACTGGTAGGGCAGTTGTGCTAGACTTCTGGAAGGCCAACTTCAACGAGCTCAGGAGATTAGTTACGGTGGGTCTGAGGGGTAATCACATCTGTGATTTGGGAGTCCAAGGGTAGGAGTTCCTCAAGGGACTGATCCTACAGGCACAAAGGGGCACTATCCCAGTACATGCAAAGGGAGGCAAAAGAGCCAAAAAACTTTCTTAGCTGAGCAGGGAAATCAAGGAGAGCCTTCAGAGGAAAAAAGAGGCCTACAGGCTGTGGAAGCAAGGGGCAGCCACCAAGGAGGAGTATACCTGCTTGGCTCGCACTTGCAGGGAAACAGTGAGGAAGGCCAAAGCAGTTACAGAACTCAAGTTGCCAACTAAGAGTAAGGATAACAAAGAGACCTTCTTTAAGTACACAGGGAGCAGGAAGAAGGCACAGGATAACATAGGGCCACTACAGAATGGACTAGGGCAACTCGTAACTGATAGGACAGAAAAAGCAGCTGTTAAATAATTACTTCTCTTCTGCTTTCCTGGACATGGATACAAATACACCTCCCAATGAGTCTTTAGTCTGGAGCGTGAGTAATAGCAATCCACCAACGGTTAGCACTGACCTAGTGAAGGGGCACTTCGAAGGGCTGGACATATTTAAGTAGGTGGGCCCCAACAATCTTCACCCAAGGGTACTAAAGGAATTGGCTGATATCACAGCAAAACCACAGGTGCAACTGTTCAAATGCTTGTGGCACTCAGGACAGGTCCCAGAGGACTGGAAAAAGGCCAACACGGTCCCTATTTTCAAGAAGGGGAGGAAGGAGGACCTGGGTAATTATAGGCCAGTTAGCCTCATCTCTAGTCTCAGCAAGACCTTAGAAAAAAAAAATCATAAAGGATCACATTTGCAGGGGGCCAGCGGCGTCACATTATGGAAAGGGGTAACTAGCATGGGTTTATAGCAGACAGACTGTGCCTGACTAACCTGGTCTCTTTTTATGACCAGGTCACAAAGTGCCTAGATGCAGGAGTGGAAGTAGATATTATTTACCTGGATGTTAAAAAGGCTTTTGACAGTGTCGCACCCAATTCTTACGAGCAAACTGAGTAGCTATGCTGTGGATTTTTTCCACAGTAAGGCAGGTAAAAAGCTGGCTCATAGGACGTACCCAGAGAGTGGTGGTGGATGGGTTGGTTTCTCCTTGGAGGGATGTGGGCAGTGGTGTCCCCCAAGGCTCTGTCCTTGGACCAATGCAATTTAACAAGGATAAATGCAAAGTGCTGCACCTGGGGAGAAAATCCCCAATACACGTATAGACTGGGGGGGGGTACATTCTGAGTACCACAACAGTGGAAAGAGATCTCGGAGTCCTGGTTGATGCAAAAATGAACATGAGCCGCCAGTGTGACGAGGTAACAAGCACGACTAACTGCACTCTTTCATGCATCAGCAGGTGCATCATGAGCAGGTCCAGGGAAATGATAACTCCTGTCTATGCGGTACTGGTGAGGCCACAGATGGAGTACTACATCCAGTTTTGGGCACCGCACTTCAAGAGGGATGTGGATAACTTTGAGAGGGTCCAGAGGGCTACTTGTATGGTTGAGGGCCTGCAGGTAAGACCCTATGAAGACAGACTGAGGGACCTGAATCTCTTCAGCTTCCGCAAGAGAAGGCTGAGAGGTGATCTTGTGGCTGTCTACAAACTCATGGGGGGGGGGGGGGGTGCCACAGGGAATAGGGAACACTGTTTACCAGGGCACCCCTCAGGGTTACCAGAAATAATGGCCACAAACTGAAGGAGAATAGATTTAGATCGGACATATGGAAGTTCTTTACAGTGAGGGTTGCCAAAATATGGAATGGGCTTCTCCAAGGGAGGTGGTGCTGTCCCCTACCTTGGAAGTGTTCAAGAAGAGATTGGGATAGGCATCTGGCTGGGGTTACTTAACCCCAGCACTCTTTCTGGCCTGGAGCAGCGGGTCAGACCCGATGATCTGCCAGGTCCCTTCTGACCCTACGAATCTATGAAAGCACCTTCTTTCTCTTGCTGCAGAGAAAAGGATGCAGATCAATGGCTTGAGGTTGCAGCAGAGTAAGTTTAGATTGGATATTTGGAAAAACTTCTTCACTGTTAGGACAGTGAGGCAGTGGAACAGACTCCCTAGGGAAGCTATGGTCTCTCCATTACTGGAGGTGTTCAAGAAGTTGGACAACCCCTGGTCAGGGGTGATTTAAGCACAAGTATGGCATATTCTATTATGGGCATTTCCCATGGTTCTGGGCTTCGCTGGTTCCCTCCTCCTCCCCACACCCAGAGCTTTCTGCTACATGCATTACAGTGTTTTTAAGCCTTCCCAGAGGGACTGGGTGTTGGCTACAGACAAGGTTGGGGCTTTGACTAGAGTTTGCCAATGTTTCTGCTGGGAGCAAAGCTGGAAATTGCTGCTTGTGGAGTCTTGCCCTTCCACCTGATGTCAGACCAGTTGTCCTTTTTGGGATCAGGAAGGAATTTTACCCCATGGTCAGACTGGTACAAACAATGGGGGGTTTTACCTTCATTTGTAGTGGGGGGCCTGACCCTCTACATGGGATCTCTTGCATATAATATTGACAATATTTCATAGAAGCAGGACATTGGCTGCTGTGGTTCCTCTGATTTACCTGCATCAGGTTAGGGTATTAGATCTGTGTTGTCAGGTTTGACAGTAGTCTTATGTAGAGTTTAGATTATGGTTTGTATGGGATGGTTTGGATAGGGCCAATCCTGGATCAGGCAGGGGGCTGGACTAGATGACCTCTTAAGTCCCTTCCAGCTCTTACTTTTCTATGATTGTGTGAACACTGACTATTTTCAAAGGCAAGTCCATCTTCCTGTTGGAGTTGAGATTTTAAAAACATATACTTAATAATGAAAAGGACCAGAGGACCTACCTTATCAAAAGATGTTTTTTGCTCAGGTGGGGGAAAAGCAGCTTTTTGCTCTGGTGGTTGCGTTGCTGTAGTTTTCAACTGAGCAGTAATAGCCTGAACATGTGCCATGACAGTGTTGTCTATGACTGGAGACTGGGGTTTTGGAGGTTGCTGAAAAGTCTGAAGAATCTGCTGAAGCTTAACAAGAGAGAAAAACTAGTTTTTGTTTAATATTTCCAAAAACATTTTCAAACTGTTACTAACAAACTACATTACACCATAGTTATTGGACAGACAGATAAAAATAAAAAAGTATGCTTTGCAGGCAGTTAATTTTAAAAGCAAGTGAGCAGACTTTTATACAGAGGTAGTCCTCATTTGTCCTCTCTTGACAGCTGAATCGGCTGCAACTTAAATTTTTATAGTAATAAATATTTCTCGCAAAAGGAAATTCAGACACTAGATTTGTGTGCCTTTGCAACAGCAATGTAACTAGGGAGAGGGGAATAGGGTAACCACCCCAGGCGCCAACTTGTGGGGGAAGGGTAAAAAAGTAGTTCTAGATGACAACTGCACAATCACAACTGCAATGGCAGCAGCAACAGGAAGTCCTTGCTGCCCCTGTGCCCCAGGCACCCTTTGCAGTATACATTAGGAAAACACCCCTTCCCCCCATTCCAAAAAACAGACTCCCCAGTAACTTTCCAGCAAGTTTCGCTGATTTCTGCAGTCAGGTAAATTAGTAAAGTGGCTGCTGCCACTGAAGAAATCAAACAAATGTTCCACATTGTAATTTATTAGTTCCAGAGACAATCAGAAGTTTCCCTGAAAGCCATATGCAAAGTCATGACAACTGCAAAAGGACAGTTAGGAACAAAGCGAAATGTTTGCTAAATCCAGGCTGGAAGGTTAGCTTGCTCTAATCTGGGATCTGCAAAACGAAAAAGTCAAATGAATCAAAAGTAAATGAAATCTACTGAGTGTAAAAGAGAAAAACTTGAAAGAAATGGTGTTATCAAGAAAAGTTAAATGACTTAACCATGTTAAATGACATTAAGCCAAGTTAAATCTACAAACCTGATAACATGAAGAGGGTGAATTATAGGAATAAATTCTTAAAGAGAAAATTTAATCCAGCAATTTGGACAGAGAAAGTTTAGGTAATACAAGGGTCTCCTTTTAGTACCTAATTATCAAACAGAAGATTGAGTGGCTCTAAGATACCCAAGTAATACTGCTACACTTCAGCAGTAAGTCACTGCCCTACAAATATTTCATGCAGTGTGCCAAGTAAAAATATAGTAAGTGAAAGGTTTCTAGGTAACAAATGCAATACATAACTCATTCTGTGATGTAATGACTAATCTAAATGCAGAGTTTCCAACTGTTTTGTAGGTCATAAATTATAATATTTGGAATATGCAACTAAATGCTTCATATAATATCATTATTAGATGTATAAAAAGCAAGGATAATAAAATAAGCAACCTTAACTCCTAATTGCAATACTTTCTATATCTTTTATATAAAAATGAATGTTAAAACTGTATCAGATACATGCATCTTACCTGCTGTCCTTGAGTTGTCTGAAACAACTGGGCTACAGCAGCAAAGGCATCAGAACTGGGCAACTGTGGCACAGTAGGTACTGAATTAGCAGTAACCTGAGGTGGCTCAGAGGGAACCTTTGCTGGAGGGGGTGGTGAACCTGAAAGAAAATTGCACTGCTGAAAAAGCCGCCCATTCCAGCTTGAGATAGCAACCGTCCACAGGTGTCATACTGAACGCTTTACCTTACAATGAGAAAGACAGTCCCTTCCCTCTGTTTTAGGAGGGGTTCAAGTCAGTTTACAATTACTGACACAAGAAGATTATATTGAATCAAAAGAAGTGGGATGTATTTCTGTTTAACCAAGCCCTGACAGGATAATTCCTTGAGATTCTTCATTTACTACTGACACCTCTATATTCTGTATTTATGGTCAGAAAGCTACAAATACTGTTCCACAACTGAAAAAGTCCACAAACCAAATTCTGATTCAAAATTCTAGTTAGTTTCACAGTTTGAGAGAGGTTGGAAGTTATCTACTCATACGTACCAAACAGGTGTAGGACAATACACTTATAAAATCAGTTACTTGGCAAAGTTTAAAGTTAACCTTGAACCACTGATTCAAATAAAGAACTTAAGCTACTATGCAGTGATTTATTTTAAAAGAGAAAACAGGATTTTCCTTATTCCTTAAATCCATTTTGAGACATCCATGAAGAAAGACTAAAAAAAAGACTTGTCAGAGCTGCTTGCCACTTATCCAAGTGATTAGCAACAATGTTTCCTGGCCCATATTGCTCATACTGCTTAAAATGAGTTTGCGGTAGTACCAGCCAAGTCTCGCATGCAGTGAATAAATTTCTCTTTAGCACAAATCCTTTCAAATCAACTTTTGCTTCTACCTCTGGGAAAAGAAACCTGCTTGCAATGATTTTAATAAAGCTGAGATCTTTTCTGCACTGGAACATAAGAGAAGGCTAACAATACAGACTGTAGTTTTTACTTCTGCTTTGTAACACTTCTTTATATCAGTAAATTATCTGTGCAAGAATCAAGTTAACAGGTGATTTTATCAACAACTCCAACACATTATGGATTTTTCAATATTTTTACTGGGAAACGTACTTGTATGGCTCCAATGAAATAGATTATAAAATGTGAACATTTTACACTTGCAGGAAGAAAGCTAGATGAAGCAGGATTCAAATTACGGAAGAGCTCAAGGGGGATAAGCCAGCCCGTAAGAGACTAGAGCCCCCCCTGTAAGATTTGAAAATCATAACCTGGGCGGGGGAGCTCCAATTTTATTAGGGCATCGTGATGGGCAGCCCAATTTTTTTTTTTTTTTTTGCAGACCCTCACCAAGAGTCAAAGTGTAATCTGAACCCTGAATAAGAGAGAGAGTGCTCTAATAGCTTCACTGTTGCAAACTGGCACAGTACAGCAGTATCTTTCCTGTATTTAGTGGGAACAATTAAGCAAATATGCTTGCTTTACAAGACTTAGTTTCCATAAATCTTACATGTTAAATAATCAAAGGACTGGTATATAGCAAAGAAAAGCAAACATTGAGAAAAAATATTTTCCAGAAGCCAAAGGCTAAATAAAAATATTACAAGATATGTGAAAGGTATAATTCTGCTCAGAAAAATTATACCTGAATTACCGACTTTTTCTTGGTATATTCAAAGGGATATTCTCCTTACTTAAGAGACAAACATAAGTTTACTGCCTTTTACTTTTTTGTTGGCTAGGCTCCTCAGTGTGAATGAGATAAGAGTCTATTTCATATCATGCATTAATAAAATTGTTAACTGAAAGACCAAATTATTTCCTATGTTAAATGTATCTAATTACACTGAAATCGATGACTCCACACCTAAAGGAGCAGGATATTGGTCGGCTGTTACTAGATCCAGGAAAAAAAAAAAATACAGCTCACTTTCCACCCCTCAGTGAGTTTACAAATCACCAGTTAGTGAAGCATGGTGTCATACCAAACTGTTTTTGTACACTTAGATAATGTGTTAATAGGTATCAGACAAGACTTTGAGCACAAATGCCCTTCCTTCTTCAGGACTGGTTTAGACTTGCAAGAATGACACTTTGTGCCCAAAAGCTTGTTTGACATTTCTCCCAATTATACACTTGGTCCAATAAAAGATATCACAAAAGCCTTGGGCTTCTCATTTCCTAGACCATCACAACAAGACAGCTCCAAACTCTTAATAGGCAGCAAGGCTTTCTAAATACAATTGGAAAATCTTTCAGAGATATCTATTTGACACCATCTCTCATCCCAGCTTAAACCACAAAGTGCTCCATAACATTTAAACACCAACTCTTCAAATATATTAACATAATAAATACAGAAGTTCTGAAGTATGTATCAATTAACCAGGATTGACATGCGCTGAAGAGGCAGTTCTGAAAAGCTTAAAAGAGGAAAATGGTGAATGGAGAACAGATGGCATTTTAAGTGAAATATTTCTTTTAGCTTTTTACAGCTTGTACTGGTATGTTCAAAATACCTTACCTCTATTTTTTTTTTCTGGGAACAACTATAGGGCAGGTAGTAACAATGTTACATTCTTTAGGACATCACATTTTTCTATGTTAAAACTAATCTCATGCTTTACTGACCATGATGAACAAAGGAAATACACCAATGGGATAAAAAGAACATATCACTGGTAAGAAAGCTTGTTGGGGGGGAAGAGATCATTATCCCCCAATAGAGCTAAATACCCACCTAGCTGTGTCTATTTTAGAAAGTTCTGTCAGCAAATCTACAAGGTGACTGGCAAACCTCCTGTTATTTAGTGATTTCATGGCAGATAAACTTTCTTTGGTATAACTGAGTCTACATGAGGGAGTTCTCCTAGTACAAGTGTGGCAGCTGAACCTCCACTGTACAGACTGGGCCTTAGTTTTAAAGAAAAAAGAATGCAAATAATATTAGTCCATTTCAGGTCATTTTCCAAAACATGCATATATATATATATATATATATATATATATATATATATATATATAAATATAAAAACACAGTACTAGCATTTATTCAGAATGAGTTCAGCTTTTTCTATGCAGTTTGTACTGTGGTCAGTTTGAACACTAGGGTCCTAGTGAACCTGTTTTTACAAAGTCCTTTAAGCCAGTACTAGTAATAAGCAGGGACCTACTCAAAACATGATGCCTGCAAAATCTGCAGGAAAAAAAGCAGCTTACTGAAAAGTAAAATGCTGGCCTTCCAGATGGAGACAGCAGTCATCATGGCCCCTGAAGCCTGGCTGCACAACCCCGAGAGGAGGGAGGGGGCTGCCAGCTCTAAGAGGAGTCCAAGATGGCTGCCCCCCCCCCCCCACAACTGATTGATTGAGAAGGCTGCCCATCTTGCAACCCTTCTCCTCTCCACCAATCAGCGGCAAAGGGTGGGGCTGTATAACAGACAGCCCTCTCAGCTAATCAGCAATAAGGGCCAGGGCCAACAGAGTCCCTCTGCCAGAATATGTGTGTGTGTGTGTGGGGGGGGGGGGGGGGGAGGAAGAACAGGACACGGACAAGACAAATGACAACATCTGCAATAAGCCTTAGAAAATGGTGGGCAGCCCTGCAAGCTGCCTGAGAAATCAGCTGGCTGCCTCCTCAATTTGAGTAGACCCCTAGTAATAAGCAGGGATCCTGATTTTCTCCTATTTAAAAAATCCCCAATTTTTATTTATTTTTAACTGAAAAGTAACCCCAAATCCATATTTTATATACCTGTTATTTGTCTCATCCCAACTTTTAAACCACAAGTAAAGCCATCCATACCTTCATTATTAGAGGTATTTTCTGCCATTGGGGCTGTACTACTAGTTCCTGCTGCCATATCCAGAAGAGGCTGAATGATCTCTATTTTAAACACTCCATTTTTCTGCCAAAGGTTCAGAACACGAACTATCTTACTCTGTACAAACAAAAGAAAGAATCAATGTAGAACAAAATATTCCAAAACATAAACTCTAAATTTAGCTATTGCACACAGGAGAGGAGATAGCAGTATAGCAGTCTACAGATAAAGTTTAAATGTCTTGTTGTGTAGGTTAGCTGTACACCTCAAGCACAGTGAAAGTATGATACTACTAAGTTGGGGGTTTTTTTGTGTTGTTTTTTTTTTTAAACAAGAACAGCAGGTTCTTGTGTCATTGCATCTCATGACCTTCTGTCTGCCAAAAGAGCAGCACTGATAGACAAAGGCACTGCATCCCTATTTCAAGATGCATGTCAAGGGAAGATTAAAGAAGGGAAAGTTAGTGAGAGTCAAGCAAAGGTAGGAAAGATCAAGAAAACAAAAATGCAGAAAGGTGGCAGCAAATCTTGAAAAAAAGGGGAAGCAAGAAAAATGTCAGAACCATGTTTACAAAAATGAACAAAAAGCTGTTTACTTGCATTTCTTTCAGCTACCAATTCAGTTACTTCTATGCTGGACTGGCAGCCAGAACTACCTCAGAAATCTCATCTGCATGATTTCTTGAAAGATTAGGAAAGTGAGTGAGTATATATCTTTCCTGTACCAATTAGACATTAACCTTGACTACCAGCTGCTATTTTAAGCTTGTTTCTTTATTCAAGATTTAAAAAAAATTAAAGTCTTCAGGAACAAAGATATTATTTCTACCTTTTTAAATGAAGAATTAAAAAACCCCAAACAAATAATATCCTTTTAACTCTGTGTGGTCATAACATCAACCTGACGATATGACTACATCAAACAGCATCTTCTCAGTATATCTGAACACTGAGCATACACACTTCCATCTCACCGACAAGTTCTTAACTTCTTTTTACTTATTGTTGCAACAATTTAGGTTATGTACACACATTCAAATAATCTGGTAAAACTCTCCCATCTTTGTTGTCCTGGTAAAGAAACGTACCCAGAGCTGTGTGTACAGGCATTTGAATCTTGGGGCCCTGAAGAATGAAGAGCTTGCAGTGCTGACATTGTGCAACTGGGAGAAGGGGGGGGGGGCACCCACGTGTGCTCTCCAGGCTCCCTTACAATGCCTGGCAACAGATGGCAGTTGTGTATGGGGCAGCCCTACTTGCCAACCTAAACTGCCTTTGGTCAGTCTGTGCTTCCTTGCAGCACAATGCAGGTATTGCAATGCGGGTATGTTCTGCTCTCTTCCAGAGCAGCAAAGTCCAGTAAGTGACACTGTTTCTCTGGAGACAAAAGGGGGTGCTGGAGGTCTATATTCTCTTCTCAGAAAAGCCATGACATGTACAGACATTTGCTCTCCTAGGAGAAGCTCTCTTGGGAGTGATTTAACCCTCATGTTCCAAGGTTATTTTTTTCTCTTACAGCAGGCATTTTTACTCTGGGGAAAAAAAAGCCTGAATACCTGTACACTGTAGTTTCTCCTGGGAGAAGTGCTGCTCCCCTAGGAGAAACTGAATATCTGTAAAAGGCCTTATAATAAGTCAATTCTCTTTCTCCTTCTTCCACCAATTCATAACCAATTGCCTGCCGAAATCCAGTCACTTATACCTATATAAACACATTCAGAAGGGCACCTGTACAAGTCTGACAGCAACAAAATTGCACGTAAAACTTCCATGAAAAAGTTACTGTAAGGGGAATCCCCAATTGGCTAATTTGGTGTTCTGTCCTCAAAAGCTGAAATAAGCCATGACAGTAGAGGGTTTTGGCTCTCCTTTTTAGAAGTCTTTGAAATGGCCTTTGTTTTCAATATTCAAAAAAAAAAAAAAAAGGACACTTTGTCATCATCACATACTCATTTTGTAGAAAATGTTGAGCAAAAGAAATGCTACTATACTTTCTTCTGACCCTGGCTATACTTAATTTCTAACTGCAAATATGTTTCTTACTTTGCGGAATTCCAGTATTTTCCATTACGGTGACAAATTTGTGGCACAGGCTAACTCTGGGTACAGCACATGGCAGATCAAGGAAGGTACTGGCAGCACAGTGGCAGATAGGGCAGGGAGCAGAAAGCAGAGCAGATTAGGCAAGAATCACACCATAAGCAGCAGAAAGCAGAGCAACACATGAGGCAGGGAGGACAGGGCAAGAAGCAGAGAGGCATACAGTGCAGGGAAAGAAAATGGAGTGGCGCTCAGAGGGCACAAGACAATGTGTGGCATGCCTACCAAAAAGATCGACACCCACTGTTTACATGATAAAACGTTCTATGTAACCTACTGCAGACTACATTACTATATGAAACTAAGTGTAGTGAAATAGGATTACTTCTCTTAATCACTGAAACACACTCCTTTTAACACTACAGCTACCAGGTACTATATGCTTGCATGCTCAGAGCAAGCAGTCAAAGAAGCTTTTCAGTGACTGTCAGTCAAGGATGCAATGAGGCCTCCCTTCTACTAGAATAAGAATAAAAAAAGCCCACCCCTACACCCCTACTTCCAGGAGCATGAAATAAAGATGAGCTATTAAATGAAAGAGGAGCAAAAGGAAGTCACTGTAGCACTATGGAGGAAATATCTTAGAAGAATAGGTTATAAGAATGTGCCTCTTTCAGTCATTTCTAAAGGTCCACAGAGAAACAGTGCAAGTGGTTACACCTAGCACTGAACTCCCAGAGGAGATAGGATAGTGAGCCCTATTAGAAACTGAAAAGACACTCTTCTGAACTAAGAGACTGGTCTGCAAAGGTGATCACATTGCAGATGAATCTTGAGGAACAAATATACACTGAAATGAGCTCTAGATCATTCCTAGGAAGGCAACATCATAAAAAGACTCATCTCCAGTCTAATCCACTTAGACCGGTAGTGCCCAACCTTTTCCCCCCTTGGATAGATAGTGCTCAGTTAGCTTGCAGGTTGGATCTGACTGGTGGACCCCATCCAAGAAGCAAGGCAGTGCAAGGGGCCTGATTCAGGCATGTAGGGGGAGTTGGGAAGCAGCCCAGGCCTGATTGGACTCATGGGGGAGGGGAGCAATCTGTGAAGAGCCCTGCAGGCTGATGCCACAGGTCCATAGGCCAGAGGTTGAGCACCCCTGACTTAGACAATTTCTGAATTGTAACAACTGGTCTGAAGCTGGATTTCCCCCTAGAACTTTCAGTTGTTTTCTGACATCCAGACAGTGCAATGTGATTGGGCAGAACCACTGTATGAATTTGGGAAAGAGTACGATACTGACTAATTATATTAAATTAAAATCTGAGATTAAGTTAAATTAAAAGCTCTGTGAAGCCTTATTACAATGTTGCCCTTGTGGGAAAATTGCTTTGTGTGAATCAGGTACCACAGTCTTTAAATCAAATCCTCATGGTCACCATGAAGAATACCAGGAGACAACAAATGAGGATTTTGCTGTTTGTTCCACAAAGGCTCTTCAATAAATTTAGAGAACATCAAATTCAAACTTCAGGCTTCCAGCAGGGAGGTGAAGCCTTCCAAAGCTTTATCCACTGGGTAAAGCCCATCTACCTAATGGATGGTGAAACCTGATCTTCCAAAAGAAACACAGCTAGGAGGAAAAAAAAAAGTGAATTACATAATTTTTAGTAGTTGCCAAAAATGGTTTCAATTGCATTAGGAGAGAGGATTTCCAAAACATAGGCCCTACCTTAGGTACCTTTTGAAATGGTTATAAAAGGGCAGCACAGAAAGAAAACACCTTGTACAGGTAGGGAACAACTCCAGGTAGAGTTGGACAGGTTAGAAAAGTGGGCAGTACACAGTAGGATGCAGTACAACAAGGACAAGTAAGTATAGAGTGCTGCACCTAGGACTCAAAAATATCCAGCACACCTACTGGCTGGGAAGTGACCCTCCCAGCAGCACAGAAGCGGAATGGGATCTCAGGAGTCATAATGGACTCCGAGATGAACATGAGTCATCAGTGTGACAAAATCATCAGCAAAACTAACCACACTTTATCATGCATCAGCTGATGCATGACAGATAGATACAAGGAGGTGATACTTCCCCTCTATGAAGCGTTGGTCAGGCTGCAGTTGGAGTACTGCGTTCCAGTTTTGGGCGCCGTACTTCAAGAAGCATGTTGATAGACTTGAGAGGGTCCAGAGGAGGACCACTCGTATGGTTAGGGCTTACAGGACAAGCCCTATGAGGAGAGACTGAGGGACCTGGGCCTCTTCAGCCTCTGCAAGAGAAGGCTGAGAGGTGATCTTGTGGCTGCCTACAAATTCGTTAGGGGGACGCAGCAAGGGATAGGAGATGCTGTGTTCACCAGGGCACCGCTTGGGGTAACAAGGAACAATGGTCACAACTGACAGAGCAGATTTAGGCTAGATATCAGGAAAAACTTCTTCATGGTAAGGGTGGCCAAACTTTGGAATGGGCTTCCAAAGGAGGTGGTGCTCTCCCTTACCTTGGGAGTCTTTAAGAGAAGGCTGGTTAGGCATCTGGCTGGGGTCACCTGACCCCAGCACTCTTTCCTGCCTAGGCAGGGGGTCAGACCCAACAATCTGTTGGAGTCCCTTCCAACCCTAACATCTATGAATCTAGTAACAACTGTGGTCCATCATGAATCAAGGATTTCTACAAACATGCACAGAGAACTCAGAGGGTGAGTCTTAAGAACGAAGGGTGGGAATTAGGTTTCTTAAAGACTATGAAATAATGGATTTGTGAGGTTGCAGAGGTTAAATGCAGGGTACAGACCACATTTTTTCCTTAAAAATAAAATAGGATTGAAGATGGGTCCCTCCTTCTAAAAACACTGGCAATAACTCAATGGCTTCTATTTTTAAGAACATAAGGGCCTCCTTTCTCAAAGTCCTTCATCAGAAGGATCACTAAAAAGGAAGCAATAGGTATACACTGGCATGTATACCTAAAGAACAGTGACCAATTTGGACAAGATACTTTCATTACCAGCACCTCCACTGAAATATCAGCGCTCAAACATACATCTATGCAAGGAAGATTAATATGTATTAGAACAAAAATTCAGTAAAGTAGTTTTCATACAAGTACGAACATGTAAGATTTTAGCAATTCACAACATTTGAGAAGTTCTAGTTATACCTTGTCTTCAGATGGACAGAGATATAAATACTGGAATGTGGCGGTTATATTTTTAGAGAATCTTGGCCCAAAAACATCCTTATCTGTTCCAAACTGGTGACGAGACTGACGAACAATAGAGTCAATAACGTACAATCCAGGAACTTTGTATTCTGGTTTGCACTGAAAAAAAAATAGAGGGTTCTCAGTTATGTTAGAACAATATATGTATTACTAACAAAGTAATTCCCTTATCCCTCAGTTCTTCAACAGGTTTCAGATTCTTAACCATCTTAAATTCCGTACTTGAGAATTAACTCTGGGCCCAAAGAGAACTGTTACTTTGTCAATACAATAAAGCCCCACAGAAAATTGTTTCCAATGCTAATACACACAACAGTAATATATTGTTAACAAATACCTTGATGATCAGAAAAACTAAGAGTTTTCTTTTAGAGTGGTAAAACACCACAATTACATTAAAAAACAATTGCATGAAGCAAATAACTAAATGTGCTCAATCATGAACAGCAACCATAACATGCTGTCAATAGTTGAAATGCAACTTATGGCAAATAAATGAAGTGTAATATATCTACACCCAAAGTACAGCAAGACTAAAATCAATACTGTGCTAATTACTATTTTTCTATGGTACACTAGAATGGTAATTAATCAATGAATAAGGATGATAAATATGAAAAAGAAACTTGTCCAATAGATACTGAAATTTTTAAATGCTTACCTTTTTGATAAATTTCTCTACAATCTGAACTACATGCTTGTAGAGCTGAAAAATAAAAATGCAATCCATTTAAATATCATCTGCTTTACAACAATGTATTTCACAAGTATTATAACTCTTTGTACATATTAACAATTAGGAGAATTGAACATTTTCCAGTGACTACTAAAAAAGTAATGATGCACTTAAGCAAGCATTCCTAAAAAAAAAAAATTACATAGAAAATGACTGCACTTGAAGTACCTTACAACACATATGTAAGTAGCCCGAGGCAGAATAACTTCTGAAAACTGCTTTTTATTTGGTGGTTTTTGTTAAATTCCTAATAGGGTAGGATGTTGTTACATTGCATAATATTTTGGTTCTCTCAGAGGAAAACAAAACAGGGTTGTACACTGCAGAATTTCAAGCTACATTTTCTTAAAAGCAAATTCATATTATGATGGCAGTATCTCTACAAAACTACAAGATAAAAGAATGTTCACCTATTCGTTTTCTTTGGGGAAAAAAAAATGAAAAACACCACAGATTAAAGCTTTACAGAGCTATAAAAGGCTCATGTTAAAGATGTACTTTACAAGAAATATACAGTGTAAGAGGTTATGCTACAGTTAGTTTGAATTTATACATTTTGCTTTACCTTAATAGCTTTAATGGCAGCTTTAGTAATGAGAATCATCTTTGCTCGGGAAATAGGTGGTTTCATTTCCATGAGTGAAAAGAGCTTAACAGAGAAAATAAGATAAACATTACACACTGAAATATAAGCAAGCAAATAAAGAGACAAGATTTCTCAAAACTTCCTGGCAATTGAAAAGCAACCAGGCTGGTAAATCTCAGGAGGCCTAAAAGTCAAGAATCTAACTTGAACAAAACAATTATTGGCATTCTAGTCAACATCTGAAGTTGTACAATGAAATTATGATGGAAATTCAACAACTTGTGTCCAATGTGTGAATTTAGTAGCTACTGAAAACAGTGTGGCCAGAAAGTGGTATTTGTATTTCACATCACACAAGGAACTATTTTGTGGAAATGATTTGAAAGCAAGGGAATAAATTTAAGAGTTAATTAACCAGTTTACTGAAGCAAGACTACTCTAATGTAGCTGGGAGCCACACAGTGTGTGGACTGCAGAGGGGGCTCCATGCCATGTGCAGTCTCACCCTGATCCCAGCTATGTGCACAGAGTGGGCAACCCCTGCCCCTACCCCCAGTGCCACGTGCTGCACAATCAACTCAACTCCTTCCCTTGCCACATGCACAGTGAGAATAACCTGCCCCCTCCCCTTCTGCACAGGCAGAACAGGTACACCAGCTTCCCTGCTGTGCAGGCAGCTTCTACCTCTGCTGCCTGTGCAGAAAGGAAGGGGGACAGGTTACCCCATGTGCAGCCCAGCAGTTCAGCTCTCCACCCTCACACATGCATCAAGCAGCCCAGGCCCCTGCCCCACCAAACACACAGCATGAGCACAGACCGGCATTGTGCTGCCCCAGCCCCCATGAATGGGAGTGGGGCCCAGTAGCAGCCTCCAGGGAGGGAAGGGGAGCTCAGAGTCACTAATTGTTGCTGCATTAAAAACACTGAGGGGAGTGGCAGCTGGACAAGAGCCCACCGGCCACATCAGACCCATAAGGCTCAATGTCCACCAACTGGACAGCCCCATTTTAGTGGATCCTACAGTCCAGTTACAACTTTGGCGTCCCAGAAAGGATTATGCATAAGTATTACCACAAGCTTTTAACCATCAGTGGGACTGCTAATCAATATTCCATCTCCAATTCTTCCTCTCATATATAGAGCATAGCAGCCTATATGGTAAATACCTCTGTCAAACACACCTGCAACAGGGATCACACCTTACCCCAGAAATAAACTATATCAATTATTTGGGAAATCCCACCCAAGAAGAGTGAAACCACCACTTTCTTTCCTCTTTAGCTTTTACTTTTTGTCTATTTAATCTACTTCAAGGCCCTCCGGTCCATTAAAGTGAATGTTTGTTGCTCCTTCTTTCTGCAGACTCTTTTTGATACTTAATCTGTTGCTTACTATAGACAAAAGTTTGAAACAGACACGATTATTTTAATTAAAAAGCCTACAGATCCCAAAATACCACAAATACATAGTAAGAGAGTGTACGATGTGAGTATGGTAGAGAATCTGTGGGCTATATAATTAGAAACCTAACGAAATCAAGGAGACAGGCAAGCAATTTTGCAGTCTGATCACAGCGCTTGTCACCATTTTCATGCTTTTTTGCAGCAAGGCCTTCCCCACAATGCTAACTGGTCAAGTGGCCCTGGCGGCAGCCCTGCCCCTCCCTGCTGACTGGCTGAGAGAGCAGTTCATGCAGTTCTACCCCTCACCACTGACTGGTGGAGAAGGGCAAGGCCATGTAATAGGCAGGCCTCTCAGTCAATCAGCGGCAGAGGGAGAAGAGGGCGGCAGCCATCTTGGCTCCCTTTCTGTGTGCCAGCAGCCATGAGTACTGGCTCATGCTAGGAAGCCAGTGTTTTATTGTCAGTAAGTTTTTTCTTCCCCTGGCAATTCTGCCAAAAATCACAAGGAACTCTGCTTTCTGCAGAAAACACCTCAAATCATAGTTTCTGCAAAAAACACGATATCATAATTTGAGTTGGTCCCTATACATCAGGGATTCCCAACCCCCTGGCCGTGAAGGGCTGGCTGCCGGTCCGCAGGAGGGCTGGCTGCCTGACTGGAAGCAGCTGTGGACTTGCAAACCGCAAACTGGAAGTCACTGGCATACTGCGGACCAGCAGCCAACCATTTTTATACTAAATATAAAAAAGGGTTGGTTACCTGCCCGCAGTATGCCCGTCACTTCTGGTCCATGGCTTGCCGGTCCTCAACATAAAAAGGTTGGGAACCCCTGCTATACATAATATAGCAAGCTGGGCTGTGATTAATAAATAACTTAGCAACCAAATGCAACACGAGGACAGGGAGTCCCTCCTTTGGACAGTAGTAACACAAACTAAGAGTTGCAGTCACCAAATTAACCCTTGTTCCTCTTGTATAATATTCCAAGTTTGAGTTCACTTAAGATATTTCAGAAGTCAGGTTAGAAAGATTTCTCCCCTCCTCCCAATTACTATGGGAAAAAAAGCACAACATAAAAGAACAAATGTAAATATGTTCATATACAAAACGAACAAGATTATAGGTCAAATAGCTTACAGGCATAGAAAATGAGAATAAGACTTGCAGAAATAATTATCAAAACAAAAGTCCAGGACTAGCAGTAAGCAAAATAGGAAAAATAAAGAAAACATTAATGTCCCTAACAAGAGATTCTTAGTTCAAAAGGTACTTACTTTCAACCCTTCTCAAACTAGCAGCAGCCAGCCTTGTAATACCAGAACTAACACAGGCCTCTACTGATTTCACTTGCTCTGTGTTATCTTCCATCCTTTCAGTGAGATAATCTTTAACTCATTATATTGGATTGCTTATTTCCACACAAGGCAAATTCCAGTTCTACATTGGTTTTTAAACAAATCAACCTTCAAACGAAGATATACACTCCCAGCTAACATCCGCGGTAGCCACAAATATGTATTATAGCCAAATAAATGTCACTTGCAAATTAGTCTTGCAGCACAAATGTCTTTTCCCTTTACTACTGTTGAAACCCCATCTGAGCCATTAGGCATCTCTTTGAAATAATTATGTAAACAGGGCTGAATTCAATGTCATTCCTGAATTATGATGCCCATGCCAGCCCTTCCTAGTATTACATCAAAAGCAGGATCTACCCTTTCAAGACAGCTTTAGTCAGAAAGCTTGAAGAAGGAAGATCCAATTTTGCAGAAAGGGAACAACCTCAGTTCCCCCCACCCCATGCAGGAGGGAGCAATTGGCCCTCAGCAAAGAAAATGTAAGTACAAATGAAGCCAGTGTCAAAGCACAGATAGAAAAACTAGTGCTTCAGAAATGCAAGAGAGAAAAATCTGGAACTGTAGGAGTATAAGAGGTACCTCTGAACACAAGCAAAGGCAGGAACTAGGCCTGAAGAGAAGGTGGGATACTGATGGGATACAACTAGAGCCCAGACAGAATCCAAGGAGTAAGCAAGCAGCTAGAGGGTCAAAAGCTTGAAGTTCAGTGTGAACTAGCTAAGAAGGATTATGAGGGGGAAAACCCTTAGCTAAGTAGGAGAAGCAAGGCTTGGGGCCTAGCAAAGGAATCTAAGGGAAGAAATTACCAGGACCTCAGGGAAAACAGATAACAAGGAACAGTACCCATGTCGCTGAAAGATAGTGAATCCCAAACAAGACCAGCCAAAACAGAGTGAAAATGGTATTTCCAAAGGGCACGTAAGGCAAGTGGAGATGGGATATCACATAGACCACATTTAAATACAAATTTACATTAAAAAGGACACTCAAGATATTCTAATTAATTAGAAAAGCACCAATAATTTATAAACCCTTGGAATAGCAGAATAAAAATATTTCCCTTCAAGATTTCCCCCTTTAAAATAAAACAATGTGTAATGAAAATTGATTATAATTGCTAATCTGAAGGAAATTAAATTAAAAAAAAATCACAAGATAATTCTGTACTTTAAATGGATCAAATTTGGGGATTTCCAAAGCCATCAGTTTCCCCATATCCTGCAGTAAAAGCTCACCATTCAAGGGCAGACTTGTTATAGAACTGTACTTTGTGGCTACATGGATCAGCAAGTTCCAGTAAACTGGATCCTTTCAAACTATGAACCCAATTCAGAATACATGGAAAAATGCCTTATTTTAAAAGCGCACAGAAAGGAAAAATATTTTCAATGAGATGCATCAAATTTCTCTATTTTATGTTCAAGAAACAGCACAATGCAAAAAAATATTTGTAATAGTAAAACAATGAATATGATACAACTAAGTGGCTGCCTCAAAAATTTGTCCCTGCAACTCTTTGCCTCCGATGCTTGACCTCTAAACAGTGGTATTTACAACTTGTTCTCACAGCATTAGAACCATATTTTAGATGGATGGGTAAGAAAGGAAACAGCTTCCAAAGCTTTTTCCTGTACCCATGTACTGACCTCACTGACTAGAGCAGTGGTTCTTAACCAACCTGCCTATCTGTTCCAACAGCAGCTAGGTTCAACTGCCCTGTGTACTCCTGCATTAGGGCTCTCTGACAAGCCTAAAGCAGGCAGGAGAGCTGCCTCAAGTTGCAGCTCTTCCCAGGCTGGTCCCTGCTCCTCCCAGAAACAGAGGCATGTGGGACAGTTCCAATTGTCCTGTATGCCTCCGCTTCTGGGAGAGACAGAGTAGGCTCAGACAAGGAAGGGTTGGGACGCAACCTTGCTCTCTCCTGTCTGCTTTGGGCTTATCAAAGAGCCCTAGTGTCCATGCATGTGCCACAGACCCTTTCCGTCTAGCTGTGCAGCAGGCATGCAGGGCAGTTTTACCTGGAGGCAGCAGCAGCACCCAGTTGCAAACCAATGAGGTAAGCTGAGCCCAGTGGTTCTCAACCAGAGAGGCTGCCTCATTCAAAAAAAACTTGTGGAGAGGTGTACCGACTCCAAAAAGGTTGAGAACAAGTAGACTAGAGAAATAAAGGTGGAGCCAGAAATCTCATCCCAGCTTTCCCATCCCCTCCTGTCTGCAGCAACAAATGCTCCAACAATCAAAAATACCTAAGGATGGAGCTAAGGCACTGAGGAAGAATGGAGTCTGGCAATGAGTAACAAAAATGTCCCACTCATTTAGAATGACAATGAGCAGAGGAGCTCAAGATGAATGGTGGGTGAGAAAAACAAAGCTTCTTCAAAGCAAGACTTTCAACCTGAAGACGAAGTCAGGATTCAGGGAGTACGAAGTGCTGACATTTGCAAGGGTTTTAAAATAACTTTTAAAAATTTCTTCTTTTGTATGTATAAATGATAGGAAAACTGATTATATTAATGAGATAATGAAGCCGACTAAAACACATTACAAATTATCACATGCAGACAAAACATGTAAAGAAAATCTATTTTTCTCTACTTTACTGTGAAAAATCAATAGAAAATGATCTTTCTTTTACCCAGTATTTGGTGGGCATATAATTGTAACTCCCAATACTTACAGTATACAAGTAAATAAAGGGTGGAGACAACATTCATAAAAATCAGCAAATCAGGAACACACTGAATCTGTAACAACTAGCAGCACAAAAACCTAACTGAATTTGGAATTGAGTATCCCAATGTAGATCTTGACATAGGTGCAGAAGGACAAAATAATGTAGAGAGCAACTCCTCTGGCATGGTCTGGCAGGATGAACTAGATGACCCGACACGTTTTTCCAACGGACATTGTAAAAGCTGCTCAGGCAAGCAAGCCTTGCATAAAAATATCCCCCCAATTTTTTTATTTTTTTTTTTATTATTATAATTTTTTTTTTTTTTTACCAGCAAAGCGTTTCATTCTGGAACTCCTTTCTGAGGACCTATTAAGTGTGGAAACATGAGCAGGAGGCATGGGGTTTTGAGGCAGAGCACGAGGAAGAGAAAGAAATGTTTAACCATGACCTTACCTTAGAGTTCCCAGAAGACAGCGTTTCTGGACAGAGCAGGTCCTCAGGAATAGCAGAAGAATGAAACATGAGAAACCTGTCAGTTTCACTCTGCTGCTGAGGACAGTAAAGGCAGGCTAGGATCATGTGGGACAACGAAAAGGGAAGGCAACGGGACAGGGAATAGCAAACCAATAGCTCATTCTCTACCCAGGAAATGGTAGGAGACAAGAGCAGTCCTTCCTAAACCCTACCCCCAACAGTCAGGAAAGTTGTAAGTGCTTTAAATTAGTAAGCAAAAGACCTTGGGCGTGTCTACGTGTTCATTAATGCACATTAAAATTTAGTACCTCCATTGTGAGGTACTAGAACACGGCATGCGTGGCTGGGTAAGGGGCCAAAGCTCTGCCACAACAAGGATCAGGCCCCTCGTAGTTTTCCTGCCATCTGCCCCTGGCACACCAACATTTTAGGAGTCAAGGCTGCTGGTATTTTTGGCACTCTGCCCAAAAACATTGCCAACCTCTGTACTAGAAAAAGATGCATTAGCCTATTTTAATGTGCATTAGTGAAAGTGCATGGTTTGTGACACTTTAAGGTACATTAAGATAAGCTAATTCGCACCAAAGTGCATGTGTAGACATAGCCCTGCATTCTAATCTTAGTTGTATGATCTTAGTCTGGTCAATTTATTTCCACTTCTTTTCCCCGCTCTGTCTTTATATTTAGGCTATACTTTAAAACAGATTTTTCCCCAGACTTTGGGTGCAGATACACAGCATGATTAGTACAAAGTAATTTACCTGGTTCTTATTCCACATTAAGGAGCAGGCACATAACTAATTGACCAGGGCTGGCTTCCTGCAATATGCACATATCTTTCTTCCATAGTTAAAGTGGATAATTTACCCTGTAGTAAGTGTGTCCTATTTCCACAGCGTTCTACCCGTCAAGGTATCTAGGCAGTAACTTTCTATCAGAACAGGCTTCCTGTACGAGTAGCCAGGAGCTTTTATTTTTTTGAAAGCACTAGGCAACATCTATGAAGATTAGGCATTGCAGTGGTGCTATGTTGCCTCCCTGTCAGCCCAGAACAGAAGCAAGAAACCTGCCCCACCACTTTCTTCCACTTCACCTAGGGTCAAGCCCAGCAAGTAGTAGAAATAAACAGCTTGGAAGGGTTCTAAGCACATGACAGAATTTGAGCAGTGCTGAGCCTGCTCACACCCAAACCCCTCCAAGCCATCTCTTCCCCTCAATTGACAGGCTCTGATGGAACAAGGGCAAGCTGGTAGAGCTTGCTTCTCAGCAGTGGTTCTGGACTTAATGTGGAGCTAGTACAGTCATAAGAAACATGAATCTGGCAGGGAAAGGAAAGGGAGGGGGAAGACTGCATATGGAGCGGCTAACAAATGCCAATAGGGCACTGAGTTCAGTATCAGGATAGTGCCTTTGAAACTTCCTCTCCCAATTCTAACAAAGGCTCTTGCAATTTTTTCCAAGTCAAATTCAGCTCCAAGGGTAAACAGTCCTACACATCTCAGACATCTTCAGGAAACTATCGCAGTATTCCAAAGAAGGTCTAAACTTAAGACAGGTTAGACAAGTTCTTCCAAAAGTAGGTTTTCCATTCTACGTATATACCTTCACTGATTTGGACACTCACCCACCAGATCCAAACTGCCTTCTCCAGAACAAGGATGTTTACTTTATGACGAGCCATCAAGGACAGAGAATAAAAGCAAACTATGAAAGCTTTAACGTTCATCCTACACAGATGAGCAAGTCAACCACCACCCATTGTTAAAAGGCCAGAAAGTGGGAAATAATTATTCAAAGAATGGTAAATTCTAACCCCTCCTCCCCAGTTTGAGAGGGAACAACAGATACACTCTCCTTGGCTCTGTGTGCTTGTAAGTCCCATAAGCTTTTCAAAAGAACAACTTTTAGAGGCAAAAAAGTGGTATTTTAGATAAGTTGGGTAATGCTAAACATCTGTATCTTTTGGGAAATAACAAATGTATGTGATGCATTCCAAAAAGCAGAACTCTGTTCAGTATCAATAATTTTGAAACAATATTAAACAATTGTTTCTGAAATCAGCATGTTAAGATTTACTTTTAATGATATTTTATTATATTTTTTTCCGGTGTCTTCTGAGATGCTGAAGTATGCATGTTTCCATATCAGAGTAGCATGTGCACTATTATTTATATAGCTCATTTCTAAATGTATAAACAAACTGTTCATAGGAATTATCACACATAAAGATTTGTACATAAATTGTTTAGAATATATTTGCATTATACAGTTAGGAATTACTCTAGGCTAACAAAACTATAGGTCACTTGTTCACAGAGACAAATCATTTTTAGATGCTTGCTTATATCCCCATTATAAAATTAACGGACTACTGCAGCAAAGGAGTAGAAGAGAGCAAAAGGAAAGAGAAATACAGCAGATCATCCAAGATAAAGTGCCAGCATTACTAGTGGATGATTAGATATCAAAAGGGTCTAGCTAAATAAAGCCAGACAAAAGATGAGTGGAATCCAGAGACAACCTACTGGTTATGTCTGGTCCTTCCTCTCCTAAAACCCCTCTGAATTGCTGAAAAAGGAAATATTTTTCAACTACTGCTGCTGGACCCTGCCTCAGAGGAAACCACTACAGCAGCACAGAGCAGAGTCATCCAGCGCATGGGGCTCCCCACGGGTTTGGTGGCAGGGAAGTGGTGGCAGTGTTAATTGCCGCAGGGCTCTGAGAGCCCCATGGCAATTAACACTACCACCACTTCCCTGCCACTAAGTTTCTGGACCCTTCCGAAGCCCCACAAGCTGGAAGACTGCACTCCCCATACATTCCAGACCCAGCACAGAGCAGCTGCATCCCACTCATCCAGCCCACATACCAGAAAGGCTGAATACCACTACTCAACAGTATCAGACTCAAGTATACAAACAGTGACACCCACCAACTACTAGCTGGGTAACAGACCACCAAACAGCATGCTCAGGAGCTTATATTTTTGGAAGGATGAAGCTCAAGTCAAATGTGACCCAATATAAACTATGTATATAGTCTAGCATACCTAATGCTTAGTTCAGTAAGCTATTCCCCTTTGACTAACAGAGCCACTCACAAAGTTAAGAGAGTTTATTTGAAAGAAGCTTTTCTATATTCTCAAATGAGAATGAAAGAAAAAAAAGCTTTTCAAAAAGGAGCTGTGTTCAGTATCTACTATTGCGAGAGAGACCAAACCCAGAAATGTCATCTGCCTCTTAAAACCAACATATTATCTTTCTAGTTTCACAACTCTCCCACTCCTTGAAAACTCATTTCTGAGAGTCTCTACTAGGACCCTCTTAACTGAACATATTTCTGGAGACCCTTTCAGGATTACATTGATACTGCTTCTTAAATTGCTTTGAAATGGTCACGAAAGTGATGCAAAGCATATTCTTTCTTATAGGAGACATAGTAATTCTAACATCTCAATGAGGCAGAGGAAATAAAAGGTCCACCTTTAGGTCAAAAATTATATGCTAGCACAATACTTGCTTTCTATCTGAGCTTACTTCTCTCCCTTCCTCGCAACTCCAAAACTGCATCCATGCTACTGCTTGTGCACTCAGTACTTTTAAGTGCATCTAAAAAGGACACTCATTTGATCCTACTCTGGTACTTTCTGCAAGAGTAAAACAGCTATGACTTTCCATCTTTTTTTTTTTTTTTTTTTTTCAGGAAAGGTTGCCTGGACAAATGGACAGCAATATTGATCCTTCATTCCAGCATTAGACTAGTAGATATGCTTCTGAGGTTCTCCTTTGCTGCAGAGGGAAACTCACTAGTAAATTACAGCTCCTGCTGGTTAAATACTGTAGAATTTTCCTATAGAATTTCCTCACTATAGATGAGGGGAGCCTAGGATACCCATGTTGTTAAATTAAAAACCCTGAACAAAGAAATAAACATTGCCTTACATGAAGGGAACAATAATGCTGGCTAGTAACAGATGAGTGCCTGATAAAGGGTTTGAGAAAAGATGTAGTGGCACATGAACACAGAAAAACAAAACCTACCATTACTATAAGATTGCTGTATTAGATCAAAAATTCAATTGCCTGGTTCACTGAATATGGATAAATAACAAAGACAGAAGCTGAAGAGTAGACATTCCCAAAAGAACATTCATTCTCTTGATTTTTGGGGGTGTTACTGTTCTGGTGAGATGGCACATTTATCATCAATCTTGATTATAAGTAAAATGCATTGTTTTTATTTACATAATAGTCATGAACTTACAACACATTAGCTTTGTATATTATTTCCACTGGAAAAGCTGCATAAGGAAACATACTGCCGAGACCCATGAACTTCTTTGCTGCTCTCTCTCTTTTTTTTTTTTTTTTTTTTTTTTTAAACGATTGCCAAGTTTTGCCTCGATTTTTTAAGACTGGGAAGCTAAACATAATACTCTCTATACTGAAGCACAGCCGAAGTAAACATTGGTGTGGAAATATTAAACACCATCACAGACATCTAGATACTTCTTTCAGCTTACTGGATTTCTCGTTAAAATGTTGTAAGTTACCCATTAATTATACTCACACAATATATTTAACAATACAAGTCATAGAATTTGTATATTTTGTTAAAGAATAACACCTCATTCCAGCAGGACTTGGTTCAAACTAATTTAAACAACCCAGCACATTACATTATACAAATACCAGACCCCACCATTCAGTGGGTAATATTCTGCTTGAAGTTTGAGAAAAATAATTGAGGAAAGTAAGTATTTGATTAATGCCAACATGCTTTTCAGTGTAGAAAATTCAAAGGTAAAAATGGTCTTTTCCCAACCAAGTTTGCAATAGGAAGTACAGAGATCGAGAAGAGAACAGAACTGGAGCTCAGCAAATAATGTAGTTTTGAGGCAAGCAAAACAAGTTATAAATCTGGGCTGAATTCATCTAACACAGAGGTGCTCAAACCCTGATCCATGGGCCAGATCCAGCCCCTGGCACCACATCATCCAACCTGAGGGACTTCCCACACATTTGTAGGGAGGCCCATAGGCTGTGGCCCCAAATACTATTTGGCATGCAATGGTGTGGAGCTTGATACTGGCACATGGGGCCAAGTGGAAGTAGCACAGGGTCCAAGGGCTGTGATCCCAGCACACAGGACTGGACAGAGGCAGTGCAGGGCCCTGGGGCCCATCAGTGCCTATGGGGCTGGACAGAGGCAACCCAGGCCCCTGGAACCTTGATCTCAGCTCATGGGGCCAGAAGATAGATGGTGTGGGGCTCAGGTGCCCCAATACCCACATGCAGGGCCAGACAGAGGCCACACAGGGTCCAATACTGCCACGTAGGGTCTTACCTGTGGGCCCACCCTGCACCACTCACTTAGCTTGCCCAGCCAAAAGGTTGAGCACCACTGAACTAACAGCTCCAATGAAAGGAAAATGAAGAGTTCTAAACAGTTTGTCTTCACAGCCTCAAAGAATCAAACTTTTTAATTTTAGGAAAGGCGGTCAGTACAGTGCCACCAACCCCACAACTTTATGCTCTTGTAACCCACCTAGGATCCAAGAGACTCAGGCTAAAATCACTGGTTTTGAAAGTGGGACCTGAACTTGTCTCTCAACTCTAAGACAGTGCCCTAACTACTAATCTATTAGGTATTTTGGGAGCATCTCAGTTGTCCTGTTGAAGCTGTTCCACTCTATGTAAAAGAATTATTGATTGAAGTAGGAACTGAAACTGCTACCTTTATAACAACAGGTACTTGTGGAATACGGACACCAAGGACCTTGAAACCCTCCAACATTGCTCAGGGCCATAGGAATTTTTTTCAAGAGATATGTGACTCTCATGGACAGAAAGTTATAACGCTACCTACAACACATCACTTGCTTGGTACTGCTATTCAGTAGCTAGCAAAGGTTGGGGACCATGGCTCTCCACATTGAGACAAGTGATTTCTCCCTTTGGTATGTCTCTCTCTCCTATTGCACAAACGGCATTCAATCACATTGTGAATCTAGTCCCTCACTTTAATTTTAGAAATTATGGAAAATAAGACATTTTGTTTCAATTCATTGAAAGTTCTAAAAAAACGTGGTTTGTTTTTGGTTATATTTGCACAGTTCTAGGGATACAAAACTTCCTAGTGTCAGTATCTAAACTCACTTTTGCTTCTCGTGCAACCTTGGGGGGGAAAATATCAAGGAAACTATATGCATGGGTCCTGATCCTGCAAACATTTATAATACAACTTTAAGTAGGTGAGTAGTCCACTACGATTCTCAAGTGAGTAAGTGACTAGAGGAATTAGGACCAGTATTATGGAGGAAACCTCTTTAAAAACTGAATTGGATACACAGTGTTTTAAAGCCATCTAGTTTTCATATACTCCACACAGATGCAAAGATTTCAGGCACTCTGATATTAGAGACTTTCACTTTTCCTATTTCTTGGCCAGATAGACAGTTTTTAATATATGACAATTTCCAATATTAATATCAGAATGATTGCTTCATGAAATGCCAAGACATACTCCCACATGCACAGTAACCATTTGGGGTCTACAAATAAAATCTAATTGTAAAGATGAGTCCAGAAAGTAATACAAGGAAGCACCTTATTAAAGCGATGAAGCAGTAACAACTGTAAGTGCAGGTAGTTGACACCTCCACTTTTAATATTTAGCCTGGCAAAGACTCTCTCCCCCCTCTAGTCTATTCTTTTGCACATGCAGCATGTGTGCTACTAAATCTTTCTAAGCTAGTAGTTCTCAACCAAGGAACCACAGCACCCTGGGGTGCCTTGAGATCCTTTTAAGGGTGCCACAGAACATTACCTCTGTCAGGTTTACAGACATGGTTCATGAGATAAACCCAAACATTTCACACAGAAATCCACAGCTGTGGGCCGAGTTCTTTGCAACAGAAAAAATGCTTCTGTTGGTGAGACAAAAACTCTTAAATAAGAGTTAAATATGAAAAACAGCTGAGAGTTAAGAGGAAGAAAAACCCTCTTGTTTCTGTAGTCAAAAAGAAAAAACAATATAAACTAAGAGGCAACAAGAGTTCTTTGGGTAACTGTGATCTCTTTTATTAATAGATAATAGATCTATTACCAATAGATAATAGATTAAAAAATTATGACATTTACCCAAAGAACCTTGTCTGCCTATGTCCTTAGACCAGCACAGCTACAACCTACACCACCAAAAACTAAGAGCTGGCATTTTCCAAAAGCTGTCTTGAATTGAAGCAGGTGCAGAACCACTGCCCTCAGCACTTTTACAGCTGCAAAGCATTGCTCAGAAATAGGACAATACTCACCTGAAACCAAGCAAAGGGACACCCCTCAAACAACTGCCAAGCGCATGGAAATAGGTGTGTGGGGGGGGGGGTGCTCCACCCAAAGGCCGAGCAAGGGGTGAAGGCTCCTTATCTTTGGAGCCGTCTACCTCACTCCAAAGGGCAAAGCTGAAGAGTCATCTCCCCCCTCCCCCGCCCAAGAATTTATTCTCTACAACCCAGCCCAGACAAGGAGCAAGCGGCCCGGCAGGCTGCTCCTGCTGAGCAGCGGCGGGGAACCAACTTTCCGCGCGGCATGACTCTGTCACATGAGAGCAGCCTGCCATTTTTCCTGCCTCTCTCCAGCCAAGGCACAGGCCACCCCGGCCTTCCCGGCCCCTCATTGTTCAGCGCGGGGTGGGCACCTCCCAGCCCCTCACTGGACTTCCTAAGGGGAATACAAAACCCCTCATACTTCCCCTCCCCCAACTCTTTAAACGCTGGGTAGACGAACCCAAGGCGGAAGAGACGAGGCCCGGAGCTGAAAATAACACGGGGTAAAAAAGAGGAGGAGGAGAAGAAGGGCGGCAGCCCCCCCACTCCGTCCCTGGTCCGGGCCCAGGCCGCGGCACAAGCGCCCTTCCCCCTCCCTCCGAGGCGGAGGCAGACCCCAGGCCCAGGCCCAGGCCCAGCCCCAGCCCCTCCCCCCGTCCCGGAAGCGGCGGCCGCACGGGCGGGGGGGGGCAGGGCAACGGCTGCCGCCCCCTCCCCCCCGCCCCAGCGCCCACCTCCTGGTTGAAGGCGTTCACAGCCTCCATGTTGGCGCGGGCGGCGCGGGCCGCGGCGGCGAGCCTGAGCGGGCGGGCAAGCGGGCGGCTGGGGCGGCGGCGCGGGCGGGCTCAGGGGCCGGGCGCAGACATGTCCGCCGGGCGGCGGCGGCAACGCTCCGTGCGGCCTCTCACTGGCCGGGCCGGGCCCAGACCGTCTCTCCCAGCGGGATGGCGGAGCCCACGCCGCGCGCTGCACCCTGGGATCGCACAGGCCTCCCGGCCTCGCGCCACCCACAGGAGAGCGAGCGCGCGATAGAATGCGCGCGGGGGCGTCACGTGACTCCTCCCTCCTATGCCTTTGCTTAGCCAGGTCAGCAGCTGTGGCCACGCCCCCTCCCCTCGCTGTGGCCCCGCCCTCCCCTCTCTCCGCGCGCGGTTGAGGGGGAGAGGAAGAGGGGCAACGGCTTTCTGGGGAATGTCGGCGCGCGAGTCGTCCCGGCACAGAGCGCATGCGCACCCGCGCTGCACGGATTGGGCAACTAGGGGTGTGGCCCTCGGGGGCGTGGCCCTGCGCCTCTGACCACGCCCCCCGTAATGGGTCGCTCCAGGACTCCTCGGGGCAGGATGCGGCGCTTCGTAGGCGTTTGCTCCTTAGTGGATGAGCCCCACCTTGGCCTCCGGGTGCGGGGTCTCGCAGTACCCTGGCGCCTCGGGGCGGGCAGGGCGGCCTCTGTGGGCGCTGCGCCACCGCACCGCAGAGGCTCGTCGGGGGGCGGTACCTTGGAGGGCAAGGTCCTTTGCTCTGAGGGGAGCCGCGGAAACATTTGTGTTGTGGCTTCTTCTTTGACAAAACAAAAGCGACTTGCAACCTTTCCCAATGTCGCTTCCATTCCGGAATTTTCACCCAAAAGGAATCTAAGCTCGTGGAAGAGGCGGTGGCTTTTATTAGATCAGCTAGATATTTGCAAGCCAATGATTGATTTGCAAATATCTAGTTGCTCTAATAAAAGAGATCGCCTCTCCCACAAGTTTTGATTTCTTTTGCGTCGAGATCGTTATGTTTACAACCTGGATACCAGTCAAAAATAAACTTGCCAAATCATTCCTATTTTTAATTTTCAGCACACAAAGGGGAAAGTAACAGTTTCCAGCCCCTTCCCCTCTGCCCCCAACAAGGTGTGCAAAATAACAGCCCCCCCCCATCTCCAATACTGCTGGTTTTTCCTCTAAATCAGCAGTTCCCAAATTCTGACAGATTGCGCACCACCTATTTAAAATGATACAACCTTAAGTACCACCAGCACATTTTTGTCCTATAAAGTAATAATAAATACCACTGACGGGTTGTCTGCGTGCCACTGGTGGTATGCATACCACAGATTGGGACCCACTGTTGTAGAGGTTTGGATGACTGGCAGCAGGGGCAAAAAGTTTAATGAACAATAGCCTGGTGCCTGTAAAAAAGATCCGACACCTACAGGCAGAGTAAGAAAAGTTTGAAAACACAGTATTGGAGGGTCCAGCGATCCTCCAACATACAGCAAAGGGAAAGAGCCCTGAAAACCTGAAGTGGTCACCAAGAGCATCAGGGTGCATAGCAAACAGTGACAGGGTGGATCTGCTACTCTGTAATAGCAACAATAAATAATGCTTCGACATGCTTGTTGGAAGCAATAATCCCCCCTCACCCCCCATAGCAAAGCCAGAAAAATCTACCGTGGTACTCCAACTTTAAAAAGCAGAACTGCATCAAAATGGGGAGCCTAGTTAAAAAACAAAAACACAAAAAGATTCAACAAAATCCAGTGCTTACTGTCAGCATGAGATGTTTAAAAACACCACGTTGGAGGATCTGATGAAACATACAGCCAATTCAAAAAGCAACAAATAGCCTCCTTTCCGCCCTCAAAATTAACATGGTTATGTAGAGTCAAGGAGGTTATTAGAAGGGGGAAAATATACCATTTAAAAAAGAAAAGTCCTTTCTAGACGAAGAAAGCAGGTGAACAAATTCTGGGAAGTTAACAGTAAAACTGTAATAAGGGAGGCCGAACAGCAATTTAAGGAGAATCGTGCTAAAGACATAATAGCTATTTTTTTAAGTATAGCAGAAACCTGCCAGAGAGTTGGTTAGAGGACAGAAATTTGAAAGGCGTACTTAGGGTTAACAAGGCCTTAGCAGAAAAGCTAAAGGAATCCTTTACATTGGTCGTTACTGCAGAGGGTGCTGGGGAGATTCCTATGCTAGATTCTCTCTTCTTCATAAAGGTGAAGAATTTGCTCAAGTTGCACTCATAGTGGATAATAAAGTGGAATGGCAAGGGTTGCGGATGATAGAAAATTATTTTACGTAGTCAAATTCACAGCTGCTGGTAAAAACTGTCCCAATGTGAAGCAGTAGTCAAAAAACCCAAAATGTTAACAATCATTAGGAATGGGATCAAAACCAGAACATCACTGGACTGTTATATGAGCATATGATGCACCCACATTTTGAGTACTATATGCCATTTTGGTCACCACAGCTCACAAAGGAACTAATAGAACTACAAAGGGTACAGAGAAGGGCAACAACGATGGTCAGGAGTAGAGAAAGGCTTCCATATAAGAAGAGACTTGATAGACTAGGTTTCTTCAGCTTGGAAAAGAGACTACTGAAGGGGCATATGGAAAGAACTAGTGGCATCCTTTAAAATTAATTTTTGTAATTCTTAATTAAAATTAAAATTAATTTGAATTTAAATTATAGTTTAAAACAAAATGAAGTATTTTTACACCATGCGTAATTAACGTGGAATTTATTGGCAATAGTATAAATGGGATTAGACAAAGTTATGAAGGGTACGTCCATCAGAGACAGTTAAATGAAATGGTTAGGGTTATAACCTACTGTTAGTGTAGAAAGAATGTCAGGCCAGATCATTGTATATATGTCCAGTTCATAGTTTCATAGTTATTAGGGTCGAAAGGGACCTAGATTAGATTAGATCATCGAGTCCGACACCCTGCCCTGGGCAGGAAGGAACGCTGGGGTCAGATGACCCCAGCCAGGTGTCTGTCCAATCTCCTTTTGAATATTTCCAAGGAAGGGGACAACACCACCTCCCTTGGAAGCCAGTCCATATTTTGGTGACCCTCACTGTAAAGAACTTTTTCCTGATGTCCAGCCTGAATTTGCTCTCTTTTAACTTGTGTCCCTTGTTTTTAGTTACCCCAACTGTCGCCCTGGTAAATATCGTATTCCCCACTTCCTGCTGACCGCCCCCCCGATGAGTTTGTAGGCGGCCACAAGATCATCTCTCAGCATCCTCTTGTGGAAGCTAAAGAGGTTCAGGTCTCCCAATCGGTCCACATAGGGCTTTTTCGGTAGGCCTTTAACCAGACGAGTGGCCCTCCTCTGAACCCTGTCCAGGTTATCCACATCCCTCCTGAAGTGCAGCGACCAAAACTGGATGCAGTACTCCAGCTGCGGCCTGACTAATTCATAGATTCATAGATTCGTAGATGCTAGGGTCAGAAGGGACCTCAATAGATCATCGAGTCCGACCCCCTGCACAGGCAGGAAAGAGCGCTGGGTTCAGATGACCCCAGCTAGATGTTTATCTAACCTCCACTTGAAGACCCCCAGGGTAGGGGAGAGCACCACCTTCCTTGCACCCATTCCAGACCTTGGCCACTCGAACTGTGAATGCTGCATAAAGGGGAAGTATCACCTCCCTAGACCTGTTTGTGATGCACCTACTTATGCAAGAAAGAGCGCGGTTAGCTTTACTTATTACCTCATCACACTGGTGACTCATGTTCATTTTGGAGTCGATTATGACTCAGTGTGTTTACCTACCCCCATAGTTTTGTGTCGTCAGTAAACTTGGACAGGGTGCTTACTACTCCCTTATCCAAGTCACTAATACAAATATTGAATAGTACCGGTCCCAGGACAGAGCCTTGGGGGACTCCGCTGCCTACATTTCTCCAGGTAGAAACCGACCTGTCTACCACCACTCTCTGGGTACGTCCCATAAGCCAATTTTCCACTCATCAAACTGTGTAATAATCTACATTGCAGTTTTTTAGTTTATTTATAAGAATTGGGTGTGACACTGTGTCAAAGGCCTTTTTAAAATCCAAGTAAACAACATCTACCTCTGTTCCCTCATTCAAGCATTTTGTGACCTGCTCATAAAATGAAACTAGGTTGGTCAGGCAGGATCTGCCTGCTATGAACCCATGCTGATTGCCCCTTAGCATTACTTTACCCGCTGGTCCCCTGCAAATGTGATCTTTAACTATTTTCTCAAAGGTCTTGCCAAGAATAGAGGTGAGGCTAATCAGCCTATAGTTACCTGGTTCATCCTTCTTCCCCTTCTTGAAAATAGGGACCACATTGGTCCTTTTTCAATCCTCTGGGACTTGTCCTGAGCACCACGAGTGCTTGAACAGCTGTGCTAGCAGGTCTGCTATGACTCCAGCTAATTCCCTAAGTACCCAAGGGGGAAGATCATCAGGGCCTGTTGACTTATGCTCCTTATGCTCTTTCTCTAAAGTATCTACTACTAGCTACTCTCAGACACAATACTGGTCTAATTAAACCTTTTGTTTGCTGCTACATTTCTTATGTAGATCTCATAAGAGACCACTTTTTGATGTTGTTAATTCAGGGTTCAATGAATAAATGTGAAGAGCTGGGTTTCATTTACATGTTGCTGATACTTCAGGTTTCTCCTCTCACCACCTGTGCTACTGGCTTCCTGGGGATTTTGAATAGAAAGAGAGATTGAGCCTTGTGGAAGTTTGCATGTGAGGATCCTGAAAGCACCATAGCTCTCTGACCTTGGCCTGAAAGGAAGGATTTGTGGCAAATTACTGGTTTTGTTTAATCCTGTAGTCTGAGGCAGGACAACACACTCTAGTGATCAATTTTATCAAATGCCTTGGAAAGCTCTACCCAGATGAGTATGGAGATACCTTCCTGTCTGGGCAGGTGTTGGTCACATCCCATGTAACCCGTGCTGGCAGCTGAATATTGGCAGCTATCAATACCATTGGAGAAACTGTCATCCAGCACCGAAGGGTACTCATGAAACTCATGAAGTCCACACCGGGGGGGGGGGGGCGCAACATGGTCTTCTCCTGGGAGTTCGCTTCCAGGGGTATTTACCAATACCCTTTGGCCATGTCTATGATGAAGATAAACCACGCTCCTCCTATCCGCTCAATAAGGTCCTCCACCTGGGGCACAGGGTAAGCATCAAAGTATGCCCTACTGTTGACCTTCCTAAAACCAGTGCAAGACCACATGGTTCCACCTTTTTTATGAAGCATGATGATGGGGTTTTGCCAAGCACTTCTGGACTCTCTTACTACCCCATCTGACAGCATCTGGGTGATTTACCTGTATACGGCCTCTTGGAGCTTTTGGGGGATTTGTTGCCAACCCTCCCATACAGTCTTTCTTGGCAGGGTCCCTATCCAGTGTTCCAGCCACTAAGTTTTCCCCAGGTGGTCTGAAAACACTGTTCCAAATTGTTTCACCAGCTGGGCTGCTTGCTGCTGCTGCATTGGTGTCAGACCTGTCCCCATCTGGACAGGCCCCCCTGAGTCTTGTTGCAGCACTTCCAAACCAAATTAATCTGACTCCAGGCTGGCAGTGACAAACAGGGCTTCCCTGTCTACCCACCTTTTAAAGAGGTTAATGTGGCATATCTGCTGGGTTTTACATCTTCCCAATTGCCATACCTCATAGTCCAATGGAGCTGTTTGTTGCATCACCTCATAAAGCCCTTTCCACCTGGCCAAAAACTTGGAGGTGTCATCAGGGAGCAACACAAGTACTGGATCACCCTCATTGAATTTCATGTGCTCATTGGTTGTATCTGGAAGCTTGCCTAACTTGGGCCATGTGTACATTTTCTCGTGCTAATGCTCTCATGGTCCATAGCCTTTCCCTCATTTCTAGCACATGCACCACCAGGCTTTGTGCCAATCCTTCCTATTGTTCCTACCCTTTTCTGATCAAATCTAGAATCCCTTGGGGGTGGTGACCATACAAGAGTTCAAATGGTGAGAACCCAGTGACACTCTGGCAGGCTTCTTGGTAGACAAACATTAACAGTCCCAGCAGCTTGTCTCACCTCTGCACATCTTGCTCAGCAACCTTCTTGAGCATACTTTTGAGGGTCTGGTTGAACTGCTCAATCAGACTGTTCATTTGGGTGGTACATGGACATCTGAAGGTGCCAGATCCTCAACATAGCACAGACTTCTTTGAACACCTGGGCCATAACATTGCTGCCCTATTTATTAATATCTCTTTTGGCAGTCCCATGTGGGTAAAAATCTTGAGCAATTCCTCCGCCACCTTTCCTGTGTTCACCGTTCTCATGGGCACCACCTGTGGATATTGGGTGGTGTAGCCCACCGGGACCAAAATGTATTGGAACCCCATGTTACAGCAGGGCAAATGCCCTACAATGTCCACAGCCACCTGCTCAAAAGCTTTTCTATAAGCAGCATGGCAACCAGCAGGGCTTTTGGCAGACATCCCGGGTGTGTCAGTTGGTATTCGAGGCAGGATCAGCAAAACTGCCCTACCTCTTGGTGGATCCCCGGCCAATAAAACCTATCTAAGAGGCTATCCCTGATTTTATCCTCCCCCAGGTGGCCTCCTGTAGGGAGCTCATAGGCAACTCTTAGCAGGGCCCTCTGGTACTTTTTCAGCACATCCCCAGCCCATGGTCTATTCAGTATAATCCACCCCCCAACCCACTTTACCTTGAATCGGGGCACCATCCATGCCAGGTCAGTCCACACCACCTCTTCCTCCACCTGGGCAATGCCTTTTTCATATACTCACCTAAAGCCATCCTCCCAGGACTGCTCTACCACAAACTATCCTGTCTCTAACTCCTGCTGCCTGTTCAAGTTAGTCTTCCCCATGCAGGTTGGTCTTCCAGAACTCATGCTTGGCTGGGATTCACCTAAAAGCCCCTCCACCTTAGGCCTAGGTCAGGATGTCTTCTGCTGAGTGAGTGTGCCCAACAGTTTCTGCAAGTGGGGTCAATCCCAGCCTAACAACACTGGGTAAGCCAAGTGCCTGGCTAGGCACACTAGCACTTAGCGGGTATTCCCCTCAATTTATACCCAGGCCCTTTCGTAGGTCTGGGGCTTGCCATGGAGGCAGACCACCTCTAGGTGACCTACCTTTCGGGGATCTGCTTCCTGCACCAGTTCCTATTGAACCACTATACATATAAAGCCAGTGTCTACAAAGCAATCACTCACTGGCCTTTGACCAGGCCTTGACTGTAATATGGGGAGCCTTCTGCTAAGTGCTCTGTCTTCCCTGTGTGCAGCGTGTTACCAAACCCACACTCCATCTCCTCTGCAGGGGCAGGTTCCTATCATGGGTTGGTTCTTTTTCTCAGAGGGCCTGCCAGAATCCCCCTGTGGCTCCTTGGGGACAACTACAGTTATAATGCCTGGGCCATCAGCACTGGAAGCAGTGACCACCTGATCTGGTCTGGGGTGGCTATAGTACAGTCTTGCTCCATGGGGAGGAACCCCTACCTTCCTGGATCCTGCGTTCGTTTCCCCTTTCCCTACAGCATGTTCACACCCTGCCACCAGAAAATCCAGCTTCAGGACCTCCCACGCTGACTTAGATCTGAGCCACTACACCCACAACTTGCTGACCCCTTCCAAATCCAAATAAACAGTTCTAAGATTATGACCTCTGTTACTTCCTCCGAATTGCTGTCTTGCAGATGCAACCGCTAGCATGCCTCATCCTGGAGTAAGTGAGCTAACTGCCGGGCCTCAGTGTTCTCAGGGCTTTGTTGTTGCAAAATATTTGGTGGTGAAGTTCATAGATTCATAGATGTTAGGGTCGGAAGGGACCTCAACAGATCATCGAGTCCGACCCCCTGCATAGGCAGGAGAATGCTGGGTTTAAATGACCCCAGCTAGATGCCTATCTAACCTCCTCTTGAAGACCCCCATGGTAGGGGAGAGCACCACCTCCCTTGGGAGCCCATTCCAGACCTTGGCCACTCTAACTGTGAAGAAGTTCTTCCTAATGTCTAGTCTAAATCTGCTTCCTGCTAGCTTGTGGCCATTATTTCTTGTAACCCCCGGGGGTGCCTTGGTGAGTAAAACCTCACCTATTCCCTTCTGTGCCCCCGTGATGAACTTATAGGCAGCCACAAGGTTGCCTCTCAACCTTCTCTTGTGGAGGCTGAAGAGGTCCAGGTGCCCTAGTCTCTCCTCATGCGGCGTGGCCTGCAAGCCGTTAACCATACGAGTGTCCCTTCTCTGGACCCTCTCCAGGTTATCCACATCCTGCTTGAAGTGCGGTGCCCAAAATTGCATGCACTATTCCAACTGCGGTCTGACCAGCACCCGATAGAGGGGAAGTATCAACTCCTTGGTTCTGTTTGTCATGCATCTGCTGATGCACAATAAAGTGCCATTAGCTTTTCTGATGGCTTCGTCACACTGACAACTCATGTTCATCTTGGAGTCCACTAGGACTCCAAGATCCCTTTCTGCTTCTGTGCCACCAAGCAGGTCATTTCCTAGGCAGTAGGTATGCTGGACATTTTTCCTCCTTAGGTGCAGCACTTTGCATTTCTCCTTGTTGAACTGCATTCTGTTGTTTTGTGCCCACTTGTCTAGCCTGTCCAGGTCTGCTTGTAGTTGTTCCCTGCCCTCCAGTGTGTCCACTTCTCCCCACAGTTTTGTGTCATCTGCAAACTTGGACAGAGTACACTTCACTCCCTTGTCCAAGTCGCTGATGAAGACATTGAAGAGTATCGGTCCAAGGACCGAGCCCTGCGGGACCCCACTGCCTACAGCCTTCCAGGTCGATACCGACCCATCCACTATGACTCTCTGGGTACCACCCTCTAGCCAATTCGCCACCCACCAGACCATGCAGTCATCCAAGTCACAGCCTCTTAACTTGTTCACCAGTATGGTGTGGGATACCGTATCGAAGGCCTTCCTGAAGTCTAAGTAAACGACGTCAACCCCTACTCCTGAGTCTAGGTGTTTTATAACCTGGTCATAAAAAGAGACTAGATTAGTCAGGCATGATCTACCTGCTACGAACCCATGCTGGTTTCCCCTCAGCATAATTTTTCCTGCTGGGCTCTCGCAAATGTGAGCCTTGATAATTTTTTCAAAGACTTTGCCAAGGATGGAGGTGAGACTGACTGGCCTATAGTTGCCTGGGTCCTCCTTCCTCCCCTTCTTGAAAATGGGGACCACATTGGCCCTTTTCCAGTCCTCCGGGACCTGGCCCGTGTGCCATGAGTGTTCAAATATTCCTGCCAGTGGCTGTGCAATGATGTCAGCCAGTGCCTTCAGTACCCTCAGACGGAGCTCATCCGGGCCTGCCGACTTAAACGCATCCAGTTCCTCCAAGTGCCTCTGCACCATCTCAGGGTCTACACTTGGTAGTCTGGTGCCCTGCTGCCACCTCTCTACAATCCCAGTGAGAGACTTGTCTTGCCCCTCGTTTAGGAAGCCAGAGGCAAAGAACTCATTGAAGAGTTCAGCCTTGTCCCCCCTGTCCGTCACCAATTGCTTATGCTCATTTAGTAGAGGTCCTATTCTACCCTGGGCCTTCCTTTTACTCCCTATATATCTAAAAAATGATTTTTTGTTATCCTTAACTTGGGATGCCATCCTCAGCTCCATGGTAGCTTTGGCCCATCTAACTGCCTCCCTACAAGTGCGAGCAGAGGAGGTATACTCCTCTTTAGTAATCTCTCCCCGTTTCCACTTTTTATATGCCCCCCCTTTAGCCCGTAGGCTGCTCTGGATTTCTCTGGTCAGCCAAGGAAGTCTCTTGGCCCCTTTCCCCCTTTTTCCCCGCATCGGGATCGTCTCCCTCTGTGCCCAAAGGATCATTTCCTTAAGGCACAGCCACCCTTCCTGAGCTCCCATCTCTTCAAAACTCTTACTCTGCAGCGCGTCCTTGACTAAATGCCTGAGTTAATTGAAATCAGCTTTCCTAAAGTCTAGCACTTTCACCCTACTAGTTACCTTACCCACTCGACGTTTTATGATGAATTCTATTATTTGGTGATCACTGTCCCCCAGGTGACCACCGATCTGTAGGTCTCCTACCATGTCATCCCCCGTTGCCAATACCAGGTCTAGTAATGCATTCCCCCTAGTGGGACCATGTACCTCCTGCGTCAGATGGAGGTCCTGTGCACAGGATAGGAACCTGCGTGAACGGTGGGACTTTGCTGTCTGCATCTGCCAGCAGATGTCGGGTAGTTTAGGTCCCCCATGACTACCGCCTCCCTAGTTTTTATGGTCTCCGAGAGCTGCCTCAGGAGCCCCAAATCTAGTTCTTCCCCTTGGTGTGGGGGTCTGTAGCAGACCCCTACCACCAAATCCCTTTCTCCTTGACCTCCATGTAACCTAACCCACAATCCTTCTACTTTCTCCTCCTCTAATTCCGTTTTGATAAGGGTCGATGTATATCGCTCATTGACATAGAGCGCAACCCCTGCCCCTCTCTTCCCCACTCTATTCTTTCTGTACAGCTTATAACCCTCAATGTGTACCGCCCAGTCGTGGGAAGAATCCCACCAGGTTTCTGTTAGCCCGACTAAGTCGTAGGTGTTTTCTGCAAGCAGGAGTGCTAGTTCATCCTGCTTGCTCCCCATGCTCCTAGCATTAGTGTATAGGCACTTGAGCCCTGTGACTGGCGCCTTTGTTGCCCCCCGGGTCTGATGCCCAAAGGGCCCCTTATTGCTTACCTGCTTATTGCTTACCTGTGGTGTACTGCTGGCCGCCCCATGGATTGCAGGTTCCCGATGTTCTCCTTCTTCAGGCTGGGCTGTCCTTGTGGGTGCCACATGGTTTGGTGGTCCACGGCTTCCCCTGCCCTCATCTTCCCCTCCCCCTGACAAGCCTAGTTTAAAGCCTGCCGGAGGAGATCCAAGTTCTTCAGCTACCTCCAACCAGTGGGGGATGGCCATCTTTACGTAATCGTAATCAGTGGCATCAGCTAGTGGTATCCCTGCATAGACCCTCTGGGCCTCCCCTTTAAGCAGTGATCCCAGCTGAGGTGCCCAAGTTGTTCAGGGCACAGGATGAAGCCATGAACGGCTCGTTTTGGGGGGCACAGGGATGGGTGAAGGGCAGCTCCCACCACTGCGTGCACTCCTGGGCAAACATGGGGGGCAAGGGGGCATGGGGGGAAGGGCGGGCTGCTGCTGCGGGCTTTACCCCAGGCACCAAACTTCATTGCTACAGCACTGCCCCTTAACCCCTTTTACTCTAGCTGAAGATCCACTGATCAGGACCCTGGCCTCCCCAGGTAGCTGACCTGAGGCTTGTCCCTGGCTTTCAGGCTTTTCCCCAGGCCCTGGGCTCCCTGCCCAGAGTCTATAACTGTTAACATAAATCAATAGTAATAATTAGGGATCTAGATTTTCCATTTTCCATGGAAAAATGGAAAAAAAGTGGAGTTTTTGATGTGTGGAAGTCTGCAGATTGTCACGTTTTAGCGTAATTACCCAAATCCAAAATGATTGCCCCAAAATTAGATTCTAGACATGGAAAATGTATAAGTTTGTTATAATTTTCCATGTACAGAATCTAATTATTGGAGATTCAACTTAAATTTGTATCTCCTTCCCCCACACCATGGTGTGACAAGGAAAGAAGGACAGGTGGCAGGGAGAACGCAGCGGGGGTAGGGCAGGTAGCAGGTGAGTCAACCCCTTGCCCCCTACCTCTTGCTCTCACCAGCATACCCCCGTCTGCTACCTGACCCCTCCCACAGTGCCTGTGCCCCTTGGTGCCTGCCCCATCTCATGCCTGCCTCTCCTTGCCTGTGCCCCACAACATCTACCCCATCCCCCATGGTGCCTACACCCCCCTGCACCTGTGTTCCCCAGGTGCCAGCCCCCCTCTTGCCCCTTGCCCTCTCCCTGACTTGGCCTTCCCTGCCTCCCCTTCTCCCCATCCCCTTACCCTGAGTTGTGACCAGGTCAGAGCCAGAGCTGGGGCTGGAGCTGTTGATGCTACTACTGCTGCTGCTTTCTGGCTGGGCAGGGGGAAGAGCCAGCATGTTCTCTGTGTCCTGAACTGGAGAGGAGCCAGAGCCACAATTCAGGGTAAGCAGCAGCAGCAGTTTGGAGTGAGAAGGAGGCAGGCAATGGGGTAGAGTAGAAGCAGCAGTGGGGTGCAATGCAGATCCAAAGCTGCAGAGTGGGGGGAGGGAGGGCAGGGCAGCAGGGGTATAGCCTGCAGGAAGGCAGGGCAATGGATGCAGCTCCTACTCCGAGCCCTGGTTGAGGTCAAAGCCACGGCACTTGCCTGCCCCCCTGCTGCTTGTACTCCAATCCAAGACAAAGGACCTTTTATCCCCCATGTCGAATGGGGGGGACTCGTCTTGGATTCGACTATATATGGTAGTCTTGTCAGCATTACAAGTAATAAGATTAGTGTTAAGGTCTTTTCTAAAGGTGATAACATAAATATACATCAGGTAACATAAGTTTTAGACTAGCCCATGGTAGCCCATCTCAGCAAGAACGATTCATTCTTCTCTGATAACCAAAACAAAGAAGCCATCCAGTTTCCATGTCTTGACTGAATATTGCAACTCCCAGAGCAGCATTCTGTCAAGCACATGATCAAGCACTATAAGACATAAAAATTCATATTGACAAGGTATTGAAAACCTATCAGTTTGAGGATTGTACCCTGTTCTGCAATACTCTATTAATGTGTTTAAAATATTGGTATCTACAATTCCATTCATTTGGCGCTAGCTCCCAGTATCACCAAACAGAAAAAGTATCCAGGCTGTTAAATAACTTCTGAAAAAAGCATCAGCCTGAGAAGCTTAGTTCATTTTATTGACTTATTTTCCAGTTAAATTGTGACTTGTCTCTAATAAAACTGCTAATCAAATGCAAATTACCTACAAGTTCCCTCTATCGCAATATGGCAGTCCAACAATGAAGCCTGCTTAAAAATAGACAGGTAAAACTCAACAAAAGCCATACTTCAACGGTGCAACAATACGTTCTGTACCCTTCAAGATTCAAGTTATGTAAAAAAGGTTAGTCATAGAATTACCTGGCTAACTACTCTGTAGTTCAGAGAGGGCTTTAAATATCTATTCCTGTGGCAAATAGTAAGCTTTCCCAGGTAAGCCCTATCAACTTCTGCAGAATCTAACCTTTTATTTTAAAAAAAGTTTATAGCCCTTATGGTTATAAGGAAATCTTCCAGGCATAAACAGACTGCAAGCTGATGCAGTGGTCATCTTTTAAAATCAGAAGTCAGCTCTAGTGCTTTAACTGCTGCTTATGCAATTATTAATCCTCTCCCACCCAAGCCTATTAAAGTTTATGTTTTGAATGAGTTAGCCTACATGGTGCCACCCTGCCCTGCCTTCTGCTGTGGCTACAATGTAGCATAGTTATACCCAAGCTGACAGGAGACTAGCTCAGACAGTGCAAAGTTTGGTGTAAACTAACTGCCCCGAGTACTCAGCTGAGATTCAGATTTATTTGTGCTGCAGACAGCCAGTTGGGTGTACTGAATCCAATTGCTTCAAAACACTACCAAAAGACCCTGGTAGTGCCCAGGGTGTTTCTTGCCTTGAAGGTAGTTTAGGAATTAGAAGATGGTTCCTAACCACCGGAACAATAAACTTCTGGAACAGCCTTCCAATATAAGTAGACACTTGATCCACATGGTTCTTTGTGATAGCAGAAAGCTGGACTTGATGATGACTAAGGAGATTCCTTCCATTGCTGCATTTCTGTAAGTCTGATGCTTCTCAGCCAAGTTTTGGAGCTTACTCTGAGATCTTTGCTATCACAGCTGGACTATGTCTACTCTGCACTGCAGTCATTATAGTGGCATTTGTATGGACATACCTTTGGTGTAGGGCCATCCCTGTCAATTTCTGTACCTTGAGGATCAAATTCTGATCCAACTGAAGGCAATAGTTTCTCATGTAGCTATGAGACATTATCAGAGGTAGATGAAGGCAATTTAATGGCTCAGAACTTTGAGCTGAGGATGTTCTTAAAGGGCTTATGTTTGTAAAGCGTACAGCTTATAAAGCATACAGCTTTGATCCACCTGCCCCCAAAGTGGACAGACTGTTACAAATATAAGACTGTGCTCTGTGATTATGCAATTAAAACCTGTAATTGTTTTTCTACATACCAACCATCTCCTCATTAAAATGATGCAATTAATAAACCCATGCTTTATTGGCAGTTTTATTTTTTCAATTACACAATTATCAGTATAATTTAATAGTAAAAATTAACAATGACAAGGGATGGTAGTGTTGAAATGATGTTGTAGCCATGATGATCCAGGAAGCAGCAAGGATTTTTCTGGGTGATTTTTTATATTGGACCAACTGCATGGTTGGGATAGACCTACACAAGCTTTCAAATGCAAAGCATTCTTCAGTCCTTGCCAATGATAATGAAGAAAACTTCCCTGGATCCTTCTTGCTTTAAAGCTCATTTTGACTTTTATACTTGGAAGTTGTTCCAGTGAAGTCTTGAGACTGCTTATATTTTTGCAGGTTTGGGACTAAAATGTGTAAGACAGGTTCATAATGTTTGAAGAGGTATTGTAGCTATGACGGTCCAGGAATTATGCAAGAGGAAAGGATTTTTGTGGGTGTAAGAGGGTACCACCTCCAGGGCTGGCAATGTAGTCCCTGGAGTCCATTCAGCCTTTGCTCTCATGTGGTCAATCACCTCTTCAGTCTTTCCTGCCATGCCTTGATGTTCTATTTTACATATGAGTTAGACTGTTCCCAAGCTGTACTTTCTAATGACCACCAGGTGTTCATGGTTCTCACCTTTAGGGATAATTGCATGGCTCCTATCCATCCCTACACCATGCCCCATGCCTCACTCCCTGTTGTTCATCTGTTCTCACTCAGCCCTTCCTGGGGTTCCTGGGGTTCCCTCTCTGGTCCCATACACTAGTCCTCCCTGGGCATAAGGCCCTCCTGGTGCCCCCTGGGCACCGGACCCTCTAGTCCCCTCCCAGGTACTGGGCCTTCTCTCATGCTGGCTATCAGACCACTGAGGTCTCTCTGTTAAAGGCCAAGGCTTACCCCAGTTCTCAGGTTTTGGCAGAAGCCTTGCTGCCAGCCTGGTGTCCAGAGCCCCCGGGCTTTTGCCTGCCCAAGCCCCTGGGCTTTGACTGCCTGCCCAAGCCCTATCCCATCCCTCTCCTGGTCAGGTGATGCCCTCATCAGCTACCATCTCCACCTGCCTGCTGCTTTTCAGGTTGCCCCTCTTCTTGAAGGCACATTCTTCACCCTGTCACAGTGGGTAATACCTTTTATTGGACCTTGTAGCAGGATGGCACCTGAGGACTGGGATGATGTCCCCTAGTACTGCCTTGATCCTGCCCAGCTCTTGCTCTTGCCTTCCAGGGTTTCACCCTTCTTCCTCACCTGCCACACCATGATGTTGAAAGGTAATGGGGGTGCTCCCTTTGTCTCTCTGTGCTTATTTCCTAAAACCCTACTTGCCTTAAAAGCTAAATTTGTAGTCTCCTTCCACTCATATAGCCACACCCATACCTTACAGATGTTCCTCTCTCCACAAGTCAATCCTTGTGTATATAGTAATAGGCCAGCAGGAGGAAAGAGAGCCTACACAGGGCCCGAGCTGGTAATAATATCCAGCCTGAGTGGAGAGGGCCTGCATAGGACCTGGGTGTATAACAACAAGCCATACCAGATGAAACCAAGTGACAATGGAATAGGACGACTTAGAGGTCCAGGAAGTCATGAGCTGTGGTGGAGCTCAGATAGTGAACAACCAGTATTGGACAGGACTATAATAATGTTGTCTAAGAGGCATGCGACATACTGTAGGGAAGGTTGGAGCCATGGCTGGTAGCCCATAAGGCTGAGGGCACTGAGACATCACGCACCACAAAGATCATGGTAGCCTCCTGCAACCCAAATAGATATTACAACAAAGGTATGGTGGACAAGTGTAGGCAGATGGCCCAAACAAGTGGGGGTACCAAAATTTTTTTGGTGGGTGCCCCAACTCCCCTGTCAGTGAGGATAAAGTTAGACAAGTTTTCAAAAGCAAAGCATTCTTCATCAGGTCTGAGGGAAGAAGCAAACACAGCAATAATTAAAGACAGTGTGTAGATCTCTGAAATTAGAGGAGGGTCCTAGGGGTAGCAGACAAACAATTAACAGAAGAAAAGACGCTTAATCAGTGGGAGGTCAAGAGCTTTCAAAAGGAAAGAGGGCTGTTATCACCTGTAGTTTGAAAGATTTTAAGGTAGATTAGAGTATGACAAAGTTAATACCAGTGTTCAGTCCTTGGTTCCTAACATTCAACCAGCTTGAATTTTTGTTCCCAAGCTCACCTTTAAAGGCATTTTATAAATTTCCTAAAAATGTATTTGTGTGTCCAGTTTTGTAATGTACTATCATCTTACCATTACAACTGAGAGACAAAAAAGAGAGGTGGAGGAAGACCCACCTGCTATTTATTATTATTATCATATTATATATATGTATTAAGAGTTTTTCTGGAACTTGATCAGGATGGAATAGAATTGCACATACTGTGGTCACCTAAGTCATTTTTATGTGCCTAGAAGTGCCTATCCCAAAGACCTTGTGATTATAATATGATTTATGGAACATTTTATATGGCTGTAATGCCACATGTCTTATAGGTTTAGGATTTTTTCTAGATTTTGGTGCAGTTTTCACTTGTTCTTTAGGAGCTGTGGCTCCTTCCCCACCTTTACACATCTTGTGATTGGGAAAGAGAGAACCCACCCCAAATTGCCCCATTACTCACCATAGGGGAAATGATGGATGGCAGCTGCGATGAGACACGGTGTGCCGTTTTCAGAGCTGCCTGAGCCTGCAAATCAACAGAGACAGGGGGTTCGGCCAGAGAGAAGAGTGGGCCATTGAAAAAGCAGCCAGGAATCCAGCTGGAGGCAATACAGTGGAGAGAGAACACGGCAGCAGGGAAATGCCAGGGAACACCGCAGGAGGGGGTGCAGGAAGTGCCATGGAGCACAGCGCTGGAGGAGTAGTGGCACACTTAAGAGATACTCTAGGTGGAGGGCCCAGCAATGCCGCTGAGTGTGGCAAAGAAACAGGAGTGGCACACCACAGAGGACCCTCAGGAGGAAGCAGCAACTCCACTGTGGACCATGATAAGAGAGAGGCATGCGGCGCTGGGTCCAATGGAAGCAGGCCCGGTGCTGTGACAAGAACAAGCTGGCTGGGAACCCGTGAAGAGGGGTGGAAGCCAGGGGGCCACACTGGACGACAGTACAGGTGATGGCACGGGGCCACGGGGCTACGACAGCCCAATGCATACCCTGGAGGGAGAGCTGTGCAGAGCAGCCAAGGCTGGAGGCGAGAGCAATGCTGAGAGTGAACCAAACAACCCAGCCTCAGGTCAGACAGGGCCAAGGTGGGAAGAGGCAGGGACCCAAAGGAGGGCCCTACTTGAGAATTCCCAGAGTGCAGCAGGAAGCCGCTGAGCCTGACAGGCAACCCTTAAAAGGGGAAAGGGAAAGGCCCCAGCCTGGGATCTGTGGGCCTAGGAGACAAGACCCAGAGGCCCGTTAGCGGACGCTGATTCTTTTCTGTTGCCATTGTTGTTATCTTTAAGTTCCTTTCTGTTAACATTGTCGTTATCCTTAAGTTCCTTGTTGCCTCAAGACCGAGGCGAGTTTTAGTTGCGAAGGCCCCAGTCCATAGTTAAAGGATGGTCTATTAAGGGACTTACGGCCAGGAGGTTATCAACCTTCAAGAAGTGGGATGCTACAGGTAAGAAGATATTATATTTAGGCAAGGCCTCCAGAGATTGATGGTCGTCTCAGCCGTGGATGTGGTAAGGGTGGGGTAAAGGGGAGGTTGGAGTCCCACAAAGAAACCCAGGTGTGAGATCCCACAGGCCACCTGCTGGGAACTGTCTCCTTAGAGGAACATCAAAGTCATGGCAGGTGAGTAGGAACAGCAATCAGATCACGTAGGTGGTGCAAACATGGGATCCCAACCCAATGTCACTGCGGAGCAAGGCACCGGTCAAGCGAAGTCCTAAACCCTACAACACCTACCAGTGACAGGTATCTAGCACATTTTTTTTAGTTTACATGCTTATGTTACTAGCATAGGGATGGCTATACTAACAAGCAGCTAGGTAGATACGTGGCAGTAACACAAATGTGTAATTTGTGATACTTCTCATGTTTCATACTTGTATTTTATCATCTATGGTTGTAGGGCCTCAGTTCTTTCTTTAGGCTTTCTTGAAGGTCTTTATTCAATCTGATTTTTTTCTTGCTTTTAGCCTCATTGCTATCTTTGACCATAATGCAGCTTTGTCTAAATTCACATCAGAAACTTTAATCTTTAGTTCACATTAGCAGTAACACATATTACTATATACAGCTTTTTATTATTTTTCTCTAAATAACACTATTAACTTCTGTTCCTACAGTACTAAGGATCTAAACTTTGTGATGTCCTCTAAATCATTAATAACACTGTAAATAATTAGTGACAAAGAGAATGATTGATGGTAATCATTCATAAAAATGTCATTGTCAGTGGTATCACCTTGATTCTCTGCATCTGTCTCTGATTGCTGCTGTGGCTCATCAAATTATCAGTAAAGGCAGTCATTTTTCATTTGTGGACCCTTAAAACATTTTGAATGGAGGTGAGGACCCCTTTGGAAATTTTGAATACAGGTATGGACCCCTTTGAATTAAAAGTGTGGGTATTCACATACTTTTGATTGATCATGGCCATCTTTGACAGACTCCCTAGACATAGTCTGCAGACCCCCAGCAGTCCATGAACCACAGGCTGAAAACCACTGAGTTATCATTCTGTACAAGACAGCATGATTTGTAGTCCTGCAGTGCTAGGAGTCATCTAGATATATCTTTTATTTTAAAGTGTTGCGGCCAAGATTAAGCCTCTGAGCTCATATCACACAGCGTCATACCATCAACCTTACCAATATACAGAGTTGTCATTGTTCATAGTGAGCTGTACCACTTCACTTGGTATCCCCAGGGGCAACCCTGCTAGGCTACAGGCCCATGCCTATACTTTTCTTGGCCTGGAATCCTGACTTCACTCTCACTAAGGTGCTACCTTGCCCTTCCTTCGACCACATTCAGTCAGGGCCAAGAATGGCAACTTGTTAAGAATGACAACTTGTAAAACCCCTGGGTACCAAACCTGTCCTCAACAAGCCTACATTTTGGCCCTGCAGTGACATACTTGCCCTATATGTGAAAGTGCAGTAAAACAGAGGTTTTTATTTGTCTATAGGATCCATCCAAACAGAGAGGAAAAGGGTTAAAACAACAAAAGGACCTACATATGCTATCTTACCTAAATCCCAGCCTTTCTTTGCTAGTTTATCCAACTCCCCTTGTCCCAGGCATTGCCTCAGCACTATGGTTGAGAGTGGTACAGACTGTGACCCTTAGTCAGTGCCTCGCCCCTGACTGCACAGGCTGTCTTTTATCCATTTCAAAGTCCCTTTGTTTTTGCTCATCAATCCAGTTTATGCACCTTTTGAAAGAGGTCAGAGGTAGATTTTTAATAGAGGATTCATGGTATTGTCTGTTTCAGTACTGGCAATTTTCATTGCTCGGTTCCGGGGTAAATGTGGAGAAATCCAGCAGAATTAGCCCCCAGTGTTCCACAGAATCAGCCACATCACAGTAATAATAATAGAGATGCACACAATATTTTTTAATAGAATACAGAATGTTCATGTTTTATACGTGAAGCAATTGTGATATTTGTATTTTATACCATATTTGAGGGAATGGTGTAATGACATGGTGCATGGTTTGTTCTGAAATAGTAAAACAGAATCATGAAATAAAATAGAAAATCTAAATTTGATGCAAATACTATTTACTAATACAACTTTCTGGGGGTTCTTTTTTAACATAGTTTCAATCCATGTGTTTATATGGATTAGTATAGGGGGACTATATTAATAGAAAGATTACTTAGATAGGATGGGAGTAACTGGTTTTGGGAAATTCTGAGACTGCCTAAAACCTGAAAAGACTCAGATTTATGTATTTTTTCCAAATTTGTTCTGCACAACTTCATGTGAAATCAGTAGCCATGAAGGGTGCTTCCAATCCATGAAAAGGAGAGCCCCAAATACTTCTCTTCAAACAACCTATTTCTTGAATACTTATTACTAAACATAGACAGACAAGGTTCCTTGGGTGAATTTAATATCTTTTATTAGACCAACCCAAATGGTTGGAGAATAGTTATTAAGCAAGCTTTCGGGTTCAAAAACCCTTCGTCAGGCTAAGGAAGCTTCAGCAGTTGGTGTGGAAGAGCACACACCAACTGCTGAAGCTTCCTTAGCCTGACGAAGGGTTTTTGAACCTGAAAGCTTGCTTAATAACTATTCTCCAACCATTTGGGTTGGTCTAATAAAAGATATCAAATTCACCCAAGGAACCTTGCCTGCCTATGTCCTTAGACCAACACAGCTACAACCTAAACCCCTATTACTAAACATGACATATATCATGTCTTCCAGGTACCTGTTCCTCTAAATCTGGGGGAGACAATTACCTCAGCTGCCCAGTGAAAACTGTAGTGTTTTTGGTCTTAATGTATATAGGAAGGGGACAAAGCCTGCTTCCAGGAAAGGATAATGAATCAAAAAACAACTATTTTTTTTAATCAACAGTTAATTTGCTGTAGACTAGAAGATATTACAAATATGAATTTAAAATAAAGGATAAAGGGAACAAATGCAGCAAATGTTATTAGTTGGAGTGATTTACATTAACCCATAATGTGCCAGGCTAAAAACTACTTAAATTATAGATTGTTTGTATTAAGTATTCATATTTTTATACCTATAAAAATAAAGTGTTAGAAGCATTAGGGAAGTAGCACAAAGTCAGTAAATCATATGTGCAATAATAGACAGAGGCAATATTTTTCAACAACTCATTCCCTGGAAAATACCATTTGGGGGTGGCCAAAACTATTTTTTTTTAATTCAAGTTGAATTTAGCAAATAATTTTGGCTAGAACAAAAATGACAAAAAGTTTCAGAAATCTCAGTGCATTCAGTACTACCTCCTTCTGGTCCTCTTAGTCTATAGAGCCTTTTGTTTGCTTGGCTTTTATTGCAAGTGACTGAAAGCACAATATTTCACTTGACCTGACACATTTCTCAGTTTTCATTATGGTGAAAAAAACTGAGATTTGGAGGCTGAACCAAAAAAAATCAATTGTTCACATAGTCCCAGTCAATAGAATCAAAAGGTCTCTCATTTTATGGTCTAGCTCTCAAATTGTTGTATGCATTACCTTAAACATGTGAATCTGTTGGGGAAGAAGTCACCTCCTCCAAGCCCCTAAATATGGCAAGATCAGAGGTAAGTGATTCTAGCAGGACCAAAGCATGAGATTCTTACCTGCAAATTATACCACTCAATTGTTGACTTCAGTGGGGCCCCAAAAAGTTGGGGGTCTCCTTGCTGAAGCAAAACCTTAATTTCTTTACTCTGTAGTTAATCGGACAAAACTTCCACTGACATCAAAAGATCAAAAGGACCTGAAACTTTGCCCTGTAGTGACCGTCATGCATAATCACTACAGAGCAATGTTTTGTGTCTTAGCTATTACCTGTACAAAGGATTTCACTCAACCTCCCTCTGCTCCTACCACTTGTAGGGGGCACAAGAAACTGAAATTTTAAATGACTGTGTTCATGACTTGTCTACAGTTGCCAGTTTTGCTGACATTTTACTAGACTTCTCTGTTCAGCATTGCCATTCCCATACATTAGGCATGACTCCCACAAAATTACGCGTGGCTTAAAACTAGTAAGTTGGGAGACATGGAATAAAATCATGAGAGTTAACATCTGTGCTAGATTTGTTATGGGACATCAAATAACAAAGATGAAGGTATGCAATTAAATTACATCTTGAGTTATTAAAGTTCTTAGGATGCAATAAAAAATACTCTTTCTGAATCTATGGCTCTGGACAGTACCAGCCATGCTGTACATTCAGCTCAAATTGCATATGGTACAGTGAATTTAAAATCCACTCAAAACGGGGTGTGGTGGGGAGGAGAAGTATAATGGTATTGCTTGCTTTGGATCTATCAAATCTATATGGTGTCATAGGGACCAGTTCTGCAGTGGAGTGTGTGTGTGCAGACTGCCATGCCTGTCTGCATCTCCCCCTGACTCTGAGGCTGGAGAGGCAGCAGTTGCCCACAAGCTAACCATTGTGATACCTGAGCAACAGCATAGTGCAGTGGTTCTCAATTTCTTTAGACACAAGGCACCCCTCAGAAAATGCTAAATGTTAGTTTTCACTCAGCTTTTGACTATAGAAACACAATAAAGCAATTCTTCTGTTGCAAAGAACTCATAAAGACCACAACAGGACAGAGTGTTTCTGACACTATGGATTCCTCATTGAAATCTCCAGGTTTATATTGTGAATCATGTGTAGGTGTTTGCACACCTAACAGTGTGCACGTGATAACATCATATGACACTCTGTGGCACCCTTAAAGAGTCTCATGGTACCTTGTGGTGGTGAGGCATGCTGGTTGAGAGTCACTGGCATAGTGAATGAAATAGCAGAGTTTCTGAAATGTTACCAATCAGACCTAGTACTGCAAAAATGGATTTTAACAGTTCCTTTGGTTTCTGCCAGGAAACAACATTGATATGGTTATTCTTGTAATTACATTTGTTTTGCTTTTCAGAATTTGGTTTCATAATCTTAACGAAGTTATGTGGTTTGCTCAAGTTTGGCTCAACAACCTTGAGGCAATACTTGTGATAACCTGTAGATGGCACTTAAACACCTGCTAAAGAGGACGACTGAAGGCACAAATAACTTTTGGCTTGAAATGTTCTACTTGTTAAAAGCTAACTTTTTGAACAGGATAAGCTTTAATATACAATTGTATATAAGATGCCAAAGCTGTAAACTAGTCTACACAAGCCTATCATTTCCCACAGATGAAGTACTACTGAAGTTTTTGGTTCTGTTCGAGTCCACAGATCCATTCACCTGAATCCAGTTGCAGGATAGGGGCCTAAGACATGACCCAGTGTGTAGTCATACTCATGTGTACTGACTGTTCTTTGATGAGAATAAACGTTATAATGCATTTCATAGACAGTCACATCTCAGGCATATAATGACGAATAAGGGGGGAAAAAAATCTCTTGTGCCTTCTCAGTGCCATACCTAGACTTCTGGCAGCCCCCAGTGAACTTTTAGTATCCGCCCCCCTGACTTTGCCAGAGATAATGATAATTATAATTTTAAAATTACCATTTTCAGGCCCCCTTTCTGTCCAGGCCCTGGGTAGCCGCCCAGTTCGCCCATGCCTGTATCCAGGCCTGTGCCTTCCACAAGAGAAGCATGGATTTATGCAGATGACAATAATCCAGGCCTTGCTATTGAACAAAAATTTTACATATTTCCATACTCAAGATTTTTCTAAAAAAATAATTTCCTTGCTTTAGTATATCAGATCCAGCATGATGCTGAAGTTGGTGACTGATTATGATAATTTCCTTCTTTTAAGAACAGCAAAACATCAGCAGCCTAGGGATAAAACAGAGCTAAATTTAGGTGGCTGCCACTTACCTTTGCAGTCTCCACTGGTGTAATATTGACAGACATGAGGACCTATCTAAGTTATGGTAGCTTACCTGGGCTGCTGTATGAACCCCAGGGCTGGCTAAATTCTTTGTAAAGATGCATGTAATGGATCCACTTTGACCTGCCTTCACCCAGGCCTTCCTTTAGCATACCATCTAAGTCAGCGGTTTTCAACCGGGGCTCCATGGTTCAGGGGATCTGCCCTGCCCAGCCCAGCCCAGCCCAGCCCAGCCCAGCACGGGGAGGAGTCACCTTGGCCTCCTAGGGCTGAGGCAAGTCCAAAGGAAGGGGTGAGGACAGGCCCTCCCTGCCCAACCCCACAGCCTCTGTTTTGTGGGCAGTACTACAGATGGCCAGGAAAGTCTCTGCACTGCTGCTGCAGTGGTCAATGGGGTGCTGGGGCTCCCTGCCACTGGGCCCTGCCTGCTGCACCTGGGCTAGGGTTGTCAACTGTGACTGAAGCTACTCTAGGAGTTTTTTTTTCTTAAAATATCTTATTAAAATCTCCTGGATTGCTTTCAGTAGTCACCAGGAGATCAATGCCAGTTCTGGTAGATTCCCAGCCAGTCCAGGAGGGTTGGCAACCCTAACCCGGGGCCATGCCAGTGGGGCTGGGGAGCTGGGCCAGCCTTCTCCTTCAGCAGGGGGAGTTCAGGAAGAAAAAGGTTGAGAACCCCTAGTCTAAGTCAGTGCTTCACTGGTGGCCAGACTTGCAGCTGTCTCTGAGTGTGCTTGTCCCAAAGCAATTCTTTTCTAGTGAGAAGCAAGGCTTTTATGGTCCCTTTAATTGCTCTCTTTTGTATGGTGGATGGGAGCTGAGATGTGGTGAGTCACTCCCCCCACCCCCCAATCATCTTGCATTTCCTTTTCATGCTGATTTATTTTCAGAGTGTGTATTCTGTCCAACTGCATCTTTGTGCTGAAGTTAAAATTCAATGTGCTGTCAAACCATCAAGGCTCCTCGTGTCTCCTTGGATTTTACATTCATGTCCTGCCCATTTATGAAAACAGAATACAGGATAAAAAAAGTAACAAATCAAGGGGAAAAAAAAGTAATAGCATTTGTAAACCATTATCCTTTTCAATCTATGCTGTTTTCAACCATCTCTTCAGAATACCAATATGAGAAGCGTGACATAGTTAAACAGCTCAGACAGGCAATGAAGTTTTGACAGTTCATTTGCATGTTTCACCACTAGTATAAAAATCAGATAATTTTCTACCTATTTTACAAATCGAATTGTGTACAGTTCAGCACTTGGTCTGCTCACTAAGACTGGCTTGGTCTAAAGCAGTGCTTCTCATCCTCTGTGGACTCGAGGCCCCCCTCACTCCCAACCTGCAACCCCCAGCCCTGCTGGTGCCCCTCACTCCCGACTCGCTCCCCCCCATCCCAGGCCCCAGCCTGCACTGTGTAGGGTGGGGGTGGGTAAGCACATGCTCCCTCAATTTTTGCACCCACAGTGGGCATGGGGCTGCAGTCTGACCAGACTGGCATAGGCAGGAACAGCCTCTGCTCCCCTCAGGCCACCCATGCTGCCCCTCAACTTGCCTCTCTTCTGGGGAAGTCGTGGTCTAAGGAAAGCAGTGGCAGCAACTAAGCCCGAGGTGGGCAAAATACAGTCTGCGGGCTGGAGGCCATTCTATCTGGCCCACAGGGCCCCTAAAAAAATGTAGAAAAGCAGCTGCAGCAGGGAGCACTGGCCATGGGGCAGGCAAGGGGCCACTTCCCCCTGCCCGGTGCTCAGCTTTTCCCCAGGCTCCTTCCTGGCGCAGAGGAAAGTGGCCCCTCAGCCGCCCTGTAGCCAGTGCTCCCTGTTGCAGCTGCTTCCCCCCCACCCCGCACTCAGCTTCTCTCCGGGCTCCTTCCCAGTATGGAGGAAAACAGCCCCTCGGCCACCCTGTGGCCGGCACCCCGTGCTGCAGCCTCTCGCAGCCCACCTGGGGCTGCCTGTGCCTGCTTCAGACAGCCCCCGCGCGCAGGCTGCGAGTGACTGCAGCATGAGGCGCTGGCCACGAGGCCACTTTTCCCTCCTCTGCACTCAGCACCACCTTGTAACCTGGCCCCACTGCCAGCCTGGGCCCCGCACCGGCTCCAGGCTCACCCATCAGGGCTGTGCACAGCAACAGCAGCTGCAGTCCTCCCTGCTTGCCATGCTGGGCAGTGTTTGCCACTGCCACCTCTGAGCTGCCCAGCGCATGAACTCTGGGTGGGAAGCAGCAGCCAACACTGCTCGGCACAGCAAGTGTGAGGGCCGCAGCTGCTGCCACCGAAGGGCAAGCCCAGAGTCAGCATGGGGCCCAGGCTGGCAGTGGGGCTGGGTTACCAGCTGGTGCTGAGACAGGGAAAAGCAGCCCCTCGCTCACCCTGTGGCTGGCACCCTGCACTGTAGCCACTTGCAGCCCATGTGAGGCTGCCTGTGCCTGCTTCAAACAGCCCCACGTGGGCTCCGAGCATCTGCCATGGGGCAGGTGAGGGGCTGCTTTTCCCCGCACTCAACACCAGCTTCTTCCCTGCCGGTGAACAGGGGGTCAGGACTGTGCAGCCTGTACCGCGGGGCTGGAGGGCACTGGGAGTGAGCAGGTGCGGGAGCCAGCCGGAGCACAGGGTCCACAATGTTGTCCCAGGCCAGTGCTGGTGAGGCCCAGAGCAGGGTGGCAGGAGCATGGGGTCCCAGTTGGCAGGGGCTCTATGGAGCTGAGCCAGCTCCCCCCTCTCCCTGCTGGTGAAGCCCAGCCTGACTCCACAGACCCCTGCCAGCCTGTGCCCCACTTTGAGCCCCACTGGTGCTGGCCCTGGGACATTGGTTCAAGACAGACCAGGGGGTGGGGCACCTGTCAAGGGGCAGGACTACCCATGTGGCCCTCGACAGCCTGCCAAAACTGGGTAAGCGGCCCTCCGCCCAAAATAATTACCCGCTCCTGAGCTAAGCCATGGCAGTGGAATAAAGCCATGACCCAGCAGGTGAGCCACTAGGAGCGGGACAAAGTAGGGCAACACAGCTCCCTCGCTCCCTCCACCTGCTAGAGAGTTCCCTTTTCTACATCGGGACCTATACCTCCCCTACTGTTCTCTGGCCTTCTGTGGCAGGTCCCACCAGCTGGGCCATGGAGGCGGCTCCTGCTGTGTTGGCCTGGCCAGGCTGCAGCCCCGTGCCCACTGTGGTCACAAAAAAATTGGGGAGGGGGCCCCTCCCCCCGTTGTGTCACCTATGCCCTTCCTCCCCACTTACTTGCACGGAGTTGTGGGAGCTGCTGTCTACCTCTGCCTGGCTGCCATGTGCATGTGCACACATGCACCTGGCACCCCCTGCTGGTCTCCTGCTCCCCACAGCCCCAAGCTTTTCTGAAGTTTGTTCGCAACCCTGGGTTGCGACCCACAGGTTGAGAAACGCTGGTCTAAAGCATGTGTGGGCAATTATTTCATCTGGCAGGCCACTGGTTGAGTTTTGGTGAGCTGTCAAGGGCTGAACACACAAAATATTTCAGAAGATAGCATTTTAACAAATTATAGATAAAAAGAATTCATATACTAAAAATCAAATATCGACTATAACATATTTTAATTTTATTAAAAAAATGTTTTTGTTCTGATTTATGTTTTTAATGGTATATATTGCAGTGATTGCATAATAGCTCAAAATAAAGTCTTATTCTTATATATTGAGTGTGGGAGGGTAGGGTGGGTGGGTGTGCACTGTGTATGTGGTGGGTGGAGGTGTGTGGTGTGTCTGGGGAGATGTGGATGTGTGTGGGGGGCATGGAGGGGTGGGTTTGTAAAGGGTGTGGGGTAGCTGTGTGGGGTGGTTGGAGGGGCGGGGTGTGTGGGTGTGTGATGGGTCAGTGTGTGGGTATGGGGGGTGCATGGGGTATATGTGTCGGGGGGTGGGTATGGGATATGTGTGTGTGGGTGGGGGGGGGTAGCTGATTGTGCACTAGGTTGTGGGAGCTGTTCAGGGTTGGGTTGGGAGCGGGAGGGGAGGCAGCGGGCACACGCAGCAGAGCTCCCCAGGTGATGTGGTGCAGGTGCAGGTGAAGTCCACCCCCGTTCGGGCCTAGGGCTGCCCTCATGGTGCTTCACATGGGCCAAGCCCCACCTGCTGCTGCTTGGGGCAACTCATGGTGTGCTGTGCTCCCACCTGCCCCATGCCCGCTGACAGCACCACCCAAACCCTGGCCCTGGCCAGCTCACACAGCTTCCCAGTGGGACTGCTCAGGCTACTGCTGCACCCACCCAGGTATTGTTTGGCTCCCTCCACCCCATCCTTCTCCTGCCCTGCTGTACTGCTTTGGGCAGCAGGTAGCATGGGGAAGTGGCAGTGGCTGTAGGTACCAGGTGGTAGAGAAGCTGCAGCATGTGGGGCTCCAGCTCCAGCTCCTGGCCAACTTCCACCTACTCAGCTACCTACAGGTGGCTGCTCATTGCGCCAGGTGGGCAGAGTGGGTGGAAGATGGCCAGGAGCTGGAGCCCCATGCTCTAGGGCAGGAGCCACCCTGCAGCTTTCCCCTTGCCTGGATGGGTGTGTGGTACTTGGCATTGTGCCCCCATGCTACCTGCTGCTTAAAGCCACTGGAGGTAGGGGAGCTGAGTAGTATCCAGGTAGCTAGAGCAGCGCCACTGGGAAGCTGCCCACATGGGCTGGGGCTTGGGTTGGGGCTGGGACAGTTCTGTTGGTGGGTGTAGGGTGTTGCAGGTGGGAGTGCAGCACAGGCTGCCCCGAGCAGGAGCAGGTAGGGCTTGGCCCCATGCGGGGTGCCACAGGGGCAGACACAGGCCAGATACAATCAATTGGTGGGCCAGATCCAGGCCACGAGCTGTATTTTGCCCACCCCTGGTCTAAAGCTTCAGTGCTAGATTTTGTGATTCAGCTCCAAAGTAAAATAGTGTAAACCCCAGTCTTTAAAAATTCACATCTCACTACTAACCTCCAGTTGCCAAGTAAATCAAGAGGCTTCTGGGACTTGTGAAATCCTAGAAATGCACGTAGCAAAACAGGAAGGAGATTTAGAACAGTCGGTGCCATTTTTATCACTGTTGCCCAGACCAAGAACAAGAGAGAAAGGAATAGAAGTTGAGATGAGAGGAAGGGCTGCAGGATACTCTGAAATAAGAGTTTCCATCTTAATAAATAATTGTGTTTACTAAATTTTAAATGAAGCACCTCTTGCAGCCAAAGTGCTTCTAAATGTACTAGCACCTGCTTTTCCTTTGGATTAAACCAGCAAGGCTAAGAGAGGGATACAGATGTGTGGGCAGCTCAGTGTCTCCATGTATACTGCCCAGGTTTTTGCAGCCTGGGGAGGTCACTCCAGTTTTGCTTTATCTTTCAAGTGACAAGTACATTCAGCTAGCTGATGTGTCAGTCAACATAATTCTATTGTCTCATGACACAGAAAGATCCCTACTACTAGGCAAACTGGTACTGTTTTTTTAGTTGAATGGGTCAGCTGTTTGTTTACATCACTATGCATTGTGTGCCTGCAAGATTTGTGGTGCATCAACCAGTCACACAGCATAAGGCCATAGACCAAAACCTTTGCTCATCCACAAACACCACTACTGAACAAGTGACATGCTGTGGGCAGCATCAGACTTGCTCTTCCCTGTCATCCTAAGGAAATATGAATCTGTGGAAAGCAAAATTTACTGTCACTGTGATCAACACAGGAGGCTTCACAGAAAACATGTTTCCTGTGACACATTGGTTGGGGTCTACCAAAGCAAACACTGACAGTGCACACACGCCAGCAACTGAAAATATATCTAGTAGCCTAAGAGGAAGCGACTAGCCATGGGTGATAATGCTGGGACGGGCACAAAAAGAGGAGCAGCTGTGCTGCTAGTAGTGTTGCCACCCCTGCACAGCTGCTGTCCAGGACATTCAAGCATCCAGTTACACTTCTGAGTGTGGCAAGTTTGAGCCCCAGGGGTGGCTGTGTGACCCCTGCTCAGCTTAGTCTCTATTATGGCCCTCCCTTAATTGCTCACCCACCACGCCTTTTTCTTATTATAGGTTAAATAAGGGAGCCTGCCCACAGGCCTTAGAGTGAGCCTTAGTCTACTTGCAGTATCCCTGAGTCCCTCCTGGACCCTCAGCCACCTTGATTCAGCCCTTAAGCTCAATAGCCCCTCTCCGCTGGCCTGTCTCCTTGTAGGGCCCCTGTAGTTTCAAGAGCTACATACATATCTATGCCCTTCTAGGGCACCCATTGCCTTAAGGGCTCACTGCGTGGCTCCATTTCCTCTCCTACACCACACCCCAAGCCTTGTGGGTGTTTTCCCTCTTCAATTTTAACTATTTGCACACTCGGCCCCCTTGGGCCCTCAGACCCTCTGGTCCCCTTCGTAGTCTCCCTCTGAGTTCTCGGACCCTTGGTTCCGCACGCGGCCCCTCCTCCGAACTCTTGGACCCCTGGTCCAGCACGTAGCCCCTCCTCCAGGCTCTTGGACCCTCTAGTCTGGCTTAGCCCACTCAGGGCTCATGGACCCTCTGGTCCAGGTCTCAGCCTTTCCTAAACTGCTGGACCCCATATTGGGCCCCACTCTCAACTTGAGGGCTCCTGGACTTGAGGGCTCCTATTTACTCTCTAAATAGGCCTTGAGCCTGCTACCACAGGGCTCAAGGCTAAACTGTCATGGTAACTTAAACATGAAGCATCTCAGTCCTCTGGTAGACACCTCAAACCCTCAATGGACTTAACATAAATGGAGGCCAAAAGCCCAGTCTTCCTCAACCCAGGGAACTGACCGTCCAGTCAGACTAACTGACCGGTGTAGAATCTGGTCTTATATAGGCCTCTGGGTCAGGTGAGTCCCTCATTAGCTGCCCCCTGGTACCCGCAAGTGACCTTACAGGCTGCTTGCACCCTGAAAGGAGCAGGCACACCCAGTACCCTGCTACACTGAGAATACCCATGGTACTGAACTGGTTGAGCATGGGCTGTCCAACTGAGCTATGTTATAAAATGAATTGTGGAGGTCATTTCTGTTTGGGAGAGAGAAGACAGAGCCTCTTTTATGAAAAGCACAGGCTAAGATACCTAAAAATAGCAATACTCAACAAGAGCAACAAAAGACAGCTACCAAAACAAAACAGTACCTTGCACATGCAAACCACTGCCTGGGGAAAAGAGTAAGAATGAATCACATTAAACAGTGTTAGTCACACTGTTTAATGTACTACTCCAAGAGGCTCAGATACTGTGGTGATGCAGGTGGCATAAGAACAACAGGGGAAGAGAAGGGAATGCTGGGTGTAGCATGGATTGGGAGCCAACTCTGTGTGACTGTTTATCCACTCTGCCTCAGGGCTCCCATCTGCAAAATGTGGACAGCAACTTACCTCCAAGACAGGCTGCAGTGTTAAATCAATGTTTATATGGCACTTGGAAGGCTCCATGTGGAAAGCACTAAATAATTGCAACATAGTCTAATCTTTCATTTGACCTATTCACTCAAATAGCAGCATATAAGCCCTTCCTTGCAGAACAGCAGATAAAGCGTCAGGCATTAATAAACACTAATATGTATTTGAGGACAAGCAGTATAAGGTTTCAGTGCATGGAGTGTACAAATTGTAACTTTCAGTTTCACTAACTGAAAATCAAAATGGCAATATGCTATAGCAGGGTCGCTCAAACTCTGGCCCATGGGCCAAATGAGACCCATGGAGCCATAACATCCATCCTGCAGGGTGCTCCACACTGTCAGGAAATTTGGTGGCAGGGGAGCAGTGGTAAGTAATACTGCTGCCTTCCTCTGACACCAAATTTCCAAGCCCAGTGCAGCCAGGTGAGGGCCAAACTCCTTCCCTCACCCCACCCCCACGGCCAGATCAGGCCTGAGCCATGCCCCCTTACCCTAGTGTAGCCAAATTAGGACCAGGCCACACCACCTTCCCCCTCATCATACAGCCAGATTGGAGCTAGGCCATGCCCCCATTATATCCCAAACAGCCAGATTAGGCCCTGCCTCACCACCCCACCTGCTGGAGTTGGCTCACCAGAACGATCCAGCCTGTGGACAGGCTGAGCACCATCCATCCAGCCCAAGGCAGGAAAAGGTTGGACACCACTGTGCTATGGAATTGATTTTTTGAGCTGGTTACATGTTGTTCAAACATGCCAGGAGACCATTGGGATAGCTTGGTTAAGCCAACCATTGCTCCCAGCCAAGGGCATCCAACAGCACAATGGGGCTTTGGGCACAAGTCCAGAGGCCGGCTCAAACTCACACATCTTGGGCTCAAGCAAGGCACCTCACTCTTCCAGCTGAAGCTGTGCCATGGCATAGGAAGAAGTGGAAGATTCATGAAGCTGGAAAGACAGAGCAAGAAAGAGCATGGCTTTGTAATCTGGTGATGTGACACTCCCTAGGAAGGAGGATGCCTTGACGTTGCAGCTTCCACCTTCAGAATCTGCCTGTGCATTTTATGTAATCTTGTCTCTATCTTGGTGGTTGGGGCGCTCTTCTTGGAAGTGAAAGCTATAGATTTGAACTCCCTCAACCTGAGAAGGGTATTAGACCCAGGCCTCTTGCTTCCTGGGTAGGTATTCTAAGCTCTATGGTGTTATGTTTGGTGGGAGCAAACATCTTTCTCCTCCCACATGTCAAAAAACACTCCTCTAGAAGAGAGTGATTCAGGCATATAAGTGGTGGGGGAAAATATTATTTGGGGGGGGGGGGGGGGGGCTGAGCCCTGCCTGCCCCTGCCGCTGCCCCTCCCTCTTGCAGGGCCATTGTGGGGCTGGCATGTGCTGGTGCTGTATGTGGTGGCAGAGGAGCAGCTGAACACTGAGCAGCGCCAGGTAGTGTGGGACAGCAGCACTGTGGTCCTGCTGCTGTTGCCGGTTGCTGCAAAAAGTTTTGGGGGGATAAGTCCCGTTAGCCCTGGCCTTCTGCCACCTATGTCCAGGCACCCATACCCAAAGAGGTGACTTAGTCACAGGAGAGAGTTTGAGTCTATGAATACCAGCTTCACATGGGCACATAACAGGAGAGAGACAGGATTTCGGACACATGATTTTCTCTTCTTCAGTAATGTAACAATGGATGGGATGACTAGGGCACCTGCTCTGGGTGGTTGCAAGAACAGCATTTCCAGCTTCTGATGCTGTCCCTGCCACTGCTACTGTCCAGGGCACAGGCCCTAGTAGTGAGGCCTCTGCTCTCTTCTTCCCCTGTTCAGCATTTTGGGTATTCAGAATCCCATTCTTGGGCCTCTACCTCTCTTCTAGCAGCATACCACTGTGAAAATGAGGCCTGAAAAGTTAGGCATGATGGACGCCTATACACAAGCACAGAGGCTGCTCTAATGCAGTGGAATTCCAGCCCATTGGAGCAGGCTCAATTAATCGAGTCTGCAGGAGTATGGCAATTACCATGCTCCAGGAGACTCCTGCATTTCATGTATCAGTGTCCCTGTGCTTAAAAATGGCAGTGGGGTTGTTTGAACCAAAGTTTGCTGAATGAGCTCTAGCTCAAGCAGTCCTGCCACCATTTTTAAGCGTGGGGACACTGATACCCGAGACACGGCAGCACTTTAATTAGAGTGGTTCTCAGAGTCACTCTAATTAAAGCGCCACCCTCACACACACACCCAGAGCCCATGTAAAAGCGCCTGATGATTCTTAGTGCCAACACATCTAAGGCCAAATACAAACTGACATCGTTGCAAGGCAGAGGGAGCGTGATTCTGCAGTTCAGTGCTGAGGACAATCAAGGTCCCTGATGTCAAGACTGTTTATGCAGTATGCAGCCATTGATTGATAAACAGAAATAACCCTTGTAGCAGGGGTCAGAAACCAAGATCCCCCCTCCTGGGGGAGGGGGGGGTGCCTATACCACTAGGCTACAGAATTTTACTCCTTCTTGTTTTCCCTCTGGCCAAATAAATCTTGTAGTCCTGATTGCTCAGTGAGACACCTTTATCAGGAGGGACCCCCACAAGGCCAGTGGTTAGGGCGCTTACTTGTGAAGTGGAAGATGTGAATTTGAATCCCCTCAGGGTGAAGATGGCCTTGGATTTAAGTCTTGAACTTCCCGGTTAAGTTCTCTGACCACTAGGCTATTGGGCAAACAGTAGACAGGGTATCACTACTTCCCCTGGCTGTATTTGGTATTGAGTTATATGCATACACTCAGCATCACATAGTCATAGGTATGCTTTGTCCCTAACTAAGGGGATTTGGGTAGGCTTTAAGCACCTTCTAACATTGATTTGTATCACAAAGAACTTATGTGGAAGTGAGGTGCTTTAAGTGACTGGGTCACATCTTAGCATACACAGCAATACAAGTCTGCAGGCTGCAGGTTTTTTTCAAGGCAAAATGAAAGTGCCTAATGAATGCAGATGTTAGGAGACATAACAGGCTCCTCTGCCTGGGCTGATTGACTTGCTGGGGTGCATCAGACTTTACCAAAGTGCACTTGGGGGGGGGGGGAGGCGGGGGCAATAGTTTACAGGTTGGTCAATGGACCTCCTTCTTTCTGCCCAGTTGAGCATTCTGGCTGTATGACTCTGTTTCCCCCTGGGTCTGACTACCCACATCCTGGTAGCACAGCACTAGGTAATTATGTAGGTTGCAGCATGGGGTGTGTATGTGGGGGTGTTTATGGGGGGCTGCCTGTGCACTGGGTCCCAGCAGCCAGCTGGGGGAGGGCAGGGGGCATGTGCAGCAGAGCTCCCCCAGGTGGTATGGTGCAGGTGAAGGTGAAGTCCCATTTGGCTGTCCCTGCAGTGTTTTGCATTTGGATTACTCTTTGTGATATAGCACCTAATTAAGCTTAAGTCCTGTCTGGGTATATATATGGGTGATTTGGACCTGGACCCGAGTCTCATTTTCAATAAGCAGATAGGTACCTAGTGGGTTGGGCATGTACTGCACACTGAAGGTCAGTTTTGAAAAATCCCACAAGGCATCTTTCTACCGGTACTTTCATACCTTTGAAAATCTGGCCTTGAGGCACTTTGGAATGTGATTTCAAGAGTCCCACAGTGGGACTTAGGTTTCTACGTGCCACTTTTGAAAATAGGACTTAGGCTTTTAAGGCATTCACAGAATTTTAAAAATGTTTTAGGGTGCTGACAGACATGGAAAAAAAATAAAATGGCACTTTACTGGAAGAGGAATCATGTCAGTCTGACCCGGCTCCCCAGCGTCTGTATAGATCTCACTCTTCCGTGGGGCTTTTTGGTGCTTTATCTAACAGCTGATTGAGATCAGCTATCATATAAAAGCACCAAAAAGCCCCACTGAAGCGTAATATTTATACTAATGCTGGGCAAGCTGGGTCAAACTGGTTCTTCTTCTGAGTTGTACATGCAGGGCATGTACTGAGTTTGGCACAGGGGCATGCCAAGGTGAAACTAAAGCACCGTTTGTTTGGGTTTTTTCCACATCTGGCAGAGTCCTTAAACATTTGTTTTGAGAATGTTGCCTGAGGACGTGTAGTCTGAGACTGCTAATTAATTACAATCCTAGGATAATAACAATTTATTGAACTGGGGCCTGGTCCTGTATTGCTTCGGCTCTGTGGCTTCATAGACTGGGTGGGAATTTTGAATGCTCCAAACATGCATAACATGGCTTCTGTATTAGATAAGAATAGTGGTCTAGAAGTGAAAGGCTCCATAGACCATTTTTTCTTCCCTAAAGCATCCAGTTCCCACTAATCTCTGCTGTTTATCTCAAGAGGTGGGCCTACACTGCAAGCAAAGGTGTGATTGTATAGCTAGTAGGCATAGTATGTTAGCTTGTATCTAACAACAGCAGGGAAGAAATGGCAGGATGAACTTCAGTACAAACTCCTGCAAGCTCACCTGTGACTTTGGGTAGATACCCAGGTTGCTAATCTGGACTGAAGTCTGCGCTGCCACACATTCACTGCTGCTGTCATTTGTGCAGCTAGATTCCAGCCAACATGGGTATGCACCCCCAGGCTGCAATCCAAAGACATTAGACAAAGCAAAGACATTCTGCAATTGAAGAAAATACAAATGTAATGTTGGTTTTCCAGCATATCAGTTCAAGTTGTTAAAAGACCAGTATACCTATATTTTGTCTTTTTTCTATAGTGCTGTTTTATTTTTGTCATGCTCTGTCTTTTGAGGGCTCTCTATATTAGTATAGTGAGCCAGTATTTTGTTTTCTGTACCCACTCTGCTGTTGCTAGGCAACTGAATACTAATAGCAATCTGCATGACCCTTTGTTTGTATTATATTAATATGCAGGCATTAGTGCCATCTGAAGTTGGTAAATGTGACCAGTCACAAACAAGCTTTTCCTTTATTTCTGGCTGTCATTCCCTAATGTTTCTTGAGACTGAAATTGAGTGAGCTACTGTATGCTGCTTGGCACCGTGACATGTAAGAAATGTTAGCACCAACAAAAAACATGATTTCAAATACCATGAGATTCCTCTTGGTTTACTGAAAACATAGAAACATTCCAGGAGAGAGAGTATGGGGCTGTTAGATGCTTTGTGTGACAGATACCTAATTACCATCCATAATTTTATATGTGGAATGTTCTGTTAAAAATGATCCTTGTGATAATCTGTATCTTCGTCATTTCAAAAGGCTCTGACAGATATAAAAGTCTTTGGACACCCAAAAGGAAATACTTGTTGGGAAAGATTTAATACCTATAATGGCCTCCTTCTATAGATATTGTCTGACAATTATTGGGCTGTATTTTAAAAGGCGAAAATTATACTTAGGTACCTCATTCCCATTGACATTTGGGGGCAATTAAATGCATAACTACCACTTCTGGCTTTGAAAACCTCCTTCTTAAATGATAATTTAGTCATGGAGATTTCTTCCATGTCAGATTGTTCTTGAAACAGGCTGGGTTATACTGCATTGACAAGGACTAAAGTTTGGGTCTAGCACTAGAAATTCCTAAATTCTGCTCCCAACATTTTTTCTTTCTTGCTTTTGTTTCTGATTTATAAGTCCAAGCAAATCACTTGGGTTTAAATTTGCAAGTGAACAATTTAAGGCATTTCTGTAGGTAGCCATCTTGAGATGCTATGGGTTTTTAGAAGTGTAATTTGTGTTTTAAGGTATAATTAAGACGTTTCTATTTCAGGAGGGTTGTTAAGATACTGTTGTAAGAAGGGTTGTTTATGCAAGATCAATAATTATTGATCAAATCAGCAGAGCCAGACTCAGACAATACCAACTCCATGGCAAGGACAACAGAATCCCTCTTGTTGTCACCTACAGCCTCCAGCTTGAACAGCTTGGACATATCATTAATGGTCTCCAACCATCAGCTGGATAATGCCAACAATCTCAAGGTAGCCTTAGGGGACAAGTCTGCCCCGGCTTACAGACAGCCCCTTAACCTCAAAGGACCTTTCTGCAACAACAGACTACATAACTCCTATTCTCACCGAGCTACCATATCTTGCTCCCTCAGTGATGCAGACCACATCATCACTAGACCAGACAACATGGATTATACCACCCAGGGTTCATTCACCTACTCCTCTACCAATGTCATATATGCCATTACCTGCTTATAGTGCCCCTCTGCTATTCACATTGGACAGATGAGGTGATCCCTATGTAGAAGAACGAATGGACACTGTAACAGGACTGAGTCTCAGGGGCGACCATTGATACCCCTTGGTGGCCTCACATTTGCTGCCCTGCTCTGGTTCTCTGGATACCCTCCCTTTTTGTCCTCTTTCCTGCCAAGCCTTTGCTGTTATTTTATTAGGAACAGGGAGGCTGCCCCAGAGTCCCAGAACAAGCCCTTATGTCCTACTGGTCTGTGGAATCCTCCTGAATCCTGCAAATCCTTCACCTGCCCTGAGGCATCTGGTGGGACCCTCACAATCCATCAGCACTCTATTGCACAACTTGCCTTAGGGGATGATATCACGGCATCCAACCTCCCTACAGCCATGTCCATGCCTTACAAGTGTTACCATTCAGTCACTTCCCCTTGTTGAGGCCTGGGCATTTTCAACCTCCACCCCTCTGTTCTTGCTGGCCCCTTTGCTTAGGTTCACTGTGCCAGACCATAGCGTATTGGGTGCCAGCCCTCATCTCGTCCTTCTCAGCTTTGGACTTCAACCCTGCTCTTGCCCCGCTAGGACACAGGGTCCTTGGCTGTATCTTCACCCTTCTTCAGCACTGGCCTGCTCAGTTTAGGCTTCACTCCATAACAGTTGCCACCTATTAGTGCCTTAAGCCCAGCCCCTGGCAGGGCTCAAAGCAATCACATGCCCCTCAGACACCACTGAGATCTCTTATACTCCTAATAGCCCCAACCCAGATGGCTGGTTAAAACCCAAATGAAAAGCATAAGCACCCTGGCCATAACTAAGACTCTCAGCACACTGACTGTATAACAAACCCCCTATTCATCCTGGGTCCCAATTCCCTACAAGCCCTCAGCTCCTTACTTGCTGTTCCTAGGCATAGCAGGATCCCAGGTATTAGCTAGCCACAGCCAGCTTGCTACACAGCAATTCCTTCTGTGGCATGCAGGGCCAGACTGACTGCCCTGGCTCAGGCCCTGAGCTTATATGCCTACCAAGCCCCATCTCTCTCTGGTCATGTGACTCCTGCAGGTGTTTCTAATTGGGCTGGCTGGCTGGGCTTCAAGGCAGCCTACAACTCTTCATTTAGCAGTTGTAGCAGTGCCCCTGTTGCTCAAGCAGGGCTCTCCCTATTATACAAGCACATCCACTAGCTCTGCAATAGGCACTATATTACCCAAGAAGAGTTTGGGGTAGACCTTGTTTCCCCTAGCGCCCCCTGGGATAACAAGGAATAACAGCCACAAGTTGTTGGAGAGTAGGCTTAGATTGGACATCCGTAAGAACTACTTCACAGTTAGGGCGGCTAGGATCTGGAACCAACTTCCAAGGGAATTGGTGTTGGCTCCTACCCTGGGGGTCTTTAAGAAGTGGCTCAATGGTGTGGGTTGTGGTGTAGGGGAGGAACAGAGCCACAGATAGCGCCCCCTGGCATCGGGAAGGAAAAATGGGCAGCCTCCCGCCTAATTAAGATCATTAATTAATTAACAACAAGACATGGCAGGCGAGAAGGTGGGTGGCTGGCCCAGAAACAGGTGGGCGGGCTAAGGGAAAATCAGCCCTCCCAGTAGCGCCTGTTATACCTAACCAGGCACTGCCACCCAGCAGTGTGCAGCTCCAGCCAGTTCTGGGAGCTGTACGTGGCATCAAGGAGTTGAGTGAAGCTGGCCCACCTCTACACGTGGGATTTCCCACAGTGCACGTGAAACTCCTCACACTTGCGCGCCACTGAGGGAAGCCACTCTTTGTAAGTTCATAGCATCTGATATAATAGACTGTCACCTAGGAAGGCTTATCTCTCTCTGAACAAGTTAGCCTCTAAGGGTGCCTATACACATGCAGTGAGGCTGCTCCAATGTACTATAATTATAGAATGTCAGATCAGACTTGATTAACTGAATCTGCTGGAGCGTGGTAATTACCATACTTCAATATACTCCAGTGTCACATGTATCAGCATCCCCATGCTGAAAAATGGTGATGGGGGTGCTTTAACTAAATCTTGTTCAACACGTGATACTCCAAGTGCTTTAATTAGAGCAGGTCTCAGTGGCTTTCATTAGAGCCATAAATGCCATGTGACCCCAGAGGCTGGGGGGGCACAGCAACTGCACACAGGCAGCAGTGGTGGCGTCGGCAGTGGGGGTGTGCTGGCAGCAAGCAGGGAGCTCCTGCAGGCAGCTGCAGCACTGTTGGCGGTGGGGGTGGGCCCAACGGGGAGCTCCTGCAGGCGGCCGTGGCCGTGGTGGGGGGGGCGGGGGGTGGCAAGTGCTGACTGCCCGCAGGCACTGCCAGCAGCATTAGCAGTAGTTTTCACATGGGGTGGCCAATCTCAGGGGGTGCACGTGCACCTGTATGCACCCGCTATGCGTCAGCAGTGATTAGAACCATCCTGCCCTGCCTTCTGCCTGACAATAGACTAACATGGCTAATGACCTCTCTCTAATGATCTTGTTTAGAAATACCAGATAAGTAAGTCTAAAGAAGGAAACTTAATGTCTGAAATATGCAAGATATCTTAAAATTCATGGAACAAGTATAAACAAAATACTTTGCTTTTTATATATTTATGGAAATATTCTGAAATCTTTATTGCAGCTTTGGTAATTAACAGGCTTAATCCTGCACACTTAAATAGACACTAAGCTTTGTTACCACAGGTAGTGTCTTCAAGAGTGGAATAATATTTTTTATTCATACATAGAGTGAATTCCTGGTCCCACTGAAATCAATGTTTTACTCACATTGAATTCACTAGGAATTTGCCCTGAGAGCCATATTTTGAACACTGGTAGTCTTAGTATGTCAACAAGGTTACTAGCATAAGTAAATGTTTGTAAGAATGAACCTATTTTGAACATTTCATTTGAAATATAATTAGGTTTCCTTTTGATCCATTTCAGAATATGCATCCTATTTATTTTCAGACAAAAATATGCTTTTTTTAAATATGTATGATTTCTTAGGTTATTGTAATTCAGGGGACTCACTTTCTTCAAAATTAGCACACATATCATATAATGTAGCTGTCAGTGATTCAAATGTTGTAGAGCATTTAATAACTAGGTATTTCAAGATAATCTTTCCACATCATTTCACTGGCTGTCTATCAGAGAGTTGATTGGTTTTCCATATTCATTTTGACTGTCTTCCTATTTATGTGAAAGGCTTGTAAGCAAAAAGGCTCATACCGTATGTAACCCTTCTGTCAGGCACTGGTCAGCAGCAATGGCTGGGTTCAAATTTTGGGGTACCCAATATGTTTTTACTATGGCTTAATTGTATTGGGGTGCCCTGCATAAACAAAATCTCCCCTCTCAAGCAATATAAAGACAAAGGACAGATTACAGAAAACAAAGGCAAAGGAGACACCAAATGCAATTCGAATACCCTTAACTACAAAGTATAGTCTATAATTTGCACCTTTTGCGGGAGACTCCACCCATGCTCAGGCAGTCTGGGACTTGGGGGGCTCACCCAAAGGGTTAGTTCCAGTGGCCTGCACCCCTACATCTGCCACTCAGCAGCAGGCTGGACAGGAGGGACCCACACTGATGAGCCCTATGAGCTGTTCCTTTGGGCTTTGCTGCGCCTTGGGGAGCAGCTTATGTGATGCAAGGAGACCTTCATTACTCCCTGGGAAGCTGTAAGGCACCAATTTCCACTTCCACATGGAGGCTTTGAGGGGGTGACTATAGCTCCAGTCAGCATACTGCATCCCCAAGAACCAATCACACAGATCTGCTGGGACACAGAAACTGCAAAAGAACTCAGAGAGGTGCCAGGCCTATCTGCACTGGGGCCTGGACTACAACTAGAGCCCAACCACACCTCTAGCTGGGACAAACAAACCTGCAAAGGTGACAGAGAGCCAGGCTTTCAGCCCAGGCCTACAACTCGCCAGGCTCCAGTCCTGGGCAAAATCTGCCAGGCTAGAATCCTGGCCAAACTTCCAGGCTTCAGTCCCAGCCAAAACAACTGCCAGGCTTCAGTCCTGGCCAGTTTGCTTCAGAGATTAATACCCTCATGGTATTATCCCACTCAAAACCCAGCAAGAACAGAAGGGGGAAGAGGAGGGAAAGAAGGGGAGTCCTCCACATTGGCTGCTCTGGTTGGGACATCTCTTTTGGGCATAAATGCCACATGCCCCTGGAAGCTGGGGGGGCATGGCGACTGCCTGCAGGCAGTGGCGGCAGGGGCGTGGCAATGGCAAGCAGGGAGCTCCAGCAGGCGGCCACAGTGGTGTTGGCAGTGAGGGTTGGGGGGGATGGCAAGCATCAACCAGCTGTTGGCAAGCGCCTGCAGGTGCCGCCGGCAGTGTTGGTGGTGCGAGGGGGTGGCAAATGGCAACTGCCCGCAGGCGCCGCTGGCAGTGTCGCCAGTGGCCAAACACAGGGGGTGCACCGGCAATCTCAGGGGGTGCCCGTGCACCTGTGTGCACCCCCTACACATCACCAATGCTTTGGGGTCCTCTCTCCAGCCCCCCTTTCTAGCCAGCTGCCCCTTCCTATGCATCCAGCATAACATCACCCTATCTTTCCAATCAGGGTTTGCAATGCTTTTTCATGCCTCTCTTTTAATCAACACATTTTAAAAAAGCACACTGCCCAGTCTAGCTAATCAGGCTAGTGATCTGATTTACATGCTGTACATGACTGAAACCAGGCTTCCTGGGTTCAGCACACAGCAGGGGATCCTAAAACAATAGCCACAGGTATCAGGACATCACAGGGGGCTTTTCTGCTTACCTGCCCAGACAGAAACCAAAACACACCTTGCAGTACAAACAAGACACATAACACACTCCAAAGTACAAAATTGCTCATACATTTTGTGTGTGTTACATGTAGAATATGTACACATTCCACCATATCTCCTTTTTCTATAAAGTCAGCATGTAGCCAAGATCCTCCCACTGGAAGCAGGCCAGTGGGAAGCTAATTATGGGGCTCTTGTAGGGAGTCCTGTCTGCAAGCAGACAAGGGTGTGACCTTCCACTACACTATGCCATTTTAATTGCATCACTTTGACCAGGGTATTTCTCTTGCCACCATCGTGGTCATGGTATTTCCCCTGCCACAGGAGATTCCTCCCTAGCTTGCTCCTGTGGCCATACAGCTGAGGGCAAGTGAAATTCGGGGGCATCTGAACCCCAAGTCTCCAGGCTTGGGCCTCCACATAGGATGCCAGAAAAAGGATTTGGAAGTATCTGAAGCCCTGGGCTGGAGCGGAGGATACTTGCTGGTAGCAAGGCCAGATATGGTTCTGGAATGTTTCAAATGGATTTGGACCTGATCTGGCTAATCTGACCTTCAACATGAAAAATTTTCCTTAAAAAATTTTTTTTTAATTTCACCATATCTTCTGCTGCATTCCAGCTCCAGCCTGAGGGATTGAAATAGCCAAAAATCTGGCACTTACACATTCCTTACAAATTGAGTCATCTAGGTGACAACTACCATCATTACCTGTGATTTTTAAGGCTATGGAACTCCAAAAGGGGTAATAGCTTTGCTGGAAATTATGTCTGCATCTAAAGGCCTATGTAGAAAAGAGGATTTGCTTTACACTGTGGCTGGCCATCACTCCCTCTGATCTTTCTTCTTATAAAATTGGTGATTGTTATGTGATCATTATAATGCACACCCAGATAATATTTTATATGCTCTGATGGTATATATTGCAGAATGCACAGCTTCTAAAAATGTGTGAAATGTTAATTACTTGACTAACAGTGCCATGTGGAAGGTGTATATTTAGGGAGAAAGGGGACAGAATGTTGAACAAGGAGTAGAAGTAGGAGCTGAGGAAATCTAACCCTCCCCACTTTTCCCAGATTTCACCCTTTCTTTGAAGCTCAATATCTCAGGGATGTGTAGAACAAAAGCCTATGGACTTTGACAGGTTATATAATGATTGGATTATCACTAGGGCTGTGCAAAATTTTGCTGGCCATTTCATTTGGACACTGTTTTGACCAATTTCAAGGTCGAAACAGCAAAATCGAAACAAAACAAAGGGCCTCGAAACAGCCTTGAAACAAAACTAGGCTGGTCGAAGACTTTGGAAGTCGAAATGTTTTGACCATAGGCTGGGGATGGAAAATCAGTCCAGCTGGGCTGATTTCCCATCCCCAGCGCAAGATCTGGTAGGGGGTGGGAGGCAACCCGCCTGGGTTGCTTCCTGGTCCTCTGCAGTAGATCATGCTGGGGGTGGAAGGCAGCCCTGCTGGGCTGCTTCCTGGTCCTCCTCTAGCACAGAGGACCAGGAAGTAGCCCAGCTGGGCTGTCTCGCCACCCCCAGCATGATCTAGCATGGGAAACAGGAAAGCAGGTCAGCTGGGCTGCCTTGCTGCCCCCGGAGCGATCTACCGTGGGGGAGGGGAAAGCAGCCCAGCTGGGCTGCCTCGCCACCCTGGGCGTGATCTGGCATGGGGGATGGGAAAGCAGCCCAGCTGGGCTAACTTCCCATCCCCAACGGAACTTGAAACAGTGTTGAAACAGCCTCTCTGTTTCGACGGAATAGAACGGAACGGAACAGCTGTTTTGACTCAAAATGAAATTCGAGACAAAACACTGTTCCATTGAACTGTTGAAACTCAAGGCAAAATGGAATGGTGCCGTTTCACACATCCCTAATTATCACATACATCAGTGGGTCCAGGGTAAGCAAAGCAACCCAACCATACCCCATTTGTCCTCCCTCCCACTCAGCACCTTCTTCTCAAAGAATTGAGCTGTCAATCTCAATCAGAAGACTGACATTCTCCTCTTTAAAATTCCTTATGACAAGCTCATGATCAGTCTTCCCTTAATCTTCCATGGTAAGACATCCTCAAATCTCATGGTTGCTTGGGGTTGGCAGTGCTGGATAGGTTTACTACCCAGTAAGAGAGGACTAAGTGGCCAGAACAGTATACAAAAGGATAGTGTTGGTAGAATGTTTTCCTCTAATTTCTGGAGCACCACACAGAGACAGGCTCTCAGTGGATATTTCTGCCTACAGTAACATCATCTTAGAATATCTTATGTTGGGAGGTTCTAAACTGGAGCAACAGCATCCAAGGTTGTACAAACTGCCTCAGCTTCCCCTGTTAATCAGGAAATCAACTGGATGGCCCATTGTTCAGGTGGTCAACCAGACTCATTTGATGGCATTTAGGGCTTTAGACTGACCTTGTTGGTAACCAGGCAGCCTCTTCCTGTACCAGCTGCTGTCTGCTGCTGCTGTTGCACCACCATCTACTGAACTGGCTCCAGTTGTTGCTGCTACAGCAGCCTGCTGATGAAGAAACTGTTGCTGCTTCTGCTGAATATGGTTGTCTGCCAACCATTTCTGTACTTTCAACTTCCATTTTGCCAGCAATGGCTGATTCTTCCCTTCACACTGCTAGGGATGTTCCAAGAGAATCCTCTTCTGGCCTCATGTGGGTGGCAGAGGGCCAAGTGTTGACATCAGCAACCAAAAAGGAAGACAGTGGTTGGAAAACACATCTCTTTATTAAAAACATCAATGACAGAAACTGTAACAAAACCTTGAGTAAAAGGCTTTTTAGCCAACATAGGTTATGGGTTTGAAGACAGTGGTCAAACAATCTAAACTGCTTATGGTCTGACAGGTTTTAATTTCTGGTGCCATTGGTTTGTCTAGAAATGGAATGAAATAATTACAGTATTACTCAAGAATTTCTGGAGTTCTACAGGGAAGGGAGTTTATAGCTACTACTTCAGAGAATTAAAACACAACAAACAAAAGACCTGAAGAGAGCCAGAAAGCAAATTGGAATGAATATTTTGTTGAGTAAGCAGCCAGCAATGATGAGTTAATAGCTGGTTTTGGCCAAGTTTTGCCATAGTGAAATTATGAGTAGCTTCACTGTCTTACTGCTGCCACAGTGTGGCAGTCTTTGTCACTGATGTCTGAAAGTGAGATTTAATACTGGCTTGTGATGGTGTGTAAAAGAGAATCATGCAACATGAAAAAATCCCTTTGTAGACCAAAATGTGACTTAATCTCTTGGCAAGATGCAAATGAACTTGGGAGAAAGGACTTTAAACCATGTCCTTATTTAGGTACTATAAAGAAGGTGGCATTTTAAAAGAGGATTCTCAAAGCGCAGAAAATGTTCATATATATAGTAAATGTGCATGAAAATGGGGTTCCTCGTTAACATCACTAGCAAGCTAGAGATATACATAGTACAGAATGCAGATGCTCTTTGGTTCTAAATGCTTGTCACAGGGAGGATATTTCCTCCCTTTCTTTCAAAGTGTCCTTGGACTTCCTGTTTGCTTCCAAATGTTATATATACAGGTACTGGTTTTGAACAATGAATCCCTACATGGTTTGTGTCCTAGCCGCTGTATGAACTGTCTCTTGCCTTCAGGCACTGTCTTGACAGCTGAGATCAGCCAGAGTGCTTTTGCTGATACTCCCTGCATCTGAACATCTGGAGAGCGTAAGCAGTGGATTCACAGCTCCGGAGGATTCGCAGCTCTGGAATTTATTTCTCCCATTGGCCTGATAGAACAAAAGTCTGTTGACCTTTGGAGCACAATGTAAGGCCCATCTGTTTTCTCAAGTTTTGTGCCTGAGGAGCTTGCAGCTTGTGTTATGGGAGGCTGTTTAAGAAGGATTATGGACAGCACATTGTGTGTCTTGCTTTTAAACTATGTACTTGTGCTCTCCGTATCTGATAAATCTACTTATAAAATAAATTTTAAAAAAATCCTTTTATTTTGCTAATATTCAAAAATTATTTTAGGCTAATTATTCTAGTTGCTCTCTGTGCTTAAACAAGACCCTGATCCTTGCTAGACCACCTTCTCTGGATCCTGCAGAGAACACATCTCACAATCACTTCCCTGACAACAGACTGGCATGTATTATGTACTCAGGATTGTACCACTGCTGCATCACTAAGCAGAAAAAATTAGCCCAGTTTAGTTCAATATAGTAAAAATGGAAGGACACTCTTATTAAATTAAATAATTTAAAGCTAACATATAGATGTATTGGCTAAATAAAAAAGATTTTCTTTTCCCCCTTTCCATTCTACTTATTGTTCTCTAGGGCAACTGACAGCTAAAACAGCAAGCTCGTAAGCCACCAATGGCGTCTGTCTAGAGAATAAACAAGGTTTGGTAGAATAAGAAGAGATTGCTTCATTAATGGAAACATTTGTAAGGGACCCAAAGCAGTTATCCAAAACAACTCTGCATTGTAAGGAAGCTTTCTGTGGCCAACCTAAATGCTGTTACAGATCTTTGGAATTCTGCCCAATCATTGGCTTCCTCTGCTTTGGAATGGCAGTCCTTCTTCATGTTGCCCCCCCCCCCCCCAAACTTGGCATAGCCACCTTATTCTCCTGTAGTATCTCTTTCAACAAATCCTTCCTCAAATCACTACTTCTGCTGCTGATCACTGTGACTACTTAGCTTTCACTCTTATGCTTTTTCCTCTGGTTGCAAAACTCCTTGCAGCAGGGACCAAAGGTCAGATCTTTCACTTTTTTTACTTACACAGGAAATAGTATTAAAGCCAGTGAGATTAGGCTCATGAATAAAAAAAGAGATTTGGCCCCACACGTAATCTTACATTTGCAAAGTACCATGCGTGCCTGCATTATGTGAACAATTAATATTCATCTCCTATAGTCTTGTTTGTAGATAGAACAAGCCTTAGATAAAACCATTTTTACGTGCAGGGACATCAATTCACAAGATGCTAGAGGCTGCTGGAGCGCAGTAATTACCACGCTCCAGCAGACTTGATTAATTGAGTCCGCTCAGACATGCTGTAATGACAGTGTGTCAGAGCAGCCTACTGCTCGTGTATAGAAGTTTTAAGATACCCAATCTAACCCAGATGAGATTTATTTACATCACATGGAATAGATTCATATTGTAAAATGGTCCTTGGATGCTTTGTTAATAAGACAATATCAGTTGTGAAATATGGTTTCAAAGTATGTTAATTCCCATGTATCTGCAGAAATACTCACATTTGAAAATAAAATGTGCACTTCATAATTGAATCCCTCAGCTCCAATTTCTTTTTCTTTTTTGTGGTTTCAATAGCTAGGAGAATTGCACACAGAGAGAGACATGACTGAAGCAAGTTAACCATGACTTGCAAATGAGATTTAACAATAATCATGCAGTGAGTCTATCTGTATACAAAGGAAGACACAGAGAAAATTAATGTTTTCAGTTGCAAAGCACCAAGATGAATTTTCATAGCATAGAACAAGATTGCATTAATTTCAAGTGCTTTAATCTGATTAAAAGCTATAAGGTTTCCTACATTCTCACTTAACACTAAATGCACTAATGGGATTTGTATTTATAATAATTTTATTATGGGATTTGTTTGAAACAATCAGACTGATGGTAGGCTGAACACTACTTACTGATTTTATCTTTTCATGCCAGATAGAAAGCTGGTTTGTTCATGGACTTAAATATAGCTTCATGGATAGGTGCAGTTCAGCTGACAGACAACATATCTAATTTATGATGAGACTACAGAATCCACCTGTCCATTGATGATACAGTGTATAGTCGTTGCTACTGTACTGCTAAAAGGTTTAGGGGAAGCTTAGTCCTACACTGGGATATGCAGAACTGTTCATCAGTCATCCCAAGTAGTACATGACTTCCAGTGTGCATATGTATGACAAACTGTAGCAATGCCTATTGCAAATACTGCCCTGAGTGAATATATCCTATTTATTCTTTCTAGTCACCTCTGTAAAACAACTTGCATGGAACTTGGAGGGAGGAAGACAGAGTGCATGGGGAAAGAGTTTGAAGAAGGCAGGTTATAGTTGGTCTGTGTGAACATGGTTTGCATGCAAGCTGCAGTGACAGCATTTCTGTAAAGGGTTCTCTTAATAAAGAGCCAATTCAGGGTTGCAAACTTGGAATCCTCTCCTCTTGTGTTATTTTCCAGCCCACCATATATGAAATACCTTGCTGCTCTTACCTACTGATAGAGAAGCTTTTGCATCAGGGCTAAAATGGAGATATTCCAGATCTACTGACTCCTATCCAGTTTTGAGGTAAGCATTTAATTCTGTATGCAGATGCACACAAACCAGATAGAAACTAACCACCCTTAAACTGCACCCCCATACACACACACATACAACTGAAATTCCATTATAAAACTATTTTCCAAGTGTCTTCCATAATTCAGTTGCAAAAATGTGCTTTAGGCTCAAGTGAAGCATTAGAAAGCCTTAGCCCTGGAATGAATCACTTTGTTCACAGATTTCACCCATTATGTAAACTAAGGGGTTGGGATATTTGTTGGAAAAAACACTTAAATGGATGACTTACTAATGTTGAAAGATCAGCTGTATTCTAGGTACAAGCCCTAGAAAAAAATTGGACTACTGATGGTGAGTCAGCCCAGGAATTGGAGTCAACAAGTGCAAACTCTGCCTGAAAAAAATTGGTGGGATATTTTCCTATTTTATTATCCAAAAAGCACATTTTATTTCATGGGCTTCTTGTTTATAACCAGTTATGGTGGGTCCAGCATGGATGCCCTCTGGCTGAGGAAATTTTTTTAAAGGTGAGTATATACAGCGTTAGTTGGTCTTGTGTTCAGTACCTGCACTAGGTCCAAAGCTTTATTTCAAATACCTGTTAAGCTGTAGTTTTACAGTGCATTCAAATTACTCATATACCTAGTAACATAATGAACAGAGGGGAAAGAGGGAGGCAAAAAAATAGGAATGGCTATGCTGCCAGACCAGTGGCAGACCAGACCGGTGGTGCTGATCCATACATTACTACCACGCAGGGCACTCAAGAGTCACGTTATACCTCTGCGTATACCCATATTAACACTGCATTAGTACAACACTACGGACTGCCTCAAGAAGTAGGCTTGGAATGGGTTTGTGTACATAATAGTAGCCAGCCTCACCTTTATCCCCAAGTATCCCTGTTAATTTCAACAAAATAGCACTATATGATAAAGAATAGAATTTGGCCCTATACATTTTTTAGTTTCAGATTCCCACACTTGAAGAAGCTATTTTTTTATTTAATACTAGTGTAAAAATTACCATTATGGACTACAGCGATTGAATATAAACATTTTTTTATTTCCAGTGAACCACTGAATTTAGATCATCCTTCTTTCTTACATGATGTAAGATTATCTCCAGATGATTATCTATAGGCTTTCCAAAGTATGAAATATATACAGATATGCATGATAATACAAATGTGTGTTCTCCATGGCAAATGGAACTTAAATACAAGGTCCCTGATTTAATTGATGTTGGTATACTACAGCAAAGATTTTACATCAACTTAATTTACATTTTAAAGTTGAAATAACGAGTAATGCAATATGAAAAGTAATAATGATGTCAATAGGACCATCCATTGCTATTTATTTTGATATTTATTTACATTTGTTTTAAGATGTCCCCATATTTTCAATATATGGTTGACTTTTATATTGGCAATACATAACCTTATCACAGAAACTACTGATCATCAGAACTAAGCTGGAGATTTTAGTGGCTGGATAGGGCTGACTTGGGCTTTAGGTATGTGGAGAGGCAGTTGCAGCTTATGGGATAAATCCATTGCCTTGATATTTCTGCAAAAATCAGCATCAAACGTTTTCAAATGTTTACACATCATAAATTGTTTTGAGATCTTTAGGCTTAGCAAACGTGAAGGTGAACAGATTATTTCATACTTTTCAGAGATTTTTTTTTCAAGTTATTGGCAAATTCAGTAACCAGTGTGTAACAGGGTTCCTGACTGGAGCCCTACTACTTGAGAAATTCCAGCAGCTGGCAGTGATAACGCCTGGCGGAGGCAGGGCGGGGAGATGCCCCGCACCTGCGGGGAGCCAATGGGGCTCGGTGTCCAAGGATATGAGAAGGACGATGCCCAGGTGAAGATGCCTTCGGGCACCACGAGAGAACAGAGCAGCTGCTGGGGGCTCTCACGAGGAAGGAGGGATCCGCGACGCAGGGCCAGCACAGGCCAAAGGACTCCGGAGCCCGGGGCTGGCAAACCACACCCGCTACCTACCAGGAACCCACAGGAGTGGCGATGAATCCGGGGAGCACTGAGCCGCTGAGCTGGAAGAAGCCGCGGTTCTGCACAGGGATACGGCGAGGCAACACGGACCTAACAAGGGGTCGCCAGCCTAGACCCTGGAAGAGACCTCGCCCATCACCCAGAACTCGAGGGGAGAGGGGAGCTGGGTCCAAAGTCTGCGAACCCGACTGCAGGGAGATTCCCGGATCCGTGCCGGCACAATGCGCGGTGAAAGAGACTGGCCAGCACCTGTAATGAGCTGCTAATGAGTTAATTAGCAGTGGGGAGCCAAGATGCAGGCAAAGAAAGAAACCTTTGGCATCCTTTTCTTTATTACTTAGAGCGGGCAATGATTGCAAACGCAGGGGGTGACCGCAAGCAACCTGTATAAGAAGAGGCAGCTGGGGACACCCTGCACAGGACAGTTGACTTGAGGCCGGGAGCCCCACTGGGACTGATTACGGGCCCAGCCATAAGCCGGCGAAACACCTGCCGGCACTTACTGTATAGATTGAGTTGCCGGAGATCCTCTTCGGAACAGTCCGGGCAAGCTGCTGCTGCCTCCCATCCGGCTCTCTGTAAAAGAAAGAATAAAAAAAGTACCTAAATTATGAGAGAGACCAAGTATGGTCCTTCCGTGGGTATTGATCGTTGTAACATCTCTTCTCTCCTTTTTCTTTAATAAGATGGAAGTCATGGCAGACATGCTAATGCAGTGCATTGCTTTAGACTCTGTTAATGTGTTCAAAGTTTTCTTTATAAATGTAGGACTTGGGGCCCAATTGTCTCTCTCACTTTTACACTGGTGTACACATAGGCAGACCTCGTATAGAATTTCTGCAGGCTTCTATTTATGTGAGATCAGAATCTTGTCCATAGCTATTTTTTCAAAAAAAGCTTATATTTCCAGTTCTGTGGTCAAAGGCTGAGCAAGAAGGGATTCTGGAACTATGGAGTATGCACTAGCCTGTAAGTATATGTGAATGTATAAGTGCTTGTCTGCATATGAGCCAGGTGGCAATACCTTTACTAACAGCTTGTAAGTACTTCTGTACTCCTGGGCTAAAAATCCTTGAAATCAAGGAGTAAGTTACCACTCTACATTGAGTAATGGTATCAGAATTTAAATATACCATAGCAGATTTAAATTAAATGTTATTATATGTGTATAACAAGATATGTACCATTCCTTATGTGGGACGTCAATAAGATACTGGAGGAGTTAAACTCTTTATTGGTGTCCAGTTTACCATGTAGAAAACACTTGTACTTCTGATGCTGCATTGTGTATCTTGCATGTTACAGTGGAAGTATGTATGCTTGAGAGGATGCTACTGACTTATGTCAGAGCAAAGCTTAGTGGTTGAGTGCCTCGGCACAGTGGAACTTTCTAGCACAAGGCACGGTGAGATTTTGTACAAGGGAATTTCTCGGCACGGTGGAGAACCCCGGCGTGGAAAGGTTCCCGCCACTCATATGCAAATTTACACATTACTATTGGCCGGTTCTAAATTATTCCTATGTGGCGACTAGCAATTGGCTCGCTAGCCGTATAAAAGGTTGGAGCAGTTTCCGCCCAAGTTGGAGAACTCCGCGCCCATCTCGGAGTGAACGTGGCAGACTGATCAACCGCTGACGACTCCCCGTCGCTGACCAACCCCGACGTACCCCCGTGTCCTGCATGCTCGTATAAAAGATATCTCGTCGAATAAGAGCTCCTCAGTTAAACTGTAACTGAAGTTTGAAGTTAACTGTCTTCCTACGCTGTACATCTCGACAGTGTAAGTAAAGCCATCTTTGTTTGAACCAGTACACGTTTGTGCCTAATTCTACTCCAGCGGTCGAAAGTACCCATCTGTAAGTGCCGGGTTTATGGCCACAACCCAGCCAACCCTTTCCTGGATCCCCCTTAGCCCCCACAACTTAAACCTGGATCACAATTTAAAGTTTGTAAAAACAAACTTTAAAAAAATATAGGCCCAGTTAGAAACACTTCCACCGCAATCTTTTACACTGCGAGAAAAGCCTTTATTTTATAGCAAATAAGCATTCCCCCTGTAGCATTTGAAACCCAAACATTAGAGCACTGAGCTTAAAGAAAAAAAATGGCAGTAAGTAAACACAGAATTACTGTATTGATGTTTACTGTCCAGGCTGAAAGAAATGAAAAAGTGAGTATGAACAAGACAATCTGACTTTACCTTCATAAGTTAAAGGAAGAAAAAAATTAATGATGTAATTATTTTATACTTTAGGATTTTTAATTTGACATTGTTTCTTTTAAGAATCTTATGGGTTGCATCCTACCTACATTGGATTTAATAACTTTGCTCCCACTGACTTCATAAGGTTGAGATTTCATTCTCTGCTCTTGAAGCTCCTGCCCAGTAGGAACTCAAAGCTCTTTAGCAAGGTTAGTAAGACCTGTTACTACATATCTTAGCTAGATGGGGAAACTGAGTCCCAGGTGACTTCTTATTATGGTCCTGAAAATATAAGAAAAGCAAGGATTTCTGTTATTGGCCTAACCACATGGTTGGGATAGACTTAGAAAAACTTTTGAATGAAGCTCATGGAATTCAGGCATCCCAACCTCCAATCTACTGCTTCCATCCCTAGATAAAATTCTACTACTATTCTAATCCACTACTTCCATCCTAGATAAGATTGCTTAGAATATTGCCATTGGTAAGCATAACAGAGAAGTTAGTGATTGGACTTTGTGTTAATGATCCCTTGGGTTTAACCATGCATAGGGTGAGAGGTGTAAACTAAATAGGCACTTGATTGCCCTGGGCACCAACAGTGCAAAGGGCAGTGTCAGCAGCTACATGCTCAGTGGTGGCTAGGCTGGTAGCACAGCTGTTCTTGCATGTCCCCCCACTAGGGACTGATGTCCTGATTTCCCCTCCACCCCCTTAGTTCAGTTGGTATATAGAGCTTCTGTTCAGATGGATCTAGACACCTCCCCATGTAGGACTAAAGTCTAAGTCTATATAGAAGTGTGGAGGCTGTTCCAACATGCTGTAATTACAGCATGTTGGAGCAATTGAGTCTGCTGGAGCATGGTAATTATTGCACTCCAGCCAGCCTCCACGTCTTGTTCATCAGCATCCCCACAGTTCAAAATGGCAGTGGGGGTGCTTTATCTGAAGTCCACTGCCATTTTGAAGCACAGTGATGCTGATGCATGAGACGCTCTGGGCGCCTTAATTAGAGTGGCTTTTGGAGTTGATCTAATTAAAGCACCCATCCCCAGAGCATGCGTATAGATGCCCTAAGGCTAGGGACAGACATTACACAAACTGGTGTAAATGATCAGAAACTGATTTAAACTTGTAACATAACATGTTCAGTGCACATAAACCAGTTTGAAAATGGCTGAAACTGGTTTGAGATAAACCTGGCTGAATGTAATATCAGACTGAACTGATTTGGGTCAAACCAGTTCATGGAATGTCTGTCCTAGACCCAGCATCCCAGATGCTTTGCAACCCTGGGTGGATCTCTGCTCTCTGCCCCCTGGCTAGAGCTCCAGCAGAGACTGCAGCTACAGTGGCCTCTGCCTGGCTTCTTCCTGCTCTAACCTGCCCACTCCCCCACCTCACTACTCCCTGCTCAAGCAGGGATTCCCCCCTCCCCTCTGCCTTACATGGACACCTCCCAGCATTAGGTAGCAGACCACATGCTGGCTGCAATCTGTGCTGTGGGAGATGGCACACAGGCAGACAGGACAGTGTCTGCTTAGGGCTTTTTGGAGCTAATCAACAGGTAGCTGGTAATGTCCCTGCATTCCTTTCTTGCAAAAAGTTGTTTAAGAAGAGCTTGAACTAATGAGAGAGGCTTTTGTTTTGTTTGATGGGCTGATAAATGTTAACAACTCCCTGTGTAACTTCCTACTGTGTAACTAAATGCTCTGTTATCAACAACCTGATGGGGGAACCCCTCCCTAATCAGAGTGTCCTGCCAGGGCCTGGGCACACCTCCCTCTCAGCTCAGAGCTGAGGAAGGGAAAGGGGGGTTGCTCTAGCGCCGCACCCCCCCCCCCTCGGGCTTCTAGCCTGAGCCACTGCAGGCATCTGCAGGCATTTTCTCCGTCCAGAGGGGATGTCTGTACAGTTATAGACCAATTTGGCTTAGCCAGGTTAGACTAACCTGCAAAGACTGAATCAATTCAGGCTCAGGCTTTTTGAATATCTGTCCCTAGCCTAAGACTCTAAGTGCTCATTCTTCCTAGCATATGCAAAGATCTCAGTACCTGCCACTATGCATTCTACTGCAATATTTTTAGATCAGTGAAGTTACTGAAGGATAACACCAGCAGACTAACACTGGATTTCTCCAGTTCTGATGAGTAAATCAGGTCCTTAATTATTTTTAGTTGTGGGTTATTATTTTGTAACCTCAAGATAGGCTAGTACCTCCTAATTCATTAGTAATTTCAACAGTTCATCAGCAAATGTCACTACCTAGGAAGACTGCAGCTTAGACAGAAGCACACACACGGGAGTTAAATATAAATTAAAGCACTGACAGAAATGAATGTGGTTTTTGATCCCAGCAACCCCTTCCATCCAGACTGCACCCTGATGAGCACAGCTAGACACAATAAAAAGTGGGAGATGAGAGAGGGGCTGGACTGTTTAAAGGTAGATGATCAATCCACTTCATCCTCATGTTTAGTAGAGTTTCAAAAAATACCAGATTCTTCCTGGGCTCTCCCAATCTATGCTGTAATATCCCTTTAAAAATTGTTCCAAATGACTAACATAGGATTACCATCTCTTGAACTGTTTATTCCCACTGAACAAAACAGTGCTGGCTCCATGGATCTCTGTGCTCAGACACCTATATCCCTCCCTCAACTATTTACCAAGGGACAAATGAGTGTTCTGGCTGCCAAGCTCATGACACACTTAGGTAATGGATGAGTACCCTCAAAGGCTGATGCTGGCAGGGAAGCAGGTACCTTAGTCCACTTCCCTGGAGACATAAGACCTTGTCCAATCTTTTTCCTATGCTAGAAAGGGTTTGTCAGAACATATATTAGTTATGCTAGTAACCACCCTAAAGTACTTGCAGCTTTTACTGATATAGCTTATGGATAATAAAATAAGCTTTGTTAGCAAAAGTGCTTTTTTGCCGGTATAAATGTATCTGTACTAAGGCTTATGCCAGTATAAAAATGTACAAGAAATTACCTGACTACAACAGCCAAAGTTTCTAGTTTCGACCTGGCCCCAGTCACTGATTCCCCCTTCTCCTGACAAGTTACCTTTTAATGGGGGAGCATCTACATAACACACATACTGTGCAGTTGTCTAATTGGCTCCGCAGTAAAATCTCAACAGCTACACATGTGCCCCTATTAGGCTATAGGAAACTAATCAACTCTGCCACAGGTTAGTACTTATAAATGCAAGTACTATCCTGCTGCAAAGTTCTTTAGTGTGCAGCACCATACATCTAGTTGCTGACAGGGTTGGCTGGAGCACAAGGGTGCTTCAGTATGGGGACTACTTGCTGGTTTGCCCAACACTGGAGTACACTTGTGTCCCAGCCAGCCCCTCCACAGCATGTTGAGTTTGATTGGAGCAGCCTGAGGCTGGCATGCTGACCCCCTAAGCTTCCTGCCAGCCAGGGCTGCTCTGACTTGGCTCAACATGCTGCAGTCCCAGGTGCATGTTCAAATGCAGCACCCAGGAGCGATAAACTCAGGTGTGATATGTGCCAGAGTTCATTGTGTCTGGGTGCATCTACACATGCTATCAGCACAGAGCAAAGTGGATAGTCTTATGTTGTTCCCAATTTCTGCCCTGGCTCATCATACGGGACACTTGGCACATGTTAAAGCTGTGAAGTATTAAAGTTAAAACATGTTCTAACTTTGTATATCCACAAAGTTAGGGGGCAGGGCAGGGATGAGCAATCAGCAAACTGTGCTTATATTTTTTCTGTGGAGCAGTCCAATGATAGCTGTACACATTACTTCATGTGATCTGGAGATACTCCTCCCACAAAAAGTCCTAACTTTGTTATGAGTCAATGGCACTTAGCCTGTGTTTTACTGCTTGAATGTGCAGATGCTCGCATTTTAAGTGCAGTTAACATCCTAAGTATGTTTAACATGGTCTTCAGCTGCAAAACTCCCCTCTGGAGTGTTTTGTTTGGGCGCAAGGCAAGATAAAGGTTAAAGATTCCCAGTGATTTGGTTAGGCTAGGAGGGTCTATGGTTTCCTTGAGGCAAGGAACATGGGAGAAAGATGGGCCAGGTTATTTGCATGATCAAGAGACTGTCAGTCTTGTTTTTAAAATTTCTTTGAACTTACTGCTCCCCATTCCATACATCTGATTATCTCTACTCCTTCTATTCATCTTGCACTTTTGATAGCCTCTCACATAGGCCTTGTCTACACTTATCTGCCTCAGCTGCCAGAAGAGCCTGGAAGAGGCTAAGCTTTCAGAGTAGCGGACAGCAGCTGCTGGTGCCAAAACACAAGAATATGTGCATATCCATGCACTTCTGGCACATTTGCGCATCTCCTCTGCACAGCTGCTGTGCTTCTAGAGCATAACATGCACTCCAGAAAGGCTCCAGCTGTGAAGGGAACTGGTGGGCTGAAGGCACAGGAGTACCCATGCGCTACTGGTGGCTCCTGATACTGTGGGGGCACCAGCAGCCGATTGCTGACCAGCAGGGAGGGCTTCCCCAGTGGACAACCCAGAAGTGCTTCTCCTGGTGTCCCCACTATCTCAGGGGGGGACACCCACCATTTCCCCCTGCTCCCAGCTGGTGAGAGCCAGTGTTGGGGGGGGGCACATGCCCCGCCCCCTTGTGCCCCTCCTATGCATCGCCTATGGGAGTACCTTTGGTGCACCTTCTTTTTCCTTTACTTAGCACTGGTGCAGTAGTAACACAGCTGACATAAAGGAAGGGTCCATCACCACAGAGGGGCTTTGGGTCTGGATGCACTTACAAGTTTTGCTGTTAGGACAGCAAACAAGATTGGTAGAACTTTGACTTGTAAATTGGGTTTCAAACCATCACAGATGAGCTAATGATCTCTTGATTTAAGTGAAAGGGGACTAGAATAGGCCATCTGCAGTGAAACCTCTTCAACAGTACAATTTGCTCCTAGGTTTTGCTTGCTGGAGCCTGAATGTACTGAACTTCTGCAGAAGATGAAAGACATTTTTTTTTCTCAAAGATTTTTGCTTAAAAGGAAGGCTGGGTAGCTGGAGAAGATAGTGAAGAATTTATGGGTGATTTTGATTTCATATGATTATACATCGTAATATTGGTAAATGTGTCCAGAGTGTGGTATATGTGTGCAGTTTAAAACCAAAAGTGAACAATCAAAAAAAGATGTATAGGTTTTAGAACCCTCCTTTATTTAGTTCCCACCCACCAGAAAAGTATGCTTTTTGTTGACTTTCCATGTTGCCTGGAATCTCAGATGAGTGTGCCATGGGTTTAATCTGATAAATCCTTGGGGGCAGGGAGGGCAGGGGAAAATAAGTTTTACTATGCCCTGAATTTAAAAGTTGAGATGCTTTCCATTATTTTGCAGTGCCCAATAGTGTGATAATGGCTTTTGAGTACAAATAGGATATGGCCCCCAAAGGGCTTACAAATCAGGTTCAGTCATAATGCAATAAAAAGGGGCAACAGAAAAGCAGGGTGTGAATAGAGAAGGAAGGGCTGCATAATAACAAGATTAGGTGGTTACTTAGGCCTGGTTTGGAAAGTTTTCCTGGCATAGCAGTGTCAGTTAGGAATGTAAGAAAATACATCCTCACCAATGGAGCTGAGCCTGCCAAAGCCCTAGTGTAGGTGCAGCTATACTGAGAAAAAAGTCCTGTTGAGTATATAAACTGCATCTCTGCTAAAGCAGTGTGTGAGAACAATTTTATTGCCAAAACTTGTAATTAGACATAAGACCTTGGTATACAGCGGGGAGGGGCAGAATTGTTTTAGCATTTTAAAGTGCAAGGCAGGGGTGTTACAAGCTAAGTTGGGCCCTGGGGCAAACCCTGTGGGAGAGAGGGGTAGGGCATGCAGGCTCTGAGAGTAGGGGCTAGGGAAGGGGAAATGGTCCAAAAGTAAGAGGAGGAACAGCAGTCATATCCAGCTGGGAACTTCTAAACAGTCCCTGGCTGAGCTGCTGCTGCCATGCATGCTCTGCCTGCTCACATATGGATTCTGCAGGGGTGGGGGGCAATTCTGGAACCCCTTCTAGCTTAGGGTTACTATATTTTCAGTTTAAAAAAAGAAGACACCTGTTGAGGGGTGGGTAAGATGATGGGGGGGGGGGGCAATGATAAGCCCCTGCCCTGCCCTGCCCTGCCCTGCCCTGCCCTGCCCTGCCCTGCCCTTGCCACTCACTCCTAAACCACAGCCCCCTAGCCCTGCTGATGCCCCTCACTCCCAAGCTGTACCTCCCTGGCACTGCCTGTGCCCCGTACTCCTGACCCAAAATCCCTTGCCCCCCTGGTGCCCCTCACTTCCAAGCCACAGCCCCCCCAGCTCTGCTGGTGCCCCTCACTCCTGATCCACAGCCTTCTGTTCCCCCCCAGCCCTGAAGCATCTTCAGGCTGCTCTGCCTCTGAGAGCAAGGGCACCAGCCCCAGTACCACTGGCTTGGCCACTCAGCTCCCTGCTCTCCCTGAAGCCCCCCTCCCCACACTTCTCCTGCTGGTAGGGCAGGCGCCTTCCCGATCCTGCTGCAGCCCAAGCATCCAGACAGCTCCCCCCAGTGCCGGCAGGCACTTGCCCCCCCTCACACACCCGTCCCTTCCACACACACAGAAACATGCATACACATACACCCTCCCTACAGTCCCCCAGCCCTGGCTCTCCAACCTCCGCCCTCCATAGACTTATTTGCATCAAGCTGCTGGGACTGCTGCCACCACCCTGCTTGGCTGCATGCAGCCATGTGTGCGTGCATGAACAGACACATGTGATGCCCCCTACTTCCCATCTCCCTCCCTTGCTTCCCCTAGCCCCAAACAGCTCCTTGCTAGGGCAAGCCAGGAAATGCCAGGAAAAACTCTGATAATGAGCACAGCAAAATTCAGGACATTTGCTCATATTTTTTAAAAACACCTGGATGGAGATGGGAGGACCCAAACAGAAGATATATCTGCGAAAACCCAGACATATGGTAATCCTACCTAACTTGGTGCCTGGGGCAGGTATCCCTTTTGCCCACTCCTCGTTATGCTACTGGTGCAAAGTAAAAAGTCCACTGCACAGATTCTACCAATCCACTTCATTACAAGCCACCTAGTGGAAATACTGCTTATACCAGCTAAAAGTACTGCTGCAGAATAGCTTTAAACCAGGGGTGTCAAACTCATTTGGCTGAATGAGTGTCATGGAGCTTGTCCGCAGGCCGGATCACACCCACAGGCTAGCCCTGCATGCCAGATCCAGCCAATGTCCTAAAGCAACCGAAGTGGATGCCATGTCCGGCCCTACATGCTGCCTGTGGGTCAATGCCAGGACCCCCAGGTAGCATCAGAGGCCAGAATACCAGGTTCCATGAGCTGAATCTGGCTCTCGGGCCATATTGTTGACACCCCTGCTTTAAACCAGTTCCCCAGAGGAGATAAGCAACAGCAGCAAAAGGATATTGTGTCTGATTACATTAAGGTTCTCCTTGGCATAGCTATGTTGACTAAACTTAGCGGACCAAACCAAAGAATGTCTTGGATTTCTTTTCACAAATTCCATGTGTGTGCATGCACATGTGTGTACATACATGCGTGTGCATGTGTGCATGTCTACGTGTGTGTGTGTGTGTGTGTGTGTGTGTGTGTGTGTGCCAGTGTCCCTATCAGCCAGCCAGCCAGCCAGGAAGGGTATTTTATGCATAGGAATTCAGGATCTGGCAGTGGGAGGTACTGCTTATTCTCAACTCTGGTTGACTTTATTTTGAGCTGAGAGTGCTTAGAATCCTTGATGATGGACATCTCTATGCATTCATGATCTAATAAGTCTTTTAACTCTCCAGGAGACAATGATCCTCCATTGTCTGTGCCCTGACTACTGCTGCAAATGCCTGTGTCATCTGTGTGCAGCAGGGGAAGGAGGATGGGAAGGCTTAGATTTCTTTTGCCTGGGATAAGGAAGATCTGTGGAAAAAAAGACTGTCTTCCCTCTGCTTAAGGGGGGAGGGAGGGGGACAAGGAAGCTCCATGGCTCAATTAATGTCTTTATTTTACTTGAGGCTGCAGTTGCATTATGAAACATGTGAGGCTACATTTCCTATGCAAGAAGCGGTACTGCATAAAGTTAGGCTGTAAAAACGCAACAAGGGACTGGCTGGGGGGTGGGGAACAAAATTAAAAAAAAAAAAATCAACCTTGCAAGATAACCACAGGGATCCCAGTGATAAATACAGCAGTCGTTTGGACTGGAGCAAAAGGGTGGTCTCTCCAAAGGCTGCAGAGGAACTGCATTGGCAGCCTGGGCTTGTTAACAACGTGAGGCAAGGAAGTGGGGGGGGGGACCAGACACGCTCTCGCTGGCAAAGCTGTCACGATCTCGGAAGGCAAACAACTGAAGTGTTCTCTAGCAGGAAGGTGGGGAAAGCGGCAGGAAAAAATAAGACAGCCGAGCAAGAGAAACACAAAGCCGCACATGTCCAAGCCCAGAAATCAGAAAACGTGAGGGTTGGCGGGGGGCTCAGGAGGGCATCTAGTGCAGTGGCTCTCCACCTTTTTTTGTACTGGGACCGCATTTGTAAGCATCGATGGCCAGCCCCGACTCGGTGCCCCTCACTCCTGCCCCGCTGCCCCCCACCCCTCTGCGTGAGGCAGGGGGAGAGTCTGTGGGGCAGCCCCTTGCGAGCTGGAGCTCTGCCAGCCTGCAAGGGAAAAGCCACGGTTTCCCACGTTTTCCTCTTTTAAAGGAGAATTCATTTTTAAAGTTTGTTCGCCACCCTTTCAATTTACATTATAACTGACGGGCTTTCTTGCAGCGCACCGGCCTCTGGCTGCTTTACCACTAGGGTGGCCATCGTAGAGGACATTCCGGTTGTCTGCTACTCTGCCGTCTGTTGATACGAAACCCCACGCCTTTCTGTCCTCTATTTTTCTCTTGAAGAAAAAATGTTCTCGTCAAGAGAAAAACAGAGGACAGAAAAGCGTGGGGTTTCATATCAGCAGAGGACAGAGGACCCTCTTTATCACTCCATCCAGGACGAGCACAGAGCATCTGCAGCCGCTTCCTCAGCCTGACGGGGGGTGTTTGTCCCCGAAAGCTTGCAAAGAAGACTTTTTCCAGCCATTTGCTTGGACTAATAAAAGATACCGGATTTGCCCAAAGAACCTGATCTGCATGTACTCAAGCCGCACACTTTTGGGTCGCTTACCCACCCGTTGAAAAAGGCTCGATTTGGTGCAACCCCCTGCTCTCAGCAGGACCGTCCCCAACTAACTCATCCCAGACCAGGCTTTGTGCAGCCGGGCCTTAAAAACCTCCAAGGACTGAGAGCCCCCATCAGCGCCTCCCTGGGGAGCCCGCTCCGGGGCTTCACCACCCTCCAGCCCGCGTGAGGGGAAGAGCTGGGTTGGTGGCGGGCTCAGCCCAGACTAGAGCTGGCTCTTCCCTCCCGGGCTGTGGTGTTTGCGGCGCTGGGGTAGGAGGGGCTCCCAAGATTTGAACCTATTCCAGCTGCAGAGCTTCCAGCCCATCTGTTCCCGCCGCGTGTGATCGGATTAAATGCCTGCCAGTTCCAACTGAATGAGGCTTTTTTTTTTCTTCCCCTTTCTTTCTTTTTCCCCTCCTCCTCCTCCTGCCCAGCCCCAGCTTGAGAGAGGAGAGCAGCCGCAGCCGGGGCGGAGCGGAGCGGGGCAGCAGCTCCCCCCCCGCCGGCCGCCCCAGGCGCGGGGCGCTGCTGCTTGCATTGTTCCCGCCCGGGAGGCGGAGGCAGGCGGGGGGTGGGGAGCTGAGCTGAGCCGAGCCGTCTGCCTGCCTCCCCGCTCCGGCTCGCGGCAACTTTCCCGCAGCAGCAGGAGCAGGAGCAGGAGGCGAGGCTCCGACCCCACGTGCAGCCAGGGAAGGGGCGACCCGAGCCCCCCATGCGCTGAGGCGGCGGGATGCCGGCGGCGGCGGGCGACGGGTTCCTGGGCGAGCCCCCGGCGGCGGCGGAGGAGCAGCAATCCCGCCAGCAGCAGGCGGCGCCGGGCCCGGAGGGCAGCGGGACCGGCCCGGCCACCTGGGTCAGCGCGGCGGGCTGTAGGGAGCGGCTGCGCGACTTCCAGCACACCAAGCGCGTCGGCAACTACCTGATCGGCAGGAAGCTGGGCGAGGGCTCCTTCGCCAAAGTGCGCGAGGGGCTGCACGTCCTCACCGGGGAGAAGGTACCGATCCTCACCCGGCCCCGCCGTGTGCCCCCGCCGCAGCTTTCGTGGAGCTGCCGCCCTTCCCCTTGTAGAGCCCCCTTCTCTGTCCAGCAGGACCCTCGGTCCGCGTGTTCCCCCCTCCGGACCTTGCATGTAGGTACCATACCTTCCCCTTCTCCCCCTTCTGGATCCATCCGATCCACACACCCCCAGCCTCTCTGGGGTCTCCATGCGTTCCCCTCTCTAAAGCGTCCACACCTTCCCCTTCTCCACTGCCTGGATCCATCCCATCCTCCAGCCCCTCTGGGAAATCTGCATGTTCCCTGGCTTTGGACCTTTCGTGCCTTCCCCTTCTTCCCCCTCTGGGTCCATCCGCTCCCACTCCCCCAGCCCCTCAGGCTGCTCCATGTGTTCCCCCTTCTGGACCTTCCATGGAGGCACCATACCTTCCCCTTCTGTCCCCGTCTGGATCCATCTGATCCCCACCACCCCCCCAGCCTGGGGTCTCCATGTGTCCCCCCCTGTAAAGTTTCCACACCTTCCCCTTTTCCCCTGCTTGGATCCATCCAATCCCCCAGCCCCTCTGGGAGCCCCACATGCCCCCCAGCTTCCATGAAGGTAATACGTCTTCCCATTCTTCTTCCCCCTCTGGATCCATCCAATCCCCCCCAAGCCTCTCTGGGGGTCCACATGTTCCCCCCTCTGGAGCTTCCTCTTCTCCTCCCTCTGGATCCATTAGACCCCCCCAGCCCCTTTGGGGGGCCCCTGCCTTCCCCTTCTCCCTGATGCCCTATGGATCCACTGCCAGTGAACATCATGACTGGTTGGATCCCATGGTCAAATTGGTATGGGGCGGGGGTGCCGTCTTCTGTGGCTAGGGGACATGGCCCTCTACCTAGGAGCTCTTGAGCATCTATTAACAATCTTTTATAGAAGCAGGAGGTTGGCTGCCATGGTTCCCCAGCTTGACCTGTGTCAGGTGAGGGTGTTAGATCTTGTGTTGTCAGGGTTGACAGCAGTTTTATGAAGAGTTCAGATGACGGATTTACCTGGGGTGGTTTGGATAGGGTGGATCCTGCCTCAGGCAGGGCGTTGAATTAGATCAGTGGTTCTCAACCTCTTTTGTACCAGGACCCATTTGTAAACATCGGTGGCCAGTTCCAACCCAGTGCCCCTCACTCCCGACCCACTATCCTCTGCCCCCGCCTCCTCTGTAGGGTAGAGGGTAGGTATGTGGGGCATGGGGTGCCCCAAGCAGTCCCTTGCAGGCTGGAGCTCTGCCAGCCTGCCAGGGAAAAAACAGTTTCCCATGTTTTTCTCCATTAAAGGAGAATCCATTTTTAAAGTTTGTTTGCCACCCTTTCATATATTCATTTTTGGGTGGCGACCCACGGGTTGAGAAACACTGGACTAAGATGCCTTTTGATGGTCCTTTCCAGCTTGACTTCTCTAAGCTTCTGTGACTCCCTCTTCCTTCCTGGGTGTGAGGGTACAGCCTCTGAATTGCAGCTTTAAGGGCTGGAGGCTGCAAAGGAGAGAGGAAGAGTTGTGGGGTGGGGGGAACCCTGGTCATACCCAGGTCTCTCTCCCTGTCAGCCACAGCTCTCTGCTTGCCTCTGGATATGTCATTCTGGGACATGGGCTGCAGCCCACCAAGTAGAGCTATAAGCCCCCCTTGGTGATGGGGGCCACTAAGGCACATCACTGATTACTTGGGACAACTAAAAGACAAAACAGGCATGGATTGAGGGTCGTGGGTTCAAAAGGAATGTACCTAGGGGGGTTGCCAAGCAGAGCACTCCAGACAGTACCCCCCTGGTCCTTGAATGAGCCAGTGTATGCTGCCTAGTTAAAATCTGTCTGAGCTATAAAGGGACAGGAAAACAGCCCCCACAGTCTGAGAGTCTGAGCAAGATGGGCTTATGGTCTGATCCAGTCAATGGCAGTTCTTACCTTCCTGGACTGAGAGTGGTAGCTGGGCACAACACCTGTTTTTTTCCCTTAGGGAGTGGGTGTCCTCATTCAGCACTTTCCACCAGTACCAAGTGCACGAAAACCAGATAGCATGACAGGGGGTGGACAAGGGAAACTTCTCTTCAGATTAACCCTTTGATGCTTGAGGGAACACGCCTGTGGTTTTATCTGACAGTGACAAGATGACACCTGCATTCATAGTTGTCTTAACTTTGCCAGGAGTCGGTCCAGTGATCTAAACATTGCCACTTAACATGCATTCAGCAGCAAACCTGAGTTTTTTTGCTGGGTAGGCTTCTGTGTCTCTCAGTGTTCCAGAAATTGAAATGTTATGGTAAAGGCTATTGACTTCTCAATCCTTCCCCTTGTTGCCTTTTGATAGAAATGTGCTTTTTAGGAGTATTTTAGCGCACAGACTGAAAGCATTGCAAATCAGTTGCCATGTGTTGACTTGGTAGGTGTGCAAGCAGTGCAGATAGAGACTGTTTGCTGATGGAAATGAGATCTAGGATTTTTGAGGGTTGAAGGTTTTGCAGTGAAGAGTTGTTGAGATCATGGCACACTGCGGATTCTCTGCAGCTGGCATATCTACCCTGACTTCTTTGTACTATCCATAATCTGTTAGTGAAATTTTTCCAGTCAGCCACAGTGTTACCCCATTGCTAAGAGTAGTCACTTCTTGGTTTGGCAGTAATGGGAACTCTGAGGCAAAACAGCTGCAGCTTCTTGATAAAGAATTACTCTACCCTTGTTTGAGCCTGAGTCCCTTTGACCTTTGTGGTTTTTTTTCAAGCCAGTTTAGTAACAGGGAACACCCAGGCTTGTCTAATACAGGACATTGTGATTGCTAGTAAAATCTCCCTGGACCTGTTGGACTGAGTACAGTACAATGTACTCTGTTGGTCTCCAAGAGGGGAGCATAAAGGCATTGTAAATGCTGGTATCATTAAGGTTGTTATCTTTATTGTTATACTCCTAAAAATGTAATTCTAGTTGTGGAAGAAATCTGTCTGTGTTGAAATTTAACATAGGGCTCACCCTGAATTTCACCATGGGAACAATGATAGGGTTAATGCTAATTATCTTATGGGGATGCAGAAAAAAATCCTCTCTTGCTGTCTTGTTACTAAGCATGTGCTTCTCCCTGGTAACAGAAACATCTGATGATCCTCTGATGAAAAGACACATGCACATGCATGCTTTTCACTTTTCTGAATTGCTGCATTTATCTTGGTCTGTTAACTGAAAGAAATATGTAAAGACCTACCACAGGCCTCTGTGTCTCAGCTCCTAGACCCACTGCTGCTTTCTGATCTTGAATGACAGCCATTATGAGAAAAGTAGTAAACAGTGAAAGTGTAGGAAAATCCTCTGGACTAGTGTCCTCCTTTGCAGATGAAACGTGCATGGTCAGAAGGCACTATAGGGCCCAATCCTGTTACCTGATCTTGAGTCTTTAGAAAAGTATCTGCTATTGACTTCAGTGGGTGTAGGCTCAGGCTGTGTTTTAATGCATCTGCTTAATTAATTCTTGCTGCTCCTGGATAAAGTACTTTAGTTGAGGGGAAATGATAGTGGCTTTTTTGTGGGGGCCTATCAGTTCAGAAGGGTTCCTCCCTAAAATCTGTTTGCCTTTGTAACAAGTTGTGACACTACTGCAGCTCATATATGATCCTACCCTTGAACTTTATCCCCCATGCAAGAAACCAATAGACACTGTTTTTCTGCTCATCTTCCTCTAATGAACTTCCTGGTGGGCCTCTGACAAGAAATAGTAGAGGCATCTGTATGCAGGAGCTGCTTCATAGCTGGGGGCAGTCCTGCTTATGCAGAACCCACTGTAGGCAACTGAGCTTCAGTTGCAAAACAGGGTCTCAAACTTCTCCTGTGTGTATGGCTGCTATAAACTGGTGGTGGTGGGGACAAGTGCATCAATCCAGTCAGGAGAGATAGTAACTGAGGGAGAACTAACAGTGGGGAGACAAAGGAATGAAACCAGGGCACAGGAGGTGGGTCTGTAGTAACAGTAAGTTTTAATTAACAAGTGGTTGATTGCTGTGTTAGTGTCCCTCTTAGGAGTATCATATACCAAGAGCCAGATTTATTTAGTCATTCATCACACCTTACTCATAGCCACAGTAGTACTGTACTCTGGGAGAATTCTCAATGGTGTCAATGGGAAAAGCTGAGTGAAATGCTATTTATCAAAAAGGTACCAGTATCACACCCAAATGATGGCCTGTTCAGCATAGTACTCCTTACCCAGATTAGGTCATCAAAGGCCCATTGAATAAGCAGTAGGTGAGCTCTGTTTGATTATGTCAGGCAGGACCTGTTACTACATGACAGTTACTGTGTTCATGTCCCTCTATTGCCTTGACTTGCATTTCTGATTCCTTAGCAGGAAACATTTGCTCCCCTGCCTGAAAAGCAGAAGGGACAGTTAAATAGTGTCCAGATGAAAATCCAGTTAATTTGGCAGTCCAGAGCATTCTTCCTCACTTATTAGGGTTGGCCAGAAATCTGTTGAGGAAAACCTTTTAGCTGATTCCTATTAAAAAAGTAATCACTTCAGTCTCAGTCCTACCAAAGTGGGCACCCAGGTGCCTCCAAATGGAGTGCCATTGACTCCTAGTGCTCCTAAGTCTGTTCTCCAGTGGACTACTTGTGGGGTCCAGTTAGCAAATACATTTTTCAGGTCCATTGTTCTATGACACTGAATAGTGCCTTCATGTACCATGAAAGAAAGTATAATAATTGGCAGTTGATCTTGTTCTGTAAAGCAGTTACGGTATTTGTAATTTGTCACTAGTAGGTATAAAGGGATCTTCAGTAGCATGCAGTATGTTTTGTAGTTTGATCAACTGCTGGTTGACTTACTCTTGAGAGTAGTCTCATTGGAACTCATGGGATCATAACTATGAGTAAAAAGGGCTCTGCAGCTCTTGCAAGTATCTAGGAACAAGAGGGTGAATTAAGGTGAGGTTTTTCCAGTTGAGCTATGAATCTCTTTAATTCTGAGTGTTTTAAGTCAAATTTTGTACAGTGTGGTTTAGTCTTGCCATAATGTCAGCATGCTATTACTTTCTGGGCTTGAAAAATGTTTGGTTATGCTCGATGCAATTAAATTGATTTTAGCTGAGTATAGGAGAATGTTAAACAGACTATATTTTCCATTGCTGTTTAGGTAAAAATATCACAGCCTATAAAATAACATTGGGTAAAGGGCTGATGTGAAAAAAAAAATCATTTCTGACAGTCATGTTTGCTGCTTTTAAGGAAACTGTCTTTCTTTGAAGGGCAAGCTTATTTAGATTTACTTTTAAATTGTGGCTGATAAAATCCTTGCTGAGTTAGCTGGACTGTAATTCAGCTAAGGATAGGAAACTCATGCATAGTATGTTCTCAGTCTCAGACCTAATGCTTTAGCCTCAGAGTGGCCAACTATTGGGCAATGACAGTATGACAAGAATAGATTTTACAAGATGTTATTCCTTATGGCATCATGTAGACAGCAGGGTATAATTGAAATAACCTGTACTTGCAATGGATTGAAGAATATATGATCGACTCTGTACTCTTGATGAAACATGCGAATATTTCTTATAGCATTTGAAAATGACAGTATGTTAAAGGAATGTTTTAGAGCCAGACTCTGTATGAAGTAACTTGGACTAAAATGACATTTTATTTCATTCAGGGATAAGGCTTGGCACTACAAAAATAGTTGTAGAAGTTTACTTGTTTCTAACCCACTGGAAAGTCTATTTATGAGTTCCCTGTGCAGTTATTGTTGAGATTTAAAAGATGCATTCTTAGTTATAGGCAATCAAGTGGTTTGTATGACAATGCCGGCTCTTTAGTGGAAAGCAGATGCTAAAAATATAGTTTACCAGCTTTTGCCATGAAGGTACAATGACTAATAGTAGAAGTGGCCTTTTCACTGGAAATTCTGTTTTTAGAATGCATTTTGGTATGAAACAGGTGCTAAAATGTGTATTTTAGAATCCTAGAAATGCAGGGGTGGGATATGTGGGCAGGACAAGCACTCTAGAGAGCTGGAAATTCCTATTAACCCTCAGCAGGTACTCCTGGAATGAAGCAAGTCTTTTCAAAAAGCACTTGCATAGCTGGTCCCATAGAATCCGTCATCCATCAGTGACAGATTGTTCTGCATAGAGTTTACAAAATTACATGCTACAGTAGCAGTCACATTTTCTTTTGAACTCCATGCCCTGCTTTACCTTTTGAAGTGCTTATGAATGATTGAAATAGGTGTATAAGCAGTACAGCTCCAAATCTTCTCAGTAGGTGTTAAATCATTGGAGCGCTTTCTGGCTTCCACTGAGCCTAAATGAGGGTCAGTCACAGAGGTACTGTGCTGCAGGTTGCATGGATGTTTCCTTTGATTGAAAAAGACACAGGCTCCAATATTTACATTAAATGAGGAGTGAGCCTGAGAATATTTGCAGATTCTGTACCTCTCTCTGTCCCCAACCCTTCCTTTCTTTTTCTCACATACACCCCAACACTCTCCCAAACAATTCAAGGAAACAATGCATTTCAGCTAGCTTCTTCCTTGGTCAGACAGAGGCCATGGACAATTGTGCTCTCTGAAGCACCCCAAGTACCCTTGAAGTATTTCAAACAGAGAGGTACAGATGTTCACGCCTGCTGAAACACCTCAAAAGTGACCCTCAAAAAAGGGTGGGGGGAGGCTGCACATTTGTATAGAGTTGAAGTGTTCTGAACTTGAAACACTTTAAATTGATCTGGTATTTGGAATAGTTCAAATCATGGTTGCCAAAAGTGTTGGTTTTTTTTTTTTTTTTTTTACTGATGAGCTGTAAACTTTTTACTGACACATTTTTACCTATATATGTCGTACATAATGTAAATGTAACTCTGCCAGGCCCTGCCCTGTTGCCAGGACCCAGTTAGAAAGGAAGTTGCCAGGTCTCCATTGAAATTTAGCAGTATAACACCATCCATAGTAAAAAAGTTTGTCAGTAAAATTTTTCAGTTAAAAAAAAAAAAAAATTGCTTGGGTTGGTAACCCTGTTTGACTGAACCAGTAGTTTTATACTGTGCTGCCCCCATGAGAGTCCCCTACTTACCCTCACACTCTGCACCGGATCTCACCCAGCACCATGCTGCCTGCCCAACCCACCCCACCCCAACCCCACAGACTTACCTCCATTGGCCAAGTTCCCCTCCATTTCATCCCAGACCTCAAAGAAACCTGACATTGACCCAGCAATACTATAGGGAGCCAATGGCACACAGGAGCAGCACATGGCTGTGCTTGGGCAGCGGTCAACAAAGCACTGAGAGAAGGCTCTAGACTCCTGTTCGAACATCAGGAAGCACTGGTGTGCTCTCTCTGTCCTTCAGCACTGCTCCCAGCTTCTTAGAGTTTTACGGACAGCTTAAGTTTTCTTGTGGCCTTTTTCAGTATCTTCGCCTGGACTATTTACAGACAGGCATCTTTAACCTGAATTTTTACTGGTTGTCCATAAATTTACCGGTGGTTCAAATGAATATTTGTCCATGCCCTGGCTAGATGGTTCTCATAGAAACCAATACACTACTGATGCTGAGTCAGTCAGAGAAGCAGTTGTTGATCACAGCTTTGGGTTTCCCTTTCTGGGTATAAGCATTCTGCTTCCATACTATTTTTTCACCAGTGTAGCTCCACTTACTCCAGTGGAGTTCTTTATTATTTAAATTGATCAGGCTCATGAGCTTTGGAAGCAATAGGGTTGAATTCACTGCTTTGCTGATGGCCCTACCTTGAAGTTCCTTCCAAGGACCTGGTGATACTCTAGAAGAGCTTCAGTTACTACTTCAGAGCTCATTTCCTCTGGAAGAGGGTATGTGTTGAGTGCTTCTTGCGAGGTGTGCAATCCAGATTGCCATTGCCAGCCTGAAGCATTCAAAACTCATGAGTCAACATTCCCAAACCAATGAGATTAATAAAAAAAAATATGCTACAGGTTTTTTTACATGGCTGCCATTTTTTTGAGTCTCTGGAATAAATTTGGTTCATATTTTCAAACCTTTCTCCTCAAACATGAGAGCTAGACATTTGGTTTATTGAAAAAATGGAAGCCCAGATAGGCCATGATCACACAGTCAACTTACTCTGCCTAGCAAGCGTGCTAATTGCATGTAGACAGTCTCCTAAACCAGAAGCAGTCTTGTCCTATCTGTTGCAGGTGAATTAATTAGCATGGGCCAGCTAATTTATACTAATTAACCTGTCTGAAATGCTGCAGGAATGAGGCAATCCTGCTCCCACTTTGGCAGGAACCCATGTAAATCAGCATGGTATGCTTGAGAGCACCATGCTTGGCACTAAGTTGCCTGTGTAGGCATAGCCATAGTCATGTCTTTAGGACTCTGGATTTATGGAAAATCCCCAAGTACTGTATTGCAAGACTCCAGATAGTATTGTGAAGATTGCTGTACTTTGCTTTCTGTGATTTGTGGATTAACTGTCCTTAGTTAGAAATTTAACTTGTTGTTTTCTCAGTTTTCCCTATGTGTATAATGCGAGTGTCGCAGGCACACTCCATTTCTCATTGTGAGCATGTCATTAGTGGTTTTACTTGTCACTTGGTTCTCAGCATTTTTTTTTAAATGTTATATGTAATGATGCATCTACTTTTATACAGATATATAAGCCTATTTGGAAAATACAGTACATTTGTACTGTGCCAGTCTTCCAGAATAACATTTTTTTTTTTTTTCTGTTAGAAGGTGCCACATTTTCCACGTGATCATCTGATTGAGGCCTGTGTAGTAATGCCTACACATGAGAGAATAAATGAAGCAACCTCAGTTCTGGCATCTCCTAGTTCTTAAGTGTTTGATTTTACATCCATTATGATGTTCTTTTAACATAGGCAGTTTTTGTGTGTGATTTTTTTCGTCAAGCTACTGAACATGTGCCCGTGTAAATGTGAAATACTTGAGAAAAATAATTGGAAGGATTATGCACTGTGGTTGCAATGCCTTCAGTAGGAGTTTTGCTTGAATCAGGCCTGCAGAATTTGGTGCTGTGTCAGCACAGCATGGCATAGCACATGTTATGAAGCATTAAAGGGTTTTAAAATAAGGCAGGATAAACACCATGCTGCTGAGATGTGCAGTCACCTGTTCATTATTTCTTATGTAATCACCTGCTCATAATTTATTCACTGGTAGAATAACCCATTGCAACAGGAGCTTATTCTAAAGCTGTATTCTACCCTCTAACCCCCTGGTAACCCTGGTGTCCTACATTGCATGCTTGAAGTAAGTACAGTGGTCTAGAGTTGTCAGAGAGTGTGTTCACTATTTCAGTTTGTCTTCCAGGAAGCTTGTTTCAATATTTTTCAGCTGTGGTGCCTAACATGTTCTGCAGTGAGCTGAATTGATACACATGTGGCAGTTTCTTATCCTCTTGAGATAATCTGCTTTCAAGTTCACATTCAGCAGTTTTTCAGTACGTTTCTAAGAGCGTACATCAGGAGTTTGTTGCTTTTCATGTATATCATCATAATTTTAGTGCCACATGGGGAGGAGGGGGAATTTCTAGTACATTAGTTAAATTGACACCAGGTGCCAGTTTTTATGTGAAACTCACATCTGGGTCCTTGCATTTGCTCTTGAAAGTTTTTTTTATATTTTTAATGATGTGTAAAGCTGTGTGCCTGCTTTGGAGGCATGTGTTACATATAAATGGTTTGTTAATTAAAATGTGTCTTGGTCTGTCTCAGAACAGGCCACATCCTTTACATTGGTGAGTAGTGGAATGCGACTATTCATCTTAATTTGCGTCAGCAGATGTTAACACAATATACTTAAACGTCTCTTTCCACCTGCCATTTGTGAGTTGTTGATTAGCCCAAATGCGGCAAAATACAGGCTTTTAGCATACAACATTTGTCTTCATGATTAAAGAAGATGATGTGAATTCATAAGTAAAGCAGTCACTAGACCATGGCTGGGCAAAATATGGTCCGCGGGCCAAATCCAGCCCACAAGGCCATTCTATCCAGCCTACGGGGCCCTTAAAAATTTCAGAAAATTAATATTTCTTTGCCCTTGGTTCCTGTCAAAAATGACAGGAACCAAGGGCAGTAGGACACAGGGGAAGCCTGGCAGGCTCCCACAACAGCAGGGGCTTTCAAAAATGGCAGGAACCAAGGGCAGTAGGACCCAGGGGAAGCCTGGCAGTTTCCCACAACAGCAGGGGCTGCCTGTCCCGACCCCCCAAGCCTGGGATCATGTGGCTGCTCCACACTGGAACCGCAGGTAAGGGGGAAGGCTGGGGGAGGACCTTGGGCAGGGAAGGAGCCAAGGGAAAAGCAGCCCCTCACCTGCCCCATGGCTGGTGCCTCGCACTGCAGCCGCTCGCAACCCATGTGAGGCTGCCTGTGCCTGCTCCAAACAGCCCTGTTCAGGCTGCAAGCAGCTGCAGCAGGGAGCGCCGGCCACGGAGCAGGTGAGGGGCTGATTTCCCCACTTTGCTGCCCCCCCCCCCGCACTTAGCACCACCTTGTAACCCGGCCCTGCTGCCAGCCTGGGCCCAACACCAGCTTCGGGCTCTCCCGTCGGGGCTATGCAGGGCAACAGCAGCTGCAGTCCCCCCTGCTTGCCGTGCTGGGCAGTGTTTGCCGCTGCCACCTCTGGGCAGCCTAGCGCGTGAGCTCCAGGTGGGAAGCAGCAGACAACACTGCCCGGCATGGCAAATGAGGGGGCCACAGCTGCTGCTGCCAACAGGCGAGCCCAGAGCCAGCTTGGGGCCCAGGCTGGCAGCGGGGCCGGGTTACAAACTGATGCTGAGTGCAGGGAGAAGCATGCCCTCGCTTGCCCTGTGGCTGGCGCCCCATGCTGTAGCCACTTGCAGCCCATGTGGGGCTGCCTGTGCCCATTCCAGACAGCCCTGCGTGGGCTGCTAGCACTGGTGGGTGCGCTCAACACCAGCTTCTCCCTTGCCAGTGAGCAGGGGGTCGGGGCTGTGCACTGCCCTCCACCTGTACTGCAGGGCTGGGGGGCACTGGGAGTGAGAAGGTGCGGAAGCCAGCGGGAGCATGGGGCCTGCACCAGTGTCCCGGGGCGAGTGCCAGGGGGGCCCAGAGCAGGGTGGCAGGAGCATGGGGTCCCAGCCAGCAGGGGTTCTTTGGAGCTGGGCCAGCTCCCCCCTCTCCCTGCTGGTGCAGCCCAGCCCAGCTCCACAGACCCCTGCCAGCCTGTGCCCCGCTTTGGGACCCAATGGTGCTGGCCCTGGGACATTGGTCCCAAGGCATTGGGACATTGGTTCCAAGATGGTGACCAGGTGGTGGGCACCTGTCAAGGGGTGGGGCTACCCATGTGGCCCTCGACACCCTGCCAAAACTGGGTAAGCGGCCCTCCACCTGAAATAATTGCCTGCCCCTGTACTAGACTGTTATGAAAATCCCCCCACCCCCATAATAAATTAATTGTAATAGTACATCTAAAACTGAGCTGCTACATATTTATAAACAGCAATATAAAAATGAACTGATAGTTGATATGTTGATTACATCTTTCTCCAAGTTTTTGAAGGGAATAACTATGGATATATACACATAAAGATTATATGAATGCCAAGATGGAAAAAGAAGTATTCAGGCTGGTATGTGGGGGTTTTACTAGCCCTAAAGGGAAAACAACTGAACAAAGTAGAACTTAAAATGTTGGGGCTAAATTGAAGCTACCTCCAGCATGCTTCTGATTGTAGTATAGACACAGGCTATGGTATTTGAGTCCATAATTAGCATAGCATTATGTTCAGGTAGTTTAAAAAATAAACACTTGTCCCTCTCAGACCTTCTCACTCTCAAACTCTTTCCTGTATATCTTCCCAAACAATATATCATCTGCTGGTGTGCATTGCTGTCCTACTGGGTCACAGCCTCATGCACTTTTGGCTCATTGATTCCAAAAAGGGTTTGATGAAGTGAATGAAAATGGTATTTCGTGCTTTTACTGGACTAAGTGATATTGCTACAAGCACCTTTGTATCAGGATTGTCTGTAATGCCCTCGCACATAGGGCATTGTGCTTTTTTAATATGCTTATTTTTAAAAATACTGTATTTGATCAGTACAAACGCTGTATGTAAATCAACCTTTAGTATTTGTTCTTGGAGGGAACTGAGTATCCTTTCTTCTAGACAAGAGTGAAGGTTACTTCAATAAAGAGCTATAAAGGGTTAACAGGGCCCATGAAGGGGACCATCTATGAAAAATAAACAGAAAGCTGATGTTGAGCTTACGGAAGATTCCTTTTCTGTGAATGGTTTGCTCAATTTCGCACTACCCAGCTTTCAGAAATATTCTTAGTCTTCAATCACATAATGCTGTTTTTTTTATTTTCAGCTAGGATTAGAATTGTTACTTCTATAGAAAAGGTCTCCAAATGTAGAGGATAGAAAAGAAAGGGTTTTTTTAATAAATAAAATTCCTTTGCTATTGGCCTCATATGGAAGATTGGTATAAAAAGGGTGGGTTGGAGGGTGGGGGTGTGTGTTGCAACACAAGCTGCCACACAGGAGGTTTGTCTTAGAAGCAACATTTGTGTTGAGTTAAAATTTAGGTGATAGAAAGTTTCCAGGCGTGCCTCCCATAGAGTTCAGTTATTACATACATTCTGTTTCTTGGCTCCGTGGACATTATGCACATCAAAATATTGAAACTATATGCGTGTAAATGTAACACAATATATAGTGTAATATAATGCAATAAATAAAATGCAGTATATACAGACAGGAATAACAATTCTGATCCTATTCTTTCCATACATGTATACATATATGTATGTATGCATATTTGGAAAGAACAAATTGAACATTCTTTGTTTAATGTCCATTGGAACAATGCATATAGAAAGTGTATATTAACTGGACTCCATAGGAGTCATGCCTGCTTTTCTATCACCTAAAGGTTTAACTCAACATAAATGCACTTAAGTTTTAATTCAACGTAAATGACGGTTCTAAGAGAAACCTCCAGTACAGCAGCTTGTGTTATAATTTTGCTAGGGAAAAAAAGACACCTACAATTGCAAAGCTACAGTAAAGCAGTTTATATTGGGAATGCTGACTCTTTTGTATACCTGGTTATGGATTTTATCATTAAAATGTGAAATGGGGACAGTTTAATATGTAATTTATTACAAGTCTACACATGTGGAAATGAGAAGAGTCATGAGCAGGGTGTCTCATGTGCGGCTTGCTGTTAAAGGAACATTATTATTTGGTATCAGTTCTCTGTTTTTGTTTCCCCCCACCACCACCCTGTGTAATCTGAGAGCTTCATCCATCTTGCTGTGACAGAAGAAATTTTCAGCATTAAAAAGGCAAGTTATACTTTATCAGAAACAGCTGGGGAGGATATGGTTCATTTGTGACCCAAGCATAAACCATGCTTTGCTGTAGTTTAGCCCGAGCTGTTCCATATTGTTCTTAAAGCTTAAAAAAGCAGCTTTTAGCTCAAGAGGACCTCTGTTTTGTAGCAGTTGTCACACTAGCTTCCTTCATGGCCAGTCATGTGAAGCCATCATCTTGGGTCAACACAAAATAGGGTCCAGGCTTGTCTTAACAAGTTTTCCATCTGTCAGAGTGATCACATATCAGACTCCCCATTCATTTGTGTAACAGCCCCAGAAAATTCCTTTCCTCTTAGTTGATTATATGTTTGAGCTCTAGCTAGTCTCCTTGCTGAGTGACGGAGAGTATTATTGCATGTTACTTTTACCTTGTGAATGGGGGAGAGAAATCCTTCTTTGAAAAATATCCAATATTTGAAGAGTGATATTTGATGAACATTTTAAATTAAAATCACCAGGCAGATCAAATTGTCTCATTCAAAGGTATATTTTTACCCTATTGCGCCTGGTCCAGACTTAAGGCTGGTTTTGGCAGGTTTCTAAGGGTTTCCTCTGCACCACCTTTATTAGGCCATCATTCACCACCATGTCTGGCTTTCTGCCCTCACTACCTCCATCCGTCTCTATCTACTCCCAACCTGCTCACACATATCTTAAGATATGTGGGAGGTGAAAAGGTGCTGGTAGCCCTAGGGAAACTGTTCCTGTCACCCTATTAATCGGTGGACCTGGGCGTAGTCAGAGGTCAGTGGAACTGATTTCTTCCTGCCAAAGGTTAAATGGACCTCTCCCATGATTCCTGGAATCATACTGGCCCAGAGAGAATCGTGCAGGCACACATACACCCCTCCCCTATGCTGTAGCAGTACAAAATGCTGCTTTTCAGGCTGTGGGACCATTCTTTAGCTGTACTACATTAAAATACTGAAACTGATGACTTCTACATTGAATACACAGCATGGACAGAACTATAATTCATGGGTAGTTTGTCCAGCCCAAAAGGTAGAAATAGCTGCTGCTGTGTTGTTGGGGTTTTTTTTTGGTTTGTTTGTTTTCCCTAAGTTCAGACTGGTGGTTGTTGTTTTTTTTTTCCTGAACTGATTGCACTTTTATAACTCATAGGAGCATTAATTTACAGAAATATATTTTAATTTTTAAAAGTGGAATGAGGTAGATAACTGAGGGTCCTGATAGGAAAACATCAGGGGTAATGAGGCAGATATATTCTGTTAGGAGGAGTTTGAGGGAACTTGGAGAGAAGCTGTGCAGAGCTCAGGTGCTCCTTAGATGAACCTTCAGTGGGTCATCAGAGTGGAGAACTTTTGACAAAGCCATGTTTGTCAGAACAGAGTTCATCCCCACTCCACTATCTCCTCTCTTGACATCAGTAAGAAGAAAGGGGAGGTAGTGGGGTTGCCCAGTAGAGTTGGGCATGTTGCATGGACAGCTGAGACTTAGTGGATGGAGATGGCTTGACGTCTTTGTTCCTAATCTCTATCGCACTGTTAGTATTGAGGAAGCAGAAGCATGGGGAACTCTTCCATTGTCAATGCTTTGGCACATAAATGTATCACCCTGTGGTGTTCCAGCAAGAATGCTTTCAAGTGGCAGTGCCATAGGGACAACACCTAATCTCTGTGCAGAGGTATCAGAACTTCATGGGCTCTCCAGTTGTCTGGTGTGCTGGAAGACTGGAGTAGAAGTGTCATGGGGAGCTTTTGAACTGTAATGCCCTGTTGTTCACGATGGGTCGTCATCCCATTCCTCCCTGGCATGCCTTCCTCCTACCTTCCACTTGAGAAGTGGGACCAAGAAGAGGATGTGCTATAGGTTCACAGGTTTTAGAGGAAAAGAGAACTTTGTGGTTATTTAGGTTGACCTCTTAGATAACAGACCATAGAAATTTATCCAGCATTATGTTCAACAAGCAGCATTAATGCCCTGGGTTCCAGAGCTGTGCTAAAACAGTGGGGTTTAACACTGTTGCAGGGATTAATGTTGCAAGGCTCTGGAAGCTGTGATGATGAACTTCACAAGCCGTATTTGGCCTACCGAGTGGGGTAATTCAGCCTGCCAAGAGTCCAGCATGCTAGATAAGCCACCTTTGCAGGTTGGCTCTGGCTTGCAGGCTTATGTTTGCTGGCTTTGCTTTACTACTTTGCAGGATACTGTCTACCTTGATATGAAAATTATCAAAGGATTTCTTTTCTTTATGTCCCTTTGCCTCAATTCTTTACATTCAAACTACCTGATATCTGAATTATATGCTTGAGCACATGTTCTGTACCTGGCCTTCCTTAGATGGCACACTTCTAAAACAGGGCACTCCTGTCAGTGTGTAGGATGACCAGGGGCCCTCAGCCTTAAGAATTCCTTCCAGTCTTATAGTGATGTATGTTCTTTTTGCTCCAGGAAGAGAACACACAGGCCTGCCATCTTTTTGCCCTTTCAACATGTTTTACTCATTCTTCTTAACACTGAGTCTACCAGGAGAATTTGTTTTCCTCCTTTGGATGAAGAATTTGTCTGCCTCCTCATCTTTGTGCCTTGCTTAACAATCTCAAGAATGGGGTTTAGCAGCCATCCTCTGCTATACCTCATGGAGTTCCCTGTTCCTTTGAAGGACTTCCTCTGGTATGTCATACTGTAGCTCCTATCCAGCTTTGCTTCTTTTTCACAGTAGAAACTCCCTTGAATGTGGGGGAAAGTTTTTTAAGAAGGGTCCTCCCTATACTAAAATAAGATTGATATATCAATATCAGCTGTTCTACAAAGAGTTAATATATAACAAAGTGGAGATCAAATTTAGTCATTTAAAGTATGAAATGGAGGGAGATTAATGCTGCCTGAGATGAAAATCTCATGGTACCTTTAATTATGGAGTTGCTAAAGAGCTCTGTATTGTGTGTGTACACACTCTCTCTCTCTTTTGTTCAGTCTTTGTCCCTATATGTGTGCAAGAACATGAGACGGATATAAAAATAGCAGATTGATGTGGCTGAATGAAGATTCATTTTTATCCTTGATCAAGCAGAACAGAGTGATTATTCTTGTGGGACTGTCTGCCTCTGCCGATTGCTATAGACTTGGCTTTTCTCTCATTTTCTTGAAATGAATAGCTAAGCAGTGCATAGGGCAAATAAGGGGCTGGTTAACTTTCTGCTGATACTTTCAAAGGCTCACTGCAATTTTCTTCAAAATCATAACTTGAAAGGCACATAGAAACATTAACATTTTTATTAAGGACACTTGTTGCTATGGAAAATGTTATGCCTTGCAGGATGATCAAAGCATCACTTAGAAAATTATAAGAAAGAGATTCACAAAATATGCCAGTCTTTAAACCTGCTGACATAGGCACTTGTATAATAATGCTCTGCACTTAGGTTCTGTGAACCCCATGTCATTTAAGCAAGTACCTAACTTCATGTGTATGTTTGCATTGATTTCAATAGGCTCTTCCGATAATAAAAGATGGGCATGTGTTCAAGTACCTTGCTGAATAGGGTCCTTGGTACAGGAAGTCTGATCTCCATGTAGTACAGGAAACAATGGAGCCATGTCTGTGCTGCACTAGGAGTGAGCTAACAGCACTGCTGAGGGTCAGGGTCAGTCAAACCGCCTTCAGGGTCAGTCAAACCGTGGCTAATTATCTTTATTTTGGTAGGCCTTGATCATGTATAGGAATGGGTGTTCTTTTGCTCATCTGAAGTTATACATATATTTCACAGGATTGGGTTGTTAGGGTGCAACTGCTTTTTGGGGTTGGGACTTTTTGGGTGTCATCTCAAGCATCTGACCTCCAACTCTATCCTGTACATGCTGACCTCAGCCTTGTGATCAGTTAATCCATTCTTACAGCCAGCGACATTTGCTGCCACTTGCGTGCATACACACTCTTGCGAAAAGCATCTTTTATACAAAACATCCGAGCCAAGAGCCTGAGGTTGTATTTGAACTGGGGTTTCCCATGTGCTATTACTATGTTACTGACAAGCCACTGGGATATTTCATAATGGAGGCTGCCACTTACTTTTTATTCATGCAGGATGATAATGTATCTTAACTGCAGTTGCTTTTTGAGGTTTGTCAGGGAAAGTTGCATAGAAAGACTGATTTTTTTATTTATTTTTTTTTTAACTGTAAAAACATGTCTTGGATAAAGCTTTTGCTGCTAAAAATACTGCTGCCTTCCAGCAATTTAGTATGTATTTGAAAATCAATTCTACACTGAGCTTGCCTTGGCTTTTAAAGACTATTTTTTAAAAATCTTACTTCATTGTTTGTATCCAGCATTTGGTTTTCCACCAGCAGAACATTTCAAGGATGCTATGACTTGAATTACTTATTAAAGTGGAACTGAGGTTTAGGCATTAGAAATATATATTTAAAGCAGATTCCTAGGCTTGTGAGGTGTTGATTTAAAGAAGGATCTCTCTCTCTCTCTCTCTCTCTCTCTCTCAATCAGAGCAAGCTGTATGTCTAATGGGACTATATTGTCTTTATCTTACTAAAGAACCATAGGACAAAGACGTAGTTAGTTCTGTACATCCATACTGGACCAGAAAGCATGTTGCCCCTGCCCCCAACCCATAACAAAAGTGCTACTTTTTTGTCCACATTTCTATCCTACCTTCCCTGTTCAGTGCAGAAGGGAGAAAATGTGATAAAATAATAGCCAAATGTTGCTGGTGCACACTGAAAGGAGGGGAAGAGAAACAGCTCTTTGCCATGCATTTAGAAGATAAATCTTTTGTTGTAAAAGTTCCTCCTCTCCAATACTACCTAGTAGCTAAATCACTGAGTTTTGTGGGTTTGGTGGCAGAAGCAGCCTTGGAGAACATCTACTCTATAAAACATGCTCTTTCTCACTCTGATGGCTACTGCGTTGGGGTTTCAACCAAGGAATAATGAAATTGGCTCAGAGTGAGATTCTTATGGGCATGTCTACATGTCGCCATGCTTTAGTGTTTCCTTTGGGAAGTGTAGATGCACCCTATGTGTTGAATATTAGACCTAGGGTAAGATGCTTTGGTGTAAAGGAAAGGCATCTCCATTGGCAGGATGCTGTATGTAAAACATCTTAGTAGGGGAGTTCAGGTGGAATTAGACTGTACATAGATCTAAGTGCAAAATCTATCTCTTGGAAAATTAATTCACTAGAAATTCTGTTTTCCAGGGGCCATCTCATCTCACATTTGGGAAGATAGGGGAAGGGGAAAAGATGGCAAGAACAGGCATTCTTTGCATCCAGCCATATACCCTCAGTACTGGGGAGGCTGTAAGAACACTTTCATTTAGGCCATACTCAGTGTTTTCTTTACCGCATCAGTTGTATGGTGCTTTAGTACAACAGGAAAACAGATTTGTCCCTTGCATAACTGTTTTGACTTCAGTAATCAGGGATTCATTTAGACCTGTGGTTCTCAAAACTGCTGGGTTGCATATCCCTCTAAGTTTGCTATGTGATTACATACCCTTACAAATCCCTGCTATAAATAATAAAATAACACTTTTTGTTACTCCAGTCACATTATAATTGCTTCAGCAACCTAAGAGAGATTGTAGAATTGTTTTGCATTTTTAAATTTTTGTTTCTTTTCTTATATTTATATTTTTCCTTTTTCTACATTCCCATTCTTTCTTTTCATATATTCTGTAGAATTTTGCCACATCCTCTCAGGGGTATACTTTTTTCCATTTAAGAGAGACTTTTATTCAAGTCTATTCATGACCTGCTGTAAACCCTTTTTACTCACACTCATCACAGAATTGTTTTTCCTTTTGACCTGAGTGGTCAGCCAAAACTTCAGGGCCTTATGGATTGTCCCAGTTAAGAGAAGCACTGAAGATGGAGTCAGGTATCTTGAATGCAGTCTTACTTATTTTCATTGAACATCCAAAGTCCTGGTTCCCAGAACACAATAAAAATTGAACAACAGGCAGTGCCTGTACCTGCATTTCCAAGTCCCTTCCAGCCAACATTTGGCCTCCAAAACCCTTTCCCTTAGCTTTTTCTCCCACGCTTGTTACTGTATTCTGTCTGGGGCATCCTTGCTGCCTTGATTCCTTCAGCTCTTTTTCTTTGTTCTGCCTTTCCTGCAGATACAAAACCTTTCATAAAACACTAGCCAGTGAAAATCCTTTGCCCATGTGTGCCTGGCATATTTTTATTTTGGATGGTAACACGTGCCTATGTTTACTATTTTTGTTTTGGCTCCCAAAAAGAGCACATTTGTTTTGTACAACTAGTATAAATGATTGGCAGTGATCATGCTTCCCTCCACCCATTTCAGTGAGCTTTAGACTAACCCAAACAATATGTTTACCACCACAATCCAGAGAAGCAGAATTTGCTCATATGATGTGTCACAGCACAAAGGAGGGTAATTCATTTTAACAGTGTAATTCAATGACAAAAAATAGGGCCTGTTGCTCATCTGGGTATCCTGTAGCCCAAAGCATTTATTTATTTACAGAGGCAAGGATTTGTGTGGGTGATATTGTTTTAGTGAACCAACTGCATGGTTGGGATAAAGTTAGGCAATCTTTTGAATGCAAGGCATTCTTCATAATGCCCATGGGGTCCCCAAGTGCTGGCAACCATGAAAACCATGGGGGACAGCCTGTCATTGGGCTGCACCATGAAGCTTTAGGTGCTGATGCTCAGGGAGTTTATTGGCTGGTGGGCATCCTTCATGCTGGCACCTAAAGCCCTGCAGTGCAGCCCAATGCAGGACCACAAAGTGCATTTGAATGCTTATCTCAGGACTGCATCATCAAATCACTGGCAGAATAGCAGTGGTGCATTCATCTTCTCACTAAACCCTGATTAGAAGGAAAACGTTTACAGACCAATCCTGGGATATTTCTGTTGTAGGATAAGCACAGGCACAACTTGTCCAGGGACAAATGCGACATCTGTTCTTAGCCAAAGTCTGTTTACTCATAGTATGTTTGTAGCTGTCAGCTTTACCCTCTGAGATGGCTTTCCTTCTTCAAACAAACTCATAATTGTTACCTTCTCCCGCCCCCCTCCCCCCCACAATTTCTTTTGCCCCAATGTCTCCTTTTTTTCTTTCCTAAACTTCTTTCTTTCCCGATCCTCCTTTTGTCACTTCCCCTTACTGAATCTCTTTATCTTCTTTTCCTCTACCTCTGCCCATGCAAGTGAAATTTTGCCACCTTCCCTTGTTATGTACCTGGGACCTGGCGAGGGCGGGTACCACACAGAGACTTAAAGCAGTACCAAAGCTACCCTGCTCACTTCTGCACACACCCAGGCTCCCAAGGCAGCCAGCAATGAGCACATGTGAAGTATGTGCACACCGTTTTTGCTACCTTCTTCAGTTTCCTCCCCCTAGGAAGCTCTGTGTGCTGTCTGGCTGGTTACACTAGCCCTGACTCTACTGTGCCCTCCCTGTGGAGTTAGGTGTATGTGCTGAACACAGATGCTGACCCCTAAGCAAGGAGTTGTCCACAGTTTAAAGGAAGAAAGAGCATGCAGAGGACACACCCAGAGCTGTGTTATTGTGAAGACTGGTCTGGGGTTTGGCTGTGCTGAGAGGAGGGACGAATGGGTCAGGTTTGCTTGGTCTGTTATCCTTGTGGGTAAGCAAGGAAGCTTAATATACCAAGGGCAGAACAAACTAAGGGGTGGGGTGGGAAATAACTAATAAAAGCCAGGAAAGGGGATGTGATCCTTCCCCTGTTTAAGCCAGAGTGAAACCAGCAAAACAGAAAATACAATTTTCTCCTTGGATGGAAGGACTTAATTCCTTTTTTATTAGCTTGTCTTTTCCTCTTCTCTCACCTACCTATATGCGGGAAACAAAGCTGCTAGAGCATCCATACCAAACCTGGCGGTCAGAATTTCAGGTTGCAGATGATGAGCATGAGACAATTAATGCTTATGGTATAGAGTAGAGTTGGTACGATATATACCAGGTCATAATACTCCAGAAAGGATGATCTGAAGAACAAGTCTACAAGCTTCCTTTGAATAGGTGGTATGCATTCAACCCAGGGCCTGAGATTAGCAGGTTCTGAAGTCAAAGGGAAAGTTCCTAGAGACTTTAAGCCACTGATTCTCAACAGTGTGCTGGGGTGCCTAGAGATCCTATCAGGGGTCACGATTCTATACAATGTTAGCCCTATATAGGTGTGCAAACAAGATTCATAAAACAAACCCAAAGGCTTCAAATAGGAATCCATAGCATTAAAAAAAAAATCTGACCTGTTGTGGTCTTTCTGAGTTCTTTGCAACAGAAGAATTGCTCTATTTTTCCACAGTGAAAACATGAGTGAGAACTAAGAGCTGGCATTTCCCAGGGGTGAATCTAATGAGGGGTGCTTTGAATCGAACAAGGTTAAGAACCACTGCTTTAAGCAGTGCAGGATCAGGGTCCATATTCCTGTATAGAAGTGAAAGACTTGGGAGTTCAGCATTCAAATATCTGTTCTTTCTCCTTAGCAGCAGTATAATGTGTGTAGGAGACATTTATTTGCTGTACTATACTGTATAATCAATGAATTGGGGATAACTTGCTGGTATCAATGAGAGATGATTCACAGAATGCTGCAAAAACAGATTTGTGTCCCAAATTGTTAATACTTTGCATATTTTATATCTTATAATTATGGGGGAGGGGTGCCATTTTCATTTCCAGATGTTTCCTGGCAGCGTGATATAAACCACTATATATTTTTTCATTCTGTATGATGTTTTTTCTTCAGCAAATAACTCTTGTGCCTTTATGTCTGAATAGTTTATGGTAGCCTGTGTGTTATTACTCTTATCTCGTTACATGCAAGAACTCATCAGAAGAGTTCTCAACTTCCATTACATAGAAGATCTCATTACATTTAAGAGTGATTTCTTGGTGAATCACTAGGGCTAAGTACAGACAGTCAGAAAACCTGAGGCTGAATCGATTCAGTCTTTGCAGATTAGTCGAAACTTTAGAGATTAAACTGAGAAACACCTGGACTCACATTTACTTTTGATTCAGGAAATGCAGCCACATGCCTGCAGTGGCTCAGGCCAGAAGCTGGGGGACACTAGAACATGCCCCTCTGGCACATAGCCAGCGTGGGCTCTGTGTTTGCTTCCTCTTCCTGCTGCCCCCGAAGTCTCTGGGATTTGTACCCCACAGTCACAGCCAGCACTAAGTTTCAGTAAGTTTAGCAGTGGGGCAGCTCTGTACTTAAGGAGAGGTGGGCTTAACCCCTCTCCCTGGCCCCAGACCCCAGCTGGGGTTTGCTGGGGGGGGGGGGGGCAGTCCCTGCCTTCTCCCCTGCCTCAATCCTTCTCTGCTGGAACAGACAGCATAGCCCAGCCCAGGGCTGGAAAGCATGCTGGGATGCTGGCAGACTATGGTTTATCTTGAACCAGGAAGGGGTCTGGGACAGAAGTTTCATAACTGAATTTTGGTCAAACCGGTTTAAGTCTGATACTACATTCAACCAGCTTTGTCTTAAACCAGTTTCAGCCATTTTGAAGGTAGTTTATGTGCACTGAGTTTCTGTTCTGTTACAGGTTTAAACCAGTTTCTGATCACTTAAACTGGTTTGTGTGTAACTTCTGTCCCTAGCCTAGAGGGTTACAAAAATGGTTCAGAACTGACTTTTCTGTTTGTTGTCTTACCTTACAAGTAAATGTAGTTTTTGGTTATTTTTTTTTGATATGACTGGTCATGAATGTGGCTTCCAGACATTTATGGGACTGTTGCCACAGTATTATGTTATATGTTTTACTAATGCAGATGTCTCCTATATATGGCTTAGCTTGATTTATTTAAGTATCTTTTAACATAGGTATTTCATTATTTTTTTAAACTCAGTTCCTCAGCTGACATAATTCATTCGGGCAATAAAAAGTCAATAATTATTTCTAACTTTTAAATCAAACATTTAGGCCCAGGTGCCTAAAGGTATCTGGGGCTCTAGCTCCCATTGATTTTAGTGGGAGTTTGGCTCTGAGACACCCTCGAGGATGTGGTCTTAGTGCTTAATTCCTCAGTTATTTTTGTTATAAAATATAGATGAGAGTATATTTAAAAAAAAGGTGGGGGGAAGAAAAAATCTATTAGCTTGACTTTTTTCTTTGGCTGCTTGTTTAACTAATTCAAAACTAGTTATACCTAGTGAAATGTTTTTATGGAGTTACAAGCAATTGCCATTAGTTTAATTTAATAATGCAGTGTATTTATTACAGTAGAATCAGAATGAAGCTAGGGGACACTGGCACCAGGAAATGGCCGCACAACTCTTTCTGAAAGTAGCAGAACATAATACAGTTTTTTATTACTTAGTGCTTCTCTCTCTATCTCTTTTATTTAATATATTGCTCTTGGTCAGGGGCAAGCAATTATTTCTGGTGGAGGGATGCTTAACGAGGTTTGAGCTTTTGAGGGCTGCATGGGTAGCCCTGCCCCTTGACAGTTGTCCTGCCCCCTGGCTGCTGTCTTGGGACCAGAAGTCCTGCCCCCAGCCCACTGACCTATGCCACCAGAAATCCCTCCCCTTTGAGGGAGGGTGGGGGGAATTGCCATTTTAGAACTATAAAAAAACCAAATCATATCATAAAAGTCAAACAACTACCATAACACATTTTAATAACAAAAAATATTTTTGTTGTGATCTGTGTTTGTGTAGTATATGTAGAGATGACAGCATAACTACTCAAAAATAAATTATTAGTCTTATGTATATTGTGTTGGGGGTGTATGTGGGTGAGTGTATGGGAGGTGGGTGTGTGTGTGGGGAAGTTGTGAGGGGGTTTGGCTGTGTGTGGGGGGCAATAGGGTATGTTGGGAGTTTGTGGGCAGGGTGTGGGTGTGTGACATTTGTGGGGTATGAGGGAGGGTGGGGAGTGTGGGGACCCCCTCACTTCTCCCATGGTGTGGCAGCAGTCAGAGGCGCTCAGGGAACTTGTACCTGGAGCAGGTGCTCATGCCCACTGGCATGTGGCTCCGGCCAGTGCTGCACATTGCAGCAAATTCAGCCTAGCCAGGCTGCCTCTATTGCCGGCACTCCCTGCCACACATGCACAGCTCCTGCACTCACACGGTACTGGAGGGAAGTTCCCTGTGCTGAAGCCAGCTGCCTTCCCCGCCCCCTGCCTCATAGGTCCTGGGACTCTGGCAGAAGTGGAGGGGAGCCCCAGCCCCTGCTTCCCCTCAGAGTCCCAGGACCTGTGCAGCAGGGGACAGTGAAGACAGCTGGCTCCAGTCCAGGGAGCTTCCCTCCAGTGGTGCCCAAGTGCAGGGGCTGTGCGCAAGTGGTTGGGAGCACCAGCGATGGAGGCGATCCGGCCATGCTGCACACCTCACTGTGATATGCAGTACTGGCCAGAGCCACGCACCACCAGGCACCAGTGTCTCATGTGCCCCGAGTACCCCCACCTGTGGTGCAGCAGCAGTGGAAATTGAGGGTTTTTTTGGGGGGTGCCCCACACCCTGCCCACATGAGCTCTGCGCTCCCCCTTCCCCCCCCCCCCGGTATGGGCTGCACACTGCCACCAGCCCCAGCTTCATACTCTTGCCCAGCTCCCTCCCCGCCCCCACTACTTCCCTACCTGCTGCCCGGAGTGAGAGGGATGCCAGGGAAGTGAAGCAGGTTTTCCTGTGGCTGTGGCAGATGCATGCTAGTTGGAGGACTGGGCCCTTCTGCCCACAAGGGTGAGAGTGAAGCGCAATAAAGTATGTTGTTGGGATATGTATATGTGGGCGGAAAGGCTGGACAGGGTACAATTAGTTGGTGGGCGTCACGGGTTGGATGGCAGTGCCTGGAGGGTTGGGTTGGATCTGGCCTCCGGGCCATATTTGCCCACCCTGCTCTTAGTAGTAGTCATATGTGGTATGAAAGGTTCCAGCAACTATAAAATCCAAGAGCAAAAAAACTTAAACCAAAGCAAAATACAATCCCCCAACCTCCCCTACAAATTTGTAACAATAAGGCAAAATTGTTACAAAGAAAGAAAAACGTTCACCTGGCCACCCTCCTATTAGGAAGTAGTGTTTCTGAGTGCCAGACGAGATACCTTATGCATTAGCAAGTGAGATTAGTAGGAAGCATAAAGCATTTGCTAACATTTTTGCAGCACCTATGTACAGATATTATTTCTTTCTCATTTGATTAGGCAGAAATTCCTTAACAAAGAAATAAGCCTTGAAAAATACCTTAATAGAGGTTAGATTTAGGCTTGACATCACTCCTTTCAGTGGTTGGTTTGACAGCTGAAATTCTTGACAGAAGATGCTTTATTTCCAGTTCTGGAGAACATCAAGGTGGATACCATAGCAACATTGTATCAAAGGAATGCAGCTGGTCTCATGGCTTATGAAAGGTGGTTGTGGCTTGTAGAAGATCCTTGTTTTTATTGAGCTTGTATCAGGACTTTGAATGGGCACTGGAAGCAAATGGGGAAGTATTGTTGTTGGCTATGGTGTTTATGTTCTTGGTATTTCTTTCTGGCTGGAAAGGTGAAGTAATATGTTCTCTGTAAGTTATAGTTCCCTGTTTCCTTAGCCATCAGTTCCTAGTACAGTGAATTATAACAGCCTAGTTGCCAGGAATTGAAAGTGTGGTAACTGTGGCTAGATGGCTGTCCAGAAAGAGAGATGTTGTTTTCTGCCAAGCTGGAGATGGAAGGAAGGCTGTTTCCCCTACTGTTACTACTTGGGTATTACTGACTTTTTTTCTAATGAAACTCTTAAGACTTCTCCCTCATTTATTATTTCTGCTCTTAACAGAAATAGATAATTCATGGGATCTGGACATAAAATTGCTTATAGCTTGACCACAGACACATGGTACTACTGCTTGCATAGTGTCGTTATACGGCACTTTGGTGGGTAGCTATCCCACTTTCCACATACTTGCAGAAATTAAACTTCTTTTCAGACAAATCTTTCAACTCTACTACATGTAAAATTCAGTGTCATGCAAAAATGTCAAGCTGACTTTTCCTGGTCCTGACAAGCAAACAACTGTTGCTGCAGAAACAATCAGTTGAGCAGCTGGATCTTAGTGCATACGTTAAAAGGACTTTCTTTTGTTGCAGAGCTCTGAGGAAATGTGGAACACAAGAGAAGCACTTAGTGTTCAGCTGGTGTCTGTTGTTAAATCATTGTGTGGTGCCGATGACCTGCGAGTCTGTACCACCAAATGTAAACCAGGCAGCTTAAGAATTCCATAAATGTCTAAAAACATGAGACAAATAAAAGGGAGGCACTATTTTTACTAAAGCTATTTAAAGAAACTGTCAACATAGTAAATAGAACTAGTGTCCATAGATCTAGAAAAGAATGGCATCATAGACTGTTCTGCTCTCTTGTTTGTGAAGGGCACAAGTCTAGCATGTTGTGCAGAAATAAGAAAGCAAGCTTTTTGAGGCTTAGTGGCAGTATTACACTATGTCCCAAACTCTCCTTTATTTCATCAGAGCTGTTGCTGTCAACTTCACTGGGACTTGAGGTGTTGTGAACAGGTGTAGTATTTGGCCGTGGTGTACAAAAGCTTAGTCTGCTTTGCTTCTGCAAGTTCACTGTGTTATTGAAGTAATTGAGGAAGTCTGTTTGGCTGTACATTTTTGAAGAGATTAATGAGGGTGCCAAGCGACTGGGTCCAAGGCTATCTTTTATCTTTATTTTATTTTTCAGTGGTATAAAACTAACTAACTTTTTCCTCTTTGGCTAATTTAAGGGAGGAAAAAACCCCAACTTCTGGTGCAAGTGTAACATCTCAAAACCCAAACCTACAGCCATGAACATATAAAAGTCATATTGAAAGGTCATGTTTATGATCACATTTAAATTTCATCATGAAAATCTTCTGATAAAATAGATCATAAGAATTATAGTGTTTTCAAACTAAGCCTTCAGGTTTCTTTAACAAGGCATTTTTTCCTGTTCTGATAGCCTTATCTTCATAATAGCTTTCTCTATCATTTCATAAAGGGGCATGGAAAGAAATTAAATCTTGGAGAAAAAAAGGGCAGATATTTCTCTGTGCAGGTCAGTAGTGCCTGGAACCGCTTATCAGTTGGTACTGACATCCCTGGATTTACTCAAAGGTTACTTGTACAAGGCCAAAGCTAACACGTGTCTGATATCAGCTCTGTGTTCTCTGTTTCTCATCAGGTGGCAGTGAAAGTCATCGACAAGAAGAGAGCCAAGAAAGATACCTACGTTACCAAGAACCTACGACGGGAAGGGCAGATCCAGCAAATGATCCGCCACCCTAATATTGCTCAGTTGCTGGATATATTAGAAACTGAAAACAGCTACTACCTTGTCATGGAGTTGTGCCCTGGCGGCAATTTAATGCACAAGATCTATGAGAAAAAAAGACTGGAGGAACATGAGGCACGCAAATATATCAGGCAGCTTATACTAGCAGTGGAGCATCTTCATCGGGCTGGGGTAGTTCACAGGTAAGGTAAAACCCCTGCTTGCCCCACTTTACCCAGGAGCATTTCAATTACAGTCTGTAGTGGTATATATATTTTTAGAAAACCCTTTTGATATAAACATCTTGGGTGCTGACAGATATGGGGGGGAAAAACAAAAATATGCTTTACCAGAAGAGGCAGCATAGTAGTTTGGCCTGGCTTTGCAGCACCTGTATGGATAGGGCACTTCAGCAGGGCTTTTTGCCCCCTTTATCTACTAGCTGATTGAATTAGCTATTAGATAAAAGGGCCACAAAGCCCTGCAGAACCACCTGATCTATACAGATGTTTGGTGAGCCGGGTCCAACTAACTTGATGCCTCTTCTGGGCATGCTTCTGGTTTTCTATACACTCGGTTAGACTATGTCACCCTCAAAAGCCTTCTCACAGTTTACAAAACAAAGCACAGGAAGTGGCATGGCTGTGTCCATTTTCCTGCTGCTGCTTAGGATAAATCCAGAAGTAGCATGGCAGGAGCGCTGCAGAAATTGAGTAGGTATATTAGAGCATGGATAAAGTGGAAGGATGGTCTTGTTATATATGTATTCATCAGGGTTCATGTCCTGGCTGTGTCAGAGACTTCCAGAGTTACTGAGGCTCAGATCCTCAGTGGTATTTTGGCAGATAACTCCTATAGATGCCTAATACCTAGTAGGAGTTAGGTGTATAAATACTTTTGAAGATCTGAGCCTAAGGGTATGGGCTCCTGGACAAGTGAACACAGTAAATTAGGGTGTGAATTCAGGGTACCAATTGACATCATAGATTTATAGATGCTGGGGTCGGAAGGGACATCAATAGATCATTGAGTCTGACCCCCTGCATAGGCAGGAAAGAGTGCTGGGTCTAGATGACCCCAGCTAGATGCCTATCTAACCTCCTCTTGAAGACCCCCAGGGTAGGAGAGAGCACCACCTCCCTTGGGAGCCCATTCCAGACCTTGGCCACTCGAACTGTGAAGAAGTTCTTCCTAATGTCTAGTCTAAATCTGCTTCCTGCTAGCTTGTGGCCATTATTTCTTGTAACCCCTGGGGGTGCCTTGGTGAGTAAAACCTCACCTATTCCCTTCTGTGCCCCCGTGATGAACTTACAGGCAGCCACAAGGTCGCCTCTCAACCTTCTCTTGCGGAGGCTGAAAAGGTCCAGTTTCTCTAGTCTCTCCTCATAGGGCTTGGTCTGCAGGCCCTTGACCATACGAGTTGCCCTTCTCTGTACCCTCTCCAGGTTATCCGCATCCTTCTTGAAGTGTGGCGCCCAGAATTGCACGCAGTACTCCAACTGTGGTCTGACCAACGCCCTACAGAAGGGAAGTATCACCTCCCTGGACCTATTTGTCATGCATCTGCTGATGCACGATAAAGTGCCATTGGCTTTTCTGATGGCTTCGTCACACTGCCGGCTCATGTTCATCTTGGAGTCCACTAGGACTCCAAGATCCCTTTCCACCTCTGTGCCACCCAGCAGGTCATTCCCTAGGCTGTAGGTGTGCTGGACATTTTTCCTCCCTAGGTGCAGCACTTTGCATTTCTCCTTGTTGAACTGCATCCTGTTGTTTTCTGCCCACTTGTCCAACCTATCCAGGTCTGCCTGCAGCTGTTCCCTGCCCTCCAGCGTTTCCACTTCTCCCCATAGCTTTGTGTCATCTGCAAACTTGGACAGAGTACACTTCATTCCCTCGTCCAAGTCGCTGATGAGGACATTGAAGAGTATCGGTCCTAGGACCGAGCCCTGCGGGACTCCGCTGCCCACACCCTTCCAGGTCGATACTGACCCATCCACTACGACTCTCTGGGTGCGACCCTCTAGCCAATTCGCCACCCACTGGACTGTGTAGTCATCCAAGTCACAGCCTCTTAACTTGTTCACCAGTATGGGGTGGGATACCGTATCGAAGGCCTTCCTGAAGTCTAAGTAAACGACGTCAACCCCTACTCCTGCGTCCAGGTGTTTTGTAACCTGGTCATAAAAAGAGACTAGATTAGTCAGGCATGATCTACCTGCTACGAACCCGTGCTGGTTTCTCCTCAGCATAATTTTGCTACCATAACAGTATGACCATATAACACCAAAACAAACTGACATCTGCTCCATTTGTTGAACCTTGGATATCTAAATTTGTGGCCTGACAAAGGGTGGATATAGTTTCTGTCACTTTTTTGTGGCAGATGTCTATTAGCTTTATGGCACAAGAGAGCAGGCAGCTGGATCTCCTCCCTGAGCAGTTCTGCTGCTCTGGCAGGTGCTCCTGGGGCTTGAAGGGCCCAATCCTGTGTGGCTCAGGAATTCCTGGTTTTCCCCTCTTACAGAAATGCACACTGGGGAATTTCCAGGGCATGTCTCTGTAAGCAGGGAACCCTGGATTTCTCTGCGAACGGAGACATACCCCAGAGATTCCCAGAAGGGCCAGCTCTGCAAGCAGGGAATGAATCACCTGTTGTCCCACAAGATCAATGGTCAGGACAACAGGCGACATGTTTTGCCCAGTGAATCAGAACAACTGGGTCAGGACTCATCCCAGAACAGCTGATCCACTTCGTTTGGTGACGTCTGTTTATATCCTTAGAAAACATCAACTCTCCACAAAACTAACTGCCTGTGTGCATGCTCTTTCTTTGTGTTTAATGTGAGTCATTTTATGCCTCAATGAAAGTGGGGTATGCTACTTGACATTTGTCATAAGATAGAAGTCTGCATACAGACACGCAGTTACCAGAGTACCTGACACACTGTTAATTTATATCCTAGCTTTATCTCACAGTGACTCCATTTGTGCACTTCATACCCTAAATCTTTGTGCCGCAGTTCTCCAGCTATCAAATGGAGTGAATGCACTTCCTTTCTCTTGTGTGTATGGATTATGATCACCTTGGGGTAGGGACTGCCTCTTGCTCTCTCTGTACAGCTCCTGGTGCCAGAGAGACTGCTCTCAGAAGGGGCTTCTAGCAATCCCATTATATAAATAAGTGTGAGAAAATGTACTACTACAACTGGTTCTCTAGCAGCAGTTAAATTATTAATCCTGTTCCCTTCATCAGAGATATTGGATCTTGGAGAAGGAAGAAAGTAAATTTATTTTTAAAAAGTCCAATTAATTTCACATACTATTAGAAAGGAAGGAAGTTTAATCATGGTATAATGGTGGTGTGGGGATGATGGGCAAATTGGTAGGAACAGCCACTTGATTTACAAGTTTCTAAGGAGCTAGGGGAAATGCTCAAGAATAGGCTGAAGTCAGTACTCATAGTGAAACTGTCTGGTTAATTATCATAGGCCAAATCCTGTGAAGTTCTGCACTTGCCAATCCCAGTGATTTGCACGGGAGACTGAGGAGGCCAAGACCTGATCAGGATTTGGCTCATTTTAGTATTGAGTCGGAGGAAAAAAAAGGGCTGGAAAAGACCTCAAGGGGTCATCTTGTCCAGCTCCCTGCTCAAGGCAGGAGCACCCTTGTTTAAAACCATCCCAGCCAAATGTTTGTCTAACCCCCTCTTAAAAACTTCCAAGGATAGAGACTCTGTAACTTCTCTAGGTTAACCAATGCTTAACCATCCTCTTAGTTAGAAATCAGCATTTCTTATCAACTCTCCACACAAGTTCTATGGACAGGAAGGAGGAGGGTATGCAGTTCGTTAGTCCTCTGCATCTTCCTGTCCCTCCTGTATCTTCCTAATTGCTTGGACTCTCCATAGGGTCCAGGAGTCATAGGTAGAGGGTTGAGATTCATGTGTGGACATGCTGAGACCTCTGGGCACTATCTGGCCCCAGGACATTAGGTTTCCCAGCAGAAGATGCATTACTACGCTGCACAAAGTTTTTCCTTGGAAATCTTCTTTCCTAGTAGTGAGCAGATCTAATTCAACTAAACTGATAAAATTTGACAGGAACAAAGGCAGCATAGTAAGAAATATTTTCTCTAGAGGCTTGACCATTCAGTATGCAGACTTTCATTGCAATGTAATGCAGAACAATATGAAGACACAAGGCAAAACACAAGAAACATAATCAGAATGGCTGTATGATCTTTTCTATTTGTGCAAAAGTGTGTGGGGGAGCAAGAGACTAATAACTACCTTTGGGGCTGGCCTTCAGCTTGTTGAGCTTTTGGCTCCAAAAATAGACTGCTCAATCATTAACAAAAAAACAGTGTATCAGTGCAGAAGTCTGATTCATTCTCACCCTGAATCGGATGACAATGTTCTGTTGTTATTATTGTTGTTATTTTTAAAGCCATTTAAAAAATAACAGCACTCAAATCTATTTGGCAATCTGTGGGTGTTCACATTCCCTGACGATACTCAAGTGGCTGTGCTTTGCTTATAATGGGAGCTGACACTATTGGTGTCCCTTTCAGAACTGTTTCTTCTGATTTGTTTATCCTTTTGAATGGGGCTGGCTATTTCATGAACATAAATCATTTATTGATAATTTTGTTCCAGAAAGACACCAGATTTATTAGGAAAATTATTTAACGTACACACAAAATTTGGGCTGTTCTGTAACTCGGATGAAAAAAAATATTAACCAAACAATGCATTTGAAACATTAACTTGAAATTTGTCTAAACTATTTCCTGGGTGTTATTCAACCAGCTTCTTAATCTATGGTCAACCCTTACCATGGCAGGAAATCACTCAGATCTCAGACAAGACACGGGACCTAGGACACAAAAGAACTGTGTCTTTTAAAGTCATGCCTACAAGGTAAGCTTGCCAGGCCTAGCAGTAGTATCCTCAAGCACACCATGCCACCCACATAGGCTTCCTCTGGCACCAGAAAGAGGGGAGTCACATCCTCAAAGTGCTGCAAGCAGTCTAATTAACGGTGTTGAGTGACAGCGAGAATTAGCCTATCCCTGTAGGTGCAATTCGGACATGGTTATATTGTTTCTGGTCCTGGAGGCATCTTGCACAGATCAGTACAGAATGCTTGAGGATACTGCACTGCAAGTTTTCTGTGTGGTTTGATTCCCATGTCAGGCAAAAAGTTTATAATTTGGGAACTTCAGTAAACCCCATCTTACTAGAGGTAAGAAGATTTCTTGTGTGTATACCTTTCAAGCTACAAACAGATGCTTCCCTTGAGCATTATCCTATCAATGCTAACTGAAGAATTGTGGATTTTAAACTCTTCAGTGCAAGGAACACACCTCTTAAGAGCAGCCAGCACTACAAACGTTATGGCCACTTTAAGAACACAGATAATAAATACTCTAAATAAAATCTTGTGTAACCATTTGTGCATTGTTTGTGCGTTCTTACTATCGGAGGAGCTCAGCTGCTTGGTTGTTAACATTTATATAAGTAACAAGCTCAAATATGAATCAGGTAGGAATATTTATTTTTCTCTCTGACAGAACAAAACAGAACCAAATGGCAGTATCTGATGAAGCTTTCTCTTTTCAGAGGGTGTTTACATAGGCCTTCATGCTGTCAAAAAACAGGATGAACGTTAAGCCCCTTGGGAGTGTAAGGACAACAAAGAAAATGAAGTGAAAGCCTTGGTGCTTGCAGTTGCATCCCACAGGAAATTCTCAACAACCCTTTTAAAGTAATTTTAACAAAATTCAATCCCATTCAGTGCAATTACTGTCAGAATGTCAAAGAAAAGAATTCAATAATGTATTTGCAGCAAAGATAGCTTTCAGTTTGCTCTCTTTTTTCACCTATCTTTTTTCTTCACTGAAATATATTCATATCTTCTGCTACCATTTTGTAATTAAAAAAAAATGATCAGCAATTTAGAAAATGAGACACATGTAAGATCTGGAATGGCATGTCTATATTTTCCCATACCCCCACTTCCCCCCAAAAATCCACGCTGAGGACAATAATGTCATATGATTCAGTCATTTAGAACATCATAGGTTTTGAGCCTTGACACCCGTTGCTTGATGTGTTAGCTTTGGTAACTTCCATCCTATTAATTTTAAATGCAGACGTCTAGCTACTGGTGCAATATTTATGCCAGATCTTTGCACTAAAGAAGAAAGTTTCCTTTTGAAGTGCAAAGCTGGTTGTCTTTCTATTTTATGATATATTTCAAAGTTATCATTAGGCATTATCTGTAGGAGTACAATGTCTTAAGCAAATGAAGCGTTACTTTATAAAGATAGTGGAACAAATACCCCTTTCCTAATGCAACCACATTGATTTCATGGATATTGTTACTAGTAGAATTGGGCCCGTTTAATATTATTTTAGTAACAAAAGTGGTCTCTTTGAAATATGCATTAGCATTTCCACTGACACAAATCTGCATAATCTCATGTCACCTGCAGCTCTTCTTGTGACTAGAAAATGGAGGTGAATTGGTATTTTTTCTTTCAGATTTTATGATAAAGAATGTAATGGAAGACATCCACCGCCACCACTGCTTTGCAGTTGCCTGCTGATAACAAAGCACTGTTTTTCAGCAGAAGCATCAACTCCCCTTCTTCCCCATCAGGAAAAATAAAAAAAAATGCAAGATACAAAAGAAGTTTGAGCTTGCCATGTGACACCTGCAGTGGTATTGAATATTTATAAACCTATTGTAAAAGCTACCAAACCAAAAGGTTGAGCCTACAACCCTTGCTTAGTTAAAAAGTCCCACTTCTGTCAGTGGAACCAATGCCCCCCAGTGACTGTGTGCCCCAACATCTGCCCCTTCCCCTTACAGTGCCTGTGCCTTCTGGCACCTACCCCTCTCTTGTCCCTTTGCCACCTGCCTCTCCTCCCTACAGCTCTCTCACCACCCTGTGTCCCCCAGCGCCTGTTCCCTCTGCCACCTGGCCCTCAGCTTGGCCATCCATACTGCCTGCTCTCCCTGCTGCTGCTTACTTTGTCACAGCTCTGGCCCAGGACATGCAGCACACAGTCCATCTGGCCCCCACCTGGCTGTGTGGCACCGCTAGCAGTTCCAGCTCTGGCCCCAGGGTGAGACTGTTGCTGCCACCACTGCTGCGTGTTTGGGTGGGGGCTGGAGATTGCATGTACTCCATGTCCCAGGCTAAAGCAGGACTAGAACCAGAGCCACAACAAGATAAACTGTGACAGCATAGAGAGTGTGAAAGCAGGTAGCTGCAGAAGGCAGGTGGGAGGAGCAATGGCTGTGGAGGACAGGTGGCAGGAGTGGGCAGTGACTACAACTCCAACCCTAGATTGGAGGCCAGAGTTGGACCCGCAGCAGCTGCTGGTCCCCTGCTTGCACTCAAATCCAAGATGAGGAATTCTTTTTTAAGAAAGCCTGCATATTTACTTACTTCTATTTTTTTTGGATTATTCTAATGAAGATTAGTCTATGCTCACAGCCAGTATTCTTAGATCTTAATAACTAGCAGTACTAAAAATCATGATAGGGGTTTAAAAATTGAGTTTTGTTTATTTTAATGGATACTACATTTTAAAAAATGTTTTCCTTCTGGTTTCTTTCATTTTTTTTTTTTTCAAGCTGTTCAAGTGTTGAGTGCTAGAAACTTATTTAGAAGGAAAAATGAGGGCTGAGATTTCCCTCTGCCCCTTTAAAGAACACACCAAAAAATGTGAGATGTGACAGAGTTGCAGGTCACGTGGCAACCCTGAACTGCCCCTTGAACCTGCAAAGATTCATGGCAGGTACAGAAAGAGGTTTGGGGGTCTTGGCTGCTTCCCCCTGTCCCTTCCCCCACCAAAAAGGAAAGCATTCCTGCAGTAAAAGCTGTGTTGTGTATTAGGGGCATAACTGGTAGAGTCTGCTGCTGATACCTGGTAGGGCTTGTGCACTGGAATGACTTGAGCCTCTGCTGCACATGGTGGGAACCAGATACTGTTGCTGCAGGACAGAGTGTTGCTGCCCACAGCCAAGTTAATCCTCCTCTACTGCAGTTCTATATGGTAAGACCTGGATGCGGCAGTGACTGCAGGGATGGAGAAGTATTCACCTAGCTCTTGGTGGCAGCACCTGATGTGCCCCTTCATGTCTCCCATGGGGTAGGAGAGGCAGGGGACTGATGAGGGCAGTCTTGACTCTGCTGTGCTCTGGCTGGCCAGAGAGAGGTTTGAGCCCCCCTGCTTCCATTCCAGTCCCACCCTTTACTGGGCACCCTGGGGCTAATGCCCTAGTCACCTGACCTTAGTTATGCTACTGCTGTGCATATTTCATCAGGGTGCTCATGTACCTTCTCTGACCACCCTGCACACACATTCCCTAGATCTGCCCCTAGCTATGATGCACACCCAGGCTTAGCTCTGCCACTGGTTAGTACCACTGACTTCAGGGTTGATATGATGTAAATGTGACTGCTCCTGTATCACAGTTTGATTCTCTTGCATAATTCGACAATTAAAAAAAAAATGCTCTGCTGGTCAGTCAATTCCACACATGGGTTTGTTTTTTTATTTTTGTTTTTTGTCAGGCTTTTTGGAAAACAGCACCATGAGAATTATGTGCTGTGTTGTATGGCTACAAGGGCTTCTCAATTACAATGAGTTCACTTGAACTCTCTCAGTTAAAATAATAATTCAGATATAGATTTTAATGCAAAATAATTGAAGTACCGGCTACACAGAGCTGATAGAACAAAAGATAATACAGGCACTTCATTACAGTAGTGGACAATGCAGTATGCTCCAGGGTGAGCCCAAACCAGCCTTAAAAAGGGGCTATGGTCAAAGCAAAAGCAGCTATAGCCCCAGAGGGCATGTCTACGTGTTCATTAATGTTCCTCAATAACAGTGTATTTAGTTTAGCACCTGTAATGACAGGTATTAACTTAATGTGCTGTAATTGGTGCTACTACACGTTAGAATAGATGAACGTTTCTTTAGTGATGTTACTGTACATTAGACTAAATCTACTGCGCATTAACATGGGCTTTGCCTGCCACACTAATGGGCAGTAGAATTAGGCTTCTGCGCATTAAGCATCTCATGTAGATGAACCTGGAGTGTCAGCTCCATCAATCCCAAGCCACTGATTTACTCATTCACTAATTTTAGTCTGTAAGCATCCTGCATTATAGGAAAGGGCCCCATGCATGGTGTGGCTTCCTTTCTGAAAGTGTTCTTCCACTGGTGGCTTCATAGGTGCAGCATAACTCAAATGCCAGAGACTGCCTGAAGACATAAGCACGTTGTTATCTAATCCTGCTCAGAGCAGGTCTGTGGTAACAATGCTGGCAGCTACCTCCTCAGCATTAACTTTAACACCAGTGCTGGAGCTAAGGTGGGATATTTTCCAAAAGACAATGTAGTGAGGCTGTGCTTTTTTTCTGCTATCTTAGATGCACTGCATACTCAGTGGGAAAGGCATACCTACCTAATTGGAACTGAAGTGCACTTGCCAGTAGATAAAAAGCTAGACGTTTTGAAAACAGTCAATTTGCTGTTGCTTTTTCAGCACCTGAGGTTAAAAAAAGAAACAAGCTACATGCACTCAGTAGACCTAGTTCAGCATGGCGTTAGTCAGGAGAAAGTCCACTGCCTTATATCCAGCTTGTGAGCATGCAACCTCACTGTAAGCTGGGCTGGCTTTCTGAAAGTGATGCTTACTATGAATGAGCTAAGTTTTGCCCTTGGTTATATAACTCTGATCTCACTGAGCAGCCTCTTTGTAGTTGAGTAGAATTATACCCCTTATACTTTCTGTTACTGTTTGTTTTTTGGGAGGGACTTAAGCTGGTGTGGTGGCACAGCAATACAGTCTTGTCTTGTGGTGCTGAAGGCAGGGTGGATTTGATTTAAATCAGTTTGTATGATCAGACTCTGGAATAGACTCCTAGCTGGGATAGTTTCATAGTAGGTAGGGTCAGAAGGGACCTGAGCAGATCATCAAGTCTGACCCCCTGCCATGGCAGGAAAGAATGCTGGGGTCAAACGACCCCAGCTAGGTGATTATCTAGCTTCCTTTTGAAGACCCCCAGGGTAGGAGCCAGCACCACTTCTCTTGAAAGTTAGTTCCAGATCCTAGCTGCCCTGACTGTGAAGTAGTGCCTCCTGATATCTAGCCTAAATCTACTCTGTCAACTTATGGCCGTTATTTCTCGTTACTCCCAGTAGCGCTCGGGGGAACAGGGACTCTCCCATAGTCTGCTGGTCTCCCTTGGCCAGTTTGTAGATGGCCACCTGATCCCCTCTCAGCCTTCTCTTGTGGAGGCTGAACAGGTTCAGGTCCCATAGCCTCCACACACAGGGCCTGCCTTGCTGCCCCCTGATCATGTGAGTGGCCCTCCTCTGGACCTTCTCGATGCTGTCCACATCAGAACTGGACACAGTTCTCCAACTGCGGCCTGACCAGTGTCGCGTAGAGGGGGAGGATCACCTCCTTGGATCTGCTCGTGATGCATCTGTGGATGCATGACAAGGTGCGGTTAGCCTTCCTGACCGCATCCCCACATTGGCAGCCCATGTTCATCTTGAAATCAGTAATGACACCAAGATCCTTTTCTGCCTCTGTGATGACTAGAAGGGAGTTCCCCAGCCTGTAGGTATGCTGCTGGTTATTGTTAGTATTGAATCCCATCCTGTTCTCATCCAGCCACCCCTGTAATCTGTCCAGATCTAGTTGCAGTCTATCCCTCTCCTCCAGTGTGCCCACTTCTCCCCACATCTTAGTGTCATCCGCGAGTTTGAACAAGGTGCTTTTCACCCCCTTGTCCAAGTCACTGATGAAGATGTTGAACAGTGTGGGCCTGAGGACTGAGCCCTGGGGGACCCCACTGCCCACATCCCTCCAGGCTGAAAAAGACCCGTCCACCACTACTCTCTGGGTGCAGCCCTCCAGCCAATTTGCAACCCATCTGACTGTGTAGGCGTCAATGCCACAGTCGCCTAATTTTTTAATGAGAATAGGGTGAGACACGGTGTCGAAGGCCTTCCTAAAGCCCAGACAGACTATGTCCACCACGACACCTGCATCCAAGGCTTTTGTGACCTGGTCGTAGAAGGCCACCAGGTTGGTCTGACAGGACCTGCCTCAAATGAACCCATGTTGGTTGCCCCTAAGAATGATCTCCCCTGCTGGTCCTTTGCAGATGTGCTCCTGGATAATTTTCTCAAAGAGCTTCCCCAGGACCAAAGTAAGACTAATGGGCCTATAGTTTCCTGGGTCCTCCTTCCTCCCTTTTTTGAAATGGGGACCACATTGACCCTTTTCCAGTCCTCCAACACCTTGCCAGAGCACCATGAGAGCTCGTAAAGCTGTGCCAGGGGTCCCGCAATGATCTCTGCTAATTCCCTCATCACTCTGGGGTGGAGATCATCAGGACTTGCTCATTTGAACATGTCTAGTCCCACCAGAAGTTCCCTAACTATGTCCTCACTGACCCTGGGCCTGGCAGCACCTCCCCTGGGTCCATCAGGGATCCCAATGGGATCCTACCCTGGAGATCTTCAAAAGGAGACTGGACGTGCACCTCGCTGGGGTTATTTGACCCCAGCAGTCTTTCCTGCCCAGAGCAGTTGGGGCTGGACCCAGTGATCTCACAAGGTCCCTTCCAGCCCTAAACTTCTGTGAATCTGTTAAATCACTGGTCAGGAAGCCTCAGTTTAATCATTGCTTTCTACAAAAAGTGCGCTTGTGTTGTTTGATATCCTTTATTCATTGAACTTCTTGAAGCTTTGCACCTTTAGGGAAAGGTAAGGGCTTGATTCTGGGTACACAAACTTGCAGAGAGACAAGAGGGCTGATGTGTAGGTAATCAGGTCTGTTATCTCTCATCTTCGTATACTGCTGTTAACAAGGATATTAGCTCTGGAGACACAAATCCACAGTTTGAGAACTGAAACTAAGCATCACAGAGATGCTTAATGGGACATTCTAGACTGAGCACTGAGTCCCATTGGGTAGAGTGGTTTTCTTTGATCTTTACTAATCTATAAAGGAGCCTCTGGGAACCCCATAAGAACCCCATGACCTGTTGTGATCTATTTATAAAACTTTTCTAAAAATGTTATATGAATATATTGTCTCAAATAGTATATAATTAGACATTATAATCCCTATTCCTTTATGCTATCTTTGAGCTTTAACATATCTTAAATTAAAACTACCTTTATATAGGGGTTTTTTTAAGCATCTTAACAACAAATATCCAATTTAAATTTAAAAAATCTGATAAAAAAAAACGTAATTGTTGATTTTTATCCACCCTAGCTGAAGGTCAGAGCCCAAACTGTATAGTAGCTGTGGAGAAAGAACTGAAAATTATGGACCCTTACCTTGGTTCCTATAATGTTATCACACTGACTTAACATCATTTGAAACAGGGTAGATACTTGAATTTTAGAGTTCAAACAATATGACCTAGCTATCCTACCTTACTTGAAACTTCTGGATAGGGGGCTCCATCCGGATCATGGACCCCATTATGCTAGATATTATGAACCAGGATAGAAGATGGTTCCTGAACCCAAAAGCTTATTATCTTTTGAAAAGCCATAAATATTATAACTTCAGGTTAACAGGATAATAGTTGCATTTTAGGTCTTGTCTATACAAGTTCTCTACATCTTGTTAATTATGCTAACTTCCAAGAGGTCCACTTGTGGGATGCCACAGACATTTGGATCTTGGAACAAACATTTGTGGAATGTCCATGCTATGCTTTGCAGAAGAATTAGGTATCTTAAGTCAGTTGGGAATCAGTTCACAGAAAAGAAGTAATGCAAAACTTGATATGAGTTTAAATGTTTTCACAGGTATCTTTATAAGTTAATGAAGTGTAATTTTTTGATCAGTGACTTGTGTATAGAATTGTGAGCCTGAGTATGGCAAATGTTATTAACCAAGTAACCTAAAGAACTGGAAAGAGCTGACACAGGCCTGCCTGTTGTCCTGAGTCAAATGCAAACACTTAACTGGATTTTAAAAATGTATTTGTAATAATCTAAAATGGAAAGTTCTTTCATGAAACCTATCCCTTAAAAATATAAGTAATCTTTTGGAGTAAAGTGGAATATATTACTTCATTGACCATTGAATTTTAATGTTGAAGCTATTCCTTTTAATATAGTCATCAAGTATGTCCCTTATCCCAGCATGCTATATTGATGTCCAAAAAAGTGTTTACTCCTATTCTGTTGGACACAGATGCTAAATGTGTATATGATGCATATATAGAATATACTTTATTTGTCTTAAACAAAATGAGAGTACACAGAGGGCATTTTTCTGGTCTCACACACAAGAATCCATGCCCCTGAAAGTAAAATTGTGTAGGGGGTTCTGTACTTGGTTTGGTTTGAGTTTTTTGGTTTTCCTTTTTTATAATTTTTTTCCTTTTGATTTCTTCAAAGAATGTTTAAAAATAAACAGAATGCTGTTAGGAATAAAGGAATTAGATACTGTTGTCAAGCACTCAGCTGTTCATCAGGTAAGTAAAAATATGCTGACCTCGTTCACAGTGTCACATTTTTAAAAAGAACTTCAGAATGACAAATTAGTGGTACATATGGACTACTAGATCAGTTACCATTTACCGGTAAATTTGCTGAGAAAGAAGACATATGGGTAAACATCATGGATTAACCAGGTCTGATTGCACTCTATTGTACAGTGTGTCTATTTTTAGCTACCTTCTTTTTCTCTCTCTGATACTTTTAAAATGACTTTTACTTTTTATCTGTTTTTGTTTTTCTTAAACTTTTATGTCTTTTAAATCTCTTTAGTTGTATTTATTTTTAGCTTTTCTCTGCTATCACTCATTTATCTCATTATTCTAATTGCCTGTGTGGCTTTTCTTATTCTTTATGTAGGCGTTTTGCCTGCTTTCCACTGATTTTTTTTTTTTCCAGCTTTAATTTCATCTATCAGTTCTGTCTTCTTTCTATTTAAATCTTACCTCTAGCTAGTACTTCATCTTAATACTACAATTTCTTTTTAACTTTCAAACCATTTCTTCTCCCCCATTTAGAGATGTAATATTGTCTCGTACGGGACAGTTCACTTTATTACTTGAAACTCTGTTTTATTCCATTAGTTTCATACCAGGGTCTTGCATAATTTTTTTCCTGTAGCACTTCTGTAAAAATCCTGGGCCTAGATTAATCACATGGCAGCCTCTGTCTGTTTCTACAAGCAACAGATTCAAGGGGTGCATCTACAGGAGAAACTAAAAGCACAGTAGACTTATTCTGCTGCCCATTAGCATGTCATGGTGAAAACAGTGTCACTTAAAAGACATGTGCTGGCACTACTGCGCAGTAGCGCCATTTCTAAACATAATGTGCCGTTATGGTGCATTAATGCACGTATAGACATGCCTGAGATGTAGGTAACTAAGCCTTTTTTGAGGGTATGGGTGTTTAGCAAGAGCTGATCAGAACCCATCTGGCAAAGCATGCACAGTAATGCCAGGTAATTTGTTGGCATTAGTGGTTACTGTATAACAGAATTTGGCCAGATTAATTCTAGCTCCCCTGGAAAGTTACAAGATGATTCTGCAGAGTCCTGTACCAAATGAGATAAAGGAGCATGCTGAGATGGAGATTTGGAGAAGAGAGTTTCGTTTTTAAGTGTTTGTATATGTAGCTGGTTGGACCAAAACATAGTCTCTCTGCAGAGCTGTTAGATAGTATTCCTTCTTGGACCAGGAAGAGTGAGTGAGTGGGTTCTTTGTAGGCTTGGCATGGTTCTTTGTAGGCATAACATGGACAAATATTAAATCAACCCACATGTCTCATGTTAGATATCCAGAATTAGCTGTCTGTTTTAACTTTCCTTATTTCCCCAAGGTAACACAGGAAGCTGTGGTCAGAGTTGGGAATATAATCCAGATCCCCCATCTTCCAGTCCTGTACTTTATCAGCTGCACTGGACCACTTCCCTCAAGGAGAATTTGTAGTGGTGTGTCTTCACTATGCAGTGTTAAACATAACTATATAATTAGAAAACCTTTGATTTAAGCAAGAGGCACTTCAAAGATCCTGGGAAAGAATGTACGAATACAGAATATTTGAGGGTTTTTTGGTTTTTTTTAAGATACTCTTTTTAGGGTGGATTTCATATTAGTTCCTTGTTTCTGGGTTGTTGGGGGTTGTTTTTTTTTTATAATGAAGAAAGGAAAAATCTACTAGTATTACTAAATGTGGTGATTTCTTTAGAAATTGTAAAAACATTTGTTTATTTTAAAGAATGTCCTTCTGACCAAAGTCAGGAAAGTGGAAACAGTCTACATGTCAATAATTCCCTTCTCATGTTCATTTCAAAATAAAAAAGATAAAAAATAAAATAATATATCTTAGAAGATAATTCTTTTGGAAGATGGCTTGTAATTTTACAAATGCATTTTTGTGAAATTACATTGAATTTTTTTCTTTTGCACTATGGAAAATCTCTGCTTATAATAGGGACCTCCTCTCCCAAGGCTTCTTTCTCCTTGTGTAGGCAAAACTCAGTGATTTCTCATATTTAATGCTTGCAGTTCTATTACCATGACTGTCCCCAAAATGTATTATGATGGCCCTTCTCACCACTCTGTGCTAGAGCTATGGAGTGTTAAGGAGGACCCATAAAATATAGCATTTGCTAGAGCAGGGGTGGCTTCTTTGCAGCATGGGCAGTGACACATGACAGAATGGAAAGGAGACAGGCAGCCCAATGGCAGACAAAGCAGAAAGGAGAGCAGCAGGGAGCACAGGGCAGGAAGCAGAACAGCAGATCAGACCAAGGAAGCTGACCAGTATGGCACTTGGGGAGGGTGCAGGGCTAATTTGTGGCCTGCCTGCCAGCCAAAAAGGTTGGCCCCTACCATCGTAGAAGCATAATTGTTAGAGCTTTGTTATCTCATTACAGTAGGTATGGAGGGATGTTCTGGTAACAAAGTCAAGAGCCGTCTTTAAAAATTTCAGGCAAGCTTTGTAGCAGCCTCTTTTTTTGTAATCTGCAACAGGGCATTAGGTTGTGAGTTTTATTTTTTTTTTCTCTTTTTTGGTAATGTTTGTGGCACCTTCACCTCCAGGGTATTTACCTACACCTCCATATCTTATATAGAGCCTCTTTTAGGGGAAAAATCCTTAGTTTAAAGAAAAAATGCATTGAGTTAATCATGCACTTAAGTGTATTTCGAAGCAGGGACTATTATGTAGACAGGACTGCTTTCATTTTCTCCTCCGTTTCTCTGAATTTGCCTGATCCAGCACCTTCATCCACTTGAGCCCTATTAAAGTCAGTGGGCTGAGAAAAGGCATGTGACTGGAATGCAGAAAACTTAGGTTGTCTTCTTTGTTAACTGTGCTGCTAGCCTGCTGGGTGACCGTGCCTAAGTCACTTCAACTGTTTTGCCTCAACCTCCTCATTTGTGAGATGGAGATAATGATACTGTACTTACCACCTTTAAAAAGTCTTTTGAAATCTGGTCCCTGAGAATAGCCTGACATCAGTCCCATTGAAAACAACAGAACAGGGCAGCAATGGACAATTCTTAATTGCATCTTCTTTAGAACATTTATTCTGCAACTACCTCTGAAGAAGGAACTTTGACTTACGAAGCAAAATACTTTAAAGCTGTTTTATAAGCTTTCTGTGAACTTTCAACTGTATGAGAAGTTGGAAGAATTTGCAATGCTGTGCTATTAGGATCATTCATTCAGGGCTAGAGCAGTCTCTCACTGAATCACTCAGAGAGCTACATCTCCTAAAGGATTTGTTTTAAAATTATTTTTTACTTACGAATCAATTCAGGAATTTACCTGAAAGTTCTCAGAAAAGCCATTTTGTTCCTTAAGAATAAGTGCAACCTTTTATTGTATTCTTCATATGATTGAATTTCTGGTGTAAGTAGAAAGCTCAACTCTGTTTCAATTATAGAACCATGTTTACTGTTTGCATGGTATATACATTGCTATATATGAATCTTGTGTCGAAACCATTAAGGATGAGCTAAAGTTGCTTCATCATTTTGGATATTCACTCAAAATATTTTCTCTCTTTCAGAGACTTGAAGATAGAAAATCTGTTGCTAGATGAAGACAACAATATCAAGCTTATTGGTATGAAAGAATTTTGGCAATTCCAATCACTAAAATCTGAATAGTTGTGTAAAAGGAATGTTGAGGCTTCATAAACCTCTGTGACAGCTCAGAATGGTACTATAGCAGCGAGCTGGGAGAGTACGTATATCATCCAAACTGTTGTTGAAAGCACCTTGTGAAAATGTTCCTGTGAATTCAGATTTAATAAATTAAGGACCAGATCATGTATCCCATACACCAAAAAAGATCCTACTGAAATCAACAGGAGCTTTGTAGTGTGATGGATTACAGGCAAACCCCCCAAAAAGGTTTTTTTTTTAACATTGGTAATTTTCGTATTTATTGAAGGCCACCAAAGACGCTTGTAGCAGCTGGACAAAATTGGTTATCTGTTTTTATTCCGTAACCTCACTTCCAAAAGCAGATGAGAAATTGGTTCAGAAGCTTGATTAAAAAGAAATTGAAACGAACAATAGACACTTGATTGTATTTGGGTGTCAGTTGCATGCAGTTCTCAGTTCATTCATGTCCTGCACACATTTTTAGATTAATCATCTGTGGGTATAGTCTCTCACTTCCTGTGTGTAGCTCCTGTAAATGTTAATGTGGGCATTGGAAGGGAAATATGCCCCTTATAAAAGAACATCTGTTTATATTTATTTCCATGCCTACACATTTGCTAGCAGCAGTATCTCTGGTTGCAAACGTAAAAGCCAGATTCTTTTTTTTTTTTTTTTTTCATTCTTTCTTTAAGAAAAGGTTTCATCACCTCATAGGTGATGAAAAATGTTAACTAAATTCAGGTCAAAAGGAAAGTCATCTGTCAGATATATGCATCTCTGAGCAAACAAGAAAGGACTGTTAATGAATTTTAAAATATACAAAACCCACTTAGGGAATTCAGTATCTTGAAAAATAGCCATGACTTTTAGTCATTGCTTCATAATTAATTAGGTACCTGGAAAAACAATAAGAAAACAAAATACAGCATTTCCTCAGCTACACATGGAGAGGATATTGATACATTACCACAAATCATTCATTAGAAATGATGGATGCCACCCATTTTTCCAGTTTAGCAGCTAAGTAAGACCAGATGGTTTATAACACCATAATGAGAACATCTCATGGATTTAAATAATTTCTTTAACTTTCTTGTTGTTAGGTGCTTGATTACTTACTAGTACATAAGCCTGACATCCAGATTCAGAGTTGGATGCTATTCATACAGTTCATACTGGCGTGCCAATAAATAAGTTTCAGAACTGTTTCTGCAGTTTCATTTGCTTTGGTTGTTTAACAAAGGTCTAACAAAGGTTGTTTAGCATAGTGGGTGGTGTGGGATGGATAGGGAAGAAGATGCTTAGATCTTCCTTGACTAACCAGTATTAAAATAAATTGTACTCAGGTCCACACAACTGACAGCATTGCAACAGGAGCAGATTGTGCTCAGAATATATTTTTAAACTAAGACAATTACATCCTGCTGCCCAACTGGATATGTTATAAAAAATAAGAGATTTTGTTTATTAGATTGATAATTTCACTAAGAGTAAAAACAGATTTAATATCTCATTCAATCCAACCAGTTATATATCATAAATGAGCTTAAAACCATTGTTTCAGATTCTCATATTCTCTAAGGGAATACTCTGATTTAATTTTCTTGATGAAACAACCCAGAACAGATAGGATATGCTTATTAAGTGATCCACCAGCCTGCTAGCTAGTATGTCTGCTCTAATCAGTTCTGGTTGTGAAACACTGACAAGAATTTCTGAACTTTTACTCTGAAAACATTATGGCTTCAATTCTCTGCTCCATCTGAGCTGCACTTCAATGAAATGTAGAAGGTTCAGCATCCTGATTTATAGGCCTCTCACTCTAGCACAGGTTAGGGCCGAGAGACAGGTCTAATGCACCAAGTGGAGAAGTGAGCATGTGGGAACATTTCCCACACCACACCTTCTAATCTTTAATGGGGCAAGATCCCTGAAGGCAGAATAGCTTCTGTTACCCTTCTGTTAGTTTCCAATGCAAAGAGAGTTCTCTCTCATCTGTGTCTGGCTGGTTACATGGGTGAGAGAACGTACTTCTTCCTGCCCCCTACCTAGATTTCATGAAATACTAAAAAATTTCCCTATCATGATGGCAAAATATTATATTTGATCTCTACCTGTATAACTCAATGGTCCCTTAGTAGAAGTCATCTCTGTTTGGATACCCAACAGGGGGTTTTGAAAGAATATGATTTGTGGAATGACATTTGTATGCGTGAGAAACCAGAGATATTAAGTTCCGAAGATGCCTTGAATTTAGTTTCTTGTCCATGTATTGTTTAGTGCCCAGCATAGTGGTACCTAGTAACTAATATAACTCTTATTTGTTAGCTAATTGAATAGTAGTGACCTGCTGTATTTATCATATTTACTTGAATATAAGATGAGCCCCCCCCCCTTGCAACTCAGCATGGGGGAAAAAGCCGCTTGTCTTATATTGGCATATGAAACAGGGGAAGGAGCAGGCAGCTGCTGCAGACCTGATTGGCCCTGAGCCTGGGTAGGGGCCAGAGTCAGACTCACAGAAGTTTCCTGCCCCTGCTTCCCTTCTGCAGCTTCCTACCCTTGCCTACCCCCATCCCTCCCCTTTCCTGTCAGGCGCAGCTCAGCTCAGGGTAGGGCTGGGGTATTTCCCAGGCACATGGAAGCTCCCTCTGCTGCTTGTCCAGTCAGCAGTGCAAAAATGCTGCAAGGCCAGGCAGAGGCTGAGCTTCCACATGCTGTGCCCTGGGATGGAGCACCCTGAGCAACATCTGACAGTAAAGGGGGGGGAGGGGGAGGCAAAGACTGGAAGCGACTTTGGGGGAAAAGGCAGAAACTAGGGGGAGTGGAGAGAGGGGCAGAGGCTGTGGGGAGCTGAGAGTGGGAGGATGCAGGGGGGGGGCATGGGACAAGAAGGCTGCAGGGGGAAGAGGCGGGTGGGGCAGAGGCGAGGGGACCACCTGATCCTACCCGTCAGCCACTGCTTTCCTTGCTGTAGCAGTGGAGTAGGGTAGGTTTCAAAACACCCCTCCAGTATTTAGATTTGACTTAGAAAATGTATACATTTCCCATACATAGAATCTAATTACTGGGGGAGTTGGCTTATATCTAAGGTTGTCTTGTATTTGAGTAAATGTGGTATGTGTCCTTATGTGTTCCTGCTTCCCTGTGCATTCCAGTGAGGACTGAATCTTTTGAATCCTGTTCTACATCAGCCTGCTGAAATGACAGCTTCCTATCCTGTTAATATTTTTTCCTTTTGCTGTATATTAAGGTGTTTTAATATAAATTCTTTGGGATAAAAATCTTGATTATATTATGCTCATTCCCTTTGCATCATTGACTGTCTCATTTTTTAACTGCTCAAAGGCATTGGGATTTTTGCAGCCTTTGTGAAAGAAGTTAATTTCTTTGTAGCCAGCTGACCTTGATTAAAGATATCTGATAAAGACCTAATTGCAGTGCTGGTCATAGGGCTTGGGGCATTCTTGTAAGCACAAAATCTGCTTGGGAATGGATGGGACATAAACCAGCCCTGGTGTCAGCAGGTATAACTCCATTGAAGTAATCAGAGTCAGGCCTGTTTGCACAAAGGTCACACTGGCCAGTCTGAATATTCGAATGGCTCTGTTAGTTACATTCTTGTCACTGCAGTAGTCCTAGCTTAATAAGCAGTCTATATCCTCAGCTCAGTGTTGTGCTCCTGAAAGCACTACAGAATAGTAGTGTAATGTTAGACTTCCCTGGTTGAGCATTAACAGCGTGGGTGGTAGAGTTTCCATGTCAAAATATTTGCTTTGGAGCACAAATGACGGCCTTTGATCTAAATTATGTAATTGGCAAAGGTTACAAAAAGTGTTGGACAAAGACAACAACGGCATTAAAGTTATCAGGGTGAGGGGTAATAACATTCTTATTAAGATGACAAGTAAATATGTCAGGAAAAGTACACTGCATCAGCAGTATGCTGCCAGTATTTTAACAAAGCGCTCCTACAAAAATGCTCTCCTTTTGTGCGTGATAAACTCCTCATTCCCAGCATGCATGTATATGCCCATGAGCCTCGCTCCCTTCTTTCCTCACTGCAGAGAGAGGAGGAGCAAGGAAAAGGGAGGTCCATTAATTTGTTTTCTTACTGGCAATCATTTTTATTACATTAAGCACAATGAAGAAAGGAGACAGCCGCCCTGTGAGTACCAACTCATATAAAATGAGCATCCTAGGAGGGTTTACACTTTAAAAAAAAATACAGTGGGTCAGACCTTCAGGTACAATAAAATAGCACAGCTCCATTGACACTGGGGTAGCAGAGCAGATTTACATCAGCTGAGAGCCAGGCCCGTTACACACTTTGATCAGAAAGCATAGTGTTCAAGCTGTATCCATTTGAAAAGTCAGGGCAGTTGGGAGAAGGAAACTCCTGTGTGATCCTATTGAGGTATCCATCCCACAATTTTGTTAACAGCAGTTTTACCCTGGGTCTAATGTGGACCAGTCAATAAGCAATACATGACTAAACACATAAATAATATACAAATAATCTCAATAAAGAGTGTTATTACCCCAAGCTCTGAAAATTATAACGCTGTTATTGTCTTTGTCCAATACTATTTTTTAAGGGTTAGGGTGGATACAATACTATCTTCAGGAAGTAGTTTTCCATCAGAGGCAAGGAAATCATCCCAATTTTCTCTTCACTTTTTAACAATGTGCTCCAGGAGTCCTGGGATGCTCACATACAATGCAGTGTACACGATCTCTGTGCTGCTCTCCCAAATGGTCAAACAGTCAGGAGGAAATTGTTTGTGTGAATTCATATAGACCTTATGCTCACACAGTAAGCCTTATAACTGAATTTTCATAGGTATTATTTTTATTCCATTTATTTTTACTTAAATCACCCTGAAATCTGGATGTGTCAGTTGCATATAAAATGAAAATACATAGAACTGAAGATGTTATTGTCATCCTCGTCTTCACCAAAAGCAGCAACCTCAACATACTTTTTGGTTCACACCTCCATCATCCTACCTACATTGAGATCTAACGCATTATTTCTACATAACATCACTAAAATACAGCCTTTCCTGTCCATCCACACAGCTAATTTCTTGTCCAGGCTTCCATAATTGCATTCCTTCATTCCTACAGCATCCTTTTCTCCGGGCTTGACAAACACAATTCTGCCCTGCTGATATCCTCATCCATAATGCTGCTGCAAAGATCACTTTCTATACCATGTCATCCCTCTCTGCATTCCTCTGTCACATCAAACATAAGCTGCTTAGTGTTCACTTTGAAGGCCCTTCATAGCCTACCCTCATTCTAGTGATCATCTTGCATTCAATATAAGAGGTTGATTCTTGCCTCTGCTTTTTATATTTTTGAACAAGAACATCAGATACTGCTGTGGGATATAAATACAATAATTCAAGGGGGGAAAAGCCAAATCTTTTCCTAGTTTGCTACTTCAGAGTCAAGGGTCAGAGTGCAGTCCACTGTGTTTATATATTACTGTCACTATTTCAGAAAGCCAAACCTCCTGTTAAATTTGGTGGTTCATTTACACGATGTAGTGGAAATGTTTTAAGCTATGACACTTAGACTTTCCCTAGGACTTCTTATGTGACAGTCTAGAGCCTATTCTGACCCATGCATATGCACACAGCAGACCAAATTTTGGTCTCTTTTATTCATCCACCACCCATTGAAATAAATCTGCTGCATTTGTGCATCTAGCGACTGAATTTATCTTATATTGTTTTCCCAACAAATTTAAAAAGTACTTTTTAGTCTTAAAGGTCGCAAACTTTAAAGAATTCCTTTTTTTAAGATGATTTCTTATTATAGCAGTAAATTGCATATATTGGGAAAATGCACTCTTTCTCTCTGAGTTTCAGTGCCTTTCTGAAATTGTGTTGTTTTTCATTTTCACAGACTTTGGCTTGAGCAACTGTGCAGGTATCTTGGGTTACTCCGATCCATTCAGCACACAGTGTGGCAGCCCAGCATATGCAGCCCCAGAACTTCTTGCAAGAAAAAAATATGGTCCCAAAATAGATGTTTGGTCCATGTGAGTCGTTTAGTTTGTATTACCTAGTTTATATTTTTGCCACTGTTCAAATCAGACACAGTATTAAAGTGTTTAGTTACTGTGAACAATCACAGTCTCTAGGAGCAGTATAACTGATTGAATTATGTATGCAGACATCTAGATTAGAAAACAGATTTGACAACTTACAAAATTATCATCATCATCAAGTTCATGGCATGTGTCAGTGCAAGTATGGAACATGGCAGGCCAGAAGTGGCCCAGCTGTGTCTAGTTGTTCACAGAGAAGGAACCTTTTGGATAATACTTGCTGCCCATCTGAGCAGTTTTTTGAATGAATGAGATGGTTTCATAGGCGACTGGTAGGGGATGCACGGGGGTGCACGGGGCTCCCCACCCAGATTCAGGAGGACCAGTCACTCATGGATGGTTTACTTCATTTCCAGCATTCTTAAGGCCTATTACTAATATTAATATTGTGGTAAGAACCTATCAAACAAACAGGAAGATATGGTTCTGGCATTATTTGAAGTGCAGCCTATTCACCCCAAAGAATCCCCAGACTCTTCAACTAAATCCCATGTATTATATAGTCCACACAGGTATTGAAACTGTCCAGCTCAGAACACAAAGAGCATAAGGGGCAAAAGGGATGAACCTTTGTTTCTACAAGTAATGTGAGATTTTGAGTGTCAGTGTAGTATAAGCAAAAGGCTCTCAGGCTTCAAGTGGTGGAGGTAAGTAAGATGTATTGGAGGTAATATGTAAATCTGGAGGACTAGAAAGGCTTAGCCTGCACTGGTTTAATTGTCCTCCTCTTTTTCAATACATGGTGTCAGTTATATACATGGACTCTTGCTGCTTCTCCTGGGGAAAACTGAACTGAGGTAGTGCACTTGGGAGAGAGAAGAGGTAGAAAAAGTAAAATAAAAGTGAATGTTAGAAAAAACAATGGGATCCTGAGAACTGAAAGTCAGGAACTCTAGAATTCTCGTCCTTCCTTTGCTACTGATTGTCCTGGGCCAGCAACTTAATGTGACTTATCACCATTTTACACATGGGGAAATAAGACTTACATGCCTGATTTTTTTTTAATTTTTTTTGTGGGGGGGGTTGTAAGATAAAGCATGTTGAAAATGTAAAGACCTACATTAATATTACCTCCGCTATTGCCCATAGATGATACATAACTGTAATAAATAATGGCATGTATATCTTTAAACAGAGGCTTAAAGTGATCACAAGTGTAACACTGTTGACTTCAGCACACCAGGCAATAATTTGACCCAGTGAGCTTCTCTGTGTATGTGGATGGGAATGGCTGTATCCAATAGTACCTTTTTATAGCTTTCCATGTTATAGCCCAATTGGCAGCATGTGCTCTGAGAAGATCCATAGCTAAGTTATCATAGAGCTGCTTAATCTCTTACCACTGTAGAAGGTCATCTGTCCACATCAGGGATGAGTTTTCCAGGCCTGGAGAGTGCAGGAGCTTTCACTGCAGCTGGAATGCAGAAAAAACAGAGTGCTGCCATCCTTGAAACCCCTCAACTTCCAGCCTTTGCTTTTGCTGAACATACTATAGTTATATGTATGACACCTTTATATAACATATGGATTTAGTTTCTATACAGTGCATGAGTGCCTGCATTTGCAGCAGAATGGAAAGATAAATTCTCCAAGAGAATTCAGTTTAAAACCATTCTAAAAGAGAAGGGAATTAGAAGAGTCTTAACCTAGTTTTCATTGCTGAACTGGCTGGTTTGGGAGTGTTAGGACCAAGAATTGCTCTGAGAAATGTACTGATATAGAGCCGGCTGAAGCCAGTGGAAGTTTTGGGGGCAGGATCTCCCATTAACATCAACAAATATTTGTCACACAGAGCAGCAATGAATTCAAGCCTCTAGTTGTTACAGGAAGCAACCCACAAGTTCAGAGGGCTCTAGAGCAATTAACGTTGGTCTCTCTCTTACAGTTATTCATCATTACAGTGAAAGTATTGTGATTAACTATATTTCTGCATTCCTTTCCTTGTTTCCTATGGGAATCATTTTTCTACTTTTTTCTCCTCTGCTTCTCTTTACAGTGGAGTGAATATGTATGCAATGTTGACTGGGACCTTACCATTTACTGTGGAACCATTCAGTCTGAGAGCTTTATACCAGAAAATGGTGGACAAAGAAATGAATCCCTTTCCTACCCAACTCTCCACAGGTAATCAATACAACATCCTCAAACCTATTCAGATTCAGTCAGTTGGAATCATTACATTTAACTCTGGACTTAGGGACTTCGCTCCGACATAGCGAGTTAACTGTGAAAGAATGTGGAGTATTTGTTTTTACTTCAGTTAATGTAAGATCTGCATGTTCCACAGTAATATAATTATTTTTCCTTGCTTTTTTTGGAGCACATGAAGGAGGACAGTGTTGTAATGAATCTGTTCATGATGTAACAACATAAATTTATGGAGTTGCTTTATCCTTCCTAGTGTATTTGGTCAATTTTCCAATTTCAAGTGATTTCACTTAGATTCCAAAATTATTGTTATTGACATGATTATTTGTTATTTCATTAGTGCTATTATTATTATTTAATGCAGTCTTGTCATTCAGCAAAAGTATTGCTTATGAACTTCAGTATAGATTGTGTCAGTATTTGTCATGAACACTGTTTTACCTAGTCTTTATTTCTCCATCCACAATTTCAAGTTGACTGATGTTCTCCAAACAAGCTTATCTGGAGACACAATTGTATTTTTTTCTGCACCCTTTCCTGAGCTCCACACTAAAATGAGTATGTGTAGAGAAATATTTTCTATTCATATTTTGCCACCTTTTTAAATTTTGTTGAATGTCCTCTCATTCATGGTCTGTCAGACTCATAGGACAGAGGTTGTCACGACCTTTTCTTTATCAGTCATTTTACATGCTTTGATCAGTTTCTACCCACATTTGCTCGTAGAGGGACAAGGTGGAAGGCAGGTGAACTTTGATCAGCTGTCAGTATGGGAATGTCATGGTGGGAGGATCAACTCTGTGTCAGAACTTAGGATCAGAGTCTGGATTTTGGAGGGAAGTGAGTGAGGACACTGAGGGGGATTAATGCTGAATTTTCACCAGTAGTTAGCTGTGTGAGTCTGAAGTCTGGCAGGGCAGGGTGACACCTTAGAGACTAACTGGTTCAGAGAAGGCTAAGCTTTTGTAGGCAATAGCTTACTTTACTATCTAATGAAATAGGCTGCTGCCTACAACAGTTCATGCCTCTCTAAACCAGTTATTTTCTAAGGTACCACCTTGCCTTGCCTTCTGCCTGAATTCTCACTGGGTAACTGGCATGGCATGGCATGGCAGTAGGAGCATCCTGATTGTATATCAGTTGCTGTTGAGGAGGTAGAGGAGGCAGATGGGAGGGTGTAACTGTGGGATCTCTGCAGGCTATCGGAGGGATTACTGTGCTAGAAAATGGCACACAACCGGGAAGGCAGTAACTAAGGACCTGCTCACTCACATCAACAGCATTCTAGTTGGGACGACATTGCAAGGGCTTTTCCTTTTGCAATTAAAATTAAATATGTACAGGGAAGAAAATGATGTTTTGGCAACTACTCAGGAGAAGCAGCCTGAGTGTAGAATTCATAGGTGCGTGAGAACTGCAGACAGAAGAAAATACCCTGGAGGTACATACAAGCCTCTCCTGTCCTTTGTGCATCTTCTATAGAGAAGCAGCAGGTGCTCATATCAGAAAGCCAGTGATGCAGCTTGGATAACTTGGTGATTTGGGATGAATTTCTCTGAGTAAACCTCAGTGATCTGCGTTATGTAGGGAGCCAGATTTAGAGGATTATAATGGTCCCTTCAGGTCTTCACTTTATACATGGGCACAACTTGAACAATTTATTATATTTAAAAAGGTTGTTGTGCTTGCTTCTGCATAATTGCCAGTGGTAGGAACGTTCAGGATACACACTTGTAGACAAGAAGGTGTTCATTTGAAAATAACAGAGCTCCAGTCATTCTCAATGGAAACTGCAAAGGTACCTATCCCCTCTGCACACATTTGCAGTGTGCTTGACAGAGCCCTGAGAATCCCCCTGATTACTGCAGGTTTGTCGAAGTGATAAACATTATGGCTACTATTTAGTATCATATCCCTTCCAGGTACACATTCCAGGCCCTGAATCCCAGCCTCCATTCTTCTAGCTTAGAAGAACACAATAGGTTCCCTATCAGTGTTGCTCCTTGTTCATTCAGTATCCTCATGAGGCACTCTTCTTTTGCCAGCAGTTCATGTTCCAGTGCTTTATGAGTGAGCTGGGATGTTGTAAGCCTCAGTCTGTATTTGATACAATTAGAGTGTTTGGTATTTCCATTCTGGAGACTTCCCAGAAAGATTCAGTTACACTAATTTGCCATCTTTATATTCTAGCACATATCCTAGTGCTCCTCTGAGTTACTGTAAGTAATATTATATTAACTACTTCATGCTGTACTGGACTAGGGTGCCAAATCCTGATCCTCTTGAAGTTAATAGCAAAGTCAATTCAGCAGGGCCATGATTTGACACAGAAACCATACCAGTCCAGCACTCAGAGAGGCCTTTGCCAAGGCAGAGCTGTTTCATACTGTGTATTTCCTAGTGTAGTTGGCCCTGAGGGCTGTTTGGTTTGGCCATGGGAGTATTTCTCTCTGATAAACTGTTTGAACCATAGTAATTCCTTGGGAAGAATTCTTCACATTTTCATGTGCACAGACGCTCTTTATGTGATAAGTTTAATTTATTTATAAGGAGACTACAGATGTACACAATGGCCACTCACACACATAAGACTTTGTTTGAGCAATATGTAGCAGGAAGAAAAGCTCTTATTTTAATTAGATTCATTTTACTGTTTCCTCCATTATTGAATTTCATTTTGACAGTCAGAATTGTCTCAGAACTTCATCTTTGTGTACTGTGTAAGTTCTCTAACATAAAGCTCTAGAGTATAGGTATCAAGCTTGACCAGCCCCCTTGGCTGGATCCAGGCTGTGGCTACTCGTGTGCTGGATCCAAACTGCGTGTGTCCCCATGGGCTGGATCTGGACTTACTAGCAGCATGCAGCTGTTGATCATCTCCCCCCAAACCCACTAGTACACATCCTCAGTAGGGTACTGTACCTGGAAATTTGGCCTGGCTCCTCCAGGAGCCCTATGGGCTGAATGAAATGGCTTCATAGTCCAGATGTGGCCCACTGACCCTATCTTTGACCCCTGCCCTATAACAACTATAACATTTGTTTTATTTGGTGGAAGCTACTATAGTTACTTTGAACTCACAGACAAAAAAATTAATGGAACAGACTTAAATATGTTAACCTTCATTCACTGTATGTAAAGGTGCGTGGCAAAGCATGTAAACTGAGATTTAAGATGACATTTGTTCTCTTGCCACTATTAGGCCTTCAGTTAGTAGACAAGAGCAATTATGCTCCTCTTCTTGCCAAAGTGTTGCTTTACTAACTTTTGAAGTAAAAAGAACTTTTTCTTCAACTATGGAAGAGTTTTGGGGTGGGTTTTTTTTGTTTGTTTTTTGGGGGGGGGTTTTGATAAATTTGGAAATCGAAGGAGAAATTGCAAGAGATTGCCTTTAATTGTGCAGTATGTATTGTAACAACATGGGATTTCATAAATACAAAACTCTTTTACATTAAACAATCAGCCATTCTTATCTCTCTAATCAATCTTTGATGCACAGGTTAAAACATTTGATAAGCATAAAGCACCCAAAGCAACCATATGGCAGCAGTGGCATACAATTTACGGTTGGTATATGCCCTTTCTACTTAGGAGCCTTATTTCATTAAAGCTCTTACCCAAGACAGCTGTCCTATGAAAAGGGTTGTTAGATGAAAAGAGTTCCAGTATTAATGAGCTTGGCTGTAACCACACACACATTCCTGGTTTCTCACTTTACCTCTCCTGCATCTCAGATAGTTTCCTCTGGGAACAGACAGTTGAAGTAGAGACTGTAGGAATACTTCCAAACGGATTTTTATCTATAGCTTCAGTTTCTACAACTTTACGGGTTTCCCTCTCTCTGTTTGTTAGAATTTATGTCACAAAATCCTTTTATAGCTGATAGCCCTAAAGTCACTGACATTTTACCTTTCAATCAATATATCCCAGTGACTGTATTTGCAAAACCTGTCAAACAGTACCTCCAGGGTGTGTGAGTACATATGCCATTAAGCAAACCCTATGAAGCGGAAAATGAGGTAGTACAGTTTATGAGGCCTGAGAAATTGAGAATTAAAATTCCAGAAAAGTGTAATTTCATCCAGTGACATATATGCTTAATACAGTTTGAAGGAGAGATTTTTATGAGTTGGGTTTAACCTGTGATTCCATGCATGAAATGTTTCAGGTGGTCAGTGTTATAAACAGCGACTCTGCATAATTTCAGCAGGTGCACACTCACACTTGGCATTCTCTAAACAATAGAAAACAAATGAACTTTGACTATTGCAGAGAAAATCAGAGTGAAAATTGCTTTGTTGCTGATTTTTTACTCAGGTTGGGAAGTAGCTAACATTTAGAGAGAGATGCAATTTCTGATAATACTGGTATTGTACAATTATCAAAAGAAAATCTTTATTCCAGAATTATACCACAGAAAGAAAATTCAGTCAAGTACAGGGCAGGAATTAATCTGACTGGCACTGTCCTTAATTTCATCCTAGATGAATCCCTACTTTTGATTATATAAAGAAGAGAGGGCTGGATAATTCCTCAAGGTTTTTATAAACTGAGCTAGTTGCCTCATTATCAGCCAAGTGTGGATCAAGAAGAGGATGTAGCTGTTTTCTTTGTGTCTGACTTCAGATAGAGCCGGCATCCCTCTCCAAAAATCAATTAATTGGTTTCATGTTTGCATTTGGGTATGACTCATGTTAATTTTGATCTCATATGCTCTTATGGCTTGAATCCAACTTCAGTGATAAACTGTCACCCTCCCCACACCCATCCCAGGTGTATCATCAGAAGGTGCCAGGTGCTCTTACTAACCAGATTTGAATGCCTGGGTCCTAGAAGCCAAAGTGGAGAGAGGGAAAAGAGAGGGTTTGTCTCTGGAATGTTTCTTCCAATCCAAGTCTATTGATCTTTACAATACTGCTCAAATATCATCACCTTAGCCTTTTTCCCAGAAAGAAGATCCCAGAGAGGGGTGGGAGGTTTTATGGGGAATTTATCTCCTCTAGAGATTAAGTTTATTTTCAGTGACAGGGTGCATCTACACGTGCTATTAAGGCAGATGCTGCACCCAGGACCACAGCAGCCCTGGGTTGACAGGGGGCCTAGGAGTTAGTCCTGGGCTCCAGAAGGCAGCATCGGGTGGTGAAGGGGCTGGCTGGGGACCAAGAACTCCTTAACATGCAGAGTCCCATGGCTAGGCAGCAGGAAGGGGTCCAGCCCCCTGCTGCCTGGGCTGAGTAGGTTCAGTGTACTCCTGGATCAGCTTTATAAGTGCGTTTAGTCACAGTTATTTTTGCCACTATAAGATAGTACTGTCCCAACAGTTCTATCTTACAGTGGCGAAGATTAGTTTGCTGAGGTCTAATAGTACAGCACGTGTAGACTATGATGCTTTACATTGCAGCAAATTAGTTTACTGTGCAGTTAAGTGCACATGTAGATGCACTCAGGGTTGTGCATGTTTGTAACTGTCTTCAGAACTTGTTGCTTGGGTACATGTTATTTGAGAGGAAAAGGTGAAGGGCAAAAGCCAGAATTAAAGAACAATAGACTTGTTGTTCCTAGCAAGAAAGAACACTTTGTTCAAGAGATATGACTTGGGGAGCTGCAGAATACTTCATAGAACAGTTATAACATCAGCTTCCAAGACAGTCGTGGACTCTGGTCTTTCCATATTACTGTAGTATTGTTGTATGAAAATGTATCAATCTCAGGAGAGGTTTAAATTAAAATAGCATAGGTAATTCCGTGATTTGGGAAGATAGAAACCTCAAACCCAATTCATGCCTAGTCAACCTGGTAATGATATAATCATAATTTTCTCTCTATTTCAAATATAAATTGCTTGGCACATGGACCTTCTGAGATGAGCATGCTTAAGGGAAAAATGATCTGTGCATAAAGGAAAGGACAGGCTAACAATACTCTTGTAGATGATTGCTTTGTTCGTTAATATTTATGACTTTTTCTACTTGTTACATCACAGACTGCTGAATTAAGCCCACTGCTTTCCTTATATGGCCACAGGTGCAAAAAAACAAGAGGCCTGTCATTTGTGCTGGTGAAGGCTAAGACTTTTGGAATAGCTTAAAAAGGATATGCTGTAGTTGGGGACCTACCAAATTCAGGGTGACTGCCCCCCAATTTCGCGGACAGAAAGAATGCAGGGCTGTGCAGCCATTTCGTAGGTGGAGCATGGTGGGCCCCCCATGCCTCTGACCAAGGGGCCCCAGTGGTCATGCCCCTTGATGCTGATTGGCTGTGAGGGTTGCCTGTCAGACGGTCCCACCCCTCACCGCCGATTGGTAGAAAGGGGTGGGGCCACATGACAGGCAGCCCATGCAGCCCATCAGCAGCAAGGGGCAGGGATGGCAGCAATCTTGCCAGCAGCCCTTCCAGTGGGCAGACTACCCTCCCCACTTCCCTGCCATGGTGGGCTGCTGCAGCACCTTGAGGACTGTTGGTTTCCTTTGGGGAGCCAATATTTTCTTTTCACTAGGTTCCCCCCACTGTGGATTTCGTAGGCAATGCCAGATTTTGTGAAATCTATGAAATCACGATTTCAGTAGGTTCCTAGATATTGTAAATTCAGGTCAAAGATGAAGTCATTAGTAAAGACAATATTGGTGTGAAAGAATACATTGCATTAACATGGTCTGCAAACCAGAAGAGAGGTGTTGATTTACTTGTGTGCCACACACTCCCTAATAAGACACACACTTTGGTTTGGGAAGGTAGAATGAAGGAAAGAAGATGTTTTCTTTTTACCAAACTGCTCAAAATCAATTTCCATATTTAAAACATAGACCTCCATTTTGATTGCTAATTTTAGGGTACGTGAATAAATAGGATGTGTGTGGTACATGAACAAATAAGGTAATTTCATAGCTTTATAGGATTTCAGTCCAGAAGAGACCATGAGATAATTTTGTCTATAACCAGCAGATCCTGAAGGGTTTGTCTGGACTTAACACAGTTTGTGGATTTAATTCTCTGCTAGATATGCTGGTGGGCTTAGTCCTGTAAATGTAAATATGTCAAAAAATATATATATATTATTCAGAAACGAAGGAGGTCATTATCACCTAGGACAGGGATGGGTAAAATGGCAGATCTGGTCAGTGACCGGAGTCCATTTCCCAGCAGCCCCTGCCCACATCATTGTGGCCAGTTTCCATGGAGACCTTAGGAGGGGCAGGGCCGTGACTGTGCAGAGCCAGGGTTTCCATGGAGAGCAGCCCAAGGAGTGCTGGCAGGGTGCATGGCTGGGCAAGAAGCTGCTCTAGGACCGGGGAAGGGATTTTGCAGCTTTGACAGCATGGTCTGGAGCTGGGGCAGAGCCGTGATCCACTGCCTTCACTCCCCACTCTGGACCACATTGTCATCGCTGCAAAATCCCGGCCCCAGCCCTGGAACAGCTCCCACAAGTCTCCATGGAAACCACAGCGGCCCCATGCTCCTCCTAAGATCTCTATGGAAACTGGCCACAGTGACATGGGCAGGGGCTGCTGGGAAATGGAGTCCACCGTGGGCCAAATTCAGCCTGCAGGCCGGGCTTTTCCTGTCCCGGACCTAGGAGCACAGAATGGTTAGCAGAGGGAGTGGATAAGTCATAATGAACCATAACACCATTGTCTGCATTAAGTCCATTACTTTTGGTGTCCAGTAAAGTGATAATTTTTTTGTTCTCGGGCTTGTCTTCTAAAGATATTGTGTAGATTGCCCTTGAGAATAAGAACTGGGAAGTCAGAGATGGAGCAGCTGTTTTGTGAAACATATATTCCCATCGGTGACTGATTGACTCTATCCTTTACCATTGTTCTGTGAGAGTTTATTCTGGAGCGTAGAGATTGGAACTCTGAGTATTGTACATGGCCTTATAGGTGTAAAATATTAGTGAGTAAATTAGTGTCATCTCTAGTGACAAGGATCTCTCTTTGGGAGATGATCATGTTGTGGATTTTGTTGAACAATTTTGTATCTTATAGAAAACTTGCTCTGAGTGGCAAGCGGTTGGACAATGGTTTCTGTGAACTGTGATGGATCACTAGGGCACCACAGCTAGATATGATGGGTCTGCCAGGGTTTCCTTGTTTGTATATGTTGGGGAGTATGTAAAATGCTCCTGGAGTGGGGGAATAGAGAAATAGTTAGTGCAGTTTTTCTCAGTTCTGCAGCACACTTGATTATTACAGTTTCTCCCAGGCAGTTTGCTATAGAAATATGTTGTACAGAAAGTCTCCTGATTTATTTTCTTTTTTCTTTTTGTTTTTTACTTAACAGTCAGATCCTAGGTGTGCTTCAGGATCTTCCTAGTCTAAAATAGTATTATGTGACCAGGGTCAGGCCTGACTGTAATTTACAACAAATGGCCACTCACCATGTTACTTTCTTTCTGAAAGTGTGATAGGTTACTGTACTTTTGAAGCAAACAACAGATACTTTTCCTATTCTCCGTTTTGACTCTATGAAGAATTGTTTACTTTACTTATGGATTAACTCCTTATCAGTATTTTTACTCAAGGTCACTAGGGCATACCATAAAGAAAAAGTTGCTTGGTAACATATCTTTGGTGAGATACTTACCATAGTAGCCTTGCTACTAAGTTAAGTTGTAAAGCATATGACAGAGCTGTTGTCTTTTCTTAATGTCTTCACAGCGGCCATAAACTTCCTACGATCTCTGCTAGAGCCAGATCCTGCAAAGAGACCAAATATTCATCAAGCTTTAGGCAGTCGTTGGCTTAATGAGAATTACCCTGGGAAAGCACCGCCTAATGTCACATATCCAAACAGGTACTATGATAAATAAAGGACTTTGTCAAACCAGAGAGTTCTTGTGAGCATGAGAACAAGTTGAAATAATAAGGGTGCAATCTTCTTACCCTGACTCACATGGCATAGTCCTGTTGAACAATCTAGGATTACTCAAGTTAGTAAAGACATCTTATCTAAGTAAAGGTTTGCAGAATTGGGTATTAAGTAAATGCAAGATATTATCAAATAAAGAAAATGTCTTACTATGAAGGTCAATTGTACCATCCTAAGCTAGCAAATTGTATGCTTTGGTTTTGCATGATGACCAAAAAAGCAAGACTTCAAAAGATGTTGGCTTTGCAGCTCCTCAGAGCTGATGCATGCACCACATAGTACATCATTGTTGGGCAATTCCTTGTTTTCTCATGCAGCAATGTTATTGTGTGATGTTAGCACTAATAGATATGGTCCAAGTTGAATGATCTGGCTTTAAAGACCATTAATCTTGACTATCTGAATAAAAACCAGAAACCCATGACTGTTTCCAGATGCATAACAAGGACCTAATGGCCAATGTATATGCATCCCTCAAAAACAAAAGTGGCTGTCTGGCCAGAGGTAGGGCAGAGAATGAGATGAGTCATTAGCTCAGCATTACTGCCCTGAATTTAGGAGTAGTGGACTTAATTTGCATAGCATGCTTTGAAACAAAAAACTCTCACAAAGGGAATTCAAGGATCCATGGTGCATTGGACCGTACTAGAGTATGGTATACATGAACATTTTGTGTTAAGGAAAGGGAAAACAAGTGTAAACTGAATGAGTCATTAAGCTAAAGAAATCACTGTCATAATGAGTCTAATCAATCTACTCAACATGGCATCTGTTAAGCAAATGTAACTGTAACTGGGAGCTGTGTGGGTAACTCATTTTTCTCACTGTTCTTGTTTTATCACCAAAGAAAAATAAGATGGCTCAAAATAAATCTGATTTGAAAATTATTTTGCATTAGTAGGCACTCTCATGTTTCTTATGTAGATTTGGAAACTTGTGTCGCTTTTTGTTCAGTTGTGTTGTTTGAGTTCATTTGAGTTTGTTCAGTAGCGTAACGGATTATGTGCGTAATTAGTTAGGTGGCTTGTAAAGACAGTTGGAATCTGTTAGAGAAAACAGAAGTGCAATTTTTTAATTTACCGAGTACCTATTAATCATTCCATCCTGAAAGCAAGCAAACCACGTGTAAGAACTAATGAAATCTGGGGTCCTGAACTATAGGGAGTGATCTGTGTGCCTCTGTTGGAGAATAAGTGCTTTTGATACCCCTTTATGGGAAATATGTTATTTAAGGAAACACCAATGTAAAACTTTGTCCTTTTTTTTCTTTTTCTTTTTTTAAATCACCTTTACAATAAATATTCTCTGCAGACCATTTGACATGCCTCTCTAAAATATGCAGGACAACTGTCACCAGAATATTGTGGCTCAGAATAGTGCTTCAGCTAATGAAGTAGCAAGAGATAAAAGCCATGCAGATTCTTGCCCTTCTCACTTTTGTTGATAGGGCTTCTGTTTTTTATTAGCCCATGCACCAAACCTGACCTATCTAAAAGTTGTTATACCATGGCCTGTGCAGCAAAATCCTTTTGAATATTTTTAAGGCTGTATTCAGCCTTCATTTACATCAATGTACATCTGGAGCAACACCACAGAAATCAATTTTCATAGATTTTCTCCAGTTTTTGTCAGTTTGTAATTGGACAGAATAAACCTCCCAATTCTCAGAAAACTACCACTTAACCCCCATGACATCTCTCTCTTACAGTTTTTTTGTAAATTGTATAAATATAGTATACCTCTACTCTTGAGTACCTTATCTGCCCCTTTATTGGTACCACTAAATGCTGCTATCTCAGGAAGCTAGTAGGGGCAGGGAGAAGTGGAAATAATATGGAGAATTAAATTAAAGCGTTCTAATTAAAGCACCCCCCCCAACTCCCAGAGCACATGTATACTTGCCCCACAGCAGAAATACCTTGTGCCTATTCACGTTCTAAAAAAACTCAACTACAAAATGAATGTTAATGAGCACACTGAATAAAGGAAACCTTTGACCAGTCAGGGTTACCCAGGCAAGATTTCGGGTACTATTTAAAATCCTGCTCTGTTCATCCTCATATGAGGTACATGTATTCCCATGTATAAGAGATGTACAAAGTCCCACTTCTGGAGGGAGGTGGGAAAAGTGATATTGCACCTATTAAAACTATAAGTCAGGTTTTAGAAAAATTCATAGATTCATAGAGTCATAGATGTTAGGGTCGGAAGGGACCTCAATAGATCATCGAGTCCGACCCCCTGCATAAGCAGGAAAGAGTGCTGGGTCTAGATGACCCCAGCTAGATGCTCATCTAACCTCCTCTTGAAGACCCCCAGGGTAGGAGAGAGCACCACCTCCCTTGGGAGCCCGTTCCAGACCCTGGCCACTCGAACTGTGAAGAAGTTCTTCCTAATGTCCAATCTAAATCTGCTCTCTGCTAGCTTGTGGCCATTATTTCTTGTAACCCCTGGGGGCGCCTTGGTGAATAAATACTCATCAATTCGCTTCTGTGCCCCCGTGATGAACTTATAGGCGGCCACAAGGTCGCCTCTCAACCTTCTCTTGTGGAGGCTGAAAAGATCCAGTTTCTCTAGTCTATCCTCGTAGGGCTTGGTCTGCAGGCCCTTAACCATACGAGTGGCCCTTCTCTGGACCCTCTCCAGGTTATCCGCATCCCTCTTGAATTGCGGCGCCCAGAATTGCACGCAGTACTCCAACTGCGGTCTGACCAGCGCCCGATAGAGGTGAAGTATCACCTCCTTGGACCTATTCGTCATGCATCTGCTGATGCACGATAAAGTGCCATTGGCTTTTTTGATGGCTTCGTCACACTGCCGACTCATGTTCATCTTGGAGTCCACTAGGACTCCAAGATCCCTTTCCACCTCTGTGCCACCCAGCAGGTCATTCCCTAGGCTGTAGGTGTGCTGGACATTTTTCCTCCCTAGGTGCAGCACTTTGCATTTCTCCTTGTTGAACTGCATTCTGTTGTTTTCTGCCCACTTGTCCAACCTGTCCAGGTCTACCTGCAGCTGTTCCCTGCCCTCCGGCGTGTCCACATCTCCCCATAGCTTTGTGTCATCTGCAAACTTGGACAGAGTACATTTCACTCCCTTGTCCAAGTCACTGATGAAGACATTAAAGAGTATCGGTCCCAGGACCGAGCCCTGCGGGACCCCACTGCCCACACCCTTCCAGGTCGAAACCGACCCATCCACCATGACTCTCTGGGTGCGACCCTCCAGCCAATTCGCCACCCACCGGACTGTGTAGTCATCCAAGTCACAGCCTCTTAACTTGTTCACCAGTATGGGGTGGGATACCGTATCGAAGGCCTTTCTGAAGTCTAAGTATACGACATCCACCCCTCCTCCTGTGTCCAGGCGTTTCGTAACCTGGTCATAAAAAGAAACTAGATTGGTCAGGCACGATCTGCCTGCCACGAACCCGTGCTGGTTTCCCCTCAGCATAATTTGTCCTGCCGGACTCTCACAAATGTGAGCCTTGATAATTTTTTCAAAGACTTTGCCAAGGATGGAGGTGAGACTGACTGGCCTATAGTTGCCTGGGTCCTCCTTCCTCCCCTTTTTGAAAATGGGGACCACGTTGGCCCTTTTCCAGTCCTCCGGGACTTGGCCCGTGCACCACGAGCTTTCAAATATTCCCGCCAGTGGCTCTGCAATGATGTCGGCCAGTGCCTTCAGCACCCTCGGATGGAGCTCATCCGGGCCTGCCGACTTAAAGGCATCCAATTCTTCCAAGTGACTCTGCACCATCTCAGGGTCTACGCATGGAAGTCTGGCGCCTTGCTGCTGCCTCTCTACAACCCCAGTGAGAGACTTGTCGTGCCCCTCGCTTAGGAACACTGAGGCAAAGAACTCGTTGAGGAGTTCAGCCTTGTCCCCCCTGTCTGTCACCAATTGTTTCTGCCCATTTAGCAGGGGTCCTATTCCTCCCTGGGCCTTCCTTTTACTCCCTATATATCTAAAAAACAATTTCTTGTTGTCTTTTACTTGGGTTGCCATCCTCAGCTCCATGGTAGCTTTGGCCCGTCTAACTGCCTCCCTACAAGCACGAGCAGAGAAGGTATATTCGTCTTTGGTGATCTCTCCCTGTTTCCACTTTTTATGTGCTCCCCTTTTGTCCCTTAGGCTGCTCTGGATTTCTCTGGTCAGCCATGGAAGCCTCCTGGCCCCTTTCCCTCTTTTGCCTCGCTCGGGGATCGTCTTGCTTTGTGCCCAAAGGATCGTTTCCTTTAGGCACAGCCACCCTTCTTGGGCTCCCATACCTTCAAAACTCCTACTCTGCAGTGCGTCCTTGACTAATCGCCTGAGTTCATTGAAATCAGCTTTCCTAAAGTCTAGCACTTTCACCCTACTAGTTACCTTACCCACTCGACGTCTTATGGTGTATTCTATTATTAGGTGATCACTGTCCCCCAGATGGCTACCGATCTGGAGGTCCGCTACCATGTCATCTCCTGTTGCCAATACCAGATCCAGTATGGCATTCCCCCTAGTGGGACCGTGTACCTCCTGTGTCAGGTAGAGGTCCTGTACACAGGTTAGAAACCTGCGTGAGTGGTGGGACTTTGCTGTCTGTGACTCCCAGCAGATGTCCGGGTAGTTGAGGTCCCCCGTGACTACCGCCTCTTTAGCTTTTATGGTCTCCGAGAGTTGCCTCAGGAGCCCCGAATCTTTCTTCCCCTTGATGTAGGGGTCTGTAGCAGACCCCTACCACCAAATCCCTTTCTCCTTGCCCCCCATGTAGCCTAACCCACAATCCTTCTACTTCCTCATCCTTGGATTCTGCCTTGATGAGGGTTGATGTATATTGCTCACTGACATAGAGCGCAACCCCTTCCCCTTTCTTCCCCACCCTGTCCTTTCTGTACAATCTATAGCCCTCAATATGTACCGCCCAGTCATGGGATGAATCCCACCAGTTTTCCGTTAGCCCTACTAAGTCATAGGTGTTTAGTGCAAGCAGGAGCGCTAGTTCATCCTGCTTGTTTCCCATGCTCCTAGTATTAGTATATAGGCACTTGAGCCCTGCAACTGGTGCCTTTGCTGCCCTCCCGCTCCGAGTCCCAAGGGGCCCTTTGATTCTTACCTTCTCATTTCTTACCTGTGCCGTAGTGCTGGCCTCCCCATGGCTTTCAGGTTCCCAATGCTCTCTTTCTTCAGGCTGGGCTGTCCTTGTGGGTGCCACATGGTTTGGTGGTCCACAGCTTCCCCCGCCCTCATCTTCCCCTCCCCCCGACAAGCCTAGTTTAAAGCCCGCTGGAGGAGATCTGCCAACCTAGAAGAAAACACACGCTTACCTTTGGGGGACAGGTGAAGCCCATCCCAGCTGAGCATGTCCCTCGTCGTGATGTGCGGGTCGTTGTCCAGGAGGCCGAAGCCTGCCTCGAGACACCACTGCCGAAGCCGCCAGTTGGTCTCTTGGATGCAGTTCTCATGCCGTCTTCCGCGTCCGTTCACTGATAGGATGGAAGAGAATACCACCTGTGCACCGAACTCCTTCAGCACGCCGCTGAACTCAGCAGCTTCCATTAAGGCATCTAGATAAGTGGCAAACAAAGAATATCCTTTTAAAAAAATCAATCCTTTTGACAGCAGTGGGAATTGTTAGGTGTTATGCACATCTGGAATCTGGCCAGTTCGCTTAGCTGTCCAAAGGTGAGCTGAGCTGTTTGGAAAAATCTGTCTTAAAAATGCATGGTAAATGCATAGTTATAGTACCGGCTTCTCCGTTCCATGTTTCAACTGAGAATTCTGCTTGAGAGCACACATGCATGTGCACACATACACAGACACACACACATAATATATAGACGGAACCTATATTTGTACAGTGCTTTCCATCCTGAAGCACTTCTACCAACTTTATGAACTGCTGTGGAAATTTTGCATCTCGCACACTTGTTACTAAATGCACCTTTTACTGAGTTGAAACACTTTAGTTATTTAGTGCAAGGAGCAACACTGCAACAGTTGATAGTAACAGATGAAAAATAGTATAATATCTAACTGAAAGAACAGCATCATTTTAGTAAGCAGAAAAAAAAATAGGTACCTGAGTAAGATTTGAGCTTTTCCCCTACAAAAGCAGTCAGGGGACCTGGAACTATTCCAGTGGTGAGGAACTTGACATTTTTATGTTTTAATAAAACTGTGACATCTCCAGCACCACAGTACCTCTTAACCCCATGCTGGGGCATTCTTTGGCACTTGACTAAGAAGGAAGAATGCCATCCCTTTAATTATCCACCACACTTGTGGCAGCGCCTGCTATCCTATGGCATCTGTCACCTGAAGTACTAACCAGACCTAACCTTTTGTTTATTTTGTCAGATCTGGAGGAGTGGTTTGAGTATAAAAAAGCTCTTCAGGTTAAAGGTATTCTGACTTTAAAGTATCGAGTGCTATTTGTCAGCAGCTAAATAATTCCTTGCTGCTCCTGTTTTCCTAGAGAGCTATCTTTAAAAATATATGAAGTGAGTCATGCAGATGTATAACAGCATTTTAGATATCTAATGCCTACTCTGCAGGTATCCTTATTACTAACAAGCCTCCTAATGCCTCATCAGGAGGACAGTAAGAATAAATTGTTCCATCTCTCTCTGTTTAGAATTCACCTAGAGGATCTCAGCCAAAGCGTGCTGCTCCACATGACAGAAAAGCTTGGCTACAAGAACAGTGATATTATCAACACTGTGCTCTCCAATAGGGCATGCCACACGCTTGCCATCTACTTCCTCCTTAATAAGAAGCTAGAGCGCTATTTGACAAGCCTTCGAGTGAGTATTGCTTGATGTTGAATTTTGAAGCCAAAAAAATAATGCTAAAATGTACAGAAATGTTACCATTCCCTGGCATTCCATTCTGTGACTTTAACTTGGTGAAGTGCAGCCATTGCTCTAAACACTATTTCAAATAAAAACTCCCAAGTTGAGGAAATAATGAGTTTCAGGTCTCAAATACATGGCTTCAAAATTTGGAGAATGGACACAACAGCTCCTGGCAAAGCTGTTCCTTAGAGCAAACAAGACATTGCCATGTATGGCTTTATTTTTGTCTTAGAGCTGTATCAGACTTGAAGTGCTTTGACATAATTCCACTGCTGTTGTAAAGAAACAGCATGTAATATAATGTGATTTGAGGAGAGATGGGGACAGTTTAATAGCCACTGCTTTTCTTTTATTTGTTTTGAAGATAAAGCTTTAAATAAAAGTTGTACTTAAAAATAACATGTATTTAGATTTTGTTTATCTTTGTCTTTTTAATTTCTTTTTGATGCTTTTGGCCCTGGGCATAAAGCATTCACGCCAAATAGGTCTTAAATGTGACCGTAGGTCAAAAATCCAACTGCTCAGTTTTCATAGCAAGCTGCTCACAGTGTAGATCACCATGATGTACCCTGCATTCAGTTTTTGCACAGATCTCTCACTGACATCAATTGAAATTCCACACTGGACAAGAATAGAGTATATGAGAGACTGATGGAGCAATTGCAGCAGAAGGACTTTCCCTCATGCAGATTGTGATTAGGGTTATAGGAGAGTTGGTAGTTGGACTGTGCAAGAAGGCTTGCGCAACATATTTTCTGTTCTCTGTCAGTCCTCTTAGGATCCTGTCTACCTCCTGCTTTCTTCCTGCATTTGTCTTTAGCTTGGACTTCAATGAAGTTCCACTGAAAACAACAAGTGTCTCTTGCTTTCTCATCGAAACAATGCAAACTTTTCTAGCCTACATAGTTGGGAAATGAGTCCAAACACTGCAGCATGCACTGGGATAGCCACTCTGACATATTTTTAATAGGCTTCCTCCCCTTAGCACTACTCTGCAAGTAGAAGAGGGAGCCATCATCCTGTGGTAGCTTCACACTCCTTGTCCAATTTGAAGAGGCTGGAGCCACCAATACTGCTAGCCTAGTGTGGGGCCTAGCTCTCTAGACACACTGTACATAGCTCTCACCTAGCCTATGGCTGACTATTCCCAATCTTAGTCCCAAATCTTAAGTGAAGATGCCTTAAGAGTCTACATTATTGTACATAAGGTGTGGGGCTTTCTGTGCTTTTCCATAATATTTTTTTAGAACCTAGAGGAATTCTTAGTCTGGTGCGTGGCCATTTTGATGATTCAGTTCTCCTCAGAGGATAGTTATATTACAAAGTATATTGATGTTTTAACATTTATGCCTCACTGGTCATTTACAGGTTAACATTAATGACATTTAATTCAGTGGACCAAATTCGCCATTGCTATACAACAGAGCAGTTCCATTGAATACAACACTGAATACGGTCTATTAAGTAGTACTTTATAATCTGTTTGGCTTTCTCTAATTATCTCACCTTGGTTTTTTCCCCTTAACAGAAGTCTGATGGCCAGGACAGTGTTTGCCAAAAGAACCAGCTATACCAGATAGAAAAATACAAGGGAAACAAAGATTCCTACGAGGTAAAGCTCATTCTTATAATGCTTTGAAACTGGACTGAGTTTGAGAATTCCCACTGATTGTGAGCACAACTGATACGTTTCTGACTCTGTAGAAGTGAAAGCACCTTTCAGGAGATACTAACCCAATTCCAAAAATTGGCAGGAAGGTTTGGGCATCTTCATTAGAAAGAAGAGACTGATCTCAGGCTTGTACAGCAAATATTCTTACCTCTGAAAGGTAAAAATAATACCCCCTTCCCCAAAGTGTAAACTTGAAGTGACTCTTAGCTACAATGAAAAAAATAAGATAGGGATGTCTTCATTTGCAGCTGTCTGGGAATACTCATGAAACTGTTAAGTTCATAACAATTGCTAGTTGCTAAAACTGTTCTGTTCCCCCCCAAGTATATCCTGCAGTAATACAGACTGCATGAACCTGCATGAAATTTTTCTAGAAACATTCCAGTTTAAATTAATAAATTAAGCCTTGTAATATCTCCAGTCTCTTCTCCCTTCCACAAGTTGCAAGTGGCTTTCACTTACATTATGCTATCTATGTATATCTTTGAAATTTTGAACATCGTTCAGCCCAGGGGCCGAGGCATGCATATTTAAAGACAGTTGCCACTCCCAGACACAGATAGAAGGAGATGTTATTGGATTGGGCACCCCAGGACATTGTCTGCCTGCAGTGGGGAAATCAACTCCACAGTAGAGAGGCAACTGTGAGAAATGGCTCTTTAGCCAGAGGGGATGCAGGAGCCTCAGGGTGACAAGAAATTTCTAGAGGATTCTGTTGACTCATGAGTGATTAGAATAATGCTGATGAGGGAGGACAGCTACCTTAGGAGGTTTTTTAGAGTTTAGGTAGGATAGAATTGGGGACGTTGAATTTCAGGCTTTGGAGGTTCAAAGACCCCAGCTGTCAGAGTCTGCAGAAAGGCTGAGCTCTGGAAATAATATCAGGACTCTCAGGAGGTGTAGCTAGATGAGAGGGTAAAAAAAACCTTACCGTTTTGTTTTTCTGTCTTCAAACCTGTGGTCATATTTGCTTGTTTAATTTATCTCTCCTACATAATAGATCCTTTTGTTTTGTCTCCTAGCTGATGGCCTACGGAAAGAGTGATTTCTATGCAGGTTATATTTCAAGCTAGTCCTTTCTACGGAAAGGGAGACCTAAATTTTTTTTCACAAACCAATAAGGAGGCCACCAGTTCCTGCAGCTGCAGGGTCCAGTATAAGGGCAGTGCAGCTAAGGTTTGTAGGGGAAGGAATTATCCCAGGGCAACCTCAGTCCGTCCCTGGGGACAAGTGGCCTCACAGTGAGGAGAAACTTAGGACTCTGCGGGTCCCCCATGGACAGGTTTGTCACAATGATGGTATTAAAAATGGTTTCCCAAGCCAAAGTTCTTTGATCAGATTGATATTGCAACTGTGTTTGTTTATTTGTTTTAAAGTGCATTTGCTGATTTAACAGATAGTTTGAATTGCAAGCCAGATGGAAGTATCAAGGCAAAGCATATATCACACTATTTATATAAAAGGAAAATAATTTTTTTTAAATGTATCAGCTGTGAATTGACTGAGGGAATATAATATTTCAAGAAGTACTTTAGTAATTTGTTTCAAACTCTTTCCCTGCCTGACTGTTACCCTCAAACACATGCTGTGTATCTCCTCGTTGAAGTCAACAGGAATCACATGCATGTCTGAAGACTAAGTAGAGTGAAATTTTTCCCTATGCATACCTGGACCCCTGATAGTCACTGCTATGTATATATTTCTAAGATACAGATTTAGCCTTATTTTATTGAGTACCTCCTGTACATCTGCATGTATAATAATGTATTATATATATAAATACCCACGTGCATAGAAAACTTATCTGGCAAATAGTGCCATGACAGAAATATACAGATTGATTTGGTGCAGCCCTAAAACAATGCATGCAGCCCTATAAAAATAACTAACTAAGGAACTGGTGCTTAACTTTTACAAGGAAAATTAAAAACTAGCAATGGCACCAAATGAGCCTTATTTTGTCTGTATAGATTGTCAGGGTTAGGGATGCAGTTCATTAGTTCTTCTAAGCCCTGCCCTGCACGTAGAGATTTTAGACCATTGGATACAAATCATACCACACAGTGGGTGCGCTACGATAGTCATAGCAGTACAACTCCTGGTGTGGATACTGCTGTAGTTAGTCCCTGTTCCTGTGTGGGACCTATATTAAGCACCTTTCCATCAGCGTAGCAACATTCATAGAGTTATTGTGCTGCATTTATTATACCAGGGCAGGTAAAGCTTTACAGCTGTTGTGTGCAATTATACCCTAAAATGTTGTTGCAGCATGTTTGGAAGACATTCATGATAGATTGCTGGTTTCTCCTTGGAAATTATTACACCTCATAAATATAAAAAGCAGGCTTAATGTCACGGGTACAACCTGGAAATGGGAGGCATTGGGATCACCATGCTACAATGGCTATGAGCTGAGAGTCCAGAGCAGAAGGATCAAAGCAGAGGATACACGCTGGGAAAAGGTTCAGACAGGGACAATAGAGGAAAAGCTGGGAGCCAAAGATCATGGAGCAGCCAGGAATCAGGAGCTCTGAGAACAGATTGTGAACCAGGAGCACTGGGGCTAGATAGAAGGGAATCTGTCTCAGTGGAAGCTGTCAAAGCATTATAAGGGCTACTGTGTATAGGCAGCAGCCACACCAAATACTCTAATGGGAGCCATCAGCCAGTCCCATCCAGGCTATCAGGGCTGATTGGGGCTAGGCTGAACAGCACATAGACAGACTCCTGACAATTATAATAAAGGAAGAAGATGAAACAAATGCTAGTATTCTTGATTCCAATGAGAGTTACGGTCTAAGGCTCCAAGCCTACAAAAAATGATGCAGATGTTATTTCTGTGCTTGTTCTGTGTCAAACAAGGCCTGATCCTGATTTGGGGGCCAGTGGGCACCATTGCAATACAGATCTACAATATTACAGAAGAGAAAATGAACTACTAGTGCACTCGCACATAAAGAGAAATCATTCAGGAATAACTTCTCTGACAAGGTTCCACCAAAAGAACATTCCTGTCTGTTCATTTCTTCTGCCGTAGCTTTTGTCTCTTTGAGTCTCACTGAGTCTCTCAGGCTATGTAGCTTTGAAGACCTGACACCTACATGCAGCACTGTCCCTAGACTCCTGGCTGTTCTGGGGGAACTTTGTGTCAGGCCCCGCTTCACCAGAGATTATGATAATAATAATTGGACAATGGAAAAAAAATGACCATTTTTGGGCCCCCTTTCTGTCTGGGCCCCGAGTGGCCGCCCAGTTCGCCCATGTCTGTGTCTGGCCCTGCCTACACCTGATCTCCCTTTATTCATCTCTTTGAGGAATTTTCCACTCTCCAATTCACAGACCCCTGCCAAGAGGTTGGTGAAATTAGCTTCAGCTTGGATATGGCCAAGCTGTTGTCTGCAAATACACTCTTTTAAATGGGAACCATCAAGATTTAATGACCTGCTGTTGTCGATGGTCCAGGGGAGACATGACACTTCACGGATTCAATGCGACACCGGAACATTCAGTGATCGGGAGATTTCATAACCTTAGTCTCAGCTGCTAAGATGAACACGGATTCACCAAATCATCACCCAGCACCAAACAAAGTTAGGTGCACTGGTCCCTAGCTAAACAATGCCTTGTGCATGTATCTGCATGTTGCCATGGAGACTGTGCAGACACATTTCTGTAGGTTCTGTAGCAGCTGGCGGAGATCTTTCCACATCCCTCTAATGTACAGAATGCAAATGAACCTGACCATGGATTTGGTGGTTCCACACCATTAGCTCCGCAGATTGCAGAAGTATTGGAATAAGGAACTAGCAGCAGGCTTAGCAAGCTTCCCCTCTCTCATAGAGCTTGCTAGAAGGGGACGTTTGCATGAGCTCTGTGGTGCTAGCGCTGAGATTTCTGTGAGATGCAAGGCAATGTATTTTCTGTACTCGTGATATTTGTAAAAGCTTGCTTCAATTTAGTAATTCAGGAGAGGTATAAGGAAAAGCAATTGCAGATGGGACTAGGGGACTAGTAATTCAGGAGAGGGGAACAGTAATGGTAAACTGAAAGTGCCCCATGTGAAGGATCCAGGAATGCTAGACTGGGGCTGACATGTAAAGGGAGCTGAAAGACTCTGATTGAGGTACCAGGAGCTAGTGTCACCTGGTCCTACTATAACAGTAAGGTATTGACAACGTAACTACCCATTATCTTCTTTTTGATCCTATTGCTGGGGTTAGCCTAGTTTGTATGATTGGTGTCAGGACAGGAAATGGTATAGAATGAGGTAATGTCAAATCTTTCTAAGTACGATGTACTGGTATGGCTTATTCATAATGTGAGCTGGATACATACAGTCTGTTGAAGACTGAATATTGATAGCTCTTCTGAAGGAAATCTTCCTTACTTTTTAAAACACAATGGCACTTGGTACCTTGGGACTTTGCAGGTTTTTGGGTGTTGGGGGTTTTTGGTTTTGGACTTTTTTTCTTCTGGAGAAAGTAACCCTTGTAAACTGTGTAAAATGAGTAAGAAACCCTTCGCACCATCTATCCAGGGTGAAATATTTCATTGATAGCACAGGAGATGTGACTTTCCTTTCCACCTGGGTAATTGCATCTGCACGATATGACTGTGTTGTTCTTTCTTGTAAAATATTACAGCAGCATGAGAGTGCTGCGCGGTCATGTGGACTACGTTCCAGAGCAGACCAATGGATAGTTCTGGTTTAGCTCTGCCTCATGCAATCATGAAACTAAAAATAGCTGTAGTTTCAAAGTGCCGTGCCATCTCAACCAAAATGCAGATGCTGTCGTCATTCAACTGAAAGAGTGCAGTCTTGATTGTTTCTTCTTGCCTTGAGATACTTGCCATTCAGACCTTTAAAAATAGGTCTGAGCATTTTATTATTATAATTATTATTTATAGAGGAGATTATACATTGAGATTATACTTACTGTGGGAGTGCCTAAGGGCCAGCCACATATAGGGCTATACTGTGCCTAGTACTGGACAGACGCAAGAGTAGCCAGCAGTCCTTGTCCCATAAAGCTTGCAGTCCAAATAGACAAGACAGATGCAGGTTGGGTGAAGTGATAAAACAAGGCAGAAGATGTCATGTTACTTCCATGATTATTTTTTCCAAGTGGGTATAGTTAGGAACAGGTAGGTTAAATAGAAAGAAAAGTAAAAAGAGATAGGAAATTGCAGAGAAGGGGTGAAGGTGACAGGGCTGGGGAGAAGAGGGTAAGAGAAGTAGGTGGGAGGTAAAGCTAGGGGGAAGAGACTGAAAGATGGGGGAGTGGTAGGGGAAAAAAAACACAACAATTTGCAATGAAAGCAGTCAAAAGTTTTCTGTGGGTACATGAGCTGCCCACTGCATAGTTGTTACTGCGCAGTCATTTAGTATTTGCATAGCCAAGTAACCAGTGTTATTGCGCAGTAGTGTCCTAGCATGGTTGCCTAGTAATGCTTACTGTGCAGTAGCTTGTTACTACTGCGCAGTAGCATTGCATCATGGTTTGTGCCTGGCAACACTACTGCGCAGTAGTAATGTGCTACTGCGCAGTAAATGTCTTGTGTAGATGTGGCCTAATTGCCCTAAATCCCTGACTTAGCTGCTTCTGTAGCTACCCCTCCTGGGTGGAGTCTCTGGCTATCTCTTCTCAAATTTCCCAACATGGTAGGGGCAAGGGTGAAGGGAAGACACCAGAGTGGGTATTATCCCTTGCACACTTGTGGGTCTGGGGTCTGATATTTTACAGATATAAAAGAAATATTTGTTTCAAATAATTTACAAAGTAGACAGAATGAGACAGACATGCAGTTAAAACCACGTGCAGTGTTCTGACAATGTAAGGGTTAATCCAGTCATCTGCACAGTAAGGCTGTGTGAAACTTTGGTCCCTGACTCGATTTGGCGGAGATTTGGCCCGATTCAGTGGCCAAATCTCTGAATCTAAATCGAATCAGAGGACCCTTGAATCTTTCCGAATCGATTTGAAAAGATTCAGCGATTCAGACATAGACACAGCTTTAAATGTTTTTTCTATATACCTCTAGGTAGCAGGTAGCTTGTGAACACTGCGATGCTGGGGCGCGTGGAGTGCCCCACAGAAGCATGGGGGCTCCCCAGTGTGCTCGGCAGCAGACCCGGAAGTGGACCAGAAGCACTTCCAGTCGACTTCCGGGGCTGCAGGGAGCATGCTGGGGGGCCCCCATTGCCTCCCCCCAGCTCAGCGATTGGTGCCTCCTGGGTCTGGGGGGGGCACCTGGGGCCCCCCTGTGGCCAGTCACCAAGCTGGGGAGGCACGGAGAGGTTCCCCTGCGCACTCCCTGGTGGACCCAGAAGTGGACCAGAAGTACTTCTGGTCCACTTCCAGGTTTGCAGCCGTGCATGTAGAGGGACGCTACGTGCTTCTGTGGGACGCTCCATGTGCCCCAGCATCGCAGTATTCACAAGCCGCACTGGTAACTCAAGGTATGTAGGGAAAACTTTTAAAGCTGTGTCTATGTCCGAATTGCTGATTCTCCGAATCGGCATCAAATCTTCAGATTCGGCTGAATTGAATTGGGGACGGTGATCTGAATTGACGAATCGAATCACTGTACCTGATTCGGGCCGAATCTGAATCGGATAGGGCCCGCTTCACCCACCCCTACTGCAAAGCCTAAGAGCAGTTTTGCTGCTCAATAGAGATCTCCAGAGATTCTAAGAAAGCTGTCTTCTCCACTACTAGAAACACCTTTGTAGCTTTTTATATGAGGTTGTAAAGTCTAAAGGGCACTGTTCTTCTCTAACTCACTGGAGCCCTTCCTCATGAATATTTAATCTTCCAAAGTACAAAGATCTGTGAAGAGAGAAGAAATTGGGAGCTCCTCCTTATGGTCCATGTGTGGTGACAATAAAGTATCGAAGCCATGAGAACTACCAAGAATGTCATAACATGTAATAGTCTCAAACCTGTTAGTTATCATAGTCCGTTGCAATCTGAAATGAACATCTGCCTGTTCACCCAAACTAGTTTTCCTATCTTACACACACACACACACACACACACACACACACACACACACACACACTGATTTGTCACTGTCAGATAGCCAGTGAATACCCATTATTGTAAGATGAGTGAGCCCCTTGTTAGTTAATATTTTTGTCTATCAAGACAGTATAAAATTGGTTCTCATCCTCGTTAGACTCAAGGCACCCTTCAGAAAATGCCACTTCTCAGCTTGTACCATAATAGAGCGATATTCCTTTGCAAAGAACTCAGAAAGACCCCAGCAGGTCAGCATGTTAATGATACTGTGGATTCCTATTTGAAATCTCTGGGTTTGTCTTGTGAAATGTATTTAGCTGTGTGCACCCCTAACAATGGTGATATCCCATGGCACCCTTAAAAAGGATCTAACAGCTCTTCGGTGCTGTGGCACTCTGGTTGAGAACTCCTTCATTATTCCCAGACAGAATGGCAGGAAAGAGCTCTAAAGCATAATTAAACAGGAAGACTTCGAATAACAAAGATTTTTTCAATAAGATACTACAAAGAGAGAAAGAGAACAATGCAAAGAGTGTTGCTTTATACAACCTTTTTTTTTTCAGCCTGCAGCCAGGTCCAAAATTGTACCAGGAAAATCTTCCTAGGAAAGCAGCAGATTCTGACAGCCTTTGAATTGCTTCTAAATGTGAATTGCAAATGTGAGGCTGATTTTCAGACATAAGTTAGAGCCTTCAGCTCCCACTGAAATTAGTGGAAGCTGAAAGTGCCCTGTACCTTGCAGAAGCCCCCTTCATTAAAAATTGCTAACACCTTTACATTTTAAAAACAAATTAGAAGAAAACCATATTCTTTCTGACATTGTCCTGTGCACAGGGTGTACCTTTTTCCTATTACCATTTGACCTAAATTCTTGTTTTAAGATGTACAGGTTTATAGCCAACACCCAAATCACATACCAAGAAGCAGACAGATAGACAAAATTCATTTTCTCACTGTGCACCACTCACATCTGTATGGTCCTGCTTGCTAAACAGCTGTAAAATACTACCAGATCTGAATGATGGCCCTTTACACCCAAGGGGACATGACAATACAAGGTGACAGGCAGTGTAGACTGAGACTCTGGTATGGACCGACAGAACCATTACACCAAATGAGAAGTAGGTGGAGGGGCGGCAGTTCAAGCAAATCCATTGGGTCTATCTGCTCCATGTTCTGCTCTGTCCTACTGTAAATGAAAGCTAAACCACAGTCATTTAGCAGCCTTTTCATCTTGGCATAAACTGTCACAGTTCAGCTTTGCTTACATTTCAGAACAGCAGTGGATCCACTAAACAATTACAGTGGATCAGGTGACACACATTCATAAGCAAAAAGACACCCCTTCCCCCGCTTCTGAAGTGGTATAATTGTTTCAACCTTCTACAGCCCTTATATATTCAGACTTGGAACAAGACACTGAATCAATGTCTATACAGATGTTAGGCGAGCTGGGTCAAACTAATGCAATGCCTCTTCCGAGCATGTGCTGCACTTGGTGCATGGGCGCACCAAGCTAAAAGTAAAGCGCTGTTTTGTTTTTGTTTTTCATGTCTGTAAGCGGCCTAAATGACTTGGGAGTTTAAACTTCTTTAAAGCTTTGCTGTTCACCTTTTAAAATGTCTGATTCCTGCTTATTGTATTTCCTCTAACGGCTTTCTCTCTGTTTAAATTTGGAAGCAAATTTCAGATGTGAAAGAGCAGGAATAAGCATGTTCTTACTCCAGCAAGGTCTCCTAGGACAAAGGGCCTCTGAAGAAAGAGCTTTTCTTTTGTTTGAATTTGTGAAAACAACTTTCACGCCACACTCCTTTCAGAGTAGAGAGCCATGAAATCACATGGAACTGATCAGAGGAAAATGTTACGTGGAAAGCTTAGTTGTTTTGAGTAGCCAGATGCATTCCTTTACATCTCTTTTGAATTCAGCTAGATAAGCACTGTTTTTATTTCTGTGGTGTCTTAGGTCACTTAAGCTTTCAAAAATAAACCAGACTATTTTTGTTTGCTCTGTAACTTATAGGACAAAAAGCTCAAAGAACAAGAAAAGAAAGGGGAGCTTCCTCATCGTCCACTCCCAAAGAAACCAGACAAAAGTCCAACTTCTTACAGGCAGCCATCTTCCTGTCTCATCACACAGGTACAAAACACCAAGGCACTGTTGAAAGACCGAAAAACCCCCACCAAACCTGGCGCTCCAGAGAAAGGTTGGTAAAAGTTGTGTGTGTATGTGTGTGGTACTTGCACGTGGGGAGGGGGGTATATTTGTGGAGGTTGCAAGTAAAAGGAACAAACAAAATATGCATGTTTCAAACAACGTCTTAAAGAGATGATGGCAATTTTGGATCTTTAGTTTTGTGCCTAGACCAGGGCTGCTTCGGTCTCTAGAGGAATGACAGTGACCGAGAAATTTCTTTCCACTGGTAAGAGGGACCCAGCAGGCAAGAAGTAAGAGGAACAAGGAGAGCAATAACCAAGCATGAGAAAAAGTGTGGTAACTAGGAGCTTCTGGGGGTGGGGATGGAAGAGAGGAATGGGGTACTAGAAGAAAGAGAATCAGCCAGACAACAAGAAACAAAAGGGAAAACCCCAAACGACAATAAATTCAAGGAACAAAAAGGGGGAGAAAGCTTATCTTGGAAAATACAAATAGAACAGAGATAGAAGTGAATCTACATTCATCATACATGGTAGAAAACACTCTGGTGATAGGGTGGGTACATGGGGAGCCCTGATAAAACAAAGGAATTAAACAGAAAATGAAGATTCAGTAGGCAAATGAGAGTAAGTATATGGAGGCAGGACTGTGGGAAGAGAGAGGGGCTCAGTGTATATCAGGTGAGGACAGTTAATAATGTGTGTAGAGGCAATTCCTATCTTTGTGGAGCCACATGCTAATTTACACTCACATTTATCATACATTTTCTAGTAAACTGACATTTCGTTCATTTATTTTAATTTAAAAAAGGCACTTCCCTGGCAGCGCAGGTGCCTCTGCCATGAGGCAATAGTTGGTAGAGCTTGTCAGAAATGGGGCATGTTTTCAGTGAAAAATTTCCACAGTAATGAAAAATGTTCCTTTTGTTCAAAATTCTCATAGGGTTTTTTTCTGTTGCTTTTTGGTTGGGGGGGGAGTTGGGGTGATTTTTTGTTTGTTTTGGGTTTTTTTTGGTAAATAAAATTATTTTGGCTGCTTGGTGTCTTTTGCTTTCCATTTTTTTCTGAAATGGAAGTCTGAAAATCTTCCAGATTTTGACACCTTCCCCCCCCCCCAGTCTCCTCATTGGAAAAATATTTGGACAGAAAAATTCCCAGCTTTAGAATGCAGACTAGTCCAATAAAATGTAGTCTGCTTATCCTAGACAACCTCAGTGTAAGTAACTGGAGTCCCCACTTGCACACAGATCTCATCCCCTTTTCAAGAGTTTTCACAATCATACAGTAAAAATATGTTTCTCCTCGCATTGGTTTTGGTTGCAAGCAGCTCAGTGCAGGTACCAATACTGTGCAGAAATTAAAATCTTTTTGGTGCTCTGTTGTTTTATTCTTGGGCTAAATCCTAAAAGCCTTTTTCCATTTACATTCAGCTCTTACTCAGGGAAAATTTTTGCTGTAGCCAGTGCAATAAATTCTGCTTATAAATAAATTCTGCTTATACAAACAGTATAAATCTGGTCAATGTAGTTAGTCCATACTTTATGCATAACACTGAGAACAGATTTAATTGCAGTGCAAGGGCAGATTTCAGTATATAATTCATTATTATCACACACATCTCTAGGCATTTGGTGGACAAAATCTACAGTCCCTGTTAAGAATCCTAAAAAATTCTAAGAAGTTAAAAATAAGAAAAATATGAGTTCTCAAAACTTTGTCCAAAAGTTTACAGTGGACCAAAACTATTTAAGGCATAAAAGTACATTTGCAGATTCAATTTCCTTTCTTAATGAGTCAGTGAATTTATCCTGCCACTGACAATGTTGGCAGATAAGAAACCCGCAGAAGAAACACATAGAATAAAAACCACAGCTTTTTCTCCTTGACCACTGAATGTATCCCAGTAGGCCATGTAATTATTACAAGGCATCTATCATACTTGGTAAAACTTCACTTGAATATGAGGTCAAACACTGCCTGCCCTAGGCCATAGAGATATTCAGTATAATTGACTTTTCCTGTTTTCTTTTTCTGATTGGTAGATTCCACTAATGGATTAAGTCCTTTCCATGAATCCGGTTCAGCCAAGATAGGCTGTGTCACTTCCTGTTCTCTAGAATATCTTGAAATCCAGCAACCTCTTCCACGAACCCCTAGACTCCTTAAGAGGCATGATTCTCCTCAGCAAGAGCCTACAAGAATTGGAAATCAGACAAAGGATGCTCCTTTGATTCTGAATATTGTGCATTCTTTTGAATCCGTTGACAGAGAGGACCAAATAGACCAAGTTTCTCCTTCCCATCAATATAGAATTTTAAACTCACCGGTGAATTTTCCTTATAAAAGCTCAAGTGAAAGGACACTGTCTCCGCTTTTCCCTCCTCGAAGTGCATCTCCTCTCAAAACTCCAGCTCACTCAACTCAAGTCTCTTTCACATATGAAGAAAAGACAAGCCCTTTAAGAGAAGAAGTTGTATCCCCTACTCAGCCAATTTCCAATCCTTTGGGGAGCCCTAACTGTGTTAAAAGTAGAGGCAGATTCCCCATGATGGGAATTGGACAGATGTTGCGGAAGAGGAATCAGACAATGCAGTCAACCACTGACAAGCCACTGGAAACAAGAATGCCTCCGTTGCAGCAAATGAATCCCGCACAGATTTCATTCAATGCAGTGGATGCTGTCAATGGTCCGTGTTAATCCAACACTCTTGATAGCAAGGATTTGCACTGCTGCTTTCTGGGACTTGACATTTTTTAGAAGAAGGGAAAATTGCTGGCATGTTACTCTCTATATAATATATTATAACATACAACCCAGAAACAGTCCACTTGTAACATTGCAATGGGTTCTTTTAATTGAAATTGAAGAAGAGGCCCTACTCGGGCTGTTAAGAAAATTTAACAAAGGTGACATTCTTTGACATTTTAGAGACTGTACAGTGAAATGTCTTAAAAGATGTACTGAAAACTCTACTTCAGTAGATATTTTTCCTGCCCTGTTCAAATGTCACATTAAGATTTATGGTATTGAAAGAATAGCAAGCATAGCAGGTTGTTGCAACTATATTATCTGAATTAGCCATTGGCTTTCTGGTGCCATGAATGCTGGTCTTAACCTGAACCAGTAGTAAGACTACAATTGCCCTTTTGTCTGTACTCTACAGTACATTGTACTGTCACAGGCAGTGCTGATGTGGCTCAAGAAGAGGGAAAACTAGAAATTGCATTTCTGAGACCAAGGTGTGCACCACTAATTCAAGAACAGGCTTCACTGAGAAGGAAAAACAGATCAGTGAGACCCTGGAAAAAAGCATGAGTGCTAAACATTCAGAACAAGTGAAGGCACTGATCAGCAAAGCAGATTTTACTGTTAGTCATACAAGCTAGCTAATAGTGGAATCATTTTTTTCTTAAAGAAAATGTTAATTTACTAGGAGATGTTATTGAAAAGAATCATGATTATTTAAAAGCGAATTTCATCAGATTAAATTTTCCCTCTAAATTCATCTTGCTTTCATTACATGGATCCGCAAGTGGATACTTAAAACAGAGATCCTAAACGCAACATACTGTGCTTGAACAATCCAGTCACTTCTTATTTTTGTAGTGTATTAGTTTTGTGGAACACTTCTTTAGAAAATAGAATTAATCCTTGTTTTAACAAAACAGCACTGGACGTACTTGAAGGCTTCCCTGGGAGACTGCAGTGAAATAAAATGTTATTCAGGACATGTCAGTTAGTACCAGTGTCATTACAAACTGCAAGGGGGTAATGCAGTTAGTACCAATATTCAGTAGTGATCTGAGCTATGAAGATTTACTTTCCTAACAGGCAACAGGTTCTACCCATTGGGGGGGTTTTTTGAGTAAATGATATATCTTAATTTGGTGGTCAACATTTTGACACCAACTTTTTTGCAAATCATTTGATGTAAATGTAGAGGGTTTAACCAAAGACTATTCCATGGTCTATCTGTACTGTGCTAAGGTATGAGTTGTATTTACAGGACTGTTTGCTACATGTCAGTAGGAACTTGGCTTCCCGCTGGGTAACCCCCAGCTTTTCCCCATTGAATAGTTAGTGGGTTCTAATGTCTTTTTAGAAAGTAAGGCATCAACAAATAGCAAAAGCAGTTGGCTCAGGATGGGTGTGGGAAATATAGGAGCCTTCATCTCAAGATCATCATTTTGAATCCACCCCATATCTTCATGGGCATTATTATTTTCATTTGCATTAAGCACTAGAGATCCCACTGAGATCAAGGCCTCATTGTGCTAGGAGCTATATACACATGGAATACAGGATGCTCCTTATTCCAAAAAACCTTTCAGTCTAAATTCATATGACAGACCAAGAGTGGGAGAGAAGCAGGTTCAAGAAGGTGAAGTAATTCATCCAAAACAGAGCCAGAAGTAAAATGCAGATCTCTTGATTCCTACTTCTATTCCCTAGACCACCCTATCTCCCATACCATTATTCCAGGCTGATGGCCTGTGTGAAATGAATCAGTAGTTAGCCCAGGTATACTGATAGGACAGCTAACCACATCCCTCAAACAGTCCCCACATATTTTAATACTTAGTGGCAGCATCATGGCCATATGGTTAGGACAGAATGGCTATGGAAAATGAACTACCTTCTCACAACTAGACCTGAGACTATCAGGTCAGAGCTGAAGTTAGACTGAGAGTCAGTATGGGGAAGCTAGTGCTGTTTCCACGTGTACTGTTGCTGAAATAGGCCAAAAAATATATATATATGTTTTTGTCCCCATATAATCCTAATGGTATTTAAAAAAAACTCAGTACATAATTTTACATAACTTTCAATTTCGTTTGTATCACTCATCTTCATATTTAATGGTCCATTTTACCTCTTTGGTTTGTCACCCACACACTTACCTTGTTTTAAAACAAAAACATATTCACACTAAGAACCCGAAAACGCTTGAATTCAAATCCAGTGTTGTGAGAAGAATTTACATAACATCCTGTGCATGCTTCAGACTTGCATACATAATTATGTTGCAAACACTAACTTGAACTATACACTCAGGTTTATTTGGAACCCAATAAAAGGTTGGGGGAGGCAGAAAAGAGAAGTGTATTTTTTTGTGAACACACAGTAAATATATGTAAGTATCAGAATGAAAACAGAAATGTTAAATCTTTTATTATTTTATTATATTTATATAGAATATATGAGTATCACATTGGTAAACATAAATATGTATCCAACTTAGCCAGCAGCTACTTATCAGTCTGCAGTGACCATATAAAGAAATTACAAAAATGTAGTAGTGTAAATTCCAGGAAAAAATCTCTGATCATTTTGTCATTCTTTAGCAAAAAATGTATTTGTTATCATTATTAAATATATGTACTTTTTAAATGAGATCTCAATGGAATGCTGATTTTGTTTGCCAGATCACCAAGCACCAGACATGTCCAAGCATAAAATGAAAACATTATGGTATTGAAGTAATTATCACTAATACTACCTGCCACCAAAAGCCATTTCTTTAAATTCTGCAACTGACTTTTGTATACAAATTCTGATTCATCTAAGAAGCAGTTGAGCATATGATTGACTTGCAGCATGTAAGCAGTTCCGTTGATGGAAACTTAGGCACTTGTTTGAGTACTTTGCTGGACCAGCATGTTCAGTAAGTCTAGAATCATGGACTTCAGATCACTGGGGCTATTCAAATGCTTAAAGTTAGCATGTGTTAAAGAGCTCTGCTGGACTTGCCCCCTACAGTCACATATAGCTGCCAAATTGTTTTGTTTTTAACATATCTTTTGTTATTCCCCACAGTACTTTAGAATACTGCTTGTTCCCCTGCCACACCTCTCTTGGCCTAATTCAAGACCATGATGAACTTAAACCATTTCTTTGAAAATACATAGTAGGGTGACTTTGTCCAGACTTGCAACATCCTGGTATAGATTAAGTATGTGTTCAGCAAAGCAGAAAGGGAGGTTCAGCTTCTGCTTGTAAGGGTATTGGGGTTAACTTTCTTGCAGAATTCAACAAATGAGAAAGTAAATCAATAACATGCCAAAATACTAGCGCACATGATTGTTAAAGGTGGTGCAGCTGTTAAATCCACTGTTTCCTTCAGATTTTCACACTGGATATGCCAAACCATAATGTAAATTTAAAATAGATAATACTTAACGAGCCAGGTTATCTAGAGTGGTGGGACCCCTGTACCGCAATGGTAACCTGTCTGCAAAATTCCAGTGTGGAGCTGGGCATAACCATGCCTGACAACGGAAAAGGGAAAAAAGATTGTGCATGGCAAAGCACTACCCCTCTATACCAGTCCTCCCTATGTCAGACTGCCCTATGCCAATGGCACATCTTAGATTGCCCTAGCTACAGCTCTGACAGACACTAGGCCAGGAATCAGCCCCAAGGACAGTGATTCTCAACCAGGGTGCCATGGCCATCTAATTTTCTCAATTTTAATTCACAAGATTAAACTCTGTTTCAAATAAGAATCCATAATATTACATTCTGACCTGTTATGGTCTTTCTGAATTCTTTGCAAACAAAAATTTGCTGTAAAATTTTTCCATAGTCAAAAAATGAGTGAAAGCTAAGAGCTGACATTTTCCGAGGGATGCCTTGAGACTATAAAGGTTGAGAACTACTGCCCGTGGATGAGCCATAATGTTCCTTGGTGCTAATAAGAGCTCAGATACAGGACAGGATTGATGCTTTATTTATTTTTTTACTTCTAGTGAAGTCTAAAAGCTTAAAATTGAAACCTTCAGCTGAGCCAAACTCATCAAAAATGAACATAACTCCATTGCTTTCAAGTGAGTTGTCTCTATTTACAGTAGTGTTGCATTTGGCTCTACCCACTTAATATTTTGTCTCCTCAGATGTAAGAAGGCAGGTTTTTGGGGTGATATCTATTATTGGATGGAAGAGATGTTAGACAAGCTTTCTGGTACCAAATGCCCTTTCTCAGGTCTGGGAAAGAAACAAATACAGCCCAAGGTAAATGAAATGCAAAAGTGAACCAGTTACTTTTTTTAAAACTCTATGGCCATGTCCAACATGGTGTGAACATTTGGTTCCTTGGGAACAACTAGCAGTGGCATACCTTACCACCCCAGGGGTGGTAGGGGAGGCTGGGGCAAGCACTGGTCTGGCCCCAGCAGCCTTACTTGGGGTCCTGGGGGCCTCCCAGGGCTGTAGCAGTGGCAATTCTGCCTTGCAGAGCCTGGCCAGCAGGCAGCACAGCTCCAGGTAGCCCAACTCCACTTGCATGCTGTCCATGCGTGTGTTGCTCCACTTTTTTTCTCCACTGTTTTTTTGGACCCCTGGATATCCCCCATCATGCTGCTCCCTTGCAGCGTGGAGGACAGCTGAACGTGAACATGTCTGCAGCACCACATAACGCATGGCTGTGCTTGTATGGACACTGCCCATTATATATATATAAAAAAAAAAAATCACTTGAAGAAGGGGGAAAAAGACAATAAACCTGTGGAGCAAATTAGCTACAAACTGAGTAAAGGGCAATTGAAATAGATAAACCTAATTATGTAATAGAACAAGACTGTTAAAAAGAAAAGAGGATTGTTACTACCTGTGGAGTGCAGAGGTTAGCAGAGGGAGCAGGTAAATTGTAAACAGCTTTACAAACCATTGTTTGTATTTAGTTTATGGTTTTTAGTTATGAATTATTTCAGGACCCATCTTTTCCACACTTGAAGGACACTTTGTGCCTGAAAGCTTATCTAACATCTTTCCCAACTATATAGTTGGTCCAATAAAAAGTCTTACCAAACAATGTTGCTTTTCATACAATCCCTGAACTATGATTCTCCTCAAATGGTCACCTTTCCTGATTTTTGCCTCCCCTTATTCCAACTCCAGAGCACAATGTAACAGCTGATTATGTTGCTGATACTTGGTTTCTTTTCTATCAAAAAGTTCTGCAGCATACAATATATAAAAATCACTCTCTGCAGTTCTATTACAATGTGTGGCAAATTCATTAAATATATGTGTCTCTTATGGTCTTTAAACCCCCTAGTTCTACTATTTGTTTTCCTTTTCTCGCACTGCAGGCTCAGTAAAAATAATTCAGAGGAATACTGGGAGCTGGTTCAATTTAATGTCATCACTTTTCAATAGAGAAATGGGCTCCTTCAGCGGTACATGGACATGTTATTTGTAGCAGCTTTTCCATCAAGATAGATTCTTAAGCATTTGATTCAAAAGACAAATAGGTTATACACTTGCATGCATTTCCTCGGACATGTTTGCATTACACACAATTGCCTTTCAGGGTGATGGTTTACAGACATTCAGTGGGGGCTCGAGAGATTAAATCATTTAGAGTTCTTTAAATATTTAGCAGTAAAGAAACATCTAGTATTATATGCTCCATTACTTAGGTACAGGCAATTAGCAATTATTGGGGAAAAAAAAGATATAAGGATATGGCAGAACATAGAATCTGGAGTTCATTTAACTTTTTCTGCTGTGGACTGTTAATGCCTTGGCAGTGGTATGTGTCAGAAAGAAGGAATAAGAGCTTCATTGATTAAAGGTGAGCTGCAAAGTTTGTTTAGAAAAATATGGGTAATATCCTAAAGAATGGCTTGAATAAGTGATTGTATACAAATAGATTGAAAATGTGCATTTGAATAATAGTTCTTTTCTATTCACTAAGGTATAAACCCCATCATTACTTGTTTTGCTTGCAACCAGTAAAGACATCAACACAACCTAAAGAGGAATAGGGAAAGCAGTGAAGGGCCAGACTTTAAAACATTTTTGTTCTTTTCTGATTTATAGACTGAAGTAAAACTAATGCCTTGTGGTTAAACCACAGAACTGCTTGTTGGAACCAATTGATTCTACTCCCATTTCTGTGAGAAACCCATATTTTCTGCTTGTTTGTGAACTTGGGCAAGTAACTGAAAAGTGTGTGCGCCTCAGTTCTCAATTTGTAAAATGTCAGTCAGTATTATTCCATAGCTACTGATAGGGCTGTCTAGCTAAGAGTATTTAGTTCATCAAGCCCAATGAGGACCCCCTAACCAGAAAGAACTCTATAAGGGCCTCACTATTTTTAGAAATACCAGACAACCTCATTCTAACAAACCCTATTTAAAACACCCCCACTCCTGCTTTTAACCATCTTAACAGGGACTGATTTGTTCATTTTGATGCTGCAATTGACTGAAGGATACTTTAACAAACTCTTCTCCTGCTGCCATGGGGAACTCATTTTAATGGGTTTATACTGTGTGTCTCCTTTTTAACTCCACCTCTGTATATTTATTGTTTAGGATTTGATAACTAGTGCTATCAGGTGCAGCATGGGGCAGGTGACCTAACGTAGTTGGAAAGGGAGTGGTAGAACCCACTCAGCTGCTCTCACGTAGCACACTTCACTATAGTTGCTTTCCATACTATAATTTGGATTTGGAGCCTGGAGGGGGCAACTGGGATTGTGAGCTAGTGCGGATGAAGAATATGGGCAGCATGTGTGTATGGCTAGTGGCCAGGGCTTGAGCGGGGAGGAGGAGGAGAGAAACAGAGTAGGTTCCCCAAGTCTGGCCTAGGTCTGGTACTGTTTAATATCTTCATTAATGACTTGGAGGATGGAATTATGATGGTACCAAGTTGGGTGATGTAGCAGACACTTTGGTGGCCAAGAAGAGGATTCAGAATGACGTGGATGCTTTGGAGAAACTGTCAGAAATAAGTCAAATTAAATTCAGGAAAGACAATGGCAAAGAACTGCATATAGGGTGGAACCAAGCACACAAGCCTATAACATATGAAGATAAGCTGAAGTCCTAGAAGCTCTCCAGCTCTATAGGGCTGAGTGCCACAGAAAAGCCAATGAGGAAATCTATAGTTCTGTATTTAGAACAGGGTTTGCATAGTGTGCAATACATGAGGCTAGGGTCACCCAACGAACAACTTCCCTGTGGAAAATAAATACAGTATCCCTTTAAAATCCCATGAAATGGGAAAATCAAATTATCACTGCCCCTTGAAGATCATACAGAGCTATAATCATCTAAAGAATATTTTTATCATACTAGGACACTCTTCTGTACTAATATTTTAATTGAGGCCTTTATTATAATTCCCCTAGCAAATGTTTCTGTTACACTTATTGATTGCCACGTTCCAAAGAACAAGTAAAAAAAAAATAACAGTGCAAAACAATTTCATAGGCGTGAAAAAGCACATTTTCACAGCAGGCTGCTTATCTGGAGCAGTCAGCCACCCCAACTGAAAACTGCTTAAAACATCGCCTAAATCTTCCATCCCTGCAGAAGCCACCAATTTACTGTGGTTTATGGATTAATTAGATTTTACTTTGAACCCCATGGCTATTGCTAGAAACTTCAGGCTGTTTATTTATGTTTCAAGGCTTAAGTTCTTAATAACATACATGATGTAAATCTTCTTACTTAGTTACTTAAACTTGCTGCAAAGCTACAAGTTAAAAAGCCAGCTTTTATTTTTAACCCTTTTTTGCTGGGGGGTGTGGGAGGAGGAGCGGGGACACATGACAAGATACACATTGTCAGGATTGTAGCAGCATTTTCACCTACAAAGTTGTGATAGCAAGTACATTTAAAAACAGGAGAAGGAAAAGAATCCCTACTGTTAATCATGAGCTTTAAGAGAAATTTGGGGCTAGTCCCTCAGGTAGCCGGGACTCCTGGACAAGTTGAGGACAGCCAACTCTGTTCTAGTACTTCTCTAGTCAGTTCTGCAAACTCAGGGCTCGAAAGCCAAATCAGATTCTTTTCCACGCTAGGCATTATCAACATTATTCAATAAATGTTCTACAAGCCAAACTCAACCCTCTGTTACCTGCATGCAGTAACTTCCTTGACTCCAGTGAGCTGCATAGTTCCAATTACAGGGCTGATACTATTGAGATGTGACATCAGGAATGGACATCAGCTAACTAATTTTGGAGGTTTGATAGGAATAAAATGCAGTAGAAACTTAACGCCGATTGACGTCTGCAGATACGACTGACTGCAAAAAGGAAGAAAGTTGAGTAAGAAAATGCCAAATGTACAGGCACGTTCTGGAGAAGAAGCATATTTTGACTGTGATATTATGCACGTACTATGAGTAATTCTCTTATATCAATAGTATCGGAAATGCTGAAGAAAGGAATGAAGGCAAGTAGAGTGTTGAACTCCAAAAGAAAGTTAAGTGATATCTCTCAGAGAGCCAGGTATCTTGAGGAGAAAAAAATTATTTTCTGCTGACCGTAGATGACAAAAATATGACCCATAGCTCTGAGATTATTTCTGGATGCTAACTATTAGCAAGGACCCAAGTGGATATGCTTGTTTTGGGCTTATTTTTCCACTGTATTTAGTGGAAAATCTAAGCTCGGTCTGTCCCAGGTCATATTTTGCTGTTCACTTCATGTTAGCTTGTGGTTACATAAATGGAAGGCACAACAGGACTCCTTGCAAGGTATATTGCAAACCCAACAGGCAATTCAAGTTCTGCTTTCCAGTTGGTTACTCTCCTAGTTATTACTTCGTTGAAAAAGACAGGGGAGATAAAGAATGAAACCATGCCTGTTGTCTACAGTAGTGCAATCTGAGAAAGCTGAGGACAGAAAAATAATATGTGATGGTTGCTGGGGGGTTGGGGGAGTAGGCTGCCTCCACACTGGCCCAGTTCCAGGTAACACACTGGGTCATTATTATTGCTCATACTAGTATCATTGCTCAGCTTTAGGGGCAGATCTTGCCCAAACTTTCATGTGTGTAATGCAAAAGGCAGCAAAGCATATAGGGCACTGTGCTGGGAAATAAGGATGAAGAGAGGTTCTCTAAAGGGATCTATATATCTGATCTGGTAGGGGGCTATGCTTCTTCTTCATTCTTAAAGTCTGCTCATTTGGGCTAGGGACAGAAGTTACATCTAAACCAGTTTAAGTGATCAGAAACTAGTTTAAACCTGTAACAGAGGTTTTCAACCTTTTTTTGGTCAGTGTACCCCCGGCTGCCAGTTGAGAAGCAAGGAGTCCCCCAGTGGCTGGTCGACAACCAGGGTGCCACTCAACGAACCGGAGGGTGGGGACCCCCGGTGGCCAGCCAACATGTGAAACCGGAAGTGCCAGACGCAAAACCAGAAGCACCGCTGCCGCACACCCCCTGGGGCCTTCCAAAGTACCCTCAGTTGACAACCCCTGCTGTAACAGAACAGAAGTTCAGTGCACATAAACCAGTCTCAAAAGGGCTGAAACTGGTTTAAGAAAAATCTGATTGAATGCAGTATCAGACTTAACTGATTTGGGTCAAACTGGTTTATGAAACTTCTGTCCTAGACCCCTTCCTGGTTTAAGTTAAATCACTGTCCCAGCATGCTTTTCAGCCCTGGGCTGGGCTGTGCTGTCTGCTCCAGAGAGCAGGGCTGGTCCTGCTTCCATGCTCCATACCTGTAGCAGTGAAGGCTGGCTCACTCCCCCCCCGGCAAACCCCTGGGGCCAGGGAGGGGGGTTAAACTCACTTTCCCCCAAGTATGGAGCTGCCCTGCCCTGTGGTCTTACTTACTGCTGGCTGCGACTGTGGAATACAAATCCCAAAGGCACCTGGAAGCAGGAAGAAGAAGTGATGAGCAACCCTACACAGTCCTGCTGCTGTGAGTTTGGACTACAAATCCTAGAGACCTCAGGGGCAGTAGGAAGAAGAAGCAAACACACAGCTCATACTGGTTATGTGCCAGTGAGCCCTGCTCTAGTGCCCCCTGGCTTCTGGCTTGAGCCACTGCAGGCATGTGGCTGCATTTCCTAAATCACAACTGAATATCTGTTCATTTGCTTATTAGTTCACTCTTTGCAGCTTAGACTAACCTGCAAAGACTGAATCAATTCAGCCTCAGGCTTTTTGACTGTCTGTACTTAGCCATGGTATATGTGCTTATGGCACTAAACTTTAATTCTGAGGCCTTGATCATGGCTGGGGAGTGGGTTGGTTTCCTTTTCCCACAGAACTGCCATGTGCAGAAGAGAGAGGATTTGATAGCTGAACAGTGAAAAGCATCTCATGCAAAGATACAGGAACAAATGATGCCCTACTTCACACCCTCTTCACTTCTACTGTATTCAGTTAAATTGCATGGGTGTAACCAGTGCTGAATTTAGGTCATATTAATTGTTTTCTTTTCCATAACTCAGGTGGAAGGATAATTCTGTTTGCAGGACAACCAGAACAAAGAACACTCAAATTGATCTCAAAACAAGTAGTCCCACATATCACAATATAAGTTACAGAATAAATACATTAATCACAGCCTTCTCCTGCATCCCTGCTGCTACCATTGTTCTGGACTCCTCTTAAGCCAAACTGATAATCCTATATTATTCCTTTATTTTCAGGTTTAGTGTCAAAAAACCAAGTCCCCTAGGATTCAGAGGTCACCACTGACCTGACATTGGCCAATGACCTTAATTAGGAGCAACACCAAAGTTAGGTATATGTGTGCAGAGAAAATAAGAACTGCCCCAAACCTTCTCCCAAAATCTAGCCTTAATCTTTTTTGAGGTGCAAAAATTAATTATTTGAAGCACATGATTAGCTTAATCAATTCCTGAGACTATCCACCTGCCATGAGGAAACTCTTCTGAGATTTTTCAGCCCTATGGTTCAGATATTCCATTTCTTCAAAGATCTGGCTAGCTTGGGTGGCTACATTAAACCACCAAGTTTATGATGTCCATTGCTAATTTAAACCAAACAGCCAGTTTCATCAGTACTCTCAAACTGAGGTAGATCTAGGATCCAAAGGGAAGAGGATGGCAAGAGTAAGGGGAGTTATACAAATGGTTGCCTAAGGGCTGACTAAGCCCCAGAACAGTTTAGAGCAGCTTTGGGGTTGATCTAACTTGTGCCTGGATGGTTATGCTTCTCTGGAGCCTTTCTAGCAAACAAGAATAGCCAGAGTTCAGCGGTGTTCTCACCATTCTCCCAGGAATGTTTCCAAGACACACCCTGCATCCAAAGCTATTCTGCTGGATGATATAAGGACATCATACTTCTTCTACAGGAATTCCTCTGTCATGGGGGAATTATCTGGGAGCTGAATTCCCTGGGCTTATGCCTCTTTTATGTGAGTGGAGTTGGAACAAAGGGGCCACAGAGCAGTGGTGAATGATGTGGGTAGTTCATTAACGCACAACAATAGATTCTTTTGCAGTAATTTATTTAAATATTTCAGCCCTGACTTTATTTGGCTCTGCCCCTTAAGGACCCTGGTTGGGTAAGTAACCTAATCCCCAGCTGTGCTGGAAGTTCCACGTGTTATAGTGATGATGTTTTTCCACCAGCAGCACCTGCTTATAAAATGCTTAACTCACATACCTGCAGTGCCTTTGAATGCAATTATTCATCACTACTGACTTGCAGAGTACCTGTCAGTTTGTAGATTTAGCTGCTCAAAGACTACTGAAGTGCAGAGGAGATTCATTTGATTTTCCTACATTGTAATGCACATCTAGAGCTCTCCACTCCTGCAGGTTAGATGTCAGATTTACTTTTATAGGCAGTGAGGCGGGGAAGGGAGGGGACTTACTAGCGTGTTCAGTCAGAAGTTGAAAATATGTCAGTACACTAAGTCACTAATCTTCCAAATCCTCTGGATGTTCCAAATTTTCTTTAGCCCAGGCACATGGTTTCTTATCTGAATGGAAAAGATGACACATTTAGGCGAAGTTTTCAGAAGGATGTTTTAAACTACTTGCAGCTGATTACAATGCTACGGAGAGCATGCATTTGCAACAACATGACTTTTTACTGAGGCTCTGGAGCAAGCTGAGGGTTCCAGGAAAGAAGCCAATTTCTAAGAGACATGCTGATCTTGGGCCTGTGTCATTCAGGACTGCATTCCCACCAGGTTTGGCAGTATGGACTCCATTCTCTAGGAATCTTGTTCCCGTAGCTGCAGGTAGAGCGATGAAAGATTTTTTTGCTTCAGCACCTGAGTTAGGTGGCAGGCTAGCTGGGGGCCTTATAATTTAGGCCTGTAATATGCGTGCTGTATAGTAAATGACAGGCGACCAGCCCTCTTTGTGTTTTTATGGGGAACAGGTTATATTCTTAATTTGGGCTTTAAAGCAGATCCATGGGGATAATGAATGCTTACAACTCCTACTAACTGTTTTGTGGCTTTTAAGATTGAGCCTCAGAGGAGCTGGACTGGATGATCTTCCAAGGTCCCTTCCAGCCCTAATGTCTATGAAATCTATGAGCTACTGGAGCTGGATAATGCACACATTTGCATTATACTGACAGATACTGTCACTGCACACATTTTTAAGGGAGGCATGGGAAAAGGCCTTCCTTTGCCTTCTGTTACTAACCAAACCCAACATAAAAAAGCATTCTTGATTCCTTACAGCTATCTGGCTGTTGCCACTGAGTGCCCTAATTCTCTTTAGTAATAAATTGTAATGTTACAGATAGGTCAACAAGCAATAAGAGCATAACTCTGAGGCTAGAAAGCTCCAGAAATATGTTGGAGACAGCATAGGTGACTGGTATGAGCTGCACAGGGGGGCACATGCCCCCCCCTAACAGGGCCGTCCCTGCCTCCAGCTTCTGCAGGTGCTTGGCAGCCCCATCCCCACCACTGACACCAGCTTCTGCAGGTGCCCCTTCAGACTCAGGAGATACCAGTCGCCCATGGGAGATAGGTGCGCTTGGCTCTTTTCCTGCATGGTATTTTGTTTCTATTTGTGTTGGATATCAGTCTCTAGAATTTGGCAGAATGGCTGGGCAACAGAGAACAAGCCAGATACTGCAGTGGAAAGTATCTTTGCATCCTAAAGTGTGGTTTTCACAGAAGCTGATGCTTTGGTTGTCTTTCATGGACCTGACCCAAAAGCAACAGTAATGACTTTAGAAGTCCCTACTGGTAATACAGGAAACAAGACCAGGATCCACTCCCAGCTGCTGATAGGCAAGTTCAAACTTTGTTCTAGAAAATAAAGACTTGAAGTTCACTTGTGTCATGTGATGAGCACTGTTGACTATGATAAGCTCTTTACTGGGATGGTTTAAGGATTATAAATCAGTAAGAATGGACATTAGCAATTTTGCTTATTCTGTAAATTTATGGATTTTCTAGGAAAATAGCCCACAAGGTAGACTCCCAGGTAGACTACTACATGCTTCTCTAGTCTGGCCTACTCTAGAGGCTGAGCACTGAGACAGACACCTGCCTATCTGTCCAGCTTTTGGGTTAATCTGAATAGCAACATGTTTTCCACTTTCACTCAATCTGTGGTTACCAAGACACAGTCTGTGAAGAAAGCATCATCTTTGACAAACCCAGCTCAGTGCTTACTCAGTGATTTTCTTACAATGGAGAAACAAAATCTGCAGCACAAAGATTATAAAACCAGTTACCTATGATTCCCATGTAGAAGTATAGGATTATATAGCAAATATAATAGAGGATAATATTGTGGGTCTCTTTAAAGGGACACTGACATCCTTGAAATACTTTAAGTAATTGCTTTTACACTGAGATTACACACTAATAAATCCCCTAGAGGATTTAAACTGAAATTTGTTTTCAGCTCAAAATCTGTCTCTTAAACATTGGCAGACAAGGTTCTTTGGGTAAATCTGATATCTTTTATTAGACCAACTCAGACAATTGGAAAAATTCTTCTTAGCACGCTTTCGGGTTTAAATACCCTTCATCAGGCTAAGGAAGCATCTGCAGTTGGTGTGTGCTCTTCCTGGATGGAATGAATAGTAAAGAAGCCGGAGGCTGGTATGCATGCAAGAAAGCCAGAAGATATAAATTGAGGACTCAGTGGGTGAGACAGGTTAGTGGGGGAGAATGTAGCTGCTAAATAGTGGAGAGGTACCTGGGGAGTCAGATGTTAGGCAGGTTATAATGTGTCATAAATCCATGTCTATATTTAGTCCATGATTGTTTGTATCCAGGAGGGTGAAGTGAAGTTCATAAACTCATCTGTGAAAAGTGTTTTGTAATTTCCTTTGAGGTTTAGAACTGAGGGATTGGAGAGGGAGAATGGTTTTCTTGTGACAAATGTGCCCTCACCGGTAATTGGGTATTCTTGTCTTTGATAGATTTCCGGTGTGCATTCATTCTGGTGCACGGTTGTTGTTTGGTCTCTCCTATGTATTTTCTATCAGGGCATTTGGAATACAAGTCATAGTTCTGGAGGGGTTGCTGGAAGTGCAAGGTACTGTTAAAAAACAAACTGCACCCTTAGTAGTGCCACCAGCTGCAAGGGTTAAGCTAACTGTCTGCAGGATAGACTGGGCTTAGCACATAAGCTTAGGCCCTTCACTTAGGCTTTTGCTATTTTGTGCCTCATACTCTGCAGTAGCTCTGCCTTGCTCCTGTCTTGGACCCCAGTACCTTGCTCCTGTTTGCCCTGCCATGACTTCTTGGACTCCATGGTTCCTTGCTTCCAGTGTGGCCTAGACTATGGACATGGATATTGCTATAGACTAGGAATTGGACTCAGAACTGCTGGTTATAACCCCTTTATGCAGACTTGGCCCGTGATCTAGATTCCCCAAGGCATCAGGCACTTGTTTAATCCCACACTCCTCAAGACTGCCTACACCCCAATCCTTACAGGTATCTTTCTTATGAATAGTAAAATTAGACCAAATGTTGCTGATGCCTGCTTCATTGTTTATCATGCACCTAATGAAAGTGAAGATAGAAGCTACAGTTCCCATTAAAACCTGCTTCCTCAACCCGCATTGAGTCAAGGGCAGTCTGATTCATGGGCCACTGCTGCCTCCTGAGTCTGGGTGAGCACCAGATCACTGATGGGGGGTCCCCCAGTGGCCAATTGCCAAGCCAGCAGTGAAACCGGAAGTGCACTTCCAGTTTCACAGCTGGCGCTTTCAGGGGGTGCACGACCAATCTCAGGGGGTGCATGTAGACCCGCATGCACTCCCTACACATCACCAATGGTTTGGCTCCTATTCAACACTATTCTTTTCCCCCATGGTTTTGTTCCTGTTGTTTGCAGAGTGTCAACAGGCTTATTGGCAAAGTACATGGCTCAAAAGGTGCTACTCTAAAAACATACAGCATGAATAGAAGCTGATGGGGAGGAACTGTAGAAGGGCAACATGCCAGGGCACTGAAGGTTAGCCTGAATCTAGCTTGTTCCATAAATCTTATTTTTCATCACTTTTACATCATAAGTGCCAAGCAAGGGAGAAAGGAGACTTGGATTTGGAGGCCTTCTGAAGAAATCTGTTTTGAGCAGTGACTTGGAGGAACAGAAGGAAGACTAGCAATTTGGTTTGGGGGAGGGGGTTCCAGATGTACTGGACAATAGGAAAAAAGTGGAGGAAAGAGATGGGGGGATTATTCCTGTTGGGTGTATGGAGTGAAGAATATGAATAAGGCACTGGTAACAGGATGAGATGAATACAAAATTCAGCTAAGCCAGGGGTGTGAAACATATGGCCCAGTGACCAGCCAGTTTCTATTTGTGGAGCTGTGTGATCTAGCCCCAGGGTGTCTGGATTGGCCCCAGGTGCTGCATGCAGCATGTGGGCTGGATCCAGCACCGCACAGGCTGCAGGCAGTGCAGGGGATTGGGCTAGGGCATCACATGCAGTGATGCCCATGCCCCAAAATCACTGTGCTGCATGCAGTGCTGGGTCCAGCCTATCCACTGTGGGCAGCAGATGCCCCATGCCAGCCATGGAGCCATGTGAAGTCAGCACAAAGAGCTCGTCTGGCAGGGCACTACATGGAACACACATGCCCCTATGCCAGCCTCATGCACTGCATATAGCATGTGCTGTCTGTCTAGCCCTGCATACTGTGTGCCTCCTGTCATTGGCGGCCTAAGTGTGGTGGTGCAAACTCTGAGAAAAGGTGTTACCAACACTGCCAGTGGTGCCTGCTGGCAGACACTGCTCACCACCGCTCACCACCCCCCCCCCCCGTCCGCACTGCCGACAGCACCGTGGTTGCCTGTGGGAGCTCCCCTCTTACCGCCACCATGCTCCTACCACCGACAGTGCTGCCACTGCCTGTGGGAGCTCGGTGTGCCCCCCAGCCTCCGGGTGGCACACATTGTTCATGCCTTCTGTGCTGGCCCTGGGCCTTACCATGCCCACAGTCCCCAGGGCTGGCATGGAGCACACTGCCTGGGACACATGGGCTGGACCCAGGGCTGAATGTGGCACAGGAGGTCAAGGTCATGGGCTATATGTGGCTCCCTGGACCAATGCCCCATGCTGCCTGCAGTGCCAGGTCCAGGCTGTGCATTGTGAGCAGCTTGTGCCCAGTGTTGGACCCAGGGGCTGGTGTGTGTGGTGTGCAGCATGCAGGCTGAACCTAGCACCATGGATGCTCCAGAGGGGATTGGTCCCAGTTCAGCCTACAGACTGCCTCAGCAACATTCATCTGGGCCACAGAGCTGGCTGAGTCTGACACCCCTGAGCTAAGCTATTCTAGCTGGGGCAGATCCAGAGGGAGGCAGTAGTGTGGTCTCATCCCCCTTTCACACCACACCATGGGAACATCAGCCAGGAGCTTTATTTTAAAGTCCCTGAAACAGCTCAACGACACTCCCCCTCCCTTGTCCCTGCCACTGCCACTGTAACTGCTGTTTCTGGCTGTCCAGGGCATGTGGGGAGCTCCAGAGCTGTTTCTGCCTCACTCCAGCCAGGCCGTGTGGTGCTCTAGGCTTAGCCCAGGGCAGGAGCAGCAGGCAGGTGCCCAATTTCTGTTCCCATTCCCTGCCCCTCCAAGGTATTCCCTGCTAGCGTAGGAGCAGGCAGAAGGAAGAGGGAATTCTTACCTGATTCAAGGACTTTAAAAAGGCTCTGGCTGCTGCTCCCATGGCATAGTCTGCTCATCCTGTTGGGGGTAGGAAGCTGGGAGTGTGGTGCAGCTGTTCCTGCAACACTGGTTGCTGTTCTCACACCCCTCTTCATAAAATCCTGAGTACACCCATGCATTCTACATCTACATCTGGAAGGTGCCAGGATATTGCATTTGATACAGAAGGGGGAGGGTATGAAGAGGAGTCAAATATTACTAGAGCAGCAAGAGTGACTTCTCTGGTGAAGCTGTATCTATTAACCCAGGTTGACTTCTGAACAGAAATATGCAGCACAACAGTGGCATGTTTCTAGAGGAATTGTATGTCAAAAAAGAAGCTAGAAAGAAAATACTGTAAAATGTTAGGGAAACTATGTAAATAAAACACAGATCCTCTTGTCAAGCTTGTGGCCAAGCTAGTTTTCTAAAGAGGGGAAGAAAGTACCCAGGAAAAGATGAGACAAAAGTAGAATCTTCTCTTGGTAGCTACCTAAGACAAGATAGATGCATTAGCAGTTTGGTGAGGGCAAGTCTATTTTTCTCCTTGTGGATCTTTTGTCTGCCAGAAAGGGTGGGTTTCCATCATGGCACAAGGATGGGTTTCCATCGTGCAAAGTGTGACTGCTCCCCTTCTGCCCTTTACAGAGGAGTTGGCTGCACCGGCACTGAATGCTGATTTGCAGCAATTCCCCTCCCCCCCTTTTTATGACTTCTATGGTTTTTACTGTGCAATAAATGTTCACTGTATGCATTATTCTCCCATCAAGTGTCAGTCTTTACACCCTGCTGACAAAGACAGAGGGAATGCTGTTTTATTGGAAATGAGTTGACCTTCTCAAAAAACAAAACCAGATCTACCAAAAAGATCTTTTTCATCCAGATTAGCAGAATTCCAGCCTCCCAATTCCTCCAGGAGCTTGGAATAGCAAAAGCCTCACTGCCGTGCGTGTGAGAGATTAATGCAAACGTTGAAAGTGACAAAAATATGGTTGGCCAAATCCTCAGCTAATGTAAGCAGGTATCACTCCATGGAGGCCAATGGAACAGAGTTAAATTTTCCCCTGATCCATATGAAAATTCAATATGCTTGAATTTCCAGATTTGGCTCTGATCCTGGATCAAAGTTCTCACTTTCCTGAATCATGGACTTCATTAGGATTTGAGATTGCAATGACTTCCTCCCTTTAAGAAACAGACTTGCAGACTAAACAAAGAAAATATTAGGAATTGCTGCTGCTGCCAAATAATGGGCAGTGTTCTCTTTATCTTTTGGTGTCTCTTTTCCTTCCTTTTTGCCTCAGCTGTGGTCTGTTGTCATTATTTGAAGTTTTATCTGTTTAATTTAGATGGTGAACCCTGGTGGAGCAGGGTCATTGTGTTTGTGTCTGTGTCTAAAGCACCCTGCTGGCTAATGGAACTGTCAAAATCATAATAACAAGCAGCTTGCACTCTTGTTTAAGATAATGAACATTTTTACCTTAGCTTATAAAAACAATATCTACCTGGCTGGAAGTGCTGCACATGTATGAAGCCAACTAGTTTCATGGGTCTTGTTGGCTAAGCCAGAGTCTTAGGTTTAATTAAATGGTGGGAAAGGGTTAACTTCTGAAAGCCCCTAACATTGAGAAAATAGCTGAACTGCTGAACAAAATACTGGCTATGACCATCCCAAGGAGACAAAGTATTGGCCAGGGACCAGAGCACCTTTGCTTGATGAGATCAGGATGGGTTGGTAACAGACCCGCAGGGAAATAATTGCTAAGATCCACCTTGGAATGTACCAAACAAAGTAACTACTTATCTGGGGAAACTGGGAGCTGTCTACAAGGATTAAATGGTCAAAACCCGATTAATATATACACTCTGCAAGTTCTCTGAGGTCCTTAGCAGAAATGAAGTAATTGCCAAGATGGTGGTGTACAGGTTTGGATTGTGACTAGTACTTGGAGGGGTTCACCTATAAACCCCCAAATAGCGTAAGATGGATCTGTAATGGCTACTCTTTGAGCCACTATATATCTGACATCAATTCCCAATTACCTTTGTCCAATCAAGTAGTGATTGGTCAAGATAAAGCCAACCAGGCACAACTTATGTGTTCTATTTGTGTGCATGTGCTGCTGTATGATGGGTACCCTAACCGATCTAACTGCATTTAGGAAAGTGACATGTTGCCTGAATAACCATGTTTCTAAAGATGTCCTTGTCTCACTTTATTTTATTTTAAATATTTATTTATTTAAAAACAAATGCAGCTGGTTGGAAGCCCATCCTCCAATACATACAAATATCAACTGCCGTGTGTGTCTGTTGCATGAATTACTTTCCATGCCACAATCCCACCACCTGTTCATCGGGACATAAGCTTAAAAGCTCAGTTGCTCAGGGGCAGAGAGAGAGGATATGGGAAAAGGATGAGGGAAGAAGCAGATAAGAAAGTGAAAAGGGAATGAAGAGGTTGAGAGAGGATAACAAAGATGGGGGAGGGCAGAAAGGAGGAAGAGTGAGCCGATATCAGTCATGTCTGTCCAGAGCAGTGTAAATTTGGAGTAATAACAGTCATAAACTACAAGGGTGCTCCATCTGCAAAGCAGATAGCTAGAAAGCTGAGATGAGTGTAAATACTTGAGAGATTACAGTGGAGAGAGGAGAGTTGCTGGTCTGTTGCTAGGTGATGGATTTCTTATCATGCTAATGACAATAAGAGAAGAGAGATACGGATAATAATAGAGCACCTTCCATTTGAGAATAACTGAGGGATCTCCAAGCATCTGAGCATTCCCGCTCCCATTTCCCAGAGGCAGAGGGGAATTGATTTGCCACAGGTCACACAAAGTAGTGCCAATGACTTTCAAAATAAGAAATTGCCACGTTTCATTCTATTAGGCCAGTGACCATCAAAAAACCTTCTTGCCACCAGCAGCCTCTCCTCCCACTCCTCATCAGTCATCCTCACTTCCCTCCCTCCTGAGCAGCTCTCCCATGTCTTATTTGTTTCTTTTGTCTCATTTAGATTGTAATCTCTCCTGGACAAGGATCATCGCTTATCTAGGATGGCAAAGGGCTGTGTAAACCTCTGGGCTGAATCATGCTGAGTGAGGCAGAGTGCGGGACTGCATCACCTAACGGGATGAGGTTTTGGTAGGGGTTGGTTCTTGGGAATGTGCAAGCTCTTCATTAGTTACCAGCTGTTCAGGCTATCCCCGCTTTGAGGATTATGTTGGTGCACACTGGAGGGAGGTAGAGGAAGGGAAATGGTTTTTGCCTTATCCCCTGGTGGGGTGCACAATAGGAGCAGTCCCTCTGCCCCCCCCCCTCCCCCAATCAATAATCTTTTTTCACGGGCTGTACAAGGAGGAGGGGACACCTCGTATGCCCCCTCCTTTCTGTCAGCCTTGACTTCGTTGTGAGGATCCCTGATGATCTGGCATTTAATGTTTGCCTAGGGTAATAACAACATGCTTGCCTGCACTGTCTGGCAGTAAATTGTATTATGTATTCATTCTCCTTGAATGTATGTATTCAGTATGGTCCATGAAGGCCTAAAGAACTCTGCATGTCACTGTCAATGGCCTCTAGCTCATTCACCTGTGAAACTGGATTAGACAGTCAAAGCAGCCAATTATCTTCTCTTGTACCTGTAAAATACCCAGAGATTTTATAAGGAGTCATGCAAATTACCCTGATTCCCTAGATAACAGCTATTTGATAAGCTCTTCCTGACACTTGCAGCTATTTGATAGCTTGCTTCTTCAAACAGTACGGCTCTTTAAACGCAACTAAAAATAAGAATCAAACATATCTCCATAATCATTAACCTGTGGAGAGAGTAAAGGAACCATAAAGAAATGAAAAAATCTAGATCACTTGGTTCCAAACTGATACCTTTTATTAGACCAACTGAGAAATTGCAAAAAAATATCTTTTTCTGCAAGCTTTCAGGCTCATGCACCCTTCATCAGGCTCAGGGAAAGTTCAAGATGGTAAAAAGTCCCCATATGTAGGAAATTAAACTTCATTTTTGCACAGAGGAAGCAGAAGCTGGAAAACTGTCCCTCTGGGTCCATGAGAGTCTCTTTGTGAGCTTGCTCTTTGTTGTGTAGATCAAGCAGGATTTCTTTCCTGGTGGTGTCAGATGACAGACAGGCAGGGAGGTGTAGATATCTTCCTTGTTGTTCAGCGATGAAGTTTATAACCCCAAATCGGCTGAAATTTGGCATTTTCCATGTTTCAGGGATGTATGTGGTAGCTGTGTTTTGTCTCGGGGAAACAAAAGAATTTTACTATTAGAGGTGACTGAAAAATCGAATGTCTGTTCTGCAGAGAAATTCTGTTTTTGAGGAGAAAATCTAAAACCTCAGAACTGTGGGTGAAATGAAATAGCTGAAACTTTGATTTGATTTAATTTCAATGTTTTTTTAAATAATTTATCGTGTTAACTATTGTATTGCATTATACAATACAAATCACAGAAATCATAGAGAAGGACTTCAAGAGGTCATCTAGTCCAGCCCCCTGCCTGAGGCAGGAAAGGTCTTGTGTCCTATACGGGGATCAAACCTGCAACCAATGCTAAGGTTAGAATGAAGTGTTTTCACTTTTTATCTCAGTTAACAATATTTGATTTCCTATTAGGAAAAATAAAAGTTGTAGATTTCTGCAAATGTTTTGATTTCATTAAATCAGCCTTTTCCCATGGAAAATTCCATTAGAAAAAATACTAACCAGTTCTTTTAAATATTATGAGACAATATGATTTTTCTTGCAGGCTAAGAAAATTATAGGAAAAATCCATGCATCTGAAGGGAAGGAAAGCCATTTGGCCAATACACTACAACATTCCTCAAGTGCAATTCATCATGCAACTGAATGACCCCTATTATGCTGCCAAATACAGAAAAAGACTAGATCCACAAAAGGTCTCAAGCCCCTAAGCTCAATAATTAGGTCCTTAAAACCACTGCTGAAGTGTCTCCTAACCCTGGAAGCATAAATCTGGCATTGTTCGGGTGCCTTATGACAGTGGCGATGTGTAGGGGGTGCACATGCACCTCCTGAGAGCGCCGGTGCATCCCCTGACCGGCTGCGCTTGCCATTTAGGCAACGGGCGGGGAGGCAGCAAGGAGTGCTGGTGCCGCCCTGCAAGCACTGGCCAGGGAGTGGAGCACCATGGCACTCCCAGAAGTGGCTGCAGCAATTGGCCATCTCATGATCGGCCATGGAGGGATCCCCCCCACCACTCCGGGCAGCAAGATCGGCCGAGGGGTGATGTGCCCCCTCTGACTAAGGTGGCACCAATTGTCTATGCCTTATGATATAGTTTCCATGGGGAAATGATAATGGAAAATGTTTGATTTGTGACCAATGTGGAGGCATTTAAAGTTCCTATTGCTAAAGTTTTTCACCAGTGTAGCTTCTTGGACTCCTAAAGGTCTGTCCTTGACCGTGGCTGGCACAAAGCAGCTGAGTACCCAAACCTTGTCAGGAAGTGCACATGAGGCACTCCTCCACTTACATCACTGCAGGACCCAATCTAACTAGCTTTTTCAGGGTACATCTACCAGATCAGACTCCTCATAATAAAATCATCCAGTATTATTATCTAGTAACTCACTCTTACACTACTCTGCTATCTTAGAGCACTCTTTCAGGATGTGGAAGAGTTAGATTTAGTGCCCTCCTCTGCTTGAGGTGATTTCAACTTCCCAAGGAAGTGCTCTAACTCCTATGTTTATAGGGCATTCCAGGTTGTGGTGGTCTTAGGCCCTTCTGCTGAATTTGTTCCACTTTGCATGGAAAAATTAAGGATTCATTGGGCTAGAGACATAGCCTGACTCTATCCTATTAATTAAGGCACTACTTGAGAGGCATTAGGGTTCAAATTACATTCCAATTTAATATAATTTAATGTAAAACTTAAGTATACCTATATACATATACTTGTGGGTACTTCTTGGTTGGAGAAAGGCTAAAGGACATCATCATGGCAGAAACATGCCTTTCCTGAGTCCTCAGACGGGCAGCAGCAACTCTAACCTGTTGTTCTCCGGCAGAAGCTACAGCTACCGAGGCAATGAATGACTGGACTCAGTCTGGCCTTTGGACTCTGTCTCAGTGGCCAAAAAGGATGGTAGATCTAGGGCACTGACTTGGATGTAAAATGTACAGTCATTGTTTTATGCTTTGTACAATGTCCAAATAATGAACTCATATGGGCCCTCTTTGGTCCACGGCCTTCCATTGTGGTGTAACTGGTGTACCCATGTAGCAGCATGGGTTTATGCCAAGTAAAGGCAGCATGAGACCATACTATATATCTGTAACATATTCTGTTATAAATCTAGCTTCTAGTGAACTTCACACTTCCACTGACAAACTAGCAAAGGGCTGTGTGATTTCTGTTTTCCCTTACTAATCAGATGTGTGGTCCCATCTTATTTGTGTGCTTAAAGTTAAGCAGGTGCTTAAGTGCTTTGCTAGCTGAGGATAATTCTTCCTTTTCATAGCAAACATAGAAATGGGTGAAAAAATCATTTCTTTGAACAGTGGAAAAGTTGGCATGTTATCCCCGCAGGCAGGGCTCAAGCACGTCTGCTGCACAGAGACACTGATCCACAAGAAATCTTGTTGACAGCCCCATTAGGTCATTCATGTGCAATATGTGACCCCTGCACAGTTTCTAAACTGAGAGCTTGGCTAACTCAAAAGCCTGTTGTTTTAGGAATAGCTCATCCTACGTCTGTGTAGGGGCTTGGACAAGAAGACCATTAAGATCCCTTCTGGCCCTATGAATCTGAACTTGGAAATGACTACCCATTCCAAACAGGGGAGATGTCATATGGAGACTATGTTAATGCTCCTCTCTCATAGTGTTTCCACCTCCGCAGTCAGAATGAAGGTCCACTAAGGGAACACTCTGTCAAGAACAACTGTAACCAGATCTGCCCTCATTTGGGCAGCCACAGACTCAGATTCCCTCCCGTGCTCCAGGAACCCATTGTCCCTATAGAGATGCTGCAGGCAGCAAAATACTAGGGAGGGATGTAGACATGTTCTTTAGGGATGCACTTCCCAGAACACCCACATTAAATTTCCATTAACCTAACTTTTCCAAGCTCTTCACCCTGTTGTGCTCTGATCAAAACCCCTCCTTTGTTCCTAAGCCATGATTTGAGAAAAACACTCTTGCTTTCCAAGCTGTGCTGAGATTCAGTACAGGGATATTATGACATGCACAGAGAAGAATTTCCATAACCTCATTCCCATTTGGGACAATATGAGATACTAAAAAAACCCCCAACTTCCAGCTTCTGCCATGTTTTCTTTTTTTCCCCTATGTATTCAAACAAGCAAAAATAGTGTCCCAGTAAGACTTTGATTGATAACTGCATGCCATTTCTTGATTTATAATCATTTTCTTAAACAAAGTGTCCATGTGCCTAAATATCATTGAAATGAAAATTAAAGACCAAATTCTTCCCTGTATTTGGGAAACTTTGTACAGTTTCACTCAGGAATCCATATCCTCTTGAACCGTTGTCTACCTCTTGCTGAGGATGTCTTGCCAGAATCTCAATATGGTTTCAGACCATCTTGCAGGCAACTGACATGACCTTGTTGCCTGCCAGGTCCAGGAAAAGTGTCAGAAACAACATCAGGACTTGAATATAGCCTACACTGAACTCACAAAGGCAAAGCCTTGTGAAAAGTACTGGCCAGGTTTGGGTGCCCTGAAAAATATATCAAGGTCCTGAGGTGGGAGGTGCAGCTTACTTTGAGGTAAAGCATCTTGCCCTTGAAGCAGAGAAGAGAGATTGGAGGAAGGAAAAGAAGAATAATCCCAGCCAATAGCCAACTCTCCACTGTGGAAAGACCTGCAACTTCTGTAGACAGATCTGTGGCTCAAGGATTGGACTCTTAAACTATGGTAGAGATCATCCTCAAATTGAGGGGTTGCCATCACTAATGAGTCTCACTGGTCCAAAACAGTCCTGTAGCTGGTTTAGCTGGTTGGTAGAAGATCCAACCTGTGGGGGAGCTATATGCCACTCCTATATGTGGTGTCAGAGAGTGATACCAAGGTGTGGCTAGTTGTGGCACCTTTGTGTTCTGTCAATCCCCAGTTCCTTGAGATCACTGACAGTAGGTGCGATTTACAATGGCCTTAACGCTACTTTAACTTTTGCTAATGGACCTGACCAATGCAGAGATGCTCAGCACTGAGAGAACACAAATCAAGTTAAAGTTACCTTTTGTAATTGTCAGTCTCAGCTGTGTTCATTGCTTCTCCACCACAGCTGAAAGTATGGCCTATGGGTCATTCGAGATCAGGTTACACAATCATGATGCTGGTCAGGGCTGGAGGTCTAGCTGCACCTCTGACCAATTACTGCATCCCCTCAAGTGTCAGCCCTTTTTCCTTTCTTGGAGTGTAATCCTGCAGTTTTCCCATTCTTAGAACAGGCCCTGTGTTATAGGCTCCTATGGATCAACTATGTTTGCCCAGCAGGTCTGACTGGGTATTGTGGTAATTCCTATAGGAGTGTATGGCCAGATGTGTAAAGGGATCACAGTTTTCTTAAACCAAAGGATTGCATGTTTTAACAGTAGTAATAAAGGATTTAGATTAAAAAGAATTTTAAAGCCATCTACAGCTTATACTTGTCTAACTTACCTAAAGCCTTATGACCCCTTATAGGATGGTGACCTAGTTTAATTTCTTTATTAGACTGCATTACTATAGTACCTGGGTGCCTCAGTCATGGACCACAGTGACATTGTAGTAGGTACTATAAGGATAAGCAAATACAATGCAAGAAGGACATAGACAGATCAGAAGGAAACAGTGCAACAATGTTCAGTGTAAAAGAGAGTGGTTGCAGCACACCAGTGACTGAATTTTTATTAAGTTTTTATAGGTGTTACAAATGTGGCAGGCTGGCTGGTGGCAGTCTGGCTTGATGGCTTGAGCCAGATAGCTCAGGCTGATTGGTGAAGGCATTTCCCTTCCCCCACCAATCAGAAGAAAGCAGGAGGAAGGCTTGCCCTGCCCTGCCCTGACCTAGAGGCGAGGTGAGGTGAGGTGAAGAAGAGGACCTGAGGGGGAACTGACACCTCAGACTTTCCCATTGGTCCATTTCCAATCTGAGGGCAGAGCCTCCAGAAGGGATAAAAGCCTGCGTGCCCAGCACATGGGTGGCTTTGACGAGAGACGATGAAGATAGGGCTTCAGAAGAGGTGGTGGAGCTGACCAGCGGGGCAAAGCAGTTGCCCCAGAAGCACTCTGAAGATGCCTCCAGTGAGTGGGAAGCAGCAGGCAGATGCATCCCAGCTCCACCGAGGGAAGAGCTGCAGCGTCAGTGCATGGGTTGTTGCACAGAGGGTCTGGGAAGCAGATGGGACCTTGGCAGCTGCACAAGGTGGTGCAGGTCCCCAACCCTGCATGAGACAGGCTCCTCCTTCAGTGCACAGGGTGGTACATGGGGTGGAGAGCCAAGGGTAGCTGATAGGACACCACAGCTGCACGAGGCAGTGCGGGACCCCATCCCTGCATGGGGCGGGGGGCCCCTTCAGTGCAGAGGGCAGTGTACAGGGCTGAGAGTTGAGCAGAGTTGACAGGACACCACGGCTGCATGAGGCAGTGTGGGTCCCCATCCCTGCACCGGGCAGGCGCCCTTTTGGTGCACAATGCAGTGCATGGGGCTTAGAGAGGACTGACAGGCCTGGTGGCTGCACAAGGCAGCTCAGGACTTCCTGCAGAGAGTGGCGATCAGACAGGTTGACCACCCTAGCAAGGAGGATGACGAGCCTAGCCCACCAAAGCCGCTAGGAGTTGTGAGTTACCTGGGAAGGGGATTTCCACAGGGGAGGACGGGCCCTCTCCATTTTGGATGATCAAAGGGAAGCCCTGACAGGGAGGGAACGATTCGCCCTTGGGTATAGAGATGAATTTAGGGCCTCTGTTTGTTAAGGGTGGTTTCATGGTTATGGGCCCCTTCCTAGTTGGGTGACCTAGGAGAGGCTGATGGGGTTCCTTTAGGTAATGGGATCCTTTCTCTGGTACCATTTCTTCTTTGGGCACAGCTGCTGTGCCTTTCTTGTGTTCTGGTTCCTTGTATCATTGGGATTCTTGTAACCTTGCGTCCTTATTGTGAAGAGAGGATTGTAAGCTGTTCTATTTAGTCTGCTAGTAAGGTCTGCTAGTGCAGCCTCAACTCTATATCTGAATTCATTGTATTGGTTATCTTTATGCATGTGTATCTCATTTGATGTAATCTTACTGTGTACGTTCAATTATTGTCCCATCACTGCCAGATTTTCCTTTTGTTGATTTATTGTCTTACCTGTGTTTTATCATTGAGTGTTCCTCTGCCTGCTGCCTGGAGGGTCCTGTTGAAGGACAGAGGCTGCATGCTGATCAGAAGCCCACAGAGAATTAAGGCCTGAGCCTGAGTTCAGGGTTAATAAGAGTTATTGTCTTTGAAAACCTACATGTGTAAATGTGTGTGTGTGTAGATATATATATCTATATATATGTGTGTGTGTGTGTATATGTATATATATGTATGCGTATACATATGTATGCATGTGTTTATATGTATATCTCTATATATATCTGTGTGTGTGTTTATAGATATATATCTATAGTATGTGTGTGTGTTTATATATGTGTGTTTATATATATCTATATATATATGTATGTGTATGTGTCTATGTATGTGTGTTTATAGATATACACATATACATATATATAGATATATATGTGTGTGTGTTTATAGATATATATATCTATATATGTATATGTGTGTGTTTATAGATATATATGTATATGTGTATATGTGTGTGCGTGTTTATAGATATATATATCTATATATGTATATGTGTGTGTGTTTATAGATATATACATTTATATATATGTGTGTGTGTGTTTATAGAGAGAGATATAAATAATGTGTGTATGTGTATATATATGTACGTGTGTGTTTATAGCTATATGTGTGTGTGCGCGTGTGTGTGCGCGTGTGTATAATATGTATGTAAGTTTATGTTTATATTTTTTCATAGATTTCATAGACATTAGGGCTGGAAGGGACCTCGGAAGATCATCGAGTCCAGCCCCCCGCCCAAAGGGCAGGAAGTCAGATGGGGTCATAGGATCCCAGCAAGATAAGCATCCAGTTTCATCTTGAAGGTGTTCAATGAAGGCACTTGAACCACCTCCGGTGGCAGGCTGTTCCAGACCTTGGGAGCTCGGACAGTAAAGAAATTCTTCCTTATGTCCAGCCTGAAACTATCTTGAAGTAGTTTGTGACCATTCGACCTCGTCATCCCTTGAGGCGCTCTGGTGAACAAACGGTCCCCCAGATACTGGTGGTCACCCCTGATAAACTTGTAGGTGGCCATCAGATCACCCCTGAGCCTGCGCTTTTCCAGGCTAAAGAGCCCCAGGGCTCTCAGCCTGTCATCGTAGGGTCTGCTTCCCTGACCTCTGATCATGCGCGTGGCTCTTCTCTGGACTCTCTCAAGCTTCTCCACATCCTTTTTGAATTGTGGAGCCCAAAACTGGACACAGTACTCCAGCTGCGGCCTTACTAAGGCCGAGTACAGGGGGAGAATGACGTCCCGGGATTTGCTTGAGAAGCATCTATGGATGCAAGCCAGCATTTTGGTCGCTTTACTAGCCGCCGCATCGCATTGCAGGTTCATGTTCATCTTGTGGTCAATGATGACCCCCAAGTCTTTTTCTTCCATAGTGCTAGCCAACATAGCACTGCCGAGCCTATAAGGATGCTGCGGGTTTTTCTTCCCAAGGTGGAGAACCTTGCATTTATCGGCGTTGAACACCATCAGATTCTTCTCCGCCCACTTGCTGAGCCTGTCCAGGTCAGCCTGGATCACCCGCCTGTCTTCTGGCGTGGATGCTTTGCCCCAAAGTTTGGTGTCATCAGCGAACTTGGCCAGTCCGCTTCTGACTCCAGTGTCCACATCATTAATGAAGATGTTGAACAGTATGGGTCCAAGGACAGAGCCTTGGGGGACCCCACTGGTCACCGGACACCATGATGAGTGACTTCCATCAGTTACTACCCTCTGGGTCCGACCCCGGAGCCAATTTTCCAGCCAGTGGATCGTGGAGGACCCAAGGTGACAATTGGCCAGTTTCTCCAAGAGGTGATCATGGGACACCAGATCGAAGGCTTTTTTGAAGTCAAGATATATGACATCAATCTCTTCTCCCTTGTTCAGGTGATAGGTCACCTGGTCGTAGAAGGAAATGAGTTTGGTCAAGCAAGACCTACCCGCAACAAACCCGTGCTGGCTATCCCTTAAGATGTTGGCGTCGGTCAGTCCATTAAGGAGGGCCTCCTTAATAAACTTTTCTAAGATCTTCCCCAGGATAGAAGTCAGGCTGATGGGCCTATAGTTAGCCGGATCCACTTTCCTCCCTTTCTTGAAGATAGGCACCACATTGGCCTTCTTCCAGTCTTCGGACACTACACCAGAGCGCCAAGAGTTTTCAAAGATCCGTGCTAGAGGCTGGGCTATGATGCTCGCCAGCTCCTTGGGTACCCTGGGGTGAAGATTGTCAGGGCCGGCTGACTTGAAGGTATCCAGCTTCTCAAGATGTTCCTTCATGAAGTCAGCATTAATGGAGGGCAGGGGATCACCCTCACCCGGACTTGTGGGACTGATGAAAGACCGACGCAAAGTACCTATTTAATAGGTTGGCTTTTTCCTGGGCGTCAGTTGTCAGTTGCCCCATCTGGTTCAGCAGGGGTCCAATGTTGCCCCTGCTTTTCCTCTGGCTCCCCACATATCTGAAAAAGGACTTTTTATTGTCCTTGATGCTCAAAGCTAGCTGGAGTTCAGTTGCAGCCTTGGCTTTCCTGGTCTGCTCCCTACAGGACCGGACCAGTGCAGAATAATTTTCCTTGGAGGTGACTCCCATCCTCCATCCTTTGTAGGCCTTTCTTTTTAGCCTCAGGAGGTCTGCTAGGTCCCTGGAGAGCCAGGGGGGCTGCTGTGCCCTCTTGCTGCCTTTCCTCCGAGATGGAATAGACTTAGTTTGTGCATTGAGGATCGCTCCCTTGAGGAGCAACCACTCTTCTTGAACTCCCCTCTCCCTGTGGTCACGGTCCCTTAGGGCCTCACTGACAAGCCTCCTGAGCTTGTCAAAGTCGGCTTTCCTGAAGTCAAGGACTTACGTGTTGCTGACCGACTTGCCAGCTTTTCGGCAGATGGTGAAGGTGATCAGCTCGTGGTTGCTGTCACCCAGCTTCCCATCGATCACTAGGTCGCTGACTAGGTCATCCCCAGTAGCCAGTACCAGGTTGAGCAGTGCTTTGCCTCTCGTTGGCCCATAGACTTCTTGAGTCAGGTAGAGGTCATCCGCGCACAAGAGGAAGCTCTGCGACCGCTCAGATTTTGCTGAGTGATCCTCCCACGAGATGTCCGGGTAATTGAAGTCACCCATGACAACCATGGTCCTGGAGCAAGCTGCCTCAGCCAGTTCCTGGGAAAACTCCTGGTCGAGCTCAGGACTTTGGGTGGGAGGTCTGTAATAGACTCCCACCATTGTGTCCCCTGTGCCATGTTCCCCACGGATTTTAACCCAGAGGGTCTCCAGCCATCCACCCTGGTCGCCAATATCGGCTTGCAGGGACGCATAGCTTTCCTTAACATAGAGAGCTACACCCCTGCCCCTTTTCTCTACACAATCCCTCCTGTACAGGGTATAGCCATCTATACCCGTGGTCCAGTCATGGGTGGAGTCCCACCAGGTCTCCGTTATCCCTATGACATCGTAATTGTTTGCACTGAGCAGGAGGATGAGCTCCTCCTGTTTATTCTCCAAGCTCCTGGCATTAGTGTACAGGCAGGCAAGTGCCCCCTTCCTTGCCCACAGATTTTACCAGGGCTGGGGCAGGGGTGGGCTCCCTGAAGCGCCGTGATCTGCTGGCTTTGCAAGGATTGCTCAGCGGGCCAGCAGTGGTGGTAGTCCCCCCGTCCCCCAACAGGCTTAGTTTAAAGCCCGGTGGAGCAGGTCAGCCAGTCTGGCTGAGAAGAGCCTCCTCCCTAGGGGAGAGAGGTGGAGACCATCTCTTCCCAGCAGCTCGCTGCCTCTCTCGCCAAAGAGCGGGCTGTGGTCATGAAAGCCAAAGCCTTCCTGACGACACCAGCGCTGCAGTCTTTGGTTGACCACATAGATCCTCCTGTCCCTTCTCAGCCCATAGCCTGAGACTGGGAGGATCGACGAGAACACCACCTGTGCCCCCAGGCCCTTAAGCCCCGCTCCCAAATCCCTGTAGCGCCTCATGACCTGGCTGGGAGTGCTCCGAGCAGTGTCATTGGTGCCCACATGCATAAGGAGCATGGGATAGTGGTCTGTGGGTTTAAGGAGCTGTGGGATCCTCTCCGTAATGTCCTGGATGTGGGCCCCTGGGGAGCAGCAGACTTGCCGGGCTAAGGGGTTGGGGTGGCAGATTGGCCCCTCAGTCCCCCTCAGGAGGGAGTCTCCCACAACAAACACCTTACGTTTTGTCTTGTGGAGAGCAGGGGAGGTAGCTGCAGTTGGGCCCATGTTGCCTGTGGGGGCCGGCAACTCAGCAGGCTCTGCTGGGGCAGCAAGAGGTGCGTACCTGTTTCTCAGTTCTGGTGGGGGAGGGGCCTTGGTGCGGCGGGCCTTAGGGCCCTTGACCACCTTGGTCCATGCCCCTGGCTGGACACAGCAGGAGGTCCCAGAGTCCTCCTTTGGCGTGGAGGGAGACTGTGATCTACCTTCCGCCTCCCAGGGGAGAAGGGCCTGGCAGTAGGAGTCTATCTCCTGCTCGCAGTCCCTGATGGCACGCAGTCTCTGGACTGTGGCCTGGAGCTCCTCCAGCTAGTGTGCCAGAGACCCCAAAAGGGAGCAGACCCCACAAGGGGAGGCCACCATGCTCCCAGGCCCCAGAGCCTGAAAAAGGGACAGGCAGCCCCCGCAGCCGAGAGCCAGGGGCTCCGTCTGTGTGGAGCCCGGAACCAGGGGCTCCGTCTGGGTGGCCGTCTCTGAGGTGCCAGAGGGGGGGGGCCGCGGAGCCCGAGGGGACCCTTGGGGTGCGGCGCGTGCCCATCCATGTCATGCCTCTGGAGGCTGGCTATGGCTGGTACCGTCTACCCTGGGGGGCGCGCTGGCAGGGTCCTGGGCTCTCCCGTGCGCCCTCCCGCGCAAACTCTGTGCTAACTCACGTGCCGGCAGAGAAGCGCGCCTGTTTGCGCAGCCTGTTCGCACGGCTCCGGTCGCGTGGCTCCCTGGGGGGCTGGGCCAAGTAGGGGCCGGGGCAGGGCTTGACCCGGCCCAGCTCCACTCAGCTGCTGCCTCCCACACACACACTAAGGGGTTAGCCCCCTCTCTCCACGGGCCCCGCTTACCCTGGCTGTGCTGGGGGTAGGCGGGGGGCTCCGCGGCTGCTGGAGGGTTTCTGGGGGGCTTCAGGGGAGCAGGGGGGTGCAGCGAGCTTTCACCCGCACGTCTCTCGCTGCTTCCGAGCCTAACTGGGCTTTTTCCCGGTTGGCGGGCCCTTTTAAACTGCACGCATGCACTGTGCGCAATATGTTTTAAATTATGTTGTACCATTAAACCTGTAAATAGTTAAGTACCACTGGGTGTCTTTGCTTTCTGTCTTGCTCTGTAGGGAAAGGAGGTGAGCTGGCCTGAAGCTAGGCAGTCACTCTCCCACAGTATACACACACCCGCTGACATCCCTTCAACTGAAGAGGGGGTACCTGCCACATACCACCTGGGTTACACAAACAAGAAAAATTCCAAGGAGGAGTTTGGATATTTTCAGATGTTTATGGACACCCCTGAGTGTGAAGGGCAGCATGGGAGATGATACAAACTGGGTGATGAAGGTTTACCACATGGGCTGATCAAAGGTGGAAGATAAGCTCTCAAGAGTCTTGAAATTAAAGATGAGTTGTTTGTTTGCTGTTTTGGAGAATAAGGAGTGAAGGCAGGGAGAGAGACTGATGGCATATTTAAAGAGACGAGTCAGAAAGGCCTAACTTCTTCGGATACCCCAGAATGTGCCTGTATCAGTCATGTTTTCCCCAAACTGCTATTCAACAAATATGCCCCCTATGTGGAAAGAGAGGGAAAGAATGCATCATAAATCTAACTAGAGGGTCATTAACTGTGTCAGTTCTCAGCTTTGTCAGACCCGCTTTGCAGGCTCATCAGCAGGAAGTCAACCCAGACTTCTCAGTGCCAAAGATTCTTCCACTGTGCCATAACAACACTCAAGTGCTTGCTGAGAAGTGGCTTTTCATAAGTCCTCCTTCCTTCCCTTCTGCTTATTTTTCCTTTTATAGCCCATTAATAAGTAGACCAGTGGTTCCGAACTGGGGTTACATGTATCCCCAGGGGGTACATAAAGCTTTATCAGGGGGTACATGAGATATATTTCATACATTGTCTAACACAGGTCGAAGGGCCTAAAAAATTAATTTCCCATTGAAAGGGGGTACGTGGAGTCTCACTCTGAGACCAAGGGGTACGTCAACTGGAAGAGGTTCAGAACCGCTGAAGTAGACCAACACATTTATGCATTAAGTATCCCAATAGCCCAGTAAATGCATATTCATAAATTACTCTGGGTTTTTGCTTGTCACAGGCTCACTAAATGTGTAGATAAACCCCACATGTATCCTGTACAGGAAATTCAGTGCAGGTGGAAGGATGAAATGGGACCTGACGTTCTTGAATCGGCACTAATTGGTAGGTGGAGATCCTGATAAATCCTCAATGTATCCCGCAGTGATAACAGAACAGCAGAAGTGATATTTCGTACAACTGCTGAACTTATTTTTGGTAGATTATAAAATAGCATTAGTTGTCTAGATTAACCTGTCTCAGTCTCGCACACAGACTACAGTCAGCTCTCTTGTATGGAAAGATATCTTGAGGCATATATGCCTGGCTTTACTACTATATTGCTCTATAAACCAGTAAGCAAGGGCCTTCAGCTGTCTCTGACTCTGAAAGTTTTCTAGTGACAGAAAAATATTTAAAATTCCTCTGTGGCACATCAGTGCCTGCATGATGCCTCTAGCAGATTTCCGCTGTCTGTTTATTACTCCTATTTCATATCTCCATATTTTCTGGAGTTTGATGCATATGACAGGTGTGAAAATATCTTCTGTTAATTCTGCAGTTACCAAAAGAACGCAGGGAAGCTTTTTGAATGGTACCTTTTTCCTCTGAGGAAAAAAGGATATTTCTTTAGGACTATTATAATTCATTGTTCTGGAAAAAGAAAAAGAAAGTGAAAGAAGGAAAATGAATTGTATATACATACAGGCCTATTTTAGACTTTGGTGCTTGTTGATGTTTAACAGGCTTGTTAGCAGGGAAATTCAGTGCCGGAGAAAGGAAGAAGTGGGATCTGACGTCCCTGATTGGCACTTGTTCGTAGACCGAGATCCTGATGGTGAGACATATAAAGGTCTGAAAAAGCCAGCCAGGGATGGCCTCATTTCTGGGTGTGATATAGGAGTGGGTGGGCTTGATAGCAGCATTTCTGAGACCACTGCAGGAGCAGTACAGATATGGGACACTTTACCCTTGGGACAAACTAAGGCCACACTCCTTCATTTTGATTAATGTGAATCAAGCCCTCCCTAATTTAGTGTTCCTTCACGAAGGTCAAAGTTGCTTCCTGTGTGGATTGATTTGCCAGGTTGAGACCTGAATATGATTTAGTGTGGCAGGCTGGCTGCTGGCAATCCAGCTTGATGGCTTGAGCCAGATGCCTCAGGCCGATTGATGGGGACATTTCCCTTCCCTACCACTCAGAAGGCAGGAGGAAGGCTTGCCCTGCCCTGACCTAGGGGCAAGGTGAAGAAGAGGACCTGAGGGGGAACTAATCCCTCAGGTTTTCTCATTGGTCTATTTCCAATCTGGGGGTGGAGCCTTCAGAAGGGATAAAAGCCTGAGTGCCCAGCATACAGGTGGTGTTGACAAGAGACGACGAAGACAAGGCTGCAGAAGAGGTGGTGGAGCTGACCAGCGGGGCAGAGCTGTTGCCCCAGAAGTGCTATGAAGACACTTCTGCCAAGCAGGAAGCAGCAGACGGCTGCTCCCAGCCCCACCATGGAAAGAGCTGCAGCGTTGGTGCATAGGTTGGTGCATGGAGGGTCTGGAGAGCTGATGGGACACCACGGCTGCACAAGGCTGTGTGGGTCCTCATCCCTGCATGAGGCACATGCCCCCTTCAGTGCACAGAGTGGTGCACAGGGCTGAGACAGGGCTGACAGGCCCAGTGGCTGCACGAGGCAACTGGGACCTTCCTACAGCAAGTGGCAACCAGATGGGTCAACCATCCTAGCAAAGAAGGAAGCCCCCTCAGCCAACCCACAGATATGAGACAAGCCTAGCCCACGAGAGCTGCTAGGAATCATGAGTCACCTGGGGAGGGGATTGCAGTTCTCAGGAGGGGAAGAGAAGGGGATTTCCACAGGGGAGGAGGGGGCCCTCCGCATTTCGGTGATTAAAGGGAAGCCCCATGATGGGAAGGGAGATGACCCCCTATTGTGTGGAGAGAGGAGATAAGGGCCCCATTTGTTAAGAGTGGCTTCATGGTTATGGGCATGCCTCCTCCTTTGGAAAGCTGGGGCTAGAGCTGGAGCCTCCTGGCTCCTGAGCCGGCATCTCCCAGCTGGCGTTCCGTCTCTCTCTCCCCTGCTCCCCTCCAGCAGTTTCTCTGGCTGCCTTTTGAGCAGCCCGCGCTGCTCGGAGGCCACGATCCCAGCTCTCCCTGATGCACAGGCTCAGGCAGCTGCGAAACTGCCAAGCCTGCATCTGTGCCAACATCTGTGCTCCGGTCTCCTCCCTGCTGCCGCTCATCTCAGTTCCTACGGTGAGTGCCACAGCGCTTTGGTTAGGGGTCTGGGCCGCGCTGGGGGGGGCTCCTGTCTCCCCTCTCACATATCCCCCCGCAAGACACTGCTAGGCGTTCTTCCCTTATTACCTGATGTCATGCGTGCAGACGGTGATTTTTCCTCTTGAAGGTCTTGTACATTTTCCGGGGTGTCCCTCGAATGGCATAGGGACAGAAAATCAGTGACTACATTATCTTTCCTGGGTTTGTATTTTACGACAAACTGGAATGGCTGCAATGCCAAGGCCCAACACGTTATTTTGGCGTTGTCGGTTTTGGCTGATTTTAGCCATTTCAAGGGAGCATGGTCTGTTATAACTGTAAATTCTCTATCAAGCAGGTAATACAGAAAGTATTCCATCCCCCACTTCAGGGCCAAGCATTTCCTCTCAATGGTAGCGTACCTTCTTTTGTGGTCTTGGAGCTTCCTACTGGCATAGGCCACTGGTCTCTTGGCTCCCTCTACTCGCTGTGATAGAACTGCCCCCAGTGCATCAAGCTGTAGGATAAACGGTACTGAAAAATCCGGTGTATGTAGTACCACCTCCCTGCAGAGGGCCCGTTTAACTTCCTCAAAGGCCTTTCTTTGTTCTTCCTCTAGTTTTATGGTTTCATCCCCCTTCCCTTTGATGGCAGTCGTGAGAAGGGCTGTGAGCTCTGCAAAATAGGGAATAAACTGCCTATAGTAGCTGGCCAGGCCTAGGAAGGCCCACATTTGCCTCTTCGTTTGTGGGACTTTATATTTCTGTATAGTAGCCACATTATTGGCCAATGGCTTAATCTGGCCTTGCCCCACAAGAAATCTGAGGTATTTTGTTTCTGCTTGGCCCAATGCGCACTTTTTTGGGATGGGCCGTCAGGCCAGCTTGCCTCAGCTCTTGTAACACTGCCCACACTGTCTGCACGTGCTGGTCCCATGTTTCAGTATACACCACGATATCATCAATATACGCAGCCATGTACTGATGATGGGGGGCTAGAACCCAATCCATCAGCCTTTGGAAGGTTGCTGCTGCCCCTTTGAGGCCAAAAGGCATCCTGCAGAACTTGTATAGGCCCCCACGGGGTCCCAAATGCCATCTTGGCCCTATCTTCTGGACGCAAGGGTATTTGCCAATACCCTTTTGCCAGGACGAAGGTGGATATAAACCGTGCCTGACCTATTCTTTCCAACAATTCTTCTACCTGGGGCATGGGAAAGGCATCAAATTGGGTGATGGCATTGAGTTTGCGGAATTCGATACATAGGCATAACGTCCCATTAGCCTTCGGGACTATTACTATCAGGCTGCACCAGGGACTCCCTGATGATCCCTTGCTCCAGCATTTTCCTTATTTCTTCTTTTACTAGTGGATATCGATGGTAGGGTATCCGCCTCCACCTTTCCCTCCCTATGGCTCCATCAGGTGTCGTGATCTTATGGACTACCCTGTGGGCCTTTCCTAGGGTCTCACTGAACACATCAGTGAACTCCCATACTATTCCTGCCAGTTGCCCCTTCTGAGTCAACACGAGGTCTTGACCTATGGATACTCCTCCTACAGGCTCGTCTAGGACTCTCCCCAGCTCCTCTTTATCAGGGATGGGTGTAGCCAGAAACCCTTCCAGCTCGCACCACTCCTTCAATAGGTTAACATGATAGATTTGTTTTTCCTGTCTATGTCCGGGTCACAGGACTTCGTAGTTGACTAGGCTGACCCTACGAAGAATCTGAAAAGGCCCTTGCCAACAGGTCAGGAACTTGCTTGTGGAAGGACCCTGGAACCGGGACTGAGGGCAGACCCTCAAGTTGGCAATGATCCTTGGACAGCTCTGGAGGGGGCAGAGCCTGAGGAACCACGAGCCCTGGAAAAGGGGAGAAGAGTGATGCCAGCAAGAGGGACCAAGGTGATGGGACCCCAGGTAGGGACGCCGGAGGAACTGGTAGGCACAGGGGAGGTCCCGGTACCCCTGCCAGGGAGAAGGGAGAAGACGGACAAGCCCCTAGGAGGGGGAGAGAACGGAGCCCTGAGAGAGAGAGAGAGAGAGAGAGAAAGAGAAAGAGAAAGGCAGGCTTGGGAGCTCCACCAGCAGGTGCCGGCATTTTTCTGTTGAGTTGTGGATGACCCCAGCAGGGGCAAGTTTATTTTTCTTGAAGAGGGGGAAAACCAGCCTAAAAACCAGAGGTGGCCCCCTGAAGGTTCACGGCCCAGAAGACCCAGCTCTGGCAAGGTGGGCAGTGTGGGGAAGATCTGTGGGGAGTATCAACCCAGGCCAAAGGTGTGGCAAGGGTGGGGTAAAGGGGAGGTTTGGAGCCCCATGAAGACAACCCCAAGGTCGAGATACCTCCGGGCCCCAACCAGGAACTGCCTCCCCAACTGATAACAAGAAAGACGTGGCAGGCGAGAAAAAGGGGCAGTGCCCAGACCATCTAGGTGGCACCGGAATAGGGTTTCACCCTGATGTCTCTGGGAGGCAGGGCACCCACAAAGAGATCCCCAAAGCCTTACAATACCTACCAGTGACAGGGCGCATCTACAAAAGATGCAATGTTGCCGTGGTGATGAGCTACGGTGACATAGCATCAGTGGGCATGACCTGTGATGCTACCACTAGCTCATTGCTACTGCGCCCTAGGGTCAGAAACACCACATGTGGCACTGGGACTGTGCAGTACTGGTGGTTTCTACGTGGCTGGGCACATGTGTAGATATGCCTAGTGGTATCATAAGATGATTTAACACAGAGAAAAAAGTTCTTTCTTTCCTCAAAGATCATGTGGCTAGGGACAGAAATTACACATAAACCAGTATAAGTGATTGGAAACAAGTTCAAATTTATAACACAACAGAAGTTCAGTGCACATAAATCACTTTCAAAATGGCCAAAACCTGTTTAAGATAAACCTGGATGGATGCATTATCAGACTTAACTCATTTAGGTTAAATCATTTTACTGAACTTCTGTCCCACATTCCCTCTAGATTTGAGCTAACTCTCAGTCCCCCAGCATCCCAGGATGCTTTGTATCTCCCCTGCAAACCTCTCAGGGTGGGTCGACTAGCTTTGACCCAAGCTGTCTGTTCCAGCTGAGCAGGGAAGTGTGCTCTAGCACCCCCGGCTTCTGGCCTGGGCTACTGCAGGCATGTGGCTTCATTTCTGGAATCAAAAGTGAATGTCTGTTCACTTGCTTAGTGGTTCAATCTACTCAGTTTAGACTAACCTGTGAAGATTGAATCAATTCAGCTTTGGGCTTTTTGACTGTCTGTATTTAGTGTATGTGAAATTGTCTACCTGAGTGCCTTACTACTGGCCACTCACCAGCTTGCTGTCAGGAAATCCTATCACTGAATCTATGGATGTTTTAAACCTCAGGAATATGAGCAGAACACAGTAATGGTATCTATCTTGGAGTTTCAAGAATTATTGTTGAGGATATAGACCCTCATGTCTAACATCTCCTCCTCAGAGCTGTTAGAGTTCCAGCTGCCACAGTTCACTCCTGAATCTTAAATCTCAAGCAGACCAATTTCTGGAATCTCATTGAAGAGTTGGGTACTTCAGTTTACAATTTAACTCTACAAAGGGCACAGCATGGGTATATAAGCAATTGCATGTCCAGAAATATGGGTATATAAGCAATTGCATGTCCAGAAACAGAAACTCTTTTCGAAGAGTTCTTAAATACACCTTTATATTCTTCTTCTTCCAGTTCTTCCGGGGGTTTTTTTCCTGAAAAAATAAAGCACAAGAGGTTGGAGGGTATTAGAAAAATGAGGAACTTCCTAAACCCAATGCTTCTCAAAATAGTTTACCCATTCCTTAGAAGTCTATCATTTTTCAGAAAGCAGGTATTTAGTCAGTTTATGGCTTGTCTTTGATTTTGATCTGTCCAGCAGCAACTTCAGGTTCGCTCCACTACAAAGACTTGCTCAGTTGTTTACCAGCTTGTTCTAAAGTTCTTTTTGTCACAACCCAATGATTTTAGTGCCTCGGCACGATGGAATTTTCCCGCCACACGAGAGTCTCTGTGCACAGCAAAAGTTTTCTGCTGCAACAGAAAACTCCGGTGCAAGAGAGTTCCTGCCATTTGTATGCAAATTTATGTCCCACTATTGGCCAGTTCTAAATTATTCCTACGTGGCGGCTAGCGATTGGCTTGTTAGCCGTATAAAATTCTCTGCGACTTCCGCCCAAGTCGGAGAACTTTGAGCACGCTGCAGAGTGCCTTTAAAGATTCCTGACTTGCGGCTGAGCTGATTGATAGCCTGATCACCTATCGATTCTTCTCCCCGTCGCCGAGCGCAATCCTTCAATGTACCCTTTCCCTGCCGGCCTGACTTGTGTATGGATTAGCTGGCCTGAGCCTTGCCAGCTGGAGCAACTCGTGTAGTTGTTTAAGCGACTGGACCACCTGCGTCGTGACTACTAGCGGCATAAGTAAAGCTTTTTGCAACCAATACGTTTTGTCTGCCTCTCCATTCACCAGCCCGCCCAATGACCGAGTAATTTCTAAATCACCTCAAGTCGGCTCCAGCCGTCTGAGACACTTTTGTGGCCTAGTTTCTATTCCAGAGTTTTGCTGGTAGAGCTCCAGTTTTAGTAGGAATGTTTTGACTGGATTGATACCCAAAGCCCCTGTGCAGCAGTAGAACCATTCTCCCTATAGGCAGAGATACTCCATCTCTGCTGAGCAAGGTAAGGTTCTGCCACTTCCCAGCAGCCAGCTGAAGCCGAGTCTGGACACAACCACAGCTTCTACTAGCTCTGTCAGTGGCTTCACCAGATGCTGTCTACCCAGTGTGCACTTCTCACTCCAGTCTCAGAGCTGCTGTAATATAATTGCTTGGAGTCACTAGAAGCATGTGATATGACAGCTTAGCGGTAGCAGTTGTTTTCTTCTGGTAGCAGAGGGGACAAGTTGACACAAGGCCTGTGTATGTCCTTGTCTTCCCCATACAAGATCTTTTAAGGCCCTCCTTTGTCGCTAATACCTCTTTATCTTGTTGCTAGTACCTTTCTGTTCTCTCTACTGCCTCCAACCCTTCAAAAAAGAACCTTCTTTTCCTTAGACAAATCCACAGTCCCCACTGTCTCCTGATCTCCCAGGGAATTGTTTCAACATAGAGACAGAGGCAATCAGTGATGCTGCAATTGTCATATGAGAGTTATATAAAACCAGAATTTAAAGTTTGTACACTTTCCCCAACTATCAGATCTTCAAGCAGCGGCCCCGACTGAGAGCTTTTCAAGAAATATTAAATTTCTTTTTTGATGAAAAAGAAAAAAATAAATTTCCATGCTGTAGGGTTTCTGAACAAATTTTATTTTGTCCACTCAACATTTTTCATAAGCATAAATTACAAAAAATATTAGGCTTTGAATTTAGCATTGAGGTTCAGCTTTCAGTTTTTCACTTTGTTTTTAGTGTCTACTTTTGTTCTTACCTGCAAATATTTTGATTTTTTTTCTTCAATTTTTTCTTCTTTTTCCATTTTGCCCCTGAGAAATGAAGGAAAAGCTGTATCCATGTTGGCATTTTCAGGTGCCTCAAAAAATAAGTGAAATGGTCATTAAAATTATTTCATAAGGGCTAGGGACACACATTACACATAAACCGGTTTAAGTGATCAGAAACTAGTTTAAACCTGTAACAGAACAGATGTTCAGTGCATATAAACTAGTTTGAAAATGGCTGAAACCTGTTTGAGGTCAACCTGGTTGAACGTAGTCAGACTTAACTGATCTGGCTCAAACCAGTTTATGCATGTCTGTCCCAGACCCCTTGCTGTTTTAAGTTAAATCAGAGTCCCATAGCATCCTGGCAGTGTTCTCTGCTCTACAGCAGGGCTAGTCCTACCCCTCTGCTCCCTGGCTAGAGCTCGGCACAGACTTGCAGACACAGCAGGGTCTGCTGGCTTCCTTGCGCCCCCCTCTCCCTCCCTCTCACTACTTGCTGCTTAAGCAGAGATCCCTTCCTTCTCTCTGCCACAGCAGAGACTGTAGCCAGGATGAGGTATGCTAGCTAATGCCAAGAGGTGTCTGTGTGTGTCTCTGTCCAATTTCACTAGGATAGCCAGACAGAACAAACCTGCTTAGGGCTTTTGGAACTAATCAACAGGTCATCCGGTAAGCTGTTTAAGAAGTTCGAAGAAATGTGGATAGAGGCTATTGTTTTGCTAATTGGATGATATAGACTATTATTAGCCCCCAGCTGGCTTGCTCACCTGTCAGTTTGCTGCAGACAGTATGACAAAGCAGAGAGGGAGAGTACAAAACTCCGTATCATCAACAGATGCATGCACTGCACACACACCCTTACCGCAGAGTGCTAACCCAGGACTGGGGGCTGGCAACACTCCTGCCACTTGAGCAGCTGGCGGGGAAAAGCCTGCGACCCTGCAGGCAGACCTCCTTAATGAGAGGGTCCTGGCCACACGCCCCTCAGTTCTGCTTCCTGCAGAAGGGAAGGGAGGGCTGCTCAGGTATCCCACGGCTTCCAGTTTGAGCCACTGCAGGCATGTGCCTGAATTTCTTCAGCCCAGAGAGAATGTCTGTCCAGTTTCAAACCAGTTCAGTCTAGTCAGGTTAGACTAACCTGCAAAGATTGAATCAAGTCAGGCTCAGGCTTTTTGAATGTCTGTCCCTAGCCTAAGAGAAGTTTAGTACAAAACTTTATTTGCATGAGATCAGATGGCTAAAGGAAGTTTCTGGTGCATTTTAACCCCATAAAGCTCCTCTTCTACACACAGAATAAAGCACATCTACAGGTTTCCCTTGCTTTATGCTGTAAAATAATTCCTGGAAAACAGCGCATAACTCGAATTTGCATAAAGGGATCACTTTACAATGTAACAAATAGGGATACGTTCTAAGACCTTGACTGCACTCACTCCCAGACCCATTTCTACTACTCTTATAAGACAATTTTGGTCCTCATCAACAGCAGACAGTACACACGGGCACAGCGTGCAGTGGTGAACGTTACCAGAATGGGGATGGCAACTACAGAAACACGTGTTGCATACAATGAGCAAGGAGCACAGATCCACAAAGGAGACTATATTTTGGTGCATGTCACTCCCATGATGCACAGCACAAAGCAGGTAACTGCAGGCTTCCACCATACCGATCACATAAGAGTGAATTTACCTCACATATAATGAATTTTTGCTATAAAAAGTGTCATCACAAAAGAGCAAATTCACACATACAGAACCCACATAAGGTGAGGGAAACCTGTACTTCTAAAACTTTCTCTACAATATTTTTCCTTTACCTTACTCCTCTTTAGCTGGAGGGTCAGAAAACATCACATTTTTACCACCACCACAGATTCCACAAAGTCTTTATTATCTCACTCATGATCCCAATCCCCTAGTACATGCAAAAAAATAAATAAATAAAAAAAAAAAATAGATACAGTCAGTGTGAGTAGATTTTTATAAGCACAGTAAAAGCTCCTTTCTTATTAAAGAGCTGGGGCAGCATTCCAGTGCCATTCCAGTCCAAGATAATCCCTAGTGACTGAAGACTACTGCAATTGCATGAGTCTTTCTAAAAAATCATTAAGTAGGATTAACCTTCCCCCCAACCCCTAACCACTATCCCTTAGCTCTGGCTAGTTGTTGAGTTTCCTTTAGCAATAACTGCTTTGTAGGGAATCAGATGCATACTAAATGTTTCCTCTGGTTCCGGTGAACTTTGAGACTATAGGCCAGTGTATTTATTCCCTTTTGTGGGGATTCTTTTTTGCCAAATACTCTACTTCCAGCATAATTTATGTGCTGCAGCATTATTTGGAAAGCAGTCAAGTCTTTTCCCCATGTTCCAAAAATGAAAATAACATATTGTCCACCTAGCTGCATAATAGTTAACCCTCTGTTAGGGTGTTCTGCAGTGAGTGGAGATTTGTGAGACAATCATAGCCTCTTCAGTGCTCTATTTGTTGGCTGTATATCATATAATTTCAGATATTATATATATAGGTCTGAGGACATCCTGCAGGTTGATCCATGATGGTCATTATAGCTAAATACAGAAGTTCAAAAAGCCCCTGGCAGAAGCACTTTAACTTACCTTGCTTTACTTTAAGCACTATAAGTTACAGTAGGAGCTAACAGAACAGACATTTTCTGTTCAGTAGAAGGGCTTACAGCCTGGCTGCACTGACCTCTGGAGGTGGCCAGAGCAGCCCCTGCCCCCAGCCCCAGCCCTTGCCAGCTGTTGACTGTGAGCATCAGCTGGGGGAGGAAGAGTGGGGAACGGGAGTTTCCTATCTCTGGGGTTGAGCTACTTCTGCATGAGGGGTCCCTCCACTTCCCCCACATCTTGACAGCTGCAGCCAGCAGCTGCAGTGCAGCAATGACCAGTCAGGAGTTAGGGATACAGCCTCTGAATCAGAACTTCCTAGACCTTCAGTGCCGGAGGCTACAAGTGAGAGAGGAACAGTGAGGAGAAAACAAAAAACAAAACAAAAAAAACCACCCTGGTCATACCCAATTCCCTCTCCCTTTCATCATCCACTCTCTGCCGCTGTGTGACACAGGAGACTAGCCAAGATGAACCTATGGTCTGACCTAGTAAATGACAGTTCTCAAGCTGTTTTTTTTACTGAAGAAAAATGGGAGTTTTGCCACTTACTTGAACATAGCCAAGGTTTTCCCAGTAAATGGCAATTTTCATGTTGCTTTGTATCTGGACCACCAAGCTAGGAAGGCGACGGCATTCTGCAGCAGGGGAAATCAGTGACATTCTGCAGCAGTGCATTCATTCATCCTGCCATTCCTCAAAAGTTGCTGACCCCTGTTGTAGGGTACTGGGCTGGATTTTCCCTCTGGAAGTAAAGATCCACAACAGGAGGAAATTAGCCATGTGGGCAAACCCCATGCAGAGGAAGACAGATGGGTCCGATTCTCATGCGTTTCTCCCCATACTTCTAATATCATGTCAGCTCCTCTTCCCCACTTTCTCTCCCCAGATAAAGACATTGGCTTAAAGCATCCTGAAATTGAATAAATAATCTGCTTTTACAAAGGACAGCCTCAGGCCTCTCTCAGTGGCTCTAGGCAGGGGCTGCACTGGGAAAGTTTCCCTTTGTTTATAGTCCCCACACACTAATGGGATGGGGATGGGAGGGCAGGAGCCAACTAATGATGTGTGCTTCCTTGCTTAGCACTGGCTAGGAGAGACTGCTGCAGTGTACCAAACTACACAGATCAGGCCAATACTTCCCCATTGTCATTTAAAGCTTTGGTTTACACCAGATAATTTCACTGGCCTAAAAGTTCAACCCTAATTAGTGAGATACGAGATCTCTTTTATATGCCAAAGATGCTCTCCGATTGTGGTTTTTGTTTAATTACCAACCACTACTGTGCAAAGAATGTTTATTGCTGTCTAAAACAGCAACTAGGAGCATGCAGCCTCTCTGAGGTGGCTGGTGAGTTTGTCGATTTGAATAGTAAAACTATTTACAGAGCCTTAGAGACAATAAACATCTAGCACACATACATGGTGCGTTACTTCATAAAACTGCCGCACAAAATTAAAAAGAAAACCATGAACTTTCTTTTGCACTTAAAGTGGAGAGTATTTCTTAATAATCATCATCATCTGAGGAAAAGAAAATGATCTGCCGACTTCTATAGATACATAAATATAACCAGCTGCAAGAGTCAGAGCCAAACTCCTCCAGTCTTTGGCGGTGTTTGGATCCGATGCTCTGGTTCAGCTCATTGTAAGAAGAGGGGCCAGTACAGAGGTTTGGGATTCTGAACTAAACTTCCTCAAAGCTTGAATGTATACAGATATTCAAGAGATTAATTCAAATCCATTGTATACACAGAAGTCAGTCACAAATTCTGAGTCCAAATCTGATCTCCCTGGAGTTCCCTGGAATTCACGCTCAGGGTGTGAGCCCAGCACAGTATCTATTACCTCCAAGAGAGAGACAGAGATCTGGAATTCTGTATGGAAACTGGCCAGACCCCTGGCCAGGCTAGTGAGGTGAAATAACAAGAGGTAATGTAGTGCTAAAAGATGGTTATCATCCAGCTGCCTTGTATGGTGGGCTGGGCTGCTTCACTTAAGAGATCAAGGGATCAGGAGTGGGATAGACACAGTTCATTTGGAGGAGAGCAGGGTAAGAGGGGGAAAAGGTACTTGTATACCATATTGATTACTCTGTATAGATGATAGATGGTCAGATGGGCTGGGATGAATTATTTTGGGAGCAGTCATTTTTGAAATAGAGGGAGCAGTAACATTTTGACGAAGCTGCATCACACTGAGCTTTAAACTATCCCTGGAAAGCCAGCAAAAGAAGAGTTACATAGGAAACAGATCCGTGAACACCATATTCATATTAGTCAGAGATCTGAATTATGTGGTCTCAGCAGTTCAAGGCAGAGGGTCTGTGCTGAATCTAACTTTCTTTAAACGGATTTAATTAAATGTGCTGATGGCTAATATGTCCTATGCACAAAGGTGGAGGAACTGTCCTCTCTGGTTCTAATCACAGTCCAGGGGATAGCCAGTAACTTATTCCACAGGTTGGATTAAAACCCTTCTAGGTCCTGAAAGGAATTCAAAATTCCACAAGAAGATATTATTCAATTAACTTTAATTTGAAGTTAAAAAAAGGACTTGAGGGCAAAATGAGAAGTTGTCATGTGAGTTAGTCTCAGAAGAAGTGATAATTCTGGACAAAAATTGTCTGGGCCATTAAACAAGGCCAGGATGTTAACTTCAAAAATAAAATAAAGGCCGTTACCAGCCATTGGAAAAAAACAACCCCCCTCCCCCCCCCCCCCAACAAAAAAAAAAACCTCACAAGTCATTGCAGGCCCTTGTGTCTTATTATTTCCACGCAGACAGTCATAATTTCACAGTGCCTATTGCTTGCTTACATTTGATTTATTTCACTTGTTTGAGACTCCACACACATGGTATCAATTAGGATATTACCTTGTATAATGCTATGCTAGAATAGTTGTTCCTTTTAGCTCTGTTCCCTGGGCTTAAAACACAGTTTAGAAGAGCTTCAAATACCCTTAGCATTTTCTATGTGCATATGTTGGACTGTTTTGTTCATATATCTAAATAAAAGTACGAAAAATGGCATGAATGTAATGTTAAACCTGGGATGTATTTGGAGTCAGGAGAATTTAAGACTCAGCATTCTCACAGTAACATTAACATTCTCTTAAAAGTGAGCATTGTAGGCCAGATTTGATAACCTTGATAACAGGGCCTCACATCCCCCAAGCAGCATCACTGAAACTCTGAAGTACTAAAATAAAATTAAAATGTCCTTAAAATAATGATATTGCTCTCTGTTGATTATAACACATAACTACTAATACAGGAAAATATAAACTGTACAGTTCATGCATCAACATTTTTGGAAGATCATGTAAGTGAATGGAAACCAGCCCACAGTCAGTCCTATTTACTTACAATTTTATGAGCAGAAGAGCCTTTCTGTTATATGAAGTGGTGTCAGTCTCACAGATAAAATTGAACTGAAAGGAAAGGAACGAGTGTTTGTGCCCATTTGGAGGTTTTGTCATGCTTAAACAGGCTATATCAAGGGCTTGCTTTTTACACTCAGCTTTTGTCAAGCTTGCAACCTCAATCCCAGGGCCTTTCTCTGGCCAACACAGTGGCCTGCCCTAACTTGCTACCACTGCTAGCTAGAGGCTGGATAGAGCACACCAAAGGTGCCCATCAGGCCCAAGATTCTGCCAGCTACCTGGTAGCTACCTGCTACTTTCCCTACTTTGGGCCAAGGAAGGGAGCAGGAAGAGTCTTCAGGATTTTTCTTGAGTGTAGATTGCACTCTGGTTTGGATCTGCTGTTTCCTGACTTAGCTTGCTCCTGAGCTCTCTTTGTCTCCTGGTGTTTTGGTTCTTGCCCTGTTCCAACTCTGGCTTAGATGTTAGAGTTGTCCAATATACTAACCTTCATCTGTGACTGGCCCTCATGTCTGGCTGCTTATATACTGGCTCTGACAGTTTTCTGACAGTTTGCTGTTTCTATCCCCCACAAAGGTCTCTTTATGAGAACCAATGGGATAATGAACCCTGATCTTTAATCTTTATAATAGACAGGGGAGGCTATATTTCATTTAGGATCTTTAAAATTCTTTGTCATGAATCAGTTGGAAGAAAAGCAGTCCATGACAGATTCATCATCTCCCTTTGGGTTCATATTTGGAAATGGTGCCATTTGTGATTTAGCCTACTGTGGCACCATATTCTACTTGTATAGGCATCCCAGAGAGACTTCCAGTAAACACACGCAGGTCAAAACTTGATTGTAACAGGTATCCGCTCTGGGCCAAGCTAAACTTGGCCCGCACACCTGTTCCTGGGGCAACCGCCCGCCTTCTCGCCTGCCATGCCTTGCTGTTAATTAGCAGGAGGCTGCCCTTGTACTGCCTCACTGCCAGGGGGCGCTATCTGCGGCTCTGTTTCCTTCCCTACACCACAGTCCACACCTTGCCGATGGAATAGCCATTATGTCTCAGCCATATCACAATCTAGCCCCTCTTTGTCCTCTCTGGGCCTTCCTTCCTTTGATACGCGCCCTCTCCGGCACTAGGGCTCTCCCTGGCCTTATCTCACTCTGTGCCATCTTCTCTGGGACTTATCAACAATGCTGCCCCCTCTCTGGGGCCTCCGCATCCACACTGGGACTTCTCAGCCACTGCCCCTTCTCTGGGCCTTCTCAGTAATGCTGCCCCCTCTCCGGGGCTCACCGTGCCCGCACTGGGCCTTCTCAGTAACGCCACCCTGCTCTGGGGCTGGGATCTATGCACCCCAAATGCTGTGACCTCACTGGTGCTGGGGTTCTCACATTCCGCTGTGGGTCCCCTATGAGGCCTCCTCCAACCCCTAATAGCCTCACCCAAACCACCGGTGATAAACAGCAACACAAAATGCAAATCCATCGGCTATAACTTAAACAGAAGCCGCCCAGCCATAACAACACTCAAACCTACCGGGAAATACTCCATCCCTTCCATGAGAGAGCTTCTTCCTCCTTGGTTGCTGGCAGGGAACTGCCTCTGGCCTTAGCTCCTTGGTTTTATAAGGGAGCCAGGCCTGCCCCTTCTGGTCAGCTGACCTTCTCTGGTTGCCCTGGCAACCCACAGCTGGGCTCTTTATTTTTGGTCATCCATAAAAGCTAACTTCCCATTGCCAGTCCTATATTCATATTGCTTACTTTGTCCAATTAATCCAATTATCCTGAAAGTATACTTATGCAACAGTAGAATACATCTTATTAAACTATGAAGTTCTAACTGCAGTTTTTACCATTATTAATGTATTGTTGCTTTACAACACATTATGCATTGTTGTGTGATTGTGTAATAAAAAGCCATAGTGTAATGCAGGCAAGCAAATAAGCTAAGTTTGCTATAAGACAGAAAACTCCAAAGACTGGGTTTCCACCTTGCTGTGTGTATGCAATTCCTGCCTTTGTTCTCCAGGCAGTGAATTTCTAAATTTTCATGGCCTCTGCTTGTGTTAGGAGATTGCAGCTATATTGCTAGAGTGAAACACCACACACCATGCTCTTTCACTGAGGTTATATTTGTTGTTTGTTCACTGCTTTCCTGAGTGCTTGTCTATATTAATAAATGGTACAAACACAGCTAAGGCTATGCTTGTCTAAACTGAAAAAGTTGTACTGATTTAACTAGAGCAATAACTATAATGGGTTAAAGTGGTACAACTTGCCTAATAAATATAGATGAAGTCATACTGATATAACAAGTGCTGTTATTCTTACAGCATATTTCTTTGTGGAGATGGCAGTGAGCTATACTGATATATAGCATCTGTTTTACTAGTAAAAACATTTCACTTCTAACAAAATAGTTTTACCCAGTACAAAACCAGTGGGTGCAAAACCAGTAGGTAAACCAGACCTCAGGCTCTTTAAAATGGATCTAGTACATCAGTGCAAATGGGTAACATAGATTTTCCCTTTCTGAGCAGGAAATAGGTCTTATTTTTTATTTCTATTAACAAAAATTTGCTTAAAATCCAAATAAAAAGTTGAGTTAGACTTTGCTGTATTTCATAGGTATCTGCAGCCAACTCTTAGAAGTTATTCATCTCTTTCAACCCTTTGCCTTTCTTTTTACAATCCTCCTGGTGGCTTTCTTACCTCATTAGGCTTTAGAATTCTGAAATAAAAACTTGATGGCTGACTTCTCTATCCTAGGTCTGTTTTTAAAGCCTTGTTTGAAGATATTAAATCAAAATTTGAGTCATTTAATGTTCTTGTTTAATAGCATAAAGTGACCGTTTAAGGTGTTGTAACCTCTACGTGGACATTTATCTTAACATTATTTCAGTTCAAAAGCTTAATTATAATATAGTTTCAAACTCTTTTCCCAAAAATCTATAAATACTTTAGTAACATCTGAAGATTGATGTTGCCAATAAAACTATCCTTTAACAAAGATCAGCTTTTGTATTCTCCTGCACAGGACAAGGTCATGTTTATCATCTAAATTTAGTTTATAGGAACCAGTCATATATGTGTTCTTTCTCTTCCTGTTGTTGCTGGGCAAAACCATAGCTGTGTAAGTTCCTCATCAGGTACTTGGTCCTTATCCATGCAGATGAGTCGTCTGAGGCACTGCTGTCCAAAGCAGTCCAAAGAGAATATCAGACTGACCTAAACTCCTGTATGAGGGTCTGATTCTGATCTCCTTTACAATAGTTTTGCAACGGCATAGCTATCTTGTTGTCAAAGGAGGGAGTTTTTGATTTGCTAAGATGTAGGGTATGGCATAGAGCAGTGGTTTTTAAACTTATTTTGGCTACACACTCCTTTTACCTGCAAAATATTGTGGCTCATATTCCCCACATCTGACTTTCTGCACATTCGTTTTTTAGGAAGTGTCAACACCAACATCGTGTATGGCAACAACATTACTCCCCATGCACTGAGCAATCAAAAACTACTGCCATTATTAAAATTCAGGTATATACCCTGTGCAAAACTCTGTGTACCCCTGAGGACACACGTACTCCACTTTGAAACCCCTGAGAAAAGAACTGACTTGCTTCCATTTACTCTTTCTCACTAAACATGCACAAGTGGACATACAATGAAATTGAGGGACAACTGAAAGCTCACAGAAAGGAATACTTTTCTCTAAAACAGACAATCGTCCCAAAGAACAAACTACTTATAGGCATTATTGAGGCCAAGATCTAAATGCAATTAGGAGGTTATATGGATATGGAGAATATCCACAGTTATATTGGCAATGATAAAAGAAAAGGTTCTAAAAATCACGATTCATTTATCTTGTCAGCCACTAATTAATAGAGTTTTCCCTGTGGCTGTTATTCCTCAGTTATTCATTCCAGAAATTGTTTGCTCGTTTTTGCACTATGCTCTGCAGCATCTGCTATGGGCCACTGTCCCTGACACGGACACTAGACTAGTTGAATCATTGCTTGGATAGCATAGCAGTTCTTGTGTTCCTACCAGGTCTAATTCTGAATAGGTTTGCTAGAAAAAAAAACCCGGAGAAGTGAGAGAGAGAAATTCAAATCTCTACAACCAGAGGAGCGATTTGAACTTGGATTGCCTGTATTCTAGATACGCATTCCCACTCCTGAGCTAGATAGAGCTATTCAGGGGGCTGCCTCCTTGCACAGCCAATCATGGTGTTCCTTTCCTTACAAGACCCCAAAACTAGGTTTTTTGTTTAGATCGAGGGGATTGTTTTGTGTTGAACAAAACTGATTTTTTCCTCAGTGGAAAGATAAAAATTAAACCTCTTAATTGAAGATTGATCCAAGCTGAATCATTTCTTTTTTTTTTTTCTTCCCAGACTCCTTTGGTTGTTGGACAAAACAAAAAATCAGTCATTCACACAGACCTAGTTAGCATACAATAAGTTTCCAAACTGTTCTTTATCTAGTCCTATACCCTTTTTTAAAGCAAAGATTTTTCTTTTATTTCCCTTTCAACATCAAAATAACTGAGCTTGTTTTGTGTTGAACACAAGCTGAAACCACTATTTTACTGCTCTCTCTGGATACACTTCCAGTAATTGACTATCCCAGAGCATATCAGTTACTCTTGCCACTGCAAGTAGACTTTCAGGTAGTCATTCCCTTCACCCACGCTAGTGGGGTCCTAGAGTTTTGGGGTGAAATTCTCTGCCCCAAAATTCAAAAGCAAAACTCCTGCTCAATGCAATACAGTAATCTTTTGCCAGTTACTTCTAACATGTCTCATCCATATTTATTGCACATTTAATTTTCCATCCATGTAAGTCCCTAGTATTTTGTTGTCACATAAAGCTTTCACAGTAACGTAGGACCACAGGACTGGAAAGTGCATCCTGAGCCATCAAGTCCAGTCTCAGGCTATCATGTACCCAAGGATTCCCCAAAATCCCCACTTTAAATCACTGCACACAACTACAGGGCACAAAACCTGGGACACCAAGATCTTACAACCTATAGGTAAAAGCAGGAGAGGCAATGGCACTGCCAATGACTTGCATCTATGGTGATGGAAAAGGAATGGATTAATATATGTTCAGAAGATCTTGTCCTGCAGCCCTTGACAATATGTTCAAAATGTCTGGCCTGTAGAAGTAGGTCATCCAGCCTGTAGAGTTAGTAAATTGATAGTGGGCTGAGCAGTAGTGACATTAACCCCCACAGCTGCCAGAACCCCTGTGTCAGTGGGGCCAGCAGAAGGCAGGTAATGCCTCTGTTGCAACCCCTGCCATCAACATTCCAGATTGTGATCCCCACCGGGGACATACTTCTGTGGTGGTGGGGGCGGAATGGATGACTTTGCACTTAATGCTGTATTCCACAATATGATTTAAATCTTCCTAAATAATATTTCAGTTCTCTTTTACATGAGTAATACCCTCCAGCTCATTGTCATCTGTCATTCATGCGGACTCAGTGTCAGTGTCAGTGTCACCAACAAAAATGTTAAATAGGATAGGCCCTAAGACCACCACTAACCAGTAGCGGATCCAGGAACCAGGCCCCTCCACTTTGGCTTTGCTATCTATGTATGCGCACCGAGCTCTGAGCTCGCTGTCTGGTAGGCTGCTGTCAGAGCTCCGCATGAGCAATGGACTCTGAGCTCACCAGCTGATCGGGGCAGGATCTGGACAGAGCTCCTGCCTTCTCATGGGCCTAGAGCCCAAGAGATGAATGCTGCTGCTGTTCACTCTTCCCCTCCTTCCCCTTCCCCACTAAATTCAGCAGCAGGGAAAAGAAGGGGATGACTGGCAGCAACAACACTCACCCTTTAGACTCCAGAGCCAGATGAAAAGCAGAGGCTCCAGACAGACCCTATGCCAAGAGCTCATGCGCAACGCAGACAAAAGTGGGGTGCTACTGCACCCCTCTCTGGATCTGCCCCGGCTGGTAACCACTCTCCAGTTAAATAACTCACCTTTCAACATAGCCCAGTGCAATCTAACTTTGAGTGCCTATGCTTCATAATTATAGTATTGATTCCTGTCCTCCTGTTAAATGAAAGGCATTAAAATGAAAGGTGAAATTATAAGCAGAAAGAAAAATTTTCAAAATTATTTTTTTTAAACACAAGTCTTAATGCTTGGTATCATTTTATCAAAATAATTGCTCCAAAAGACCAGGCCAAATTTCTAGCTTTAATAAAGGACACAAATAGATGTGCAAAATTAAGGTCCCAAATTCTGTGAAAACTTACACATGCATCCGTAAGTAAACTTTCAGTAGATGAGATTCTCTATGTACAAGTGCTGAAAATGCAAGTGACTACCAAAAATCCTGCCTAAGAGTTCAGGGTTGTATGTTATTTGAATGCTGTTCTGTATTCAGTGCCCATATGACCTTTGTAGGAAGCAGAACTCTTCAAGCAGCTGACTGAAGTGGGGATTTCTCATCAACATTTATTCTGTTGGCTACTTACTGAAGGCTCTGGATTGTGGACAGAAGAGATGAGGACAAAAGTTACCTAGGGTTGCACGAGAAAAATGTAGAATTTTCTTTTGAATATTTATTCAGTGAAGTATGCATACAAAACTCCAGGACAGGGATCTCATAATAAACTTTCTCTGTCAGTCTAAAAAATATCTTGGTTTTTCTACCATTCTTTTCTCACCAGAAAAAATACTAGCAAAGGGTAAGAAACAGATATTTGATCCTGGAACTGTGATTTTTCTCTCTCTTGATCAATTACATCTGTGCTGTGTCTTTACTCTCTTGACAATATGAATGATAACTAATACCTAACTCATGTACTTCTTTTCATTAAAAATAGGAGGAAAACCATAAGGGTTGGGTTGGGTTCCAACAAACTGTTTTTACTGACAATGTATAAACATACAAGGTTTGCCGTCTTACAACACTACTGCTCCACTAGATTGTGGTAGCTTTTGCAACAGAAATCTGGGAGGCCCATCAAGGGCTGCTCAGCTATTTAAAAGGATACTAACCCTTTGTCCTGAGCTATGTTGCAAGCTAGCACTACGCAAAATCTCCCAGTCTTGGTTTAAAATGGCACCAGGATGCTTTTCATGGCTAAACATTACACATAAACTGGTTTAAGTGATCAGAAGCTGGTTTAAACCTGTAACAGAGCAGATGTTCAGTGCACATAAACCAGTTTGAAAATGGCTGAAACTGGTTTGAGATAAACCTGGTTGAATGTAGTATCAGATTTAACTGGTTTGGCTCAAACTGATTTATGCAATGTCTGTCCTAGACCCCTTCCTGATTTAAGATAACCCAGATTCCCCCAGCATCCCACCATGCTCTCTGAGCTGGGTGGGGCTCTCTGTTCCACATCAGAGCTGGCCCCTCCCCTCTGCTCCCTGGCTGGAGCTCAGCAGAGACTTGCAGGCACAGAGCATCTGCCTAGTTTCTCCCTGCTAAGCAGGAATTATTCCCCCCACCCCTCTGCTTTATGCAGACACCTCAGCATTAACTAGCAGATCACGTGCTAGATACAGTCTGTGCTGTGGGAGACAACAAAGGCAGACAGACTTTTTGGAGCTAATTACAGGTAGCTTAATGTCCTTCCTTGGAAAAGCTGTTTAAGAAGAGCTTAGAGAGAGGCTTTGTTTTCTTAATGGGTTGATAAACACTGAGTTAGGGGTGATAAACATTCCCTGCTGGGCTGCTTACGATGATGGGGGGAAATAATCAGAGCATCTTGCTGACGCCTGGCCACACCTCACCCTCAGCTCAGCACTGTGAAAGGAACGGGAGGGCTGCTCTAGCAGCCCCTGGCTTCTAGCCTGAGCCACTGCAGACATGTGCCTGCATTTCTAGAATGAAAAAGGAATGTCTATCCACCTCCAAATTGGTTCAAGCCTTGCAGATTAGACTAACCTGCAAAGAATGAATCAATTCAGGCTCAGGCTTTTTGAATGTCTGTCCCTGGCCCATGTGTCTGAATCAGTTCAGATAGGATTTTCTAGGGCTGAAAAACTCAGGGTTTGGGTGTAAGTGATCCCAGTTCTCTAGAGTTATGCTTCTACTATAAACCTACATAAAGGATAGGTTTGCTGGATTTTAAATTGAAACAAGGAGGTGTTTGGGGGGAAAGGGTTAAATGAACATGTTTTATTTCATTTACCATGCATTCACACACTTTTGCAAGAAATGAGGAGAGAATGTGAATAGTGCTCCAGCAGAGCATAGAGCTGCTAGAGCAAGGCTGTTATGACAGTGATGTAGCAGCACCAGGGAAGGTGCCTATTTACTTTCCTTGGCTGTTTCAATCTGAGCAATCAAAAGTCCTGCCAGAATATTTCTCTTATTCATACACTGGGGTAGATACCTTTCCAGATTTGCTCTTAGCAGCGATGGGCTTGGTATAGGGATTGCTGGATGAGGTTTTATGTCTTATGTTATGATGGAAGTCAGATGATTTTAAAGACCCCTTTTCTTCAGAATTTCACTGTGCCCTAAGTGAAGCCAACATAGCATCAAACCTCTTCCAGGAATGTTAACTCAGAGCACAGAATAGGCCCCCAGACTGAACCAATACCTACAGGTTTTCTGAAATAATAGAGTGAGAATTTCTTTGGGTCTCCTGGTGTTTTCCAGTACAATCCCAAATCTGAAATGTGGGATTAAACTTGCTTTATGACTATCTGATTCCTTGTTTGTGAGGTTGTTACAAGTGTTCTTTTAAAAAAAAAAACTTCTCAAAAATAGGAAAACATCAATGGGTAAAATCTTTGGAAGAAAAAAAAATAGTAGAGCCCATCTAGATGTAAGGACTCTTCAGATAGCTGGATTTGAGCAAGAAGCAGGACTCATGCTCATACCCCACTACCAAAGAAAGTGTTAAAAAGCAGTCAAATCCCAAGATTATTATGACTCGGTGAATTTGAGGCCAGGAAAGAAAGAGCACCTCAATTCCTTTTCTGCCTACTGCTTCTACCCAGCCAACCCTGAGATGGCTTCTTGACCCACCCTTTTCTTTTTTTCTCCCTATCCCACACTGCTAAGCATAGGAGGCTGCCAGAGGCTGTGAAACTAGCTCTGGAACATCTGGAATTGACAGCACTCCCAACCTGAGCACCAGGTATAAGGTGGAAAGTATAAGGAAGAAGACAGAGAAACTCCTCAAGCATCCCAAGTCTCCTCCAAGTCTCTAGTGCTGCTCATCTCCAGCTGGTAGCCAGCCCCAATCCACTCCAAAATCATCCCTCTGGCTTGGAGCTACCGCATGTCAACATATGCATACCACCCCCCCAACAACAGCCTCATCCACTGTTCTCCATGCTCCACTCTGCACCAGTACTAGGATTCATCAGTCAACTCCACAAACATCAAATGACCCCATCCCATACCAATACCCCACACCTCACTCCAGCACCCTAAGCCAGGAACCACCTCGCCCCCCCAGAAGCAGTGCATTAGCACCTACAGATCCTAGCATCTTTCACAACACAAGAAGCACCTCTGGTTTTGTAATATGACCCAAGTCCCACAGTTCTTTTCAGTTACAAAAGGTTATGCCAGTGATTTTCAACCAGGGTGCCCTAGTGTGCAATACAGCATTAGCAGTGTTAGGTGTACAAATGTCTACACACAATTCACAAGACAAATCTGGAGATTTCAAATAGGAATCCAGAATGTGAAAAACAGTCTGACTTGCTGTGGCCTTTCTGTGTTCTTTGGGACAGAAGACCTGCTGTATTATTTTTCTGTAGTCAAGAGATGAATGAAAGTTAAAATCTGGCATTTTCTGTGGGATGCCTTGAATCTAATATGGTTGAGAAATACCCAGTTATAGCATGCATCAAGTCACAGAAACAAATTACCTTTGTTTCAAGGTAATTTGCATCATCATAGATCCTCACAGGAGAGAGTCTTCATACCAGCTATGAACTGACTGCCCAGAGGAGTTTTCCATCTATTGACTGACTCCTCTGTGAAATCCTATGAAATATGAACTTTCATTTCTACCCAGGAGAACTTTTACAATCTTTTCTCCGATGCCTGATGAAGGGTGTTTGTGTCCGAAAGCTTGCAATTAAATATTTTTTTTTGCAAAAATCTTGTTGGTCTAATAAAAGATATCATCTCTACAACAAGTCCTGAGTGTCAAGTCACAGAAGGATTTTTGTTATGTGTGAGGAAAGCTCTAAAAGAGGTAGAGAATTGCTGATCCTAGGCAACCTGCCTGCACAACTGAGTAATGCCACCTTCTTGTCATTTATAGACGTGTAAGGATAACTGCAGAGCCCATTTGTCCCCATCTGAGAACTGAATGTACACATGCACCTGTCTGGAGGTAAGCATCAGAGGATGATAAGATGTCTGCTCACCTGAGGAATGGTATAATTTAAGCTTTTTTGCACGGTTGATAGTCTAATAACAGGGATGTATAAAACAGTAGCCCCGGCAGAAATTATATACCTCTCCTTTGTTATTTTGGAATAAAGGATATGGTTTCCTCACTTAGGCTTGTGGCTCAGTTGTGCAGAAAGCCGAACACCCTCCACTGTCACCGGCATCAGTAATGGTGTAAAGCAGGCAGCACTTGGCAGAATGAAGCTTCTGGTTTGCTAACTACAAGGGGTGGTGAATGAGGAGTTTTTTTCTGCTGAAAATGCATCATTTTCCAAACGTGCTGGTATTCACAAAATTCTCTTAAGTTACTATAGTCTATTTCCCTCCACTTTTACATAGCCTTGCTATCTTAAGTCCACCTAAGTTTTTTGTGGAAGAACATAGCCATCAAACTAGCTCTTTTGCAGGGCTGCTTTTGCTGACTGGCAGAAGCCTTTGACATGAAGGCACAGGGGTGGAGTGTCTTTACCATCAATACCAGCACCAACCTCCCAAAGGACAGCCGTATGGGTGAACAGCTGCTTTCTATTTGAACTACCATGAATGGATTTTTATCCAAAACAGATTCGTTTATGGACTTTAACCAAAACAGATCCGTTTCTTGTTGAGATACCTGCAGGTGGACATGAAAAGAGAGCTTTCTGGCTTTGAGAGAAAACCTTAGAAGCAACATTCTGTCAATATTAGCTTTGCAGTCAATTTGTGACCTTAAGTTTGTTTTAAATTAAAATATTAAATAGTGTATGAACCACCTTTTGGAAAAACACTATTAATCCTACCATTTCCTCCCATGAAATTCCAGAAAGCAAGGATGTTTATCTTATTTTAAACTTTCAGTAAGTTTCTAGCAGTCAGAAAAGAACAATAGGAATTTCAGGAAAACATAAACAGTTAGTGGCCATGATGCATGGTATCTCAAGTCAGGGAAATTAATGAAAATTCAAAACATTTTTCCTCTCTAATTTCCTCTCCTAATGCATAAGAATGGTTAGAGCTCACAAATAAAAGCAGCCTGTCTGTTTTCAATTAGATGAGAACTGAGGAACTGCCTCTTTACTAAATTAATTGCAGATAAAGCCTGAAAATATCGTGTCTCATTTATGCTGTTGCTGGTGCAAATCTGGAATAATTCAACTGGAGTTAATGGAAATATGTCAGTGAGAGCAGAATCAGTCTTACCCTGATTGCAGTCTCTGCCCAGCTGGCCAACTGAGGTGGAAACTTTAAGTAAATGGCTGCGATTCTGAGCCAAGACTCAAAGTGCCCTCCTAGGCATTCAAATTAAAGCTGGATAGAAACCAGCTCTAGAGTTGGGACACATTTTCAAGCACTAACTTTGTAACTGTTTGGCTTTTTTATTGCTGAATAGTCATTTTTATGGTGTGGTAATTACTTTGCATGTGTGGCTGATCTAAATGTATTGCACAGTTAACCAGTTAATTGTGTAATATATGTAACATGTAGCAGGGTCCAAAGTATGTTATGTGATTTCCTTGGGCTAATGCTGCCCAATTTATTTTCATATTTTTTAAATTTAAAGTCACTAAAACACATGTTGTTCAGTCAGTCCTTTGTCCTGAAAGCAAGAGGTCTCTTTAACTTTGACTGTTGAGAAACTAAAGGCAGGCCAGACTTATCAAAGGGATAGCATCTTTTGTTGGTAGAATTTCAGCCTTGAATGTTATGCTAATTAGAATTTTTTTTGGCATATTAATCAAGATTTCTGGGGACCATTTCTACTTTCACACACATTACTGATTAGCAAGTGCTATATATATGGAGAAAATAATTTTTGAAATAGTGATTACAGCTTAAAAAAATATAAAGGAAGCTAACTGAAAATCAACAAAATATAGGAATGAAATACATTTGCTAAAATACAGATGCAGAATAAAGTGATTCCCTTTTAAAAAGGCAAAACTTAGTAACAGTGATTTCATGGCTCATTGTAATCTACCTGATTCCTTCTAAAGTCTTCATTCCACAGTTCATAGAATCATAGAAAATGAGGGTTGGAAGGGACCTCAGGAGGTCACATCTAGTCCAATCCCCTGCTTAAAGCAGGACCAGCCCCAACTAGATCATTCCAGCCAGGGCTTTGATTAGCAAGGTCTTAAAAACCTCCAAGGATAGAGAGTTCACAACCTCTCTGGGTAACCTGTTCCAGTGTTTTACTACCCTCCTGTGAGGTTCAACAAGGACAAGTGTAAAGTCCTGCGCTTAGGACGGAACAATCCCATGCACCAGTACAGACTGGGGGCTGACTGGCTGGGCAGCAGCTCTCCAGAAAAGGACCTGGGAGTTACAGTATACAATAAGCTGAATATGAGCCAGCAGTGTGCCCTTGTTGCTGAGAAGGCTAACAGCATACTGGGCTGAATTGGTAGAAGTGTTGCCAGCAGGTCAAGGGAAGTGATTCTTCCTTTCTATTCAGCACTGGTGAGGCCACATCTGGTGTACTGTGTTCAGTTTGGGGCCCCCCACTACAGAAAGGATGTGGACCAATTGGGGAGAGTCCAGCAGAGGGCAACAAAAATGGTTTGGGGACTGGGGACATGATTTATGAGGACAGGCTGAGGGAATTGGGCTTATTTAGTTTAGAGAAGAGAAGACTGAGAGGGGATTTAATAGCATCCTTCAACTAACTGGACTGTTCTCAGTGGTGGCAGATGAGAGAACGAGGAGCAATGGTTTCAAGTTGCAGAAACGGAAGTTTAGGTTAGAGATTAGAAAGAATTTTCTCACTATCTGAGATTTCTTTTAGCCTAATATTCTAATTTGTCTAGGTCCCTCTGAATCCTAGCTCTACCCTCCAGCATATCTACTACTCCCCCCAGCTTGGTGTCATCTGCAAACTTGCTGAGGGTGCACTCTATGCCATCTTCTAGGTTGTTGATGAAGATATTGAATAAAACTGGTCCTAGGACAAACCCCTGGGGCACTCCACTTGATACCAGCTGCCAACTAGACATTGAGCCATTGATTACTACCCTCTGAGCCTGATACTTCAGCCAGTTTTCTATCCACTTTACAGTCCATTCATCCAGCCCATACTTCCTTAGCTTGCCTGTGAGAATGTTGTGGGAGACAGCATCAAAAGCCTTGCTAAAATCAAGGTATACAATATCCACTGGTCTTCCCGCATCCACAGAGCCAGTCATCTCATCATAGAAGGTAATCAGGTTGGTTAGGCATGACTTGCCCTTGGTGAATCCATGTTGTCTGTTCCTAATCACCTTCTTCTCCACAAAGTGCTTAGAAATGGATTCCTTGAGGACCTGCTCCATAATTTTTCCTGGGACTGAGGTGTGGCTGACTGGTTTGTAGTTCCCTGGATCCTCCTTTTTCCCTTTCTTAAATATGAGCACTATCTTTGCCCTTTTCCAATCATCCAGGACCTTTCCTGAAAACCATGAGTTTTCAAAGATGATGGCCAGTGGCTCTGTAATCTCATCTGCCAACTCCCTCAGCATCCCATCTGGCCCTATGAACTTCTATATGTCCAGCTTTTCTAAATAGTCCCTAACCTGTTCTTTCACCACTGGTGGCTGCTCACCTCCTCCCCGAACTCTGCTGCCTGGTGCAGTAGTCTGGGAGCTGACCTTGTCTGTGAAGACTGAGGCAAAGAAGGCATTGAGCACTCCAGCCTTTTCTGCACCCTCTGTCACAAGGTTGCCTCCCCCATTGTTAACAACACTCTCTCCTTTTTTAAAAGTCTTAATGTTACATTAATTAAGCTATCCTGCTGCAATTCTGTTGTTTACTACCTGGAGAAAAATGTGTTGTGTCATGAACGATTCGTGCCCCGGCGGCTGGGGTGGCACGGCGCTGGTGGAAGTGTGGCAGCGGGAGCAGCGGGAGCATGGTGGCAGTAAGCAGGGGAGCTCCCGCAGCTGCCACCAGTGTTGTTGGCAGTGGGGGGGCCAAGCAGTGGGTGGTGACTGTCCACCTTTTTGTAGGGGGTGCACTGCCACGCTCAGGGGGTGCTTGTGCACCTGCATGCACCCCCTATGCATTGCCCCTGTCTTGTGTCATATGTAATGATGCACCACACCATGTGCACCCCCCTTTTCAAAATTCTATACCCATCCATGGTGGCAAGTACAGATACTTGCTGTCCTTTTCATGATCCAAAGCATTTAACTTAAAAGCAATATTTTTCTTGAGCAATTTTTAATGAGAAGAAGAAATAAAGAATTAGGCCTTGTAAGGACCTTGCCAGGCTAGGCTGCAACCCCTGTCCCCATGGGACTGAGCCACCCCCACCCCCTAGGCTTCACAGGGTTGGGCCATGCCCCCTTCCCCTGTAGGGTTGGGTTGGGGCCTGACCATGCCTCCTCACCCCTCTGCGGGGCCAAGCCATGCAATCTTTTCTCTCCACAAGTCCAAATCAAGCTGCTTTCCTTTGTAGGGCTGTATTGGACCTAACCTGCCCTCTGACCCCCTCCACACAGCCAGATGGTGCCCTCTGTGCCCACCCAGGTGCTGGATCAGGAGCATTGACTGGATCCAGATGCACCAGGCACAGCCAATCCGGTTCAGCAGGCAAAAAGTTTGAGCACCACTGGCCTAGTGGGTAGATCAACAGAGTGGGGCTACAGATAAGAACTGGGAGACTCCAAGTCACACAGGGGGAAAGGAGCTTGAGTCCAAGTTACTAAATCTGAAGAGGAATTTCAGGGGCAGAGTCCAAGTCATGTGTCGAGTCCAGATTTATCAGCCAAGGTGAGGCTGCCAGTTAGAGTCTCTGAAAGGCTTGGCTTACTGGGCAGTTGACATTTATATGGATAATGAAAAATTTCACACCATATCAGGCAAGATTTTAAAACATTTTTAGAAATGAAGTAAACCCTCACATTTCAGATCCAATTGAAGTTTTTAATTGACACTGAGAACAAGCTTTAGACTCCAGAATTGTTCACTAGTGACTTTCATTCACCTTATTCTGAAATATGTAGTATTGGTCACTGGTGTAGACAAGGACATGGGATTAAGTAGACTGATATGACCTGTTCTGAGAGAATGCCTATGTGCTCTCTGGAACCAAGCTGTACACACAGCAACAAGGGAAAAATCTGCTAACACAAGATGTATCAGCATAACTTCTACATAAGTCACTATAATACAGGAAATGTTTTAGTCCAATGCTCTTTAGGTAGGGTGTTTAAAACCCCTCAGAATAATACAGTGAATGTAGCTCAGGTCATGTCAATGTGTGAACACCTGCAAACTCATCTGAAGTATGCAAAATACAATGGGCATGCTTTTCTTTCTACCTATGTGCTGTGGGACTTTAACATGTGATCCAAAAAACTGCATTTAATTGGAACATCCATTTGAAAGCACTGCGATTTAATGTAATATAATATGCTGATTTATCCTTGTCCTTAATTGCCTTCCATGGCATCATTCCAAACATACTCATTTGCACAATAACAGCTTTAATTGCAGTTAATGGGCTAAATGCATCCCTAATGTAAACCCAGTGGAAAAAGTGCATTTACACCAGAGATACTTTTATCCAGCACTCCAAGTTATACAGAAACAATAAAATATTTAGCTCTTTCTCCAGCTGAGAATCACATTTGCATCAAAAATCATGTGAGATGGAAAATGAAATGTCTATATAATCATGCACACGCAGCAGGGGGCTGAGCTAAGTTTGTGTGCTCCCTCTTAATTTAGACATAATGGTGATATTCACCCCTGTGCCAAGGACCCCCATGAGAATGATGCATAACTTGTTAAATCTGAGGGCTGAAATGGTGCACGGACTTTGTGTTCATGCTCTGAATGGGGTGAATTTCATGTGTTCTGATTTCCATTATAAAAGTACAGGTAGAGGTACTAAAGAAATGGCTCAAAGGGCACATCCCCACAAGCGGAAATGTGCGTTCCCTGGGGAAAATTAGCAGCAACACAAATATGTGCCACCACTAGTTGTCCCCATGGACACGTGCACAGGTGCTGGCCCCAGCAGCCATACCTGGGGTCCTGTGGACCTCCTGTGGTCCCAACAGTGGGGATCCAGGCAAATGGAGCCTGGCCAGCTGCCAGAGCATGGCTCTGGCTGGCCAGGCTCTGGTTTTGGGCAGCGCACACTGTGGCAGAAGGCCACCTCTGTTTCTCCCCAAAAACTCTGCTCTGTGACAATTTGGTTAGGATGGGCCCAGCAGAGGATATACACCTTACCCTATCTCTTTAGGTAACTTGAGCTGGATACATTCCTGAAGGAGGGGGGAAACCTGCTCCCTCTGCCTACGTGACTAGTATCACATCCCTGCGTGAGGGGCTTCCTCCCTGGTGGGCAAGAGACTGCCAGTCTGCCCGGCAACTAGTGATGCATTTCAAATTGGTTGGCTGACAGCCAACAGGTGCTGGCCTCTATCGGACCAGGTAAATGAAATCACAAGGGCTATATAAGTTAAGGACTGCCCAGCAGGAGGGGGCAGCAGCCATGAGGAAGACTCAGAGAGAGAAGAGCTGGACCATCTGAAACTTGCTGTCCTTCTCAAAACTCATGATCAAGGAACTGCCTGCATCCAGAAGGAATCTCCACCTGCCTCTGGATGATACCTGTGAGTAAGCTATCTGAGATATATAGCTCGTAGTAACTCAGATGCGTGATCAAAGGCTACCCAGCCAGGGGAGTTTGCTCTATGGGATTTCTCTGATATTGCTGTACCCCGTACCCTATTCTAACCCTACCCTTTGTAACTAATAAAGTTCTCCTTTGTACCTAGTGTGGGAAACTTACTAGGAGTGGGTCTAGATTATGCCTGGGGGTCCCCTTGGTTCGGCTGACTAAGGGAGACCACTACTTGTGCTTCTGACTGAGGGAGGCATCCCAAGTTCTTGAAGTGAATCAAGTACCCTCAAGAGCTATTAGGCCTGTGTTTCCCAGGGTGCACAGAGCCAGAATCAGTCCAGAACCCTGGGTGGTGGCAGTGTTACCCCCAGGCTAGCGGGTGTGCTCCAGGAAGGGGGTCGGCCAGACGTGAGGAGCCCCCAGGGAGGCACTCGGAGCCTGGAAGGTGGTTGGGCACAGTGAGGTGGGTGGCTCAATGCAGGAGCGCCCCCTACTGGCCCGCCACACACACTGCCACCATATGCACTGCCCTGCTTTTTTCTGGGTGTCAAAAAACCGCATCACGGTGCAAATTAGCGCAGCAAATGCCTGTATGTGCAGTTTGTGTGGTTTACAGCGCTGCAAACTACATGTATGGTCTCGTCTGGATGTGCCCAAAAATACTATATGTCATTGTCATTGTAATACATGTACATATACATTGCGTGTACATAGCATGAACAGTGCAGCAATACACAATAGAAACATTTCCATTGACTCAAATAGATGTTAGGCCAGGTCCACCATGCAGTCTTGTCTTACGGTATACTCTATAACAACTGTATCATATTTTAAAAAAGAAAGTTACGGGCTATGGCAGGGTAAGGTTTTAATATTCTGTCTAAACAGAAGAAATCTGTCTAAAAAGAAGAAATAGCTTGGTGGGACAGAGCAACTCCCCAGCCGTAGAGAACTGAGGCCAAGGTTGGGGAAGATGAATAACAGAGATGATAGAGAATATGAAATCTCAAATCCTAGTATTTCAGGTCCATTGCATTTTTTTGAAAATCAAGAGGACATTTCAGAACTGGAGACAGAGATGGATAGGGGGAAAAAAAGTGACATGGCATGAGGTAACACTCTCTTGAGTCCTTATGTGAAAACAACATGCCACAGTATTTATAATCTATGAATTGAGCAACCTGGAGTGTTCTTGGCCCCACTGAAGTCAATGACAAATGGTAGGGCCAGGATTTCCTCTCATGGATTCAGGGAAGTATCAAAAGGGAATCACACTAGTTGCAATGGAAGAAAAGGCATAAATTAAAAAAAAAAGACTGAGGCTAGGTCACAACTATGTTACCATCCTGGGAATGGGTCTCTACTCACTCGAGAGATCTGGAAGAAAAGCTTATGTTAATGCTGTTTCCTTTTCTTTTGGCTTTTGGATGATAAGTAAAAGTCTGATTAGAAAGGAAATAGAGTAATGATCATGAATAAATCCCTATTTATTCGAAAGAAGTACTTGCATCTTGGATAGTGAGAAGGTGTAGTACAGCTAGCAGCTGAGAGAGAGCAAGATTCATCTACCTTTTCTCTGATAAGAGGTATCTTAACTTGTAATAAGTCCCATCTTCCTCTTTGGAACAACCTACAAAGGAAGGTACAACTAAGAATTAATTTAGTAGAGGATCTGGGGCAGAGTCTAAACAGAAAGATGACTAACAGAACCAGAGAGCAAATTAACAAAGCCACAGCACTGACACTTCTCTACATAAGACTGATGGCCATTTTCTGGGAAAAATAGAGCTGACTGAATGTATTAATCAGTAGCATTAGTCAATGAGTTAGCCTCATTGAAGTTGTTCTAGCCATTTCTTGTGAAAGTTAAGCTATTCCTGTGCACAACTCCCTGTCCCACTGTATTATGGATATTAAGTACTGAATAATACTGTCCTAGGGCTTGATCCTGTATGGTGTTAATCATGTCTGTCAGATTCTAGACACACAGCTCTGACTGACGTCTTCTCCCATTCACTACTATGTGGGAAGGTAAAAATATTGTTCCTATTTTTAGAATAGGAGTTAGGGTTAATCTTGGGTATTACAAAGTGGTAGCTGTCAGGCATACCAAGAACACTATTTGACAGGATCATTGCAATCAGAATGATAAAACACTAAAATGTCTGTGGTGTGACAGAGGCAAACTTCCTGGCTTCTGTAAAGAAAAGTCACCCAACCCACTCTACTAAAAAATTTTGGGGCAACAACAAAATGGAAGAAAAGGAGAGCTAGGTGATATACTTTACTTGAATTTGCAGAGAAAAGCCTTTGGCAGAATACAAGATGCTGTTAAGAAAGGTATAGTACAGTTACAGCTTAGAAAGTAAGGGATAGAAATGAAAAGGTTCCAGGTACAAGGAACCAGTTTTCATTATGACAACCCAAAAGGTCCTGATGTTGTCCCACGTGGCTGAGCCAAAATTTGAGGGTTTGTTTAAGTCAGGAAGAAAGATTGATGATGGAGCCAAGTATCTTTGATGGGATCCTGTTCATTTACATGGAATGTACAAAGCGCCGTTTCCCTGACCACAGCAGGAAGCAAACAACAGGAGACTGTTTCAGGTTGCAGCTCCAAGCTACTTTCAGCAAACATGCAGCCCAAAATCTCTCTGTCTAGTCTTTTCTGACAGCTACGCTCTCAGGGCTTATTCAGACTTTGTCTGGTTCTTCCTTGCTGTCTTCTCTCTCTGTTTCTCTGTTCCTTCTGGTGTTTCTCTTGCACAGACCCCACAACCCTTCGCATAAAAATACCTAGTGAAATCCCTCTGTCCATATGTTTTAAAGGAGTGATGTACGCCTGTGTCTTGAAGGGTGCAAGGAAAGCCACTATCCCTTCAGCTACATGATTTCACAATAAAGCTCAGTCACTTCTAACAATTATCTGAAATATAGACTCTCATCTGAGGAGAAGGAGAAAGAACCCGCATCGTACTTATAGGCTCGGCAGTGCTACACTCACAAGCACCACAACCAAAAGAGACTTGGGGGCCATGATTGATCACAAGATGAACATGAGCCACCAATGTGATGTTGCAGCTGGCAAAGCAAATAAAACTCTGGCTTGCATCTACCGATGCATTTCAAGCAAGACCCAAGAAGTCATCCTCCCACTTTACTTGACCTTGGTGAGGCCGCAGCTGGAGTACTGCATCCAATTCTGGGCTCCACACTTTTGAAAAGACGTGGAGAAACTTGAGAGAGTTCAGAGGAGAGCCACATGCATGATTAGAGGTCAAGAGAGCAGGCCTTATGAGTAGAGGCTGAGAGGCATGGGACTCTTCAGCCTGGAGAAGCAAAGGCTCATGGGGGGACTTAGTGACAGCCTATAAGTATATAACAGGTGTGCATCAGGAACTGGGAGAACATCTGTTCACCAGGGCACCCCAAGGGAAGACAAAGTCTAATGGTCACAAACTGCCGGAAGACCATTTTAGACTGGACATGAGGAAAAACTTCTTTACTGTTCAAGTCTCCAGAGTCTGGAATAGACTCCCCCCAGAAGTGGTGCAAGCACCTACTCTGGATACGTTTAAGAAACGCCTGGATGCTCACCTTGCTGGGGTCATCTGACCCTGGCTAACTTCCTGCCCTTTGAGCAGGGAGCTGGACCTGATGATCTCGCAAGGTCCCTTCGAGCCCTAACGTCTATGAAATCTAAAATAAAATAAAAATGAACACCCTAGTTAAGTTAATGCTAACAAGAGCTCAGGTATTCCTATTTAAAGATACTTTCCAGCATTTTTGCCTAAAGAGCAAGATATCCTTTTTCACATTAAAGGGGATGACATTTTTTTTTAAAACACCAAAATTATGCATCAAAAATAACATGTATTAGTCATTCTACTTTTCTATTGCAAATGGAAAAGCAACTACCTCACCCTAGTATTCCTTTCCATAAACATGTAAAAGCACTACTCTGGAATTACTCTAACCCTCCTTTGCAAGTCTTTTAGCCTATGCAGCATGGATGCTTTTTAAACTCATTATCAGATTATCTGTGTTTTACATTCTTCAGCAACTCTGAGTTGAGTTACAAATTGCAATATGGGAAACGTGAAAAACGTGGATTTCAAAAAGTGCCCATGGACTAATCCCCTCCTCCGTGCAATAGAAGGAATTTCCAATATGAATTGCCTTTCATTGATGACTTCTCTCATTCAAAAGCAGGGGTCAAAGTTTCATTAGAAGTGCAACATTCCACACATTGCCTATAGATTTTTCTTCAAGTTCTCACACTCCCAGATGATGGGAGAATCATGTTAGTTTATATTCAGCTAAGTTTAACAAATCAAAGACAATGCATTGCCTTTCCAGTTGAAACCAGGAAACAGTTTCAAACCCATCAAAGCTACTTCTGTTCAAAATTATTTCCACATATCATTTCACATGGGCATATGAGACTAAATGGAACAATGACTGAATGGACTAGAGTTATTTGTTTAATCGGAATATCTTGGTTTTGAAAGAGCTGGCATTATTGTGAAGAAAGCCACACTAACTTTTATTAAAAGCCATGCTTTGGGAATCTACTAGAATTGCAGTTTGTTACCACCTATTAGCTTTAGTGGGAACAAAATCAGGTCCTACAGAAGAAATCTGGTCTAAGGAACCTGTGTTCATCTATGAAAAATGTTCCTTCTTGTATAGTATATGTTTATTAAAAATTCTTTGTATTTGTCCTTTGACTTTTATCCAAAGCCCTCGAATCACTTTCTCTCAATTATCAAGTCCTGGGTCTTCCACCTACGAAGAGGCAGAAAGCCCAGGAAAAAACGCAGTGGGCATATAATCAAAGGAAATAAGAACAATCTCTCTGCTATAGACTCCCCCTTTTACTCTTATTCTCTGCTGTGTTCCTTGGGTCTTGATGGTCCAATATGTTGGTGTCACCTGAATCTTCTTAAACATAACTTTCCCATGTCTCTTTGGTGTGATACCACATCGTTGTCTTCATGCATTAAGACAGACAGTATTTTGTTATCATAGTGACATATTTGTGATATCATCTTCGTTGGCTTCTAATGACAAGTGTTCATGACATGAAAATTTGTTCACTGAGCTACAATAGCAGAGCTTCATGACATTTAGCAAATATGCTGCCAGGGGTAAGTGGAGGTGTGGAATTGGTTGTTACAGACTTCAATATTTCTGATTATTTTTTATTTCAAATAGCAAGGAGGCCTTGACCACAAGAAAAAAAAACTCAACCCACTACAAAGCCATTCTTCAGCTATAATTTTGCAAAGACAAGTGCTTTGAAAGTATGTAAAACTAAAGCCATGATCTGTACAAAAGAGACAGCTTAATGCTTTGCAAATGTGTGTATTTTGGCCTTACACACTTGTTTGCTAAGTTTTAGCTTGACACAATTTGAAGCAGCTGGAACATTTAAACTCTGTGGTGTGACTGCCCCTACTCTAATCATAGTTTTCAGCACCATGCTCTTTCTGGGCACCGCATAACTTCCTTCCCCCTTTCATCTAGCAGTCATTGCCAGAGGCCACAATCCCCTTGCATCTCTGTAGTTGTCACATTACTCACTATTATGATGAAACTTGTCTTCTGATTCCTAATCTCTGATTTTGCTAGGACTTGGCCTTCATAGATGATGTTCATTGCAAGTGAAAGGGGAGAGGGTGTGGAAACAGCCTGGATTACTCTTTTGCCATCATGAGGATGGCAGCAGGGAAGGCTCTTCCTTTTATTCATGTGCTGAAGCTCCTCTGAATTAACCTTGCAGCACTTTGACTGGAGTATATGCTTGATTCTTATTATGATGAATAACCATCCCCTCGCAGGGTGATGTCAACATTCCTCTGTGCCACAGCTAATAGCATCCAGTGTATCCTGCTTTCTATTGCTTCAGCTAGAGATTGCTGTGATTCTGTAGCAAAGCAGGATGTGACCCATTAAAATGAAACTCTACTTCCCAGGCTGATTGTGTACAGCCAAGCTATTTGCCAGCCTTTTGAAAAAAGAGAATGAGAGAGAATAAACGAACACCCGGCCTCGGATAAGAGTGTATGACATATTTAAGGCCTGCACATTTAAGGCCCAAAATATGATGTGATAGGGAGTTAATAATGCACTGAAGCCACAGCCACCGTAATCAAGTGCTGTGCTGAATAAAGTGAACAAGCTGCTGTGGAATTACTATCTCCATGTGCCGCATTCTCATCAAGCCAACTCCTGCAGTGACTCTCCAGGACCCCTTGAGATTTTGTGTTGCAATGATCTGTTGTCTCCTGCTATGAGATCTCAGGAGGGAATAAGCCCAGCTACCAAATACAATATATCACACATTTATTTCAGTTTTCTCCATTTAAACTGGCAATTTGCTCACTGCGATTCAAATACCAGCCCAAGATGTCATTTGCAGGATGGATTTGCTCTTTGCTTATCTGGAGTTAAGCCAATGTGTTGTAACACCCTGCCAATGTACTAAATGAACTCTTTTGATATCCCCTACAAATCTCTATAGAGGCTTTGTCCTCCTGTTTTGTAGTCAGACACTGTGTCACGGTACTTTGAAGCAAGGTAGAAATATGCCTTGCTTGCATAAATCATTCAGCAATCCAAGGATGAAAACAATATTACTCCAACATATCTAGATAAGGATTCTTGCTTTTCACCCTGGACTGATTAAAAGTACATTAAAAACATTGGAAAGACTCCTGTTGATTTCAGTGGGGTCTGGATTAAACCTTGTGAATTCAGTGGAAACTTTTCTTACTAGACTGTATCTGCAGACTTAACATTGGTAACAGGAACATACTCCAGCTAGATGTCATCAATTCTCTGGATCATTTTGAAACATATTAGAAAGGTTCCTAGTGGAGAAGATATCTGGATAAAATGGGGTATGCAAGTCCACAAATGCGCCATTTGGAAGTCAGTACAAATGTACTGAGGCTGTGAGCTCAGCTGAGTCCACGCTTAGAAGGCTAGCACTACAATACCTCTCAGTGCGCAAGAAATCATTGTACAATTCCTGTCTTTTCCTTAGCTAAATAGTCTTTCTTACAAAATGTTTTAGACATGGCTCAGGTCCTGCTGGCTCTCTGTAGCAAGGAGAAACTTCCACAAATCTTTTGAATGCATGAACTTACTCAGAAATTACTTCAAATGAAAAGAAAAAAAAAGAACAAAGCTAAACTAGGGCAAATGTTGACTTTTTTAATGAAAGAAGGAAGGCAGCATTTTTGTTTGTATGAATCCATTTGTTCTTAAAAGAAAACAAACAAGAAGTTGAATCCCATCAAGCCTACCATACAGAAGTAAAGGATTTATATAAGAAGTATGCAAATAAAGATGGTTATGTTAGCAACTGAATAAATAATATGGTCCATAGTTAAGATGGTGATTCCTAACCAAATTAATAGTTCAAGGAAAATTAATCCTTTAACATAGAGTCTTGAAAAGTCACAGTCTCATAGAAAGTAAACTGTTGGGTAGTTTGTAATGTAGAACTTCTGTAGAGAATTAATTCAGTAGCAAAAGAAATGAAATAGTAAACTCATAAATTTGTTGGAAAGAATTATATCCAATACAGAAAAGCTATAGATGGGAGTAAGACCTAATTCCATTTATACTACAATGCCTGTATACTGACCTGTAAAATGGACATGGTATAAATGAAAACCTGGTCTAAAATCTTTACCAGAGCTTACCCCAGCCAGAGAGTGCTTGCAGACACATTAGTGAAGAATTTAGGTCATTGAGATCTCTTTGAAAAAGAGTTCATGGCACCCTTTGTCTTGCAGGTAAAAGGAATCAGCTTCCAGTCACTCCAGTACAGCTGTCCCAGAGGCATCAGCACCATTCCCAGTGAGGCTGGTGATTGATGTTTGTGGTCACTACTTGCTAGGGGGGAAAGCAAGGCAATTCTTAGTGACAGAACAAAGGATTTGGTTGGTCAGTGTTGTATAAAACACCTAGGGTTACACACAGCCCTGGTGCAACTAGGCACGCATCCTGTTCTTCAAATCAGTAAAGACTATATTTAGTTTAAACTGCTGTCTGGAATTAATCAAGGCCTATTACTGCTATTACTGTTACTTGTGTTGGTCCCTGGCTGTATCAAATACATGGACCCCGACCCTCTTCCATCCTTCTTTAAAGGGAAACCTTTTCCCAATTCTGTTGAGTTCCAGCTTACCTGGGAATCAGATCTTGACCTGACAGTTTAACTCCATTAGGCACGTATGAAGGCAAAATAGCTTGGATACATTAGCAGCCCAGTCTCTCCACTGGGTCTTTGGGCCACTGAGAAAGAGGCACAAATCCGATGCTTCCCAAAACAATCTGGCAGTGAGGGAGACCCTCCTTTGCAGCTCCCAAGTGCAACCAGCAGCATGCTGAAAGTAAAGCCCCAAAACCTTCTATCATGAGCAAAGGGAGGCTAAGAGCTGTTGCTCTGATAGGGTGCTCCTGGGTGCTCCTGGCAAGGAAAATGGGTTACAGGCCCTCCCCTCAGGTACCTGGGAGCCTGGGGGTGCTTTTGCCTGTTGTTTTATTCAGTCAGTCTGCAAAGAACTCCTCTTCCCCACCTTATTTGCAAAGCCGATAAAGCTGAGTACTCAAGAGGAGAGAAAGAGGAAAAGTGAAAAACAATCCTTAAAGGAGTCCCGTGGCTTTCTTTCTCCTGTTAGTCTGGGAAAAGCCTCTCCATCTCTGATGGGGGGGGCTGAGTTTGGTGTGGGGCCTTGTTGTAGAATAAAGCAGGGGGATGGAAAAAGGAGCCAACATGTGCACAGCAAGGGAAAAGAAAGATGTGGTTTTGTGATGGCTAATGGAAGCCTGAAGGATACTGGGGTTTTCTTTTGTTATACCTACTTGGCTTTTTCCCTTATATAGTTAGGATTGGTCTATCTGATTTTTCCTGGCAAATTTTGTGGATACCTTCAGAACTGATACCAAAAAGAAACTTAACAAGTAGAGGGCGAAAGATGTGATTTGGTTTGGCTTGATTTGGTTCTTCAGAATCTTTAAAATCCCTTGTTTTCTATTTTTGCTAACAGTTATATTGTTTTTAGGAGATGCTGTTAAAGATTTAAGATCCCCACTCGCTTCAATTACTGGCTTAGAAACGTTCCCATTAACCTTAGAGGTCTCCAACACGGCCACAGAAAAAAAACAGGGAAGAGCAGATGTGTTATTTCTAAATGAAGAAACAAACAAAAGAAAAAGGAAAAATGAACAAAGGGGGAAAACTACTGATAAGGTAGAGGGGAGAGACATTTCAGGCCTTCATACATCATAAGTAATTAAAAAGGTCAGAAACATTTAAAATTTCCTCTTCAAGTTATCTTTGAGATATTGCCTATTCAAGAAACATGAGCTGCCAAGAAAGCCTGCCTTATTCCAAAATACAAACTTCCCAGAGAGTGAAACCCGCCTTTCTCCAGTATTAGCTTTGTCCAAGGCAGGGGGAAAAATCTGGTTGGCAAGTTTCTTTGGTTAGATGTGATATCTTTTATTAGACCAACTGAGTTGTCGCTGTTGAGGTTAGCTTCTTTTTTCTTGATGTTGTGACATTTCCTTTGCAAATGGCAAAATTTGGTATCTTCCATGTTGCTGAGTTTTTGATAGTAGCCGTGTTGGTCTAAGAACAGGCAGGCTAGGTTGGAAAGTGGAATTCCACTATCTTGTTGGAATGTGTCTCCATTACAACGTTCACCACAGACTTTTCTTCCAATCTTAGCCTAAGTGTTTGATCGCCACACTGGAGAAGAGGAGCATTTTTAAGAATAAGCTTTCTGATAGTGCAGCAGTTCAGAGCTGGAGGCAGGAAACTGTAGCAATAGCTTTTATGTAAAGTGCTATATGCAATTTCTTGATTATACCCACTGGTTGCAGTCATCATCATCACCCTTATCATCACAGACTTCTCATTTCCACTTGATAAGAATGATCAATTCTTATTGAATTGCACCCCAAGGGATGACAACTAGGTCAAATGGTCATAAACTACTACAAGACCATTTCAGGCTGGACATAAGGAAGAATTTCTTTACTGTCCGAGCCCCCAAGGTCTGGAACAGCCTGCCACCGGAGGTGGTTCAAGCGCCTACATTGAACACCTTCAAGAGCAAACTGGATGCTTATCTTGCTGGGATCCTATGACCCCAGCTGACTTCCTGCCCTTTGGGCAGGGGGCTGGACTCAATGATCTTCCGAGGTCCCTTCCAGCCCTAATGTCTATGAAATCTATGGAAATCAATTGAAAGTGTAGGAATGTATTGACAAATCTGAGCAGTTAAGGAAAGAACTGAAGACAAGCTGGGGTAAGAGAAGCATATACATAATACCAATTGTTCATGGTGCAGTGGGATCCCATGATAGGGTGTGACAACAGCACTGCATAACTTGGAATTTGGCTTTGTTATAAGACCACGAGTCCTTCAGAAAGCAACATGGATGGGCCCCACCAAAACAGTGTGGAAGATGGTAACATTCTGAATTCCCTGATGTTTTATTCTAAATTAGGTTTGTTTTAATAGCTGTGTCCATGTCTCCTCCCACTCTCAAGATCCTTGGGGGTTTGGAATATAGTAACAGTAATAGTAATTGTCTGTGCTCTTAGTATTACCCAATGTCCTTAAGTAGAGATTGGTGCTTCACTGTTATCGACATCAAATGAACAAACAACATAAAGTTGTGTCCTCTTTCATTCTGCCACAAGAAGTTCATAGTCAAGGGTCTAGACAACACATAACAAATGAATAAACACATGGGAGCAGTGAGGTAGATCAGGTAACAGTAGAGAGAAGCATGTTTGAATAAATCAACAGTCAGAGCAGTGCTGCTCGTCAGAAGAAGTCACCTGCTAAACAATGCGAGATGTCAGTGATTTGTAGGCATCGTGACAAAGAGAGGTTGAATTACCACTTATAAATGTTGCACTTGTTGAAACCAATAGCAAAGTTGTACAACCTGTTTTGTCCCTGGACAGCTGGCTCTCATGATAATTAAAATGAAGTGGCATCTGACATGATGGAGTCCTTTCACAAATAGAAATCCACCCCAAAGATTTGACTTCAACCAGGACTATATCTTGGATCAGGGTTGTCCAACTTCTTTGTGGCTGGGGGGGTTGCACACCTCAGCTAAGTATGGACAGTCAAAAAGCCTGAAGCTGATTTGATTCAATCGTCACAAAGTAAGCTGCATAGACTGAACTGATAGGCAAGTGAACGGACATTCATTTTTGATTCTGAAAATGCAGCACCATGCCTGCAGTGGCTCAGGCCAGAGGCCAGGAGCCACTAGAGCTTGCATCCCTGCTCAGCTGGAGCAGACAGCTTGGGCCAAGGTTAGCCCACCCACCATGTGAGTGGGGCTTGTGGGGGAGATGCAAAGCATCCTGGGAGACTGAGTTAACTTAAATCTGGAGGGGATCTGGGACAAATTCAAAAAAGCAATTTAACCTAAATCAGTTAAGTCTGATACTACATCCATCCAGGTTTATCTTAACTGGTTGTAATCGCCCGTGTCATTCACTGGTGCGTTTGGTACGTATGGGTTTTTCTGGCTTTGCCGTTGCTTGGGGAGAGGACAGGTTGTTGCTGGGATAGACTCCAGAAGGTCCTATGGGGTTCTTGTCTGCCATGCCTTGCTGGAATAAATTTGTTTAGTTGGGAGGAAGATGGTCTGTCCTGCCTTTCCTAGTACCTTCCTTCAATCTTCCCATCCGTCTTCCCATTTGGGACTCCGCCTCCCCTACACCCCGCCTAACGCCAACCACAGATGTTGTTTCCTAGTCTCCCAGGTCTGTTTTGGTATAGGTTCTGATACCTTGGTTTGTTGGGTTATATTAGTTAGATTCAGATGTTGTCTCATCCGAGCTTTCTTAGGCTGTATTGGGTCTTGCCTAGATTCCTTCCCGACCCCGAGTTACCTTGCTCCCCAGTGTATCTCTCTCCCTCTTCAGTCTGTACTTGCTGCAGTTAAGACGTCCATCTCCCCTTTTCTCCTCAGGTCCCCGCTTGGTCCAATCTTGTCCGGAGGTGTCTGGAGTCCACCATGTCATTTCGGGTAACTCTGTCAGCCGTCCTGTGCTCAACTCGTTTTCAGAGGCCCCTTCCTGGGGCAGCCACCACGTTTCCTCAGTGAGGCTCTGCTCTGCTCCGGGCCTCTCTGGGCCCGCTGGGGAATCCACTTCTGGTCTGCCCTGTTTGCTTTCCTCCAGGCTTTTTATCCTGGTTCCAAGGGGACAGGAAGCAAATCAGCGCTGGCACGCTGCCATAAAATGCACCCATGCCAGCACGGGAGCCCAGCTCCTCCCAAACCCGCTGTACTTTTTATTCTTTCCTTCTGCAGCAGGGTTTTTCCCTGCTGCGGCTCTACTTCCAGTTCACTCCCAGCACGGCACAGTGCGGCCTCCCGCCGGCTGCATTCGCTCCCAACTCCAGGTAAATTTATCCTTGTGGCCTTGTGCCTGCCACACTGGTTTTGGCAATTTTGAAGGTGGTTTATGTGCACTGAACTTCTGTTGTGTTACAGATCTGAACTGGTTTCCAATCACTTAGAATGGTTTATGTATAACTTCTGTCCCTAGCCCTCATGGCCCATACACTACAGAGTTGGACTCCTAGGATCCCCCCTCCTATCACGCAGGCAGCACTGGTGGCACACATCTCCCCACCCACTAGTATGCATGCAGCATGCAAGACCCACTTCCCCCCATCCCCGCTCTTTGCCATGCAAGCTTCACACATGGTGTACACTTCCCCCCACTCCCTTCTTATACCTTACCTCTTGGCATGACAGTGGGAAAAGCAGCTGCCAGTTGGATGGCTCTGCTCCGGATTATCTATTTTTAATGTGCAAAATTTGATCTTTTCAGAAGAGATTATCCATAGACAGACAAAAAATGCAATATACATGGGCAGAGTATACAGACAGATTATATTCATAGACAAAAAATGATTTTTTGAGTGCTTTTTTTCAGCACCATTTGAAAATGTAGCCTTACTGCAGTCCCTCTTTTGAAAATGCATGCAGTTAGTCTCAACACCATCTGCCTTATTCCTCCGGTATTTTATATATTTGTTTGGGATCGTGGTTTTCTGTATGCAGGGGCAAATCTAGAGGGGGGGGCCGTAGCATGGCCATGCCCATTCACCCTTTCTGACTATGCTGCAGAAGCAGCATCCGGGGATCTTTAAGTCCCCCAAGCAGGTAAGAATTTCCCTCATCCTTTCCCCTCCATGCTCATTGCACATCTGATCCCCTTCCCTCTCCTGCCCCCTCACTTCCCTCCCACTGCTGCTGCTGTCCCCACTGTTCCTGGGGTAAGAGGAGCTTCAGAGCCTCGCCTGCCTGTTCCACCTGGATTGCACAGGGGCCAGGCTTAGCCAGTGACAGTGGGCACTTCGCCTTCCCTGACTGGTTTCCTCAGGTGTTCCCCACCAGCCTGGGAGCAGGTGCAGGGAGAGGGAACCTGTAATAACCCCTTCATAAAGTCCTGGATGCATTTATACTGTGTTTTCATTGCTCAAGTGTGCAATCTTTGACAGTTTTCTCTGACTAAGGACTTTAATGTTTAATCCCTGTAATGCATGACTGTGTACCAGAATATTTTACCCCAAACAAATTCATCTTGACAGATTGTAAGGACGGATGTTAAATCTGGAAACTTTGTTGCAATGTATATACAACTGATTTTCCACACACCAAAAATATGTGCGCCTTCATCTGCAGGAACAGGTAACACATACCTATACATGTGTATGCATTTCCACATATGCACTCATGTGTAGGGTTAGAATATATGTTGTGCATTTTGCAGGAGGAGGAAATGGCAAAACTAACACACAAAATCAATCACAAAGTTCTGAATAAACACCTCAGCATCAAAAGAACGCATAGGATTCATGCTGGAATGCATATGATAAAGATATGAATAACATTAAATAGGTGAGGTCAACAATAGTACAGGCAACCCTCGCCATTCATGGGGATATGTTCTCGTATGCCTCGCGAATGGCAAAATACATGAATAAAGCACTGTGCTCATGAACGCAGTCTACATTCATGAATGCAGTGCCCCTGGCAGCTGGGGGGGCACAGCTCTGGCAGCGACAGCAGGAGTGTGGCGGCGGGAGCCTGACACCGGTGGTGGGACACCAGCGACAGCAAGTGTGGAGTTCCCAAGGAGCTCCTGTAAGTGTATAAAGTGTATTTAAAATGTGGGTTCAGCAGTCACAAATATTTGAAACCGCAAATCCCGAACCCGCAAATAGCAAGGGTTTCCTGTATGTGTAAAATTAAATTGAAAGTATTAAGAATATTTATTAGTAAAAGCAATGAATATAAAATAAAATAAAAACATAACAAGTCAAAATAGAAAGCAAACTTTTCAGCTGACCCGCAATGAATCCTTTCCCAAAAGATCGTTTTGCTGGAAGTTTTGAAATGCAATGTTTAGTTGTGATTCAAAATAGAACTCATTTCAATATAATAGAATTCCTTGTGAAATTAAAATTGTGGTTCTTCAGCAGAAGTAAGAGAGAGACAGATTAACATAAACCCCACTCTGGAATTAATTTCTTCAGCAGATCAATCACAGACCAATGCTGAGCATGTTGCAAAATTCCTCATTTTTTGAGGCTCCTGCTGAAGGGTGCAATAAATAGGACAGTATCAATGAATTTGAGGCACTATCTACCAGTGTAAGTACAGTAATCCTTATTTCCCATGGCACCAAAGCCCATTAATACCTTTTTGACAGTGTAAAAGGGATATGAAGTGGTGTAGACATCATTCACTTTCATTTTCAGCTCCTCTTTACGCTGCCAGAGCAGTAAAGAGGCCTTTATGCAAGTGAGAATCTCCGCTGGTGCATTACATTAATGGATGTACCTGTGTCCCAGGATGTGAAATGAGCATATTTATATAATTAAATAAATACAAATTCAGTCAAGGCAAGGACACATTAACCTTTTCGTTTCAAATGGGCCAAAGAGTTATGTACCGGTAATTGCCCAGTTGCTGTTATTAGCGCTTTGAGGGCACAGGATGCAGGATGTAATGATGCAGTTCACTCAGGAAGTGCCTTTGACGTTACAGTAAGTTATGTACTCCCAACAGGATAGAAATGACCTCATACACTTTGATGGGAAAGCAGTTACAAGGCCAGACATATTGTGGAGGTGGCCAGTTGCATGATGGCCTCAAAGGGGAGGATCAAAAGTACAGTTGCACTTTTCCAAAATTCCTCTTGCTAGCACTCTCTCTCATTATTTGTATTTAAATAACAATAAAAGAACCCCCCCATTGAGAGTTCCAGGTGTGTAAGAATGGACTTATAAATTATAAAAGCTGAGCATGCAGCAGCCAAAAGTAACCATATGTAAACAACTAATTAACCAGCCAACAAGTTCAAGTGACAACATAGCACCAGGAATTGCTTCCAGGCTTCCCTGCAAACCTTGTAAAAAACAAGGGCATCTTTTGAAATGTGCCTGGAAGGCCATCAGTTGGACCAAGAGAACAAGGAAATTAAACTCTGCTCCCCCTTATTTGCATCCAGCACTTTTGTCCACAAACAGATCTCCTAAAATCACCAGAAACCTTCATGAAGTAAGAAACTACTCTATAAAAAAAAAAGGGTGGCAGAGTCACTGGTGTTGGCAAAGTTTGTGATCTTTGGGGAGGACCTCAAAAGAGATTGGCACCACAGTGGGCAAGATGTTAATTAGAGAGGAGGTTAGAAAGTTGCATTAGGTGTAACATAAAGCAGAGACAGGCAGAAATACCATGCAGAGCTGCCTTAGTTCTCTAATGAAATTAGGAACCTAGAAAAGTCTACTGTGCAAACCATGCATCAGCCAATGTGTTTTCCCTAGATCACATTGCTTTTTATAAGCAAGTTTTTCCAAAAGCCAGGAGATTTCTATTTTCTTTGCCTTTTTTTACTCCGTTCTCTCCTCATGTGCTGGGCAGCAAACATCCTTCGGGTAGAAGAAACTGGGATGCATATCTCTTCACAGTCAGTTTGTGCTGTTACGTAGGTCTGCTAGTGAGAGTATTTGACAAAAACGCATTAGGGCTGTGTGAAATTTCATGTCAAAGCTGTTTCGATGCGTCTCGAAACAGCAAATGAAAATGAAACGAAAGGCTTCGAAACAGCTTTGAAATGAAACAAGGGCACTTGAAATGTTTCGCATTTCGAAGCTGGGCTTGCTTGCAGCTAAACAGAAACTAAGGTGGGGAGGGGGAAGAGTGGGGAAGGACTGCTCTGATATTGACATCTAGCTCCTGGTTCGATTCCCCAACAATCCGATCGCTTCCCTCAGCTCTCTGATCATTCCCCCAGCTCTTCCTGGGGTCGCGGGCCACTGATCTGTATGTGGGCTGGGGCCAGCAGCAGCTGCTCGGCACAGCCTGCACTGAGTGCCAGGAAGACTGCGGTGCTGTCTCTGGCCCCAACCTGCAGTGGCAGCCTGCTGAAGCCCAGTGCACAGATCTGGGGGCCCTGGCCCCCTGGGAAGAGCTGGGGAAATGATTGGAGAGCTGGGGGAAGGGATCAGAATGCTGGGGAAATCAAACCAGGAGCTGGGGAAATGTTCAGGTCTCTGATTTTCCCCCAGCTCTTCCCAGGGGGTGCAGGCCCCCAGATGATGCAGGATGACAGCAGGCTGCCACTGGCACCTGGGGAGGGCAGTGGCTCTGAGCTATTTGCCCAGCTGGCAGCAGCAGCCTGCTGAAACCCCACACGCAGATTGGGGGACCCACACCCCCCAGAAGGGCTGCAGTGCTGTGCCAGACTCCTCCCAAGGGGCGCGGGCCCCTGCATCTGTGTGTGGGATGACAGCATGCTGCCACTGCTGGCTGGGGCCAGCACCCAAGTCTGCCTGGTGGTTGGCGTGGGCTGCACCAAGCAGACTTGGGTGCTGGCACTGGCCCAAGCTGGCAGCAGCAACCTGCTTTCACCCCACATGCAGATCTGGGGTCCTGTGCCCCATGGGAGGGCTTCAGGGTTGTGCCAGACTCCTGCTGGGGACTGTGGGACCCTGGATCTATGTGCAGGATGAAAGCAGGCTGCCACTGCCAGCTGGGACGGGTGCTTGGTGCAGCCCGCACCAAGCACCAGGAAGACTGGTGCTGCCACTGGCCCCACCCAGCAGCAGCAGCATGCTGTTATCCCACGCGCAGATCCGGGAGTCCGCGTCCCCTGGGAGGAGTCTGGCACAGCCCCGCAGCCCTCCCGGAAGGGTGCAGGCCCCCAGATCTGCATGCGGGATGATAGTATACTGCCACTGCCAGCAAGTGATATGAGTTTTCCTTTGAACAGTGTAACCTGGGCGGTACTCCAAAAGGTACCCCCTCTCCAACTGAAGGGATCAGAGCAGGTGTACAAGCGTTGTGGGAGGTGTAGGGATTCTCCTCCCCCTATAGAGCAGAGCCAGACCACCACTGGGGACTTAACTATATACCTTTTAATGAGGGAACATAACAGGTATAATCAGGTGGATAAAGTAGACACCACAATGCCCCAAGGGGCAGGATTCAACAAAGGTTAGACACTTACAATCATTAGCAAAAGACAGGGTTAACAAAATATAAAACACAAAACATGAACAATAGAGCAAACAATACTGGTTGGGGAAATATAAAAAGGTACAAAATACAAAATGTCAAAGGACAAAGAAATATAGGGCCTGGGTCACTGGAGAGGGAGAAAATACAATGCCTCCTGTCTACTGCAAGAGGAACTTCTCCTTGTTAGCTCACTCACCACAAGTCACCAAAGCTGAGACTTGAACTCAGATGTCCCACATGGTAGGCAAGAAAACTGCCACACAGCCACCAGTGTTGGTACTGCTCCAAGCTGCTAGGGGTCTTGACCTTCCTGGAGCCCTGGCCTCACATCGAGCTGCCTGGCTTCTGATTGGAGGAGCTGGAAGCTAAGCTGGGACCCCTCAGGTTGCTGCTCAGATCCTCCTGCTGGCCACAGCCTCTTGTAGGGAATCCTAGAGCCCAGCAGGATGCCTCTCTTGCCGGCCATACGCCGTCCTGCAGGTTCTGCTCCTTCAGGCTCTTCTGGGACAACTGCTCCCGCCCCGCTGGCTCAGCTCTTGCCAGCTCTTTGAAGCTCCTTCCTTGTGGTCCCTCACTGGTCTCCCCTGAGTCAGCCATGCTCCCCCTCCAGGTGACGCAAGGGGCCAATCAGGGGACATGAGGGGTGAATCTCTGGGCCTGATTGGTGAGGAAAGGGAATCCCAAGTCCTCCAATCATCTTTTGCCCTTTCAAAACCCCTGGGCTAGGTCACTGCCAGCTAGACCATTACAACAGTTTGAGGTGAAGTTTCCCAGGAATCCCCATACCTAGCTCCTTGAAACATGGCAGACTTCTTGTCCTGAGAAGGAGCTACCATCCCTGCAATTTTCATCCAAATCAGGCAAGAAATGACAAAGTTATAGCCATTTTTGTGATTCCCCATTATAGCCTATGGGCAAAACGTCCAAATGCGTCAAAACATT